>NC_073229.2:167975000-168590000 GCF_029281585.2 Gorilla gorilla gorilla
CATCTTCATATTGTTTAGTAGCATAATGAGAGTAGCCCTTTATCTTTCTCTAATATTAGTAAATATATTCTGTTAGTAGGAAGTTCTGAAATTGAAGGGAAAATATATTTAAGGAAATAAAGGAATTCAATACACCCTTCAAAAGTCACCAACTACTGAAAATAAGAGATGAGTCCTTAAAACCTGAGTCAAAAAAGGTCCAGTTTTACAGCCTGCAATTAATTCAGGGCTGCGTTGGCATTAAAAAAAAATATATATATATATATGTATATTATATATACAGTAGCTTACACTTAAAAGAGGAAAAATTTGCATTAACATTGCATATTCTGATATGTACCATATTAACACAAAACAGGCATTTTATTTATGCTTCATAGAATCAGACAGACACAACTTTCAAAAATCATACTGTATTCACAATAGAAAAGAGTAGTCTTGTCTACCACAGAGGAGTATGTCCACACTTAATAATGAAAACTTTCTTCCTTTCCTGCCCAAAAATTTCTTCAGTCTGTTATTATTTTTAAGTGCCCCTTGCTGCAAATTTCAAACAGAGCAAGAAATCTTCCTCAGAGTAGGTGGTATGAAATTAAACTAGTACAATATATATGAATTCATGTCATTTACCCCTGAGTATGGTAGAATTGTTAAAGCATTCTTAAATTCCAATTATATGAAGCCTATCATTACTAGGAAAAGTATACTCTTTGGGATAAGAATTAATTTCTTCACACTATTAGAGCATGTTGTGAGTAGTAAGGAACTACTTAGATGCAATTTATTTACAGAATTGTCCCTTGGCCTCTTGAAATGGCTAGATCTTTCACTACTGTGTAGGTAGTCTCTACTTACTGGTAGGATAGATTACATTGCTTTACTGGACAAAGCAGAATGAACTTATATAACTAAAATATGTCCTATATTGGCTGGGTGCGGTGGCTCACACCTGTAATACCAGCACTTTGGGAGGCCAAGGCGGGTGGATCAGTTGAGGTCAGGAGTTCGAGACCAGCCTGGCCAACATGGTGAAACCCTGTCTCTACTGAAAATACAAAAAAAAAAAGTATCTGGGCATGGTGGCTTGTGCCTGTAATCCCAGCTACTTGGGAGGCTGAGGCAGGGAAATCGCTTAAACCCGGGAGGTGGAGGTTGCAGTGGGCCCAGATGGTGCCACTCCACTCCAGCCTGGGAGACAGAGCAAGACTCCATCTCAAAATAATAATAATAGTAATAATGAATAAAATAAAATAAAGTATGTCCTCCAGGGAAAAGCAATGACAGAGTAATCACCAAATTAATAGGAACATCTTTCTAGAGAAAGTACATGCCCAGTTAGTTCAAACCCAGGTTTCAAAGAAGTAGCACTGGGCTCTACTGTAAAGGCAGGCAGTGACCAAGAGGTGGTGGGGAGAGAGGTAGAGTACCCTCAAATCATTCCCATTTTCACTTCCAATTTCCTTTTTGTAATCATTAAGCTTAAGCTATGTATGGAAATGCAAAGCACCATTAGCATTTCTAGAAAGCAGCTGGAACCTACCCACCAAGGCTTTTTTGAAGACAGTATCATCCCAAATTTTAAAATCCTATTGTATATGTTGTAAAATTTCTGGCAAAGAAATGGAGGATCCTGTGGCAGCTATTCCCACCTAAAGCCAACCCTATAAGGATGGGTCATTTTTTAGCCATGCTAGGATTTACTGCACACACAAAAAATGTCATTTAGCTTGTCGCATTGCTAGCACAGCTGCACATATGAGCGAAGCACTGTTGGTCTGTGTTTCTCAGTGGGGATACTCTTGGCATTTGGAGCTGGGTAGGTCTTTGCTGTGTAGAATCATCCCATGCATTGCCAGATGTTTAATATCCCAGGCCCCTGCTGACTAAATGTCAGTAGCATTCTCAGTCATTGTAAACACCAAGAATAAAAAGCATTCCCCCAGGTTCAAATGCCGTCCCTGGGAGGTTGGTATCACCTCCCCTGAATGCCACTGTCTACTGCTATTTGAGGACACAGGGAGAAAAAGTGCCTATCCTCAAACATTGTCTCTGCTGCCTTGCATTTCTTTGGGCCCTGAATGGTTTTTCTCCCTTCATTTTTCGAGCCTTTGTCTCAGTGCAGCTGTTCTTCAGGGAGGAGGTTACTGGGCAGCCTTGGCCATTCAGCGGGCATGGGGACTTGGCCTAGTCCCTATATATATATACTTAAAGGAGAGATCATACATGAAGAAAGATTTTTTTTTTTTTTTTTGCCTTACAACTTTTCTTTAGAACCACATTATTGGTCATAATCCTTGTTACTGTCATGAGGATTGTTGCATGGGTTAAACACAAACACAGACTAACAATGCACTTGAACAAACCTGGTGATCTTTGGAAATAAATCACCATTAGATTTCACCTGGTTATGCTGCATCCCATAAGTTCCAAATGAATCACCTGCTTATCCTATCAACGAAGCATTTAATTCACACACAAATGCTTGAATTTCCCCTGTATAAATGTAGTCATGCGATTCAAGTTTTCTAATAAGATTTGTGAATGCTGCATCATGATGAAAATGTGGATTAACTGTGGATTGCATGCCTATTGTTCATACTTCAGTGATGGTCACACACAAAACAAGATGAGTTTTACTCAGGTGAAACATTATTAAACTGTACTAACAATACAGAAACATATTCCCTTTGTCGCTTTTTATCACCAAAACTGAATGGCAAATATGTCTTGACATTACTTGGATGAATTGTGGCTAGCAGAATGGAATTAACTTAGCCACTATAATTTTTTAAAACATTAAAGTTTCTAAATTGTTTTTGAGGCCGAGTAATGCAGAGTCAATAAAGGTGGTTATATTGTAAGCTTTTAGATGGTGCTTAAGAATTCTTATCTTTTTAAATAGCAGTATTTTTTTTTTAAGAATAAATTAAAAAGAGCAAATAAGGCAGAATGCCACTCTACCCTCAGGTCAGTTTTATGGTATATGAAAATGCCAATAATATTTGTGCCACTTGCCAACTCGGGGGAGGAGGGGCTTTTCCCTTACTGGATACTTTTGTTATAGTTTGACTATGTCATTATGTTGTTTAGAGAGCCTCCACAATGAGAAGTTGCCACTGCAGGGCTAACTCGCCTTCAGAAATAATCAGAATGATTCAAGGGTCAAACCACTTTCATCCCTTAAAATATAGGGACTAATATTTCTTTTTCTTTTTTTTAAAAAAAACATTTCTTCTGTGGCTTAGAAATGTGCCAGTGTGTTCAAAACATTTACACCAATTTCACCAGATTTAGGACCTATTAAAAATTCAAATGAGTTTCTTTTTTTTTTTTTTTTTCTGTGTAACAGGGATTTTTAAATAATGGACTATATGGATTCTTTTGTTATTTCACACTTCAGTTAAAGTGATAACAACGGTAAACTGTGATCATTATCAGACTGACTGAATGCTTTCTGATTTCCAGTGAGTGATCTAGTTCTACGTATTACACAGGTGTAATATCTGTGAGTGTAAATAACTGGAACTGTACACTGATTAACATGACAGTTTCTCTTTTGTTGTTGTTCTTATCTGTACTGTATTATAGTATGTGGGTATAAATATCTACAAGTATACACACATATGTACTTGTATTCCACTATTGTAACCTGAAAGAAAGACTATGTATTCCCTTTTTTAATTCCGTACTGGTGTTTGTGTTATTTAAAAAGCAAAATTCTGCTCTATTTAGTTGTATAATATTAGAGGATACTTTGCTGTGCACAATTCCAAGTGCCTTAGAACATTGTTTAGCTTTCCTAAGTATATATAAATGCATATATGTATAAAATTGGGAAAAGTTACCTCAATAAAATCATTGGGAAATCCCCAGTTTTAGTTTGTTCCAGTTTCTATTATATTTGGATAGTGCTCAGCCTTTTTAAATGAAAAAAGAAAAAAGAGTAAGACAACTTCCCTAATTGCCTGTTATTTCAGCTTCACCTAAGTTTTTAACACCTCTTTGTATGTAAGGTCTTGAGACATGTAAGGCCTTGTACTTTTTATTTAAAATGTCTGTCTAAAGAATTACTGCTCTTAATAGAAACTTCCAGTATTTTTTTAACTTGCTATCTTTATGTCTGAGGTATTTGATATTGATGTTTTTATTGCCATTATTATATGTAAACATAAAAGATAGTCCATTTAGAGTTTATAACATAGAAAATAAACAGACTTCCTCATTATGCTTGCTATTTAATGTATTACAAGCAAGGAGTGAGGTTGGGAGCATATTTTGACCATGAAAAGAATTGGAATATACTTTTTGTGATTTTCAGCATCAGTTACAAATAGTAACTTTACCTCCCCGCACTCCAGGACAAGGTCAAAGATGTAAGGGGAAACTTGAAAGCAATGTGCTTGCTGGTATCCTAGACAGAAGACCAGAAGATTGGAACCAAAAAATTTAAAAGTAGATTTGAAAAATTTTCCGAAGTATGCTATTGAAAACGAGAGGTACATCTTCAAGGCAGGCGTAGTAGTTGTTGCAATTCTATTTCTTTCTCAGACAAAACCAAGTTCTACATAGAAACATTACTGTCTAAAACCCAATGGAGGTAAGAAATGGGCAATTTTTCATTTTACACAATGCTATGGTGACCTCTGATTTATTGTGATTTAACTATTCAATGAAAAAATAAAAATTAAAAAATTGAAACAAATTTTAAAAGGCCAGGTGCAGTGGCTCATGACTGTAATTCCAGCACTTTGGGAGGCCAAGGCGGGAAGGCTGCTTGAGCCCAAGAGTTTGAGACCAGCCTGGGCAACACAGTGAAACCCCATCTCTATAAAAAATAAAAATAGAAAAACAAAGGAACTAGTCATGAGCCTCAATTCAAACTTCTGCATGGAGTTGCTGCTATGAGCACTGCTGCCCACAGACACCCACGTCCTCACTTAGTTTGTGAATTTTAAACTCTTTGATCTTTAAAGGGTGGTCGCTAATAGTGGAACACGTAAAATCTAGAGAAAGGCTAAGAACCTAAAGTTCGTGTGAAGATTTTTTTGCTCTTTTGTTAAAAAGAGACACCATTTCTAAGGATTTGAATTTTAAAAAAAGCTGCAGATGTTAGCTTTTTGAAATTAGATGAATATCATAGGGAAGAGAGAAGTAGCATTTTCAGTGCTTGTCTACTCAATGATTTGATTTTGGATGGACTTTTTGACCTTGGTTGTCCCATGTCAGACAAACTAGAGAAGGGGGTATTTAACATAAGGCAAGAATTTGCCTCTAATTTTTCAGGTAGCAGTATGCAGCAAACTGAGCTGCAAAATCTTTTCCCACAGTCAGTGCTTGTTTTTTTGTGTGTGGTTTTTTTGGGTTTTTTTTGTTTTTTTGTTTTTTTTTTTGGAGACAGAGTCTTGCTCTGTCACACAGGCTGGAGTACAGTGGCACAGTCATGGCTCACGGCATCCTGGAACTCCGGGGCTCAAGCCGTCCTCCTGCCTCAGCCTCCAAAATAGCTGGGACTACAGGCATGCTCCACCATGCCTGGCTAATTCTTTTTTTTTTGTTTTTTGTATTTTTTGTAGAGATGGGGCTCTCTTTGTTGTCCCAGCTAGTTTTGAACTCCTGGACTCAAGCAATCCTCCCACCTCAACCTCCCAAAGTACTGGGATCACTGGCATGAGCCACCGTGCCCAAATGGCATTAGTCTTCCTAAAGCACACTCTTATATAATTCCTGCTTAGAATTGTCCAGTACCTGCTGAATAACTCCCAGGTGCTTTAATCTAGCCCTCAAGAGCTGTAGTTACAGCCAGGCACAGTGGCTCGAGCCTGTAATACCAGCACTTTGGGAGGCCAAGGCCGGTGGATCCCTTGTGCCAAGGAGTTCAAGACCAGCCTGGCCAACATGGTGAAACCCTGTCTCTACCAAAAATACAAAAATTAGCCAGGTGTGGTGGTGTGCACCTGTAGTCCCAACTACTTAGGAGGCTGAGGCTCGAGAATTGCTTGAACCCAGGAGGCGGAGGTTACAGTAAGCTGAGACCTCCCCACTGCAAAGCGAGACCCTGTCTCAAAAAAAAAACATCTATAGTCTAACCACATGCCACAGTTCCAGATTATACTCCCTTTATTTCACACTTGGACCAAATCAAATGAAACTCATTGTTCCCCAAGTATGTGATGCACTCTTTGCAAATCACAACTTTGATTAAGCCATTCCCTCCAACTGGAGCTCTTTGTGTGTTAATATCCAACTCATCCTTCTGGGAACAATGCAAATGTCTTCTCCAGCTATTCCATTATAGTTTCTTTAAAGTTTTTCTTGAAATAGCATATATAAATTTGGCAGATTTTATTTTCTGTATAATCATTTCAAATGCCCAAATGTGACTATAACAAGCATTTAACAACACTTTTAAATCTAATGCATTATATATGCAGTAAATCTACTTTTCTTAGACATTTCAGTATTATTTACAAATGTAGAAATGTTCTTATACTCTTTAATTTTACAACTCTAAAATTAGTTACATAGTTTAAATTGGAATTGCATGGCTAATAAGTCAGATTCTACAATATTCCAGTTTTTTTTAAATTGTAAGTGCTTTAATACCAAGTACATATAGATTATCTTAATAATTATAAAATATAATTAAATGTATCACAAAAGTATTATTTTGACTTTGATTTAATATCCATATTTAATTCCCGGGCTTGTAGAAACAGATACTAAGAAAACAGATTTTAAAACCTCAGGCAAACTGATTACTAGATTGACAATTCACTATTTGCTTAATGGGGAAAAAAATCCACGACTGATAAATGTGTCCTAAGCGTTACATACTTCTGGGAAGACTCTACTTCAACCACAGGGACATACTCAGAACCAGTTTTCAATCCTTATATCGTTAGAGGGTCTCCAAATTCACAGCCTTCAGAAAGAATTGGTTTTGTTATACCTGATTCAAACTGCATCCTAAAAAGTTCTTTGATAGGTGGAAGGAAGTTTTGCTGGCACAGTGGTTCCTGCCTATAACCCCAGTGCTTTGTGAGGCCAAAGCAGGAAGATTGCCTGAGTCCAGAAGTTTGAGACCAGCCTGGGCAACATACCAAGACCCTCACTCTACAAATAATTTAAAAAGTTAGCCAAGCCTGGTGGCGTACCTATAGTCCCAGCCACTTGGTAGGCTGAGGCAGGGAGATTGCTTGAACCTAGGCGGTCAAGGCTGCAGTGAGCTATGGTCACAACACTGCACTCTCGCCTGGATGACAGAGTGAGACCCTTTCTCTAAAAGAAAAAAGAAAACAAGATGTAGAAAAGTAGAAGGAACTCTCAAGTTGCAGTTAATTTCCTTCAACAATCTTTTACTGGCCTACTTGAGACTTTGCATTTTTTCCGTATTCTCTCTCTCCAACTAGACATAATTTATTTAAATGAAATTTAATTTTTAAAAAGCTTTCTTACAGAGACAGAGGTCTCACTAGGTTACCCAGGCTGGTCTCAAACAACTAGCCTCAAGCAATCCTTCCTCTTCGGCCTTCCAAAATGTTGGGATTACAAGCATGAGCCACCACACTCAGCCATGGCATCTAATTAGATTGCACATTTATCCCATACCAATGTCTAATCTAGATTTTTTCCTGTGACCAGAACTCTATAGTTGTGCTCAGAATGGCACAATTAAGTATTAAAGCTGAGCCAAAGATAGAAGCTGTAATGAGACTAAAGAGGTAAACGAAGACTAAATCTTGAGGGTCCTTTGAAACCTTGTCAAAGAATTTAAAATTTATCCTTGAGACAATAGAGATTCACCAAAGTATTTTAAGCTCAGGGATAACATCATCAGATTTGCCCTAATCATCCTGGCCACAGTGGATTGGATTGAAGGAATGGATTAGATCGGAGGAAGCAATATTGGAAGAATGGTGGCCATTACTACCACCATAATCTTGTTGGGAGGTGATGGTGGCCCCAAACAAGGTATTAACTATTGGAATGAAGAGACATAAACAGACTCAAAGGACAGTTATGAAGTGGAAATGATTGTTCCATATGGTAAATGGAGGAGATGGAAAAGTTAAGATTATACCTATCATGTGGCTGGCTTGAGCGGATGGTGATGCCACTTGCTGAAATAGAAAACAGCAGCACTGAGGCTGATGTGAGGCTAGATTGGAGGGCAGAGAAGAGCAAGAGAGCATAGGAGGTATAGAAAGGGGAGGCATTCAAATTTGGAAATGCAATTCAATTTGTTTGAATTGCCTTCTGTTAGGACATCCACATGTGGATAGATGTACAGTAGTCAGTTGGATATATGAGTCTGAAAGTCAGGAAAAAAGTCTGGGCTACAGATAGGAAGCTGAGAATCAGCAGCATGTGTAATGGAAGCTGTGGAAGTGGATAAACCTCTTCAACAGACAATGTAGCTTAAGACCATGAAGAAATCACTACAATAAAAATCTAATAAACTATTCTCTCATTGCCGGGTTTTGTCTCCAAGGCTGCAAAATCAAATCATTTATTCATCATCTAAGTGCTTAGGATGTTTGTCTTAATTTTCATGAGTTTCATGGGATAGCTTAACTTTAAATAAAATGGAATACTACATTATGTAGGGGGGTAAGTTGTAAAGCAAAAATTATATTTAAAAATGCCTTATATTGCTTGCACATTGGTGCAATGTGCAAGCAAACAGATTCTCATGAAGTGAACCTGATTTGAAGCAAAGCTCATGCCCCCTGACGCATCCTGGATACTGAAGGTCCTGTTTCAGGAGACGATCATCCTGAAGTACAATGCAGTGAGGTGAATAACTACATTCAGCTGAGAAAACGACAGTAGCTCACGTTCATCAAATGCTTACTAGAAGCCAAGCACAGGTCCAAGTACTTCATACCCATCCTCTCATTTAATCCAACAACAACTCTGGAAGGTACGTATTAATAATATCATTCCCATTTTACATTCAGGTAAGTAAACTGAGGTCCACTTAGCCCAAGTTGCATAATATGAATGAAACAAATGCCAGAGACTACTTCCAGCTAGTATACAATGCATACTACTGTCTTCAGTTAATATTGTAGGTGAAAATTTGTGCTTCGTGAGAAATGATGCATTGTAGAGACAAGCACACCTTTTTGATTCTGATTTTATGAGGGTTCTGTGCCTCTCCTTATCTTTGAGCTATTTTACAACATTGTAAATTTCAGAAAGCTGACAGTCATGCAAAACAATTCTTGTCTCTAAACATCTACATAAATTCTGTCCAGTAGAGATTTCAACTCACTTCCGTCCCTCATCGTGGAAGAAGTAAGTTGTGTCTCCATTTGCACATTCTTCACAATATTCCTGCTCTATAAATGTTTCTGTTCTTTGGATTGTCCTTTGAACTAATTGTAACATCTTACTGGTTCCTTCATTAATCATGTGTAAAATAAGATCTTTAACATGTGCTCACTTTATATATGAGAGCCATGACATTAAATCCTGCTATAAGGATTTAATGGGTAAATGTATGTAAAGCACTTCGAACAGTGCGATTATTATTGAGCCTTCAATATGCTAGGCCCTGAAGAAGTCAAGTCAGCAAGACAAAGATCCTTGCTTTTGAGTAGGTGACTGAAGTCTAGTTCTAGAGATAGATGAAAATAAGAATTTACAACTTAGCATAACTGAGCAGAGTAGTGTGATCACAGGATACAGTGAGAACATTCGGGATGAGCCCCAGTTATGAAGAGCGTTATCGTTCAACAATATTGATTGAACCAAATTATATTAGTGCCTCTTTCCTTTTATTTTTAAGTATTGTTACTTTATATATATATAAAAACCAAATGTAATACTTTAAATCTTCACTCTAATCACATAAACATTGAAGAAATATCTAATATAGACACTGAAAGTTCCCTGCAATCCCATCCCAGCTCTTTGTGAATAATCGTTGTTGACAATTCGGTGCATAGTCTCCCAGATTTTTTTTACACTTGCACTATGATATTTCTTTTTTTTTTTTTTTTTGAGACGGAGTCTTGCTCTGCTGCCCAGGCTGGAGCACGTTGGCGCAGTCTCGGCTCACTGCAAGCTCCGCCTCCCAGGTTCACGCCATTCTTCTGCCTCAGCCTCCCGAGTAGCTGAGATTACAGGCGCCCACCACCACGCCTGGCTAATTTTTTTGTATTTTCAGCAGAGACGGGGTTTCACCGTGTTAGCCAGGATGGTCTCGATCTCCTGACCTCGTGATCCACCCGCCTCGGCCTCCCAAAGTGCTGGGATTACAGGCGGAAGCCACCGTGCCCGGCCGCACTATGATATTTCTTTGTAACATATTTTTCTTTTTTCATACATTTTTAACAGAAAGAAGCCAGGCACGGTGACATGTGCTTATAGTCCCAGCTACTTGGGAGGCTGAGGCAAGAGGATCAATTGAGGCCAAGAGTTTGAAACCAGCTTGGGCAACATAGCAAGACCCCATCTCAAAAAAACAGAACTTGATCTAAATTAAACCAGCATCACAGTAGCTCGTTGTACGAATGGTTTGTTTGTTTGTTTGTTTGTTTTAATTAATCCTTTACTAACGAAATTTTTCTTTTTTTAAGATATAGAGTCTTGCTATGTTGCCTAGGCTGGACTCAAACTCCTGGGCACCACAACGGGCTCGCTAATGAAATTTTAATTGTTTTATTTTTACCAGCAGTGTTACAATGAACATCCTGGTACATCCATTTTGCCGCACTTTTCCTTTTTATAAACTAAGTACCAGCTGGGTGCGGTGGCTCACACCTGTAATCACAGCACTTTGGGAAGCTGAGGTGGGCAGATCACTTGAGATCAGGAGTCTGAGACCAGCCTGGCCAATATGGTGACATCCCATCTTTACTAAAAATACAAAAATTAGCCAGGTGTGGTGGTGGACACTTGTAGTCCCAGCTACTTGGGGGGCTGAGGCACAAAAATCGCTTGAGCCAGGGAGGCGGAGGTTGCAGTGAGCCGAGATCATGTAACTGCACTCCACCCTGGGCAACAGAGCGAGATTCCATCTCAAAACATAAAAATAAAATAAGTACCTCCATAAGCTTTATTAGGATTTTCAAACATGTAATTTATAACTCCTAGAAGTTACTGCTTCAGGTTCTAATTAGTTTTCTCTGCACTTCTGTGTACATTGGCTTCCTGGTGCTTGGGACTACTTGAGTGATGTTGATGGAAGAAGGAGAACCAGTGAATGTGATATGAATGCGAATAAAACCATAATTTCAATGGCTTAGTTCCATATAAAAAATTTTTAAAAACTTATTCAAAGCCTAGCCTAAGCCAGAAATTCTGTTTAATCACTTTAACATGGACACCAGTAATTAGAGCATACTAAAAGAGTAGAAGTATTGCTTGAATTTATTATCATTACTATAATATTTCAATTATTTTTGCTTTCACTGGTGGCAAATAACATTTTTCTGCATTAAGACAGCACTCGGAACAGTCTCTGACACATATAAGCTCATCTTATATGTTGGAGTATTTTGTAACAAGGTGGTTTACTGAAATGGGGTATACAGTACTGTAATGGTAGGGTGTGACTCTCAAGCTACAACTGAGTTCACATTCTGGCTTCATCACTTATGGACTTTGTACCCTGGGGCAAAAGTCACTTAACTTTCTGTTCTGTAATCTCTACTGAGTAGAAAAGGGTAATTGTACGTCTACTTAAATCGGCTATAAGGATTTAATGAGTAAATGTAGGTAAAATACTTGGAACAGTGCAATTATTATTGAGCCTTTACTATGCTAGGCCCTAAAGACGTTCAAGTCAGCAAGACAAGGATCCTTGCTTTTGAGTAGGTGACTGCAGTCTGGTTCTAGAGATAGATGAAAATAAGAATTCACAATTCAGCATAACTGAGTAGAGTAGTGTGTACAGGATACAGTGAGAACATTCGGGATGATCTCCAGTTTTGAAGAGTATGAAAATGTTTCCTAGAGGCAGAGATGGTGTAGGGTCCCTCAGAGCCCTCCACTTTCTTTCTGTGTCCTGAGTAACATAGAGTGCCTCGACCACTCTGTGACCTGGCCAGCTGCATGGGTTTTTTTTCCCCCTGTAGGCTTAAAGTTAAGCCTGGGCCTTGAACATTCCCAGGCACTGATAAAGTTGTGTAGGTTATTGCTTCAAACACTGAAAGATCAAAATATGTTACTAAACACGTAGAAACTAGCCCCAGCCCTAAGCCAAATTCGCTAAACCCTCACAAACTCCATAACCTGACTTCTCACTGCTGGCATGCCTACGTAGAAACATCTCTTTTCGCCCTGTCCACTTAAGCACTCTGTATGTAACTTCTCTAATAAATGCTTTGGACTGATCACCCCAGCGTTTATTGCTTCTTTCTTTGGAATTCTGTCCAGCCCCATCTCGGGATGGTTTGGGGCAGTCCTTCACAGGAATTCCCCTCCTACCCCTTTTGGGTCAACTTAGCTTCAGCTAGACTTGGGTTCAGCCAGAAGAAACAGATGGCTAAACTAGGACTTGGCAAACAAGGAGAGGAGAGAAAGAAAGAGCCTTTTAGATGGGCAGGAGAGAGCCAATGTCTTTCAGGTACATTTGGGAACTGCACAGTTTCATAGGGCTGGATCATGAGTGGAATGTGGGGGAATAAGGAGACGTGGTGTTAAACTGATGGCTGGAGACCAGAAGATATAAAATCTTGGTTGCTCTGCAAAATAGTTTATCCCGAAGCCCAAGGGTAGACATAAGGGGATTTTTTTTTTTTTTTTTGAGATGGGGTCTCGCTCTGTTGCCCAAGCTGGAGTGCAGTGGCGTGGTCTTGACTCAGTGCACCCTCTGCCTCCTGGGTACAAGCAATTTTCCTGCCTCAAACTCCCAAGTAGTTGGAACTACAGGTGTGTGCCACCATGCCTGGCTAATTTTTGTATTTTTTAGTAGAGACAGGGTTTTGCTATGTTGGCCAGGCTGATCTCGAACTCCTGGCCTTAGGTGATCCGCCTGTCTTGGCCTCCCAAAGTGCTGGGATTACAGGTGTGTGCCACCACGCCTGGCCCACTGAAGGATTTTATAAAGGAAAGTGACTTGAGTTTAAAATGATAAATTTGATAAAATGAATAACGAAGTGATACATGTGGATATTTAGAAAGCAGGATGAACAAAATTTGCTGGTTGGCTGCCTCAGGGAGGTATAAATGGCCTTCCTAAACAAGCCTGATGGACTACACTTCTAGGCTTTTCTACTTACTGTGTGACCTTAAGTAAATAACTTCAATTCTCTGAACCTCAGATTTCACATCTGCAAGATTGGTTTAGTGTCATTTAATTGTACTTCACTGGCTTGCTGAGGGAATTAGACATCATGAATAAAAAGTGCTTAGCACTGTGTGTTTAGTGTTCAGAATGACAAATATATAAAGTAAGCAGGCTGGCCACAGTGGCCTGTAATCCCAACACTTTGGAAGGCTGTGGTGAGAGGCTCACTTGAGTCCAGGCATTCAAGACTAGTCTGGGCAACACAGTGAGACCCCTATCTCTACAAAAAATAAAAACATTAGCCGGGCATAGTGGCACACACCTGTGGTCCCGGCTACTCAGCAGGCTGAGGTTAGAGGATTGCTTGAGCCCAGGAGGTCAAGCTGCAGTGAGCCATGTTTACACTGCTGCACTCCAGCCTGGTTGACAGAGCAAGATCCTGTCTCAGAAAAAAAAAAAAGCAGAATATTACTCAGAAGGAAAAAACAAACAAGCAACATGATTAGGTGGCCAGGCTCTAGTCAGGCTCCTTAGGTTTAAATCTCTGCTCTGCCATTTACTAGTGATATGACCTTAAGAAAGGGTATCAGTCCGTTCCCACACTGCTGATAAAGACATACCGGAGGCTGGGTAATTTACAAAGAAAAAGAGGCTTAATGGACTCAGAGTTCCAAGTGGTAACGAGGCCTCACAATCATGGCGGAAGGCGAAAGGCATGTCTTACATGGCAGCAGGCAAAAGAGAATGAGAGCCAAGTGAAAGGGGAAACCTCTTACAAAACCATCAGACCTCATGAGACTTATTCACTACCATGAGAACAGTATGGGGAAAACTGCCCCCATGATTCAATTATCTCCCACTGGGTCCGTCTCACAACACATGGGAATTATGAGAGCTATGATTCAAGATGAGATTTGGGTGGCGACACAACCAAACCAGGGTGGGGACACAGCCAAACCATATCAGAAGGTAACTTTCTTATGCTTTTGACCTAAAGAACGATGAGGCGCATAAGGGTTTCAGCCTGCAGAGTGGCCTGACAGGCTGGGAAGCGTAGCCTCCAGCCTGAAGCCAAAAACATACATTCTGAGGGAGGGACAAAGTGAAAGGGAGCAGGGTGGCAGAATATACATATTTAATAAGCTATAGGAGGAATCATGAATATTTATGAAAGGAGAAACATGTACATGTGCAATTGAGCTTCATTGCCCCTTCATGGGTCCTAGGTACAAAAAATGGGGCATCAGCATGATCTGAAGAGTTTTCAGCCTCTGATGTCAAAAGGTGAAGTAGAGGCCAATAAAACCCTTACTGTGCCTGCTCCGTAGATTGGCCAGAACCACTCCATAGTGGGTAGTCTGCTAGGCAAAAAAGGGAGGGCAGCAACAGGCTGATATCAGTGGTGGAGTCTTTTGAAAGGGATGGTTTCTATTTATCCCTTAGGGAAGAAAGCCTGATCCTGGTTAGTAAGGGAGGGGATATAACAAGGCAAAGCAAGAACTCAGTTTTCAAGGTTACTCTGGGTCCCCTTGGCCAAAAGGGAGTCCGTTCAGTCAGCTGGGGGGCTTAGTACTTAATTTGTATTTCTCTTGCCTCATTTTTAGGATGTGTAAGATGCTGAAGATAATTGCGTCTCTTTCATAGTGTTGCAGTGAGGATGAAATTAGGTGATTCAGATAAAGTGCCAGAACATTAATTTATTTAAATAAATACTTACTGAGCATATATGCCCCATGCGTCAGGCCCCTGATGATACAGCAGTAAGTACAACTGATTGAAAGGAAATGAAAACTGCCCCCTTGGATCTTTTAATTCTATATAACAAATAATAACAACGAATCTCTGGCACATAGGAGTGCTATGTATTATCTCTGTTACAAAGCAATATCCTAAGACAAGTTTTATGGTCCTAACCTAAATTATTTCTATATATATATATATTTTTGAGACAGAGTTTTGCTCTTGTCGCCCAGGCTGGAGTGCAATGGCATGATCTCAGCTCACTGCAACCTCTACCTCCCGGGTTCAAGCTATTCTCCTGCCTCAACCTCCCAAGTAGTTGGGATTACAGGCGCCTGCCATCACACCTGGCTAAGTTTTGTACTTTTAGTAGAGACGGGGTTTCACCACGTTGGCTAGTCTGGTCTTGAACTCCTGACCTCAGGTGATCCACCCGCTTCGGCCTCCCAAAGTGCTGGGATGACAGGCATGAGCCACCGCGCCTGGCCTATTTCTGTAATTTTTATTGTAATAAAAGAATAATACTCCACAAATACTTACAGTGATAATGCCTACGGCATAAAGACACAATCCAAGGTAACTCAAGTTTCATTGAGAGGTCACCAGAAACTGGGAAGTGGGGGAAACAAATTTGAAAAGAAGGTCTGCTGATGAAAGTGATTGCATTTACCACACACTTTCGTCCAAGAAAAGCTATGTGAGTACGCCAACACCGGCCTAAAATCTTCCTAAGAATGCGTGCTTATAGCCTATTTGTTTAAACAAGGGGAGAAAGTTAACATTCAAACACCAGAGATTCTGAATATATTTTATTAGTTCAAATGCCTCTACAGTTAACAGTCTCGGGGGTTTGGTTAACAGGGCAGATGAAAGCAGTTCATGAAACAGTGGAAAATATAACCTGATCAAGTCTGATGCAGTCTATAAAGGCAAGGCCCCAGCCTCCGTTGCTACGGCAACCGACTCCGCCCCCACCCGGAGAGGGAACCTGAAACTTGGCGACCCCAGCACCCCAGCGGGGTGGTCGCCTCCCTTCCGTGTCCGCGGCTTTGTTTTTTATGGTTGGGAATAGGTAAGGGACACAAGTCAACGGGGATGCTAGATTCGTCCCCTCTGGTCTCCGTAGAGGGAGCTATAAAAGGAGGTTCGTCCACAAGCAGAAACCCCTCTGTGGCGCCTCAACGTTAAGGACCCCTACGAGTCCCTTTCGCCGGCGGGAGACTAAAGGCCGGAAAAGTACAGCCCGCCCAGGGGTGGGAGCCGAGCTAGCCCCACCTCCCGGTGGCTTCTCGCGATCGTCGAGACGCAGCAAGCCTATGTAACTTCCGGTCGCGACCCATCAGCTCCTCGGCGATTGGTCCGTTTCCACGGCCGCCTGGGTGACGTTATCGCCGGGTCCTGGGGCTGCACGTGTGGTGAGGCCTACAGAAGCGGCCTTCAGCTGGACCTTGGTCTCCCCGCCGGACTTCGAGGGTGTCATCGCCGCCCCTTTTGGGGGTGAGCGCCGCGCGGCTGCAGCATGGTGAGCAAGCCTTGCTTGTTTCGGCGGCCGAGCGCTGTGGTTTTGCAGAGGCCAGGCTGCTTTCGGTAATACCTTGGCTACTGCGGCCTTGGTCTGGGTCATGCCAGAGGCTGCTTGCGGCACAGTACCCCGAAATGGGCCACCCTCACCACCCTGGGCATTCTTTGTAAGTTACAGTCTCCCACCGCCGAGCCTCCCTGGGATGTGGCCCGGAGAGGAGAATGGCCTTTTTGTTTTACCCCTGGGAGCCTGCAGCCCTGCGCGCTTTCGGTTAACTAAAAGCTGGTGACTGCCGACACAAACGCGCAACCTTGTGCTTCTTGGGGTCGAGCAGAGGGAGCTGCTGGTCTCCCTCAGCGTTGGAGTGGCAGGTGTCTGCCTGTCTGTTTTCTCTGAGAAAGGGAACTTGTGGGAGAGCATAAGGTTGGGCCCAAAGTAAAGCCACTTAATTGGTTTTCCAGTTTAGAGAATCAAAATTGAATAGCGAAGTAAGAATGTAGAAAGAGGTGATGGATCTTATTAAACTTTAGCTTTTTGTGTCGTGATTTTATTTACTGGTTGGTAGATGCTCTGTGTGGAGCTGTCTACTCCAGATTATGTTGTGGCAGGCTTCTTGTCATTCTGGTTCAGTCGGCCAGGGGCCTTCCCTGAGCAGCCAGTGTAAAGTAGCTTTTAAGGCATTTTCACGTCACTGTCTTATATTTTCTTCACCGGAAATTATCTTGATTTTCTTGCTAAGAACAGGGACTTTTATCTGACTTTCCCACTTCTGTATTCTCAGTTCCCATAACAAGGTCTGGCACAAAGTAGATGCTCAAGGAATGTTTGTTGAAGGAAGGTTAAGTATGGATTCTGCAGAACACAGCTGATGTTGCCTGCCCTAGAAGTGTAGATTTTTAAAAAGTATCTTTAACATGACTACTAAAGATGCATGTGTGGACTATGGAATTATTCTCCGTCTTTTTGTTCTGTTTTAATTAATTGTTGTGATTTTGTTCCTTTGAAGCCTCACAGGAAGAAAAAGCCCTTTATAGAGAAGAAGAAAGCTGTGTCTTTTCACTTGGTCCACCGGAGCCAACGAGATCCTTTAGCAGCAGATGAGACTGCACCCCAGAGGGTTCTATTGCCCACACAAAAAGTAGGTCCTGTTCTTTAGCCAGTCAGTTTGTAGGTAGACAATGGGTTTTTTTTTTTTTTTTTTTTTTTTTTTTTAAATAAATAGAGTCTTAGCATGTTGCCCAGGCTGGTCTTGAACTCCTGGACTTAAGCAGTCCTCCCAGTTTGGCCTCCAAAAGTGCTGGGATTACAGGCATGAGCCACCGCGCCTGGCTATGTTAATAGTTTTTAATAAATTGTTAGCCAGCTGTTATTCTCAGATAACTGATATTCTGGGAAATAATCTATAAGTTAATTATCAGTACAGTTGGTGATTTTTACATCATTCACATTATTTTGATTGGGAAGACAAAGATCTTTATTTGAGATGTTTAAATGAGCAAATCTTGTAGAATAATGGTAAATATTTACCAAAGCACCAGCTACAATGCGGCATGATGTTATGTAGGGCACCGATATATGCTCAAACTGTGCTTTCTCTAAGATCCTGCCGTTTCGTAACCGCAAACTGCATTTTGCCTCCTGGTTGCTCATCTTAGGAAATGTAAAATTTCTGAGCTCCTTGGTTAGCTCAGGGAACTTTGCAAGGGAGCCTGGGAAAGATTGACTTAATGTTAGACTCTACTTATTAAGACTCTTAATGTTACACGACACTTACTAAGTGTAGATATTATGAAACAGAGTGTTGGGAAACAGAGTACTGGGGGACATGGGCCATGTTTAGCTTTTCAGTAAAGCCAGTTTTGTTGTATGTTGAGAAGGGTTTTTTTGCATATAAATACAAGAAATTGTACTTACCTTTCAAGGTGCCCGAATCTCTGTTGCCCAGGCTGGCATGCAAAGTGGCTCTATCTCAGCTCACTGCAACTTCTGCCTCTTGGGCTCAAGCAATCCTCCCACCTTAGCCTCCGGAGTAGCTGGTACTACAGGCACACGCCACCTGGCCTGGCTAATTTTTAAAATTATTTTGTAGAAACGAGGTCTCACTATTTTGCCCAGGCTGGTCTTGAACTCCTAGGCTCAAGTGATCCTCCTACCTCAGCATCCCAAAGTGCTGGGATTATAGGCATGAGCCACTGCACCTGGCCCCCCAGGTCTTTTCTTATAACCCTCCAAATAGATGATAAAATAAATTGTATGTTTGTTTCTTGACTCAAAATGTTGCACAGAAATGTCTAGTGGAAGGAGCAATTGTTATTTATTTTTATTGCCCTTTTAAAAGCATGAATGTTTTCATTCCATTTTAATGTTATGTAGCACTCTGGTTTTGAAGCTGTACGTTTCCTGTTTGTCAAGAATTCTTTGTCTTTTTTCCCATCAGCCAAAATGTTCATGTGCCATCTGCCTCCTACTTGGAAAGCTGTACTCATTGTAATATTCCCATGCCTTATCCTTGGAAGGCTTACTGATTCCATTTTGTTTATAGATAGTGAAGAAAGTACTAATTCCATTTCGTTTATAGATAGACAATGAAGAAAGGCGAGCAGAACAGAGGAAGTATGGAGTGTTCTTTGATGACGACTATGACTACCTGCAGCACCTGAAGGAACCATCTGGGCCTTCAGAGCTTATTCCCTCAAGTACC
Source organism: Gorilla gorilla gorilla (assembly GCF_029281585.2). Lineage (NCBI taxonomy): Eukaryota > Metazoa > Chordata > Mammalia > Primates > Hominidae > Gorilla > Gorilla gorilla. Next base: position 167,994,204 of record NC_073229.2, read on the forward strand.
TTCAGTGCACACAACAGGAGAGAGGAGAAAGAAGAAACGCTAGTAATTCCAGTAAGGCTTTTCAGCAATTTAATTGTGGGAGTGAGGTGAAGAAATCATTTTTGAATCAAGATATCTGTTTGGGGCAAGAAATGGTGTCCGTATGAAGAGCACAAAGATAGACCACGCCTCCACTTAAAATTATATATGTGTATGCATGTGTATACCATCAGGAGAGAATAGGTCACGTCTTCTCTGGTGGCAGGTGTCAACAGTAACAGCCTTTTTATAGGTTCAGAACTTTTGATAGATAGACATGGCCATGTTAGACAGCACTTTTCAATAGGAGAAAAGCAGCTGACATTCTACACGTTAACAACATAACTGTTTTCAGGATCATAAACTCTTGTTCTAAGATAGGACTTAACTTTTGTGGAATATTCAGATCTTTAACACTTTTGTAAAAGCTGCAGGCTACTCATAAGCGAACAGAATGAGTGGATGATAATAACGTTCCTGTCTTGTAAACAAATGTTCGGTCCACTTTAATACCTTCTCTTTCAGGACAAATGATAGTATGTGTTTATATGAAATTAGTGCTGTTAGTCTAAGTTCTGTTTTCTCCCCTGTTTATGTTAAGAATGCCCATGTTGTATGCCTTCGTGACCTTATTTTTAATTTGATGTAGAGTAAATTTTCCTGTGGGAAACTTTTATATCACCTAGCACTTTAAAAAAAGGAGACATTCATTAGGTTTATAAGCAAAAGGTAAGAGATAGAAAGGGCACCAGTTTACCCTGCTCCTCATTCCCCAATTCTGTCATGGTCTAGGCATTCCTTTCCTTGGGGAAGATGTGATTGTAGTTCTTACAGGTAATAGCTTGTTGCTTAAGGAGACTCAGAAAGGTTAGGTTTCAGGATACCATCCCAAAGAAAGGTAATAACTGCAGCTGCTCGTTCACTAACTAGGTTGTGGCTCTTTTGTAACGCCCCAAATCCCACCACATCTCTGTCATAGAGAACCAACTTCTTTATTCCTTCTTCCTCAAGGCTTTATTGGTAGTAGGGACTTATTGGCTCACTTGCTTCTATAACCTATTGAGGGAGAGAAGGGGTTCCTTAGTGGCTCAACTTGTTTATCTAAGGGAGAAAATTCTTAGTAAAGTCTTGCCTGGCTTGTATTGACTGGTACAAGACTAACTGTTGTTGTCGTTGTTGTTGTTGTCGTTGTTGTTGTTGTTGTTGTTGAGACGGAGTTTTGCTCCTGTTGCCCAGGCTGGAGTGCAATGGTACGATCTCGGCTCACTGCAACCTCCGCCTCCCGGGTTCAAGCGATTCTCCTGCCTCAGCCTCCCTAGTAGCTGGGATTGCAGGCATGTGGCACTGTGCCTGGCTAATTTTGTATTTTTAGTAGAGCCGGGGTTTCTCCGTGTTGGTCAGGCTGGTCTCGAACTCCCGACCTCAGGTGATCCGCCTGCCTCGGCCTCCCAAAGTGCTGGGATTACAGGCGTGAGCCACCGCGCCCGGTCGTACAAGACTAACTTTTAATCCTTAATTCATTTTGAGTAAAAGCAATCACTAATTGGCTTTTTAACAGGATAAGGCTCTTAAATGGACACTTCAGTGACCTTTGCAGGGACAGCTGAATTGTATTTAAAAACAGAAGTGTGGTTGGTTTTCTGAAGAGCTATGAAAAAATATGGATTAGTCCCATATACTTTTTTTACTTTAATTTATAACACACCACCAAATTCGAGTAGATTAGAAATAATGAATAACCCCTAGAAACAGTGTAAGACAGTGTAAAAAGGCAGTATAGAAATGATTGATGCTTGAGCAGGCCCTGATTTTGACATGAAAGAAAGAGGGTGGTGCTGTTGTGGAAAGTAGCTGGGCAAATGTCATGTAGTTGAGAACTACTGCAACCAATGAAAACACAGCACTCCTCTAAAAACAGTAATTTCTCTTTAAACTCTTAATCGTGTGTGTGATTCTTTGACTACTTTTCAAGATTTGAAAAATATCTCACAAAGGTAAATTCATTTAACACAAACTGACCTTGTGTTTAACCCCAAACTTCTAAGGATAAATATCACAAAGGTACCTTTTTAAAAACCTAAAAGACTATGTAGATTTTACTACAATTTTAAGTAATTAATAATGTAATATCCTTAAAAAACATTAAATTGTACACTTTAAGTGAATTGTATGTGAATGATGTCTTAGTAAAGCTGTTTTCTTAAAAATATACTCTACAGCAAAATAACATCTTTGCCCATGTTTGTGCTACTGAGAAACTCATTTTGGAAGCCATAACATCTTGCTGTGTGTACACTGCCATATGTAGCCTTTACTCATGCTCCTCAGAGGCTTCCAATTCAGAGAGCTTTCTCAGTGAGCCAATGAGGATGCACATTCCAGCTTTGTGCCTCCTCCTGGGCTGAGGATAGGGTAGGTGGTGAGGTGCACAGAGATAAATAACACATGGTGGTTGTCCTCACGTTATCAACTGTTTGGTCAGGGAGAGGAAACAAGCATAAGAACCAGTCAGAGAATGTAGGCTAGCAAGCACATGTTTAAGTAGATTGCAGTGTGTGAAGAAGGCGGGAAGTTCACACAAAGGGAAGTTCTAGGACAGTGATCAGAAAGGGCTTCAGAGGGTAGGAACCGAGCTGGCCACCAAGCGGTGGGTACTGTTGACAGGAGAAGGAACATTTTCAGTCAGGCTGCCGAGACAGTGAGCACTGTGGTTCCGTGTCAGGCACATGCGTGCCAAGTAAAGTGTTTTGCATTATTACATGACTGAGGAATGAACTTGATTTGCATGGTCATATAGAATAACTGAGAAATTTGGATACGCAGGGTAGGCCTTGATTTTATAGGTCCTTGAGAACCAGGGCCTTAAATACAGAGTGAAAAATTGAGACCTGTCAGAAACTCAAGAAGGTCACATGAAAAACTATTAAAGGAGCTTAATCTCGCCGTGGGTATGAAGGTTGTACTAGATATAGACTAGCCATATGAGCGGTTGCAGTCATTTATGTTTTGGTTAACTATAAATAAGGTGATGCCCCAAAGAATAGAGTGAAGTCACTGTATGTAAGAGATTTCAAGGGGACATAGGACAGAGCAAAATGATTTATAACCACCCGAGGATTTAAGATAGCCAATTCATACAAGGGCTGTGCCATTACTAGAGATTAGGACATTATCTCTAGTTTAAGAGGAAAAAGTTTAATTTTGTTTTGAAATTTCAGGCAAGTGGAGTTAAGAAACTCTGGGATTTGAATCCCAGAATCTCACTTACTGATCATTCTCAGGCAGGTGGGCCATTTAAACTTTCCTAGTTTTCGTTCTTTTGGTAAAACATGGTGATACCTTATGGGATCTGAGGGATAAATGGAATAATTTGCTAGAGAAAGCATTGTGATGTGTTATAGAGAGTTACTTTTGGGTTTATAATGGAATATACCTGTTTAACGTATATACAACCTGGAGCACAGGTGAGAGAACACAGAATGTAGTTGTAATAGTTTCCTAGGACTGCAGTAACAAATTACCACAAACTAGGTGACTTAAAACAACAGAAATTTCTTCCTTCATGGTTCTGGAGGTCAGAAGTTTGAAATGAAGGTATCAGCAGGTTTGGTTTTTTTCTTGGGGGCTTAGAGGGAGAGGCTGTTGAATGGCTCATTCCTAACTTCCGAAGTTTACTGGTGATCATTCCTTGGAATTCCTTGCCTTATAGAGGCCTCACTCCAGTCTGCTGTCATCTGCACATGGCATTCTCCCCTGTGAGTCTCTGTCTTCATGTGGTCTCGTTATAGGACCATGGTCCAGTAAGACCTCATCTTATTATAGTTGAGAGGAACCTATTTCAAATATGGTCAGTCTAAGGTTCTGGATGGACATTGATTTGGGGGGGACTTCAACCCAGTACACTAGTTAAGAAGAATTTCCAAATAAACCTAACCATTGTGCAATTTCTTTTTCAAGAGCACTGGAATTAAGTTGCCTTCATCAGTGTTTGCTTCAGAGTTTGAGGAAGATGTTGGATTGTTAAATAAAGCAGCTCCAGTTTCAGGTATTTTTAATTGCTTTATCTTTTCATATGGATAGATGTATTTTGCAAAACATAAAGAAATGATGTGGGATTTTTCTATCCCCAGTAAAGTATTGAAACAATTGAGATATGTCTGGAATTCAGATCAGGGATTATTAGGAAGGGATGAATGCGATCTTTGTGTTTTTGTATTCCTACCATCAAATCCTTATATCTTTTGAGTTCCTGTTTGGAGAGGAAAGTGGGGAGACTATTCTTGGTAATCTAGTTAGGGGAATTGTAACCTTCACATAACCTCTTGCGAAGATAGTGGTATTCATTATTCGTTACTTGTAGTGTAATTTTGAAAAATAATCTGTTTTTCAGAATTTCTCCCCAGAGCATACAGGTATTTTTATGGAAGTTCATTTTGCCATCTACACATATATTGGGGGAAATTTTTTATTTTTAATTTGTAGTACCAACACTGTATTTCAGAACAAACACAAAAGTCCACAGAAGTGGTGTTGGTATTTTCTCCTAAGTTGCCTTAATTATTAACTAACACCTGTCCTGTGGCATTCATTAATTAATTTATTCTACAGATTTTTGAGTTGCCACTGTCTGTGTGGCAGGGCCTTGGGTTAAAACAGAATAAAGCATAGTCTCTGACCCAAGAATTTACCTCATTTTGGAAAAATAAACAATAAATGATAAATTACAGTATAGAAGGATATTACTAGTGGGGTGAGTAGCACCAAACCCAGCCTCACAGGGTTGGGCAAGGCTTTCTAAAGAAGGTGATATCTAGTTTGTTTCTTAAGTAAAAGTTAGGTAGGTGGAAGAAGGAGGGGGAGGGGTGGGGACTAGAGGATGTTCCAGACAGAGGACTGTATGTCCTAAGGCAAGAGAACGTGAATATAGGTAACTATACACATTTTAGCCTGCCCAGAAGGAAGGGTATGGATTAAAAAGAAATGAGGCCGGAGGGTTAAGTAATGGCCATGTAGCAGAGGGTGTTGGAGGCCATGTCAGATGATAAATTTGGAGTTGAAAGTTTTTCTTGAACTTGAGTTTTTTGTTTTCATTTTCTGCTCCTTGTGGAGCAGGGCTAAGTCCTAAGCAGTGTGCCCAGAGTCAGCCTAGTATATTTATAGATGGAAGAACATATCTGAAGAAACAGGTAGGTAGGTATTAAAATCTCAAAGTCAGAAAATACTGAAAGTATAACAGTCTAAAAATTGTTCATTTGAGTTATTTTTAACAGGTGAATTTAAAGCCCAGTTTCTTCTTGCAGACAAAAGCTTTGAATTATGCTAGACGAAGTTAAACATTATAGATGTATAATGGAACATTATTTTTACCAGTGGATATTAAAAGGAGAAGCATCATTTCTTTTTTCATTTTTTTTTTTAAATTATACTTTAAGTCCTGGGATATATGTGCAGAATGTGCAGGTTTGTTACGTAGGTATACACGTCATGGTGGTTTGCTGCACCCATCAACCCATCATCTACATTAGGCATTTCTCCTAATGCTATCCCTCCCCTAGGCCCCCATCACCCAACAGGCCCCAGTGTGTGATGTTCCCCTCCCTGTGTCCATGTGTTCTCATTGTTCAACTCCCACTTATGAGTGAGAACATGCAGTGTTTGGTTTTCTGTTCTTGTGTTGGTTTGTTGAGAATGATGGTTTCCAGCTTCATCCATGTCCCTGCAGAGGACATGAACGTGTCCTTTTTTATGGCTGCATAGTATTCCATGGTGTATATGTGCCACATTTTCTTTATCCAGTCTATCATTGATGGGCATTTAAGTTGGTTCCAAGTCTTTGCTATTGTGAACAGTGCTACAATAAACCTATGCGTGCATGTGTCTTTATAGTGGAATGATTTATTATCCTTTGGGTATATACCCAGTAATGGGATTGCTGGGTCAAATGGTATTTCTGGTTCTAGATCCTTGAGGAATCGCCACACTGTCTTCCACAATGGTTGAACTAATTTACACTCCCAACAACAACATAAAAGCATTCCTGTTTCTCCACATCCTCTCCAGAATCTGTTGTTTCCTGACTTTTTAATGATTGCCATTCTAACTGGCGTGAGATGGTATCATTGTGGTTTTGATTTGCATTTCTCTAATGACCAGTGATGATGAGCTTTTTTTCATGTTTGTTGGCTGCATAAATGTCTTCATTTGAGAAATATCTGTTCCTATCTTTTGCCCACTTTTCAATGGGGTTGTTTGTTTTTTTCTTGTAAATTTAAGTTCTTTGTAGATTCTGGATATTAGCCCTTTGTCAGATGGATTGATTGCAAAAATTTTCTCCCATTGTGTGGGTTGCCTGTTGACTCTGATGGTAGTTTCTTTTGCTGTGCAGAAGCTCTTTAATTTAATTAGATCCCATTTGTTAATTTTGGCTTTTGTTGCCATTGCTTTTGATGTTTTAGTCAAGAAGTCTTTGCCCATGCCTATATCCTGAATGGTATTGCTTAGGTTTTCTTCTAGAGTTTTTATGGTTTTAGGTCTTACGTTGAAGTCTTTAATCCATCTTGAGTTAATTTTTGTATAAGGTGTAAAGAAGGGGTCCAGTGTCAGTTTTCTGCATGTGGCTAGCCAGTTTTCCCAATGCCATTTATTAAATACGGAATCCTTTCCCCATTGCTTGTTTTTGTTAGGATTGTCAAAGATCAGATGGCTGTAGATGTGTGGTGTTATTTCTGAGGCCTCTGTTCTGTTCCATTGGTCTATATATCTGTTTTGGTACCAGTACCATGCTGTTTTGATTACTGTAGCTGTGTAGTATAGTTTGAAGTCAGGTAGTGTGATGCCTCCAGCTTTGTTCTTTCTGCTTAGGATTATCTTGTAAATTACTTTGGGCAGTATGGCCATTTTTATGATATTGATTCTTCCTATCCATGAGCATGGAATGTTTTTCCATTTGTTTGTGTCCCCTCTGATTTCTTTGAGCAGTGGTTTGTAGTTCTCCTTGAAGAGGTCCTTCACATCCCTTGTAAGTTGGATTCCTAGGTATTTTATTCTCTTTGTAGCAATTGTGAATGGGAGTTCACTCACGATTTGGCTCTCTGTTTGTCTATTATTGGTATATAGGAATGCTTGTGATTTTTGCACATTGATTTTGTATCCTGAGACTTTGCTGAAGTTGCTTACCAGCTTAAGGAGATTTTGGGCTGAAATGATGGGATTTTCTAAATAGACAGTCATGTTATCCGCAAACAGAAACAATTTGACTTCCTCTCTTCCTATTGGAATACCCTTTATTTCTTTCTCTTTCCTGATTGCCCTGGCCAGAACTTCCAATACTGTGTTGAATAGGATTGGTGAGAGAGGGCATCCTTGTCTTGTGCCAGTTTTCAAAGGGAATGCTTCCAGCTTTTGCCCATTCAGTATGATATTTGCTGAGGGTTTGTCATAAATAGCTCTTATTATTTTGAGATATGTTCCATCAATACCTAGTTTATTGAGAGTTTTTAGCATGAAGGGGTGTTGAATTTTATCAAAGGCCTTTTCTGCATCTATTGAGATAATCATGTGGTTTTTGTCATTGGTTCTGTTTATGTAATGGATTACGTTGAACCAGCCTTGCATCCCAGGGATGAAGCTGACTTGATTGTGGTGAATAAGCTTTTTGATGTGCTTTTGGATTCGTTTTGCCAGTTTTTTATTGACGATTTTCGCATTGATGTTCATCAGGGATATTGGCCTGAAATTTTCTTTTTTTGTTGTGTCTCTGCCAGGTTTTGGTATCAGGATGATGCTGGCCTCATAAAATGAGTTAGAGAGGAGTCCCTCTTTTTCTATTGTTTGGAATAGTTTCAGAAGGAATGGTATCAGCTCCTCTCTGTACCTCTGGTAGAATTTGGCTGTGAATCTGTCTGGTCCTGGGCTTCTCTTTTGGTTGTTAGGCTATTGCTGCCTCTATTTCAGAACATGTTATTGGTCTGTTCAGGGATTCCACTTCTTCCTGATTTAGCCTTGGGAGGGTGTATGTGTCCAGGAATTTATCCATTTCTTCTAGATTTTCTAGTTTATTTGCATAGAGGTGTTTATAGTATTCTCTGATGGTAATTTGTATTTCTGTGGGATCGGTGGTGATATCCCCTTTATCATTTTTTATTGTGTCTATTTGATTCTTCTCTCTTTTCTTCTTTATTAGTCTGGCTAGCAGTCTATCTATTTTGTTAATCTTTTCAAAAAACCAGCTCCTGGATTCATTGGTTTTTTTGAAGGGTTTTCGTGTCTCTATCTCCTTCAGTTCTGCTGTGTTTTAGTTATGTCTTGTCTTCTACTTGGTTTTGAATTTGTTTGCTCTTGTTTCTCTACTTCTTTTAATTGTGATGTTAGGGTGTCGATTTTAGATCTTTCCTGCTTTTCTCCTGTGGGAATTTAGTGCTATAAATTTCCCCTTAAACACTGCTTTAGCTGTGTCCCAGAGATTCTGGTATGTTGTGTCTTTTTTCTCATTGGTTTCAAAGAACTTATTTATTTCTACCTTATTTTTGTTATTTAGCCAGTAGTCATTCAGGAGCAGGTTGTTCAGTTTCCAAGTAGTTGTGCATTTTTGAGTGGATTTCTTAATCCTGAGTTCTAATTTGATTGCAGTGTGGTCTGAGAGACTGTTTGTTATGATTGCCATTCTTTTGCATTTGCTGAGGAGTGTTTTACTTCCAATTATGTGGTCAATTTTAGGATAAGTGCAATGTGGTGCTGAGAAGAATGTATATTCTGTTGTTTTGGGGTGGAGAGTTATGTCACTGTCTATTAGGTCTGCTTGGTCCAGGGCTGAGTTCAAGTCCTGAAGATCCTTGTGAATTTTCTGTCTCGTTGATCTGTCTAATATTGACAGTGGGGTGTTAAAGTCTCCCATTATTATTGTGTGGGAGTCTAAGTCTCTTTGTAGGTCTCTTAGAACTTGCTTTATGAATCTGGGTGCTCCTGTATTAGGTGCATATATATTTAGGGTAGTTAGCTCTTCTTGTTGCATTGTTCCCTTTACTATTATGTAATGCCCTTCTTTGTGTTTTTTGATCTTTGTTGGTTTAAAGTCTGTTTTACCAGAGACTAGGATTGCAACCCTTGCTGTTTTTGCTTTCCATTTGCTTGGTAAATATCCTCCATTCCTTTATTTTGAGTCTGTGTGCGTCTTTGCACGTGAGATAGGTCTCCTGAATACAGCACACTGATGGGTCTTGACTCTTTATCCAATTTGCCAGTCTGTGTCTTTTAATTGGGGCATTTAGCCCATTTACATTTAAGGTTAATATTGTAATGTGTTAGTTTGATTCTGTCATTATGATGCTAGCTGGTTATTTTGCCCATTAGTTTATGCAATTTCTTCATAGTATTACTGTTTGGTATGTTTTGCAGTGGCTGGTACCAGTTTTTCCTTTCCATATTTAGTGCTTCCTTCAGGAGCTCTTGTAAGGCAGGCCTGGTGGTGACAAAATCTCTCAGCATTTGCTTATCTGGAAAGGATTTTATTTCTCCTTCACTTATAAAACTTAATTTGGCTGGATATGAGATTCTAAGTTGAAAATTCTTTACTTTAAGAATGTTGAGTATTGGCCCCCACTTTGTTCTGGCTTGTACGGTTTCTGCCAAAAGATCCACTGTTAGTCTGATGGGCTTCTCTTTGTGGGTAACCCGACCTTTCTCTCTGGCTGCCCTTAACATTTTTTTCTTCATTTCAACCTTCGTGAATCTGACGATTATGTGTCTTGGGGTTGCTCTTCTCGAGGAGTATCTTTGTGGTGTTCTCTGTGTTTCCTGAATTTGAATGTTGGCCTCTCTTGCTAGGTTGGGTAAGTTCTCCTGGATAATATCCTGAAGAGTGTTTTTCAACTTGGTTCCATTCTCCCTATCACTTTCAGGTACACCAATCAAACGTAGAGATTTGGTCTTTTCACATAGTCCCATATTTCTTGGAGGCTTTGTTTGTTCCTTTTCATTCTTTTTTCTCTAATCTTGTCTTCACGCTTTATTTCATTAAGTTGATCTTCATTCGCTGATATCCTTTCTTCCACTTGATCAATTCGGCTATTGATACTTGTGTATGCTTCACAAAGTTCCCTTGCTGTGTTTTTCAGCTCCATCAGGTCATTTATGTTCTTCTCTAAACTGGTAATTCTAGTTAGCAATTCCTGTAACCTTTTTTCAAGGTTTTTAGCTTCCTTGCGTTGGGTTAGAACATGCTCCTTTAGCTCCAAGGAGTTTGTTACTACCCACCTTCTGAAGCATACTTCTGTCAGTTCATCAAACTCATTCTCCGTCCAGTTTTGTTCCCTTGCCGGCGAGGAGTTGTGATCCTTTGAAGAGAAGAGGCATTCTGGTTTTTGGAAATTTCAGCCTTTTTGTGCTGGTTTTTCCTCATCTTCTTGGATTTATCTACCTTTGGTCATTGTTGTTGGTGACCTTTGGATGGGGTTTCTGTGTGGACGTCCTATTTGTTGATGTTGATGCTATTCCTTTCTGTTAGGTTTACTTCTAACAGTCAGACCCCTCTGCTGTAGGTCTGCTGGAGTTTGCTGGAGGTCCACTCCAGTCCCTGTTTGCCTGGGTATCACCAGCAGAGGCTGCAGAACAGCAAAGATTGCTGCTTGTTCCTTCCTCTGGAAGCTTTGTCCCAGAGGGTTACCCGCCAGATGCCAACCAGAGCTCTCCTCTATGAGGTGTCTGTTGACCCCTGATGGGAGGTGTCTCCCAAGCAGGAGGCACAGGGGTCAGGGACCCACTTGAGGAGGCAGTCTGTCCCTTAGCAGAGCTCGAGCACTGTGCCGGGAGATCCGCTGCTCTCTTCAGAGCCGGCAGGCAGGAACGTTTGAGTCTGCTGAAGCTGTGCCCACAGCCGCCGCTTCCCCCAGGTGCTCTGTCCCAGGAAGATGGGAGTTTTATTTATAAGCCCCTGACTAGGGCTGAGGCAGCATTTTGTTTCCTTTTTTTGTCTTGGAGTGGTCATTCTTTATTCTTCACTAGACTGAACTTAGTTCTTAATCATTCTTTTATCCTCAATATATTAATAGACTCTTGCTATCATAGGTCCTTATATTGTGAGTTAAGTGAATGAATTGTTGCTGTCTTGGGAATTATTGCTCAATTTTTGTTTTCCTTCTAGGACCTCGACTGGATTTTGATCCTGACATTGTTGCAGCTCTTGATGATGATTTTGACTTTGATGATCCAGATAATCTGCTTGAGGATGACTTTATTCTTCAGGCCAATAAGGCAACAGGAGAGGAAGAGGGAATGGATATACAGTATGTGTGGTTTGTTTCAAAGCAGAGATGATGACCTAAGTGTTACTGCTTCAGTGGGATGGTAACCATAGAACGTTACAGTTGGAAGAGACCTTCAAGAGCATTTAATCTGAGACTTCTGTATTTTAGAGCAGAAAATGTGAGATTCATTGCTTTTCCTACCAAACCAGATTGATCAAACACCCTCACTCTTCCTGCCTAGACAAGAACCCTTCCTGAAATACCTTCCAATTTTACTTGTGTAAAGTGGTTTTGTTCTGTTACTTTTTAAGTTGTTTTGGTAGGTAATTTATGACCTTTACTTTAGGAAATCTGAGAATGAAGATGACAGCGAGTGGGAAGATGTGGATGATGAGAAGGGAGATAGCAATGATGACTATGACTCTGCAGGCCTATTGTCAGATGAAGATCATATGTCTGTGCCCGGAAAAACTCACGGAGCTATAGCAGATCACTTATTCTGGAGTGAGGAAACAAAAAGTCGCTTCACGGAGTATTCGATGACTTCCTCAGTCATGAGGAGAAATGAACAGCTGACCCTACATGATGAGAGGTTTGAGAAGGTAAGGTCCCCACATAAGGGATGCTTTAGTACTATCTTATGATAAATTTTTTTTTTTAAATACCTGTCAGCTTTAGCCCAGGTTGAAGTGCTCACCAACCACAAAGTCAATCATAGGAAGTTTACAACTATCCAGCTATAGGTTCGTGTAGCCAGCATAAAGCAGAAGGGTATCAGTGCAGTACAGGAGCACAAAGACTGCAAAGGGAGCATAGAACTGTTCAGAAGAAGAGTAATTGCTTAGGAGGATGTGACTTTTCCAATTTACATCACACGCTTACACCAGGAGGTGGCTCAAATGATGCCTCATTCAACCTGAATGGATAACCAAAAGTAGCTGTAATAGTTTTATTCTCAGTAACTGTGGTAGGACAACTCACTTGAGTTTCTGTTTGGCCCTTAAAACCCCCAGAAGTGGCCCTTAAACTCTCATCATCTCTAATGTTGTGCTTCTTTATTATGTATGTCATATATAGATTTGTCTCAGATTAGAATGTGAATCCCCCAAGGGCAGAGAGTTTTTTATATTTTGCTCACGATACATCTGAAAGCCTAAAATGGTGTCTTGGCATGTAGTAGAAGTTTAAAGTGTTCCATAAATGATAAATGAATGAAGGAATAGTTTGCTTCAAGGTGAGTCTAAAGATAGAAGCAGTCCACTCGAGGACCTTGACGAAGCCGAGCGGGTTGAGGTTGATCTGGAAACTGGACCATCCTCTGGCCAAGTCAGCTGATCCACCCGCGAGCTAAGTAGATGTTAGGCGCCTTGCTGTGTGCCTTGTTTTTTTTGTTATTTTTATTTTTTTATTTTTTAAAAAGAGAGATTGGGACCCAAAGCTAAAACTTTTGAGTGTTGAAAAGAGTGTATCTCTTTATTAAAACAGAGCATAAAAGCACCTTAGTTATTGTCGTTTTCCCTTTACGTATTCTATGAGGCCAGTCACCCTAGTTTTGATTCTGGAAAGAACGTGTGTAGGTCAAAAGGAGTTGGCTGATCAAACGTTCTTATTTTCCCCCTTGAATTCTGACATCCTGATTCTGAATTTCTTCAACAGTAATCCATAAGATGCTATATTTCTGAAGTATTGGCCTGATTGAGCACATCAAAATTCCATTTCTTTCCATTTCTCATCTGGTGTTTTCAGACATAACTAACACTGAGGAACAGAATGGAAGTAGAGTATAAGACACTTTTGAAAGCTTGTATTTTCATATACTGTATTTGGTTCTGTTGTAACAGATTAGCTCCAGGGTTTATAATCCCAACCTATAGACTGTTTATACAGGTTTTTAATCCCACCTATCCTGTTGTTTGTTCTGTAGCACATAACACCTCCTAACATCATCTCTAATGTTGTGCTTTATTATGTATGTTATATATAGATTTGTCTCGGATTAGAATGTGAATTCCCCAAGGGCAGAGAGTTCTTTGTATTTTGCTGACGGATACATCCAAAAGCCTAAAATGGTGTCTTGGCATGTAATAGAAGTTTAAAGTGTTCCATAAATGATAAATGAATGAAGGAATAGTTGCCTTCAAGGTGAATCTAAAATAAAGGCTCTTACCTTGCTACCTTCTCACCTAATACTATTTTCCCTCTTCTCTTGAGGGAGAAACAAACTGTTGCTACAAATCTCACTCTTCAGGAGATATATCCCCCCCATTTACTCTTTGTCAAAGCTTAACAGTGTCAACACCATTTGCATAATATAGTAATTATTGTCTAAACAAGAACAAATATATACATTAGTAGGAGAATTTTCAGTTGCACAATCTTTTAGTTTGCATAACTAAGGAATATGAAAATATCTTCAGTCTAGGCATAGTGTCTCGTGCCTATAATCTCAGAACTGTGGGAGGCCGAAGCAGATGGATCACTTGAGCCTAGGAGTTTGAGACTGTCTTGGGCAGTGCAGACCCTGTTTCTATTTAAAAAAATAAATAAAATGGCCTGGTATGGTGGCACGTGCCTGTGGTCCCAGCTGCTTGAGAGGCTGAGGTGGGAAGATTGCTTGAGCCTGAGAGTTTGAGGCTGCAGTGAACTATGATCACGCCACTGTACTCCAGGCTGGGAGACAGTGAGATACTTAAAAAAAAGAAAAAGTATCTTCAAAAATGTTCTGACGTAATCTGTGCTGCCTAGCATTTTGTTCTCCAAGCTGAGTGGAATAATGCCTTTCATTTACATGTTAAATGGAAGCCTATTTTTAGTCTAAATGTAAGTCTTAAAGTACTGAGCAGAAATATCTTCCACATCCTATTGTTGCGTTAAATCCCTACTGATATTTTAATGGTAATTTTGATAGTACCTGAATAACTATTGTGTAAGAATAAAGTTAATGTAAAAAAATTTTTAAGTGTGTAGTCTTACTGAGTACATTTGCTTTTCATGGTATCTTTTCTCTGTTTATATTCAAGTTTTATGAGCAATATGATGATGATGAAATTGGAGCTCTGGATAATGCAGAATTGGAAGGTTCTATTCAAGTGGACAGCAATCGCTTACAGGAAGTTTTGAATGACTACTATAAAGAGAAGGCAGAGAAGTATAGTGACTTTTCTTTCCTTGTTTAGCTGTTCTTTTTTTTAAAAAAGAAAAAATTCCAATGAAAGGTCTATAGTATAACTGAATTGAGGAAAAAATTAACCTAGTCAAAATCCATATTAAGAAAATGAAAAAGGAAAAAAGAAAAGGGAAAAAAAAAGATAGGGGGGAGAAAAGAAAGTGGTACATTTTCCATAAACTTTGGCTCATGTATAGCTCATTGTTTTGCCTACATTTTGGTGTTAAATGTTCTGAAGTAGAATGTAATGGGAATATACGAGGAGCCACTTTCTCCGTATCTTTGACTGGAGAAGAGTCATGGTAGAATGTGTATTTGTTTATTAAATTTTTTTTTTTTTTTGAGACGGAGTCTTGCTCTGTTGCCCAGCTCACCTGCAACCTCCACCTCCCAGGTTCAGGTGATTCTCCTGCCTCAGCCTCCTGAGCAGATGTGATTACAGGTGCACGCCGCTATGCCCAGCTAATTTTTGTATTTTTAGTAGAGACGGGGTTCCACCATGTTGGCCAGGCTGGTCTCAAACTCTTGACCTCATGTAATATGCCTGCCTCGATTTCCCAAAGTGCTGGGATTATAGGTCTGAGCCACTGCGCCCAGCCAATTTTTAATTTTTTTTTACTTTATTTTGCTTAAAAGTTTTGTTTTGATAGAAGCATGAATATTATTAGGGTGTGAAATATAAGGACAGGCTGGGCGTGGTGGTGTACACCTGTAATCCCAGCTATTTGGGAGGCTGAGACAGGATCACTTGAACCTGGAAGGCAGAGGTTGCAGTGAGCTGAGATAGCACCACTGCTTCCAGCCCGGGTGACAGGGTGAGACTCTGTCTCAAAAAAAAAAAAAAGAAATGGACACATTCCCCTTGGAAAATAAGATCATGTTTCTAGTCTTTTGGGCTGAAGAATTATTCCAAGTATACGCTCTTTTCATCTTTCTGAAATGCCAGGTGTTCTGAGAAGTAGGTATTTACGTCTCGTGGAAAGACAAGAATTTGTCTCTCCAGCTGGATTAGCGGAACTGACCAGCCAGTTATTTTGGCAAATCAGCATCCACATCAAGCTGACTCTTCTCTGAGAGAAACTGATGAAGTGTTCAAATCAGCTAGAAAGGTCTGATGTTCCATGATCACTATAATATATAGATCCCATAGCAGAAAAAGAAGCTATATAGTTTGAGTGAAATATTTGAATACTTTGCAGAGACAGATGAGTTATGCTTTTTTAGGCTTTAAAAACCTGTTTTCTTAGGAAGCTGCCTTGGAAAGACACAGCTAGATGTTACCTTCCTATCAGCCGAGTGAATGTCCAAAACTCACTGGAGGGAAGAGGCAGGGCTGGGTAGAACAGAGTTTGACCAGAAGATAACGGATGGGTCACTGGAATATGTGCATTTAAAACATTGGTTTTTCCACAGCTAAAAATTGCAGTTCTAGTGACATAGTATAATAATAGGTCATTTTTCCCCCTCTTGGTCTTCACTTTTAAAAACTCGTCTAAAAGTTGTGTAAAATTGAATACCCTTGAACCCTTGGAGGATCAAGACCTGCCAATGAATGAGCTTGATGAGTCTGAGGAGGAAGAAATGATTACTGTAGTCCTTGAAGAAGCCAAAGAGAAGTGGGATTGTGAATCTATTTGTAGTAAGTATATTCACTTTATGATAGTAATTTTTAAGTATTAAAGTATATCAACTTTAGGCTGGGTGCGGTGCCTCACGCCTGTAGTAATCCCAGCACTTTGGGAGGCCGAGGCGGGTGGATCACCTGATGTCAGGAGTTCAAGACCAGCCTGGCCAACATGGTGAAACCCCGTCTCTACTAAAAATACAGAAATTAGCCAGGCATGGTGGCAGGCAACTGTACTCCCAGCTGCTCGAGAGGCTGAGGCAGGAGAATAGCTTGAACCTGGGAGGCAGAGGTTGCAATGAGCCGAGATCACGCCATTGCACTCCAACCTGGGCAACAAGAGCAAAACTCTGTCTAAAAAAAACATATATCAACTTTGAAAAAATACATGTATTTTAATAAGAGGCTTTTAGGAAATTTGTGAAAAATTATTTGGAAAGAGTAATATTCCAATACTGAGTTGTAAGCAATTTATAAAACATTGATCAGAGACTCCAGTGTTATTTTGCACTATGAAAACACAAGGTCAGAAATATAGTAGGAATTCAGTAATGCTTTGTGGAACTGAAAACATGCTTACTGATACATGACTTTTATTTGTTTAGGTACATACTCAAATTTATATAACCATCCACAGCTTATCAAGTATCAACCAAAGGTAAGTCCTAGTGTGCTGAGCTATTTGAAGGATGCGGTGCATAAAAAATAGAGTGCACATTTTCGCACAGTAACTTTTTACCTTTGTGGCTAGAGTGATATTAGAAAAAGCATCAACAGTATGTCATTAATGAGCTATTTTTTAATAGGAATGAGAAGTAACTCTAGTACCATTTTATCTGTATTTCAGCCCAAACAAATTCGAATATCTTCTAAAACAGGAATACCTCTCAATGTCTTACCAAAGAAAGGACTCACAGCAAAGCAAACTGAAAGAATACAGATGATTAATGGCAGTGATCTTCCTAAAGTATCAACTCAGCTACGTTCTAAAAATGAAAGCAAAGAAGATAAAAGAGCAAGAAAGCAAGCTATAAAAGAAGAGCGCAAGGTAAAATATATTTTTAAAATGTGGGATTTACAAAGAGCTGGTGGAGGGGAAATTAGGGGAATTTTGTAAAAGCAGTCTGTATCAGTTTAAAGATGTGAATAATACAAGTATATTCTTGTACTTATAACAGGAACGAAGAGTGGAGAAGAAAGCTAACAAATTAGCATTTAAACTGGAGAAAAGAAGGCAAGAAAAAGAGCTGCTGAACTTGAAGAAGAATGTTGAGGGTCTAAAGCTATAGACAGTGGAGCATACAGGGCAAGGCACTTTATTAGGGGCTCCTCGTCTTTAGTCATCGACTAGAAACTTCAGAAAGACAAAACTGTTTGCCATTTTTACTGGCAGATAAGAGGAAAATACAATATTTGTATTATTTTTATACTAGTAAGTGTTCCCTGCCAACCATCTTGTAAATATTGTAATATTTTAATTTTTAATATTATAAGCTTACATTTGCTCTGAAATAAATGACTTCATGAATGTGAAATGTTTGGATAAATTAAAGGAAAATATCTTCATAACGTGAATGGAATTGGTGTATTCATTTATTTGTATGGTTGTCATAGTTGTTTTTTGCAGATGTTTTCAAATGTTTCTTTGAATCCTCTCCACGCCTTTTCAGGAATTACATGGTTTAATTTACTGTAAATAGAAAAGTGGCCTGGTTAAACTCAATTTTGAAATGCTGACTTTATTCTGTTTAGTGTAAGATGAGTTTTTCTGAGAAGGTTCCACTGTTAGGAAGCTAAGTTTTCCCTTGCTGTATACAAAGGACTATTTCAAAAGTGTGGCAAAACTGAATATTAAGGTTCTTAAGATTCATATTTCCTGTTATACTACTGGATGACTTGCTTTTGGGATTTAGGAACAGTGAAGGCAGGAAACAGAATAGTCAAGGAAATAAGAAAACTTATTTGGCTTCAGTGAGTCCCTGGTTCAAAATCAGAAATATTTATTTCAGTTTAAACTGGAGAGTTTGTCTTTTCAACATTAGTTAATGCTTGGAACCATTCATACTTGGTTAAAATACATCGTTGAAAACTTTCCCTGTTTTTGATGAGTTGATTTTTGTTTTAACTGATTTAAACTTCTTCAAGGTTTAGGCAATGACATCATCACAATTGTTGATTATTTGGTAAACTGTGACTTCTTGGAACAGATTAGTGGCCCTGGTTTATGTTCTTGACTAGTATGTTGTTATCTGGACTGGGCTGTAAAAATCTGTGAACACTGTTGCTCTGAGTTAGGAACAGAATGGCTGGGGCAGAACCATTTTTGGCAGGTGAGCTGCACTTGATATCTAAATTATTAGAAAATGCCTTCATCTGTAATCATTCATTTATGGCTTTTCCAAAGCTGGTAGGTATTAGCTTGTTCTACCATGTGTGATCCGTTTAAATCTAAGTATTGTAGGATTTTTAAAGAGTTGTCAAAACTGATGGCATTAGGTATTCTACCAACATTGGCTAGAAAAAAATCTTGACTGAAGAGCTTGTCATTGCAGAAGCAGGATACTGGAGAGAATGTATTTAAATGCCAGCCTGTGAAGTAAAGGGTCAGATGATGGTTTATGTCAATATTGAGAATGTAAGTACTAAAAGGATTGGCCATTTATTTTGATAGCTGTCTCAACTGAAGATTCTCAAAAACAGCAAGAGTCTTAATAGGCATTGGATGTTTCTTTGTCGTGTTACTCAAATTCTGTTATGAGGTGCTAACTTCACTGTGTTTAAATCCATATGTTATATATTTTGCAATTAAGAGGAAAAGACTAGGCCATGAGTCTTGATGAAGCATATTGTGATTTAGGCAGGTTATACTCCAAACTTAAATCTTTTAATTTTATTCTGAAGAACAAATTCATGATACTTTAAATGAATTTTCTGATATCTTGGTTCTCTAAAAATCTATAAATGATGATTGGGAACTGAACATAAAAGCTCCATGCTAAATGTTGGGAGCCCAAGAGATCAGAGGGTTTTTTTTGCCTTCAGGAGCCACATGGTCTGAGGAGGCAGGATAGGTGCAGCGAAATGTAACTGGCAATACTATCACTGTGGTAAGTACCACTTGTAAGTAGAATCTTGGTACTTGCTGTTCCCCCAGAAGTGCTTTCACTGCAGACAGACCTTCCTCATGGTCGGTGCTCAGCTGTAACCTTCACTATAGGCTATTCCCTGAGCTTGTATTTAAAAATCCTGCACGCATCCCTCCCCTGCATCCTTGACCCTCCCTCCCTGGTTTATGTTCTCCACAACATCTGTTGACGCAGAGGACTGTTTTTCAGTCTCCTCTCGCAGGACAAACCCTGAAGGCACGGTGTTTTATTTATTGCTTTATCCTTAGGTCTGGAAGGGTGCCTGGCATTCAGTATACAGTCACAAAGTAATGTATGAATGAATGGATAGATGGGAAAGATTTCAGAAAAGAATTAAACGTAGAAAGAACCATAGCAGGGCCTAGACTCACTGGGGTTAGGGAGGAGAGAAAGGCCTAAGAGATCCCAGGCAGGGGGCAAAATCTTGAAGAATTTATATCTTAAACTTTTTTTTTTTTTTGCCAAGACAGGTCTTGCTCTGTCGCCCAGGCTGGAGTGCAGTAGCGCGATCTCATCTCACTGCAACCTCCAACTCCCGGGTTCAGATGGAGTCTTGCTCTGTCGCCCAGGCTGGAGTGCAGTGGCACAATCTCAGTTCACTGCAACCTCCAACTCCTGGGTTCAAGCGATTCCCCTGCCTCAGCCTCCCGAGTAGCTGGGATTACAGGTGTGCACCACCATGCCCAGTTAATTTTTGTATTCTTAGTAGAGACGGTTTCGCCATGTTGGCCAGGCTGGTCTTGAACTCTTGACCTTATGATCCGCCCACCTCGGCCTCCCAAAGTGCTGGGATTACAGGCATGAGCCACCAACACCCGGCCCACCTATTTTGTTTAAGCACTGCCCGTGACTGGTGTAAAACCACTTGGATATCATAGTACCACAGATGCTCCTTGACTCGTGGTGGGATTATGCCCTGATAAGCCCACCATAAACTGCAAACATGGTAAGCCAAAAATGCATTTACTACACCTAACCTACTGAACATCATAGCTCAGCCTAGCCTACCTTAAACTTGTTCAGAATACTTTCCATTAGCCCACAGTTGTGCAAAATCATCTGGCGATACAGCACGCTGTAGAGTTATCAGTTTGCCCTCGTGATCACATGGCTGCCTGGGAGCGGTGGCTCACCACTGCTGCCCAGCATCACGAGAGGATTGTACCACTGTCTACTGAATACATATTGCTTTCTCACCATCATGGAAAAATTGTTAACTTGAACCATCATAAGTTGAGGACTGTCTGTACTGTTACTTTACAAGTCTAAGTGTCTGAAGTGCAGTTACTGCTTGTGTGTATTACCTGTGATGCCCTGTATCTACATCTCCATTTTGATGTCATCAAGTCACCTCAGTTGAAAGAACTCTAACCTCTTGTAACTTTACCGTTATATTTTCAATACTTTTATGTTACTTCTTCATGTGGGTTGACATTGGTATGCTTTATCAGTCTTGTTCCAGTTAAAGGGCAGAGAAGGTAGAAATTCTAATGGCCTTGCATTTTAATTGTGAAACTTACAGGAGAATATTTAAAGCAAACACAAGGCCACTGTTCAAGTTAAGAAATAGAACATAGAAGTCCCCTGTGAATCCATCCTTGATTTCATTTCACTCTTTCCCCTCAGGTAATTCTTGCATAGTATCCAGCTGTCATAGAAGTTGAACATCTCTAATCCAAAATCCAAAAATGTTGGGTGCCAATGTGAGACAACAAATAGAAAATACCATGCATAAGTACTTAATACAAGCTTTGTTTCATGCACAAAAGTATTTAAAATATTGCAAAAAGTTACTTTCAGGCTGTGTGTGTAAGGTGACATACAAAATAAAGTGTTTAGACTTGGGTCCCATCCCCATGATATCTTGTTCCAAAGTCTGAAAAAAAATCTGAAACACTTCTGGTCCCAAGCATTTTGGATAAGGGATACTTATCCTGCATTAAGTATTTCCTTCTTTTTTAAAGCCACTTGTATAGTATCCTTAAACACAACATCTTGTTTCATTTTGAACAACTGAAATAAACAAACTTAGCTTTTTGAGGTCAGTGTTTGCTACCAATTAGATGAAAGCATCCTAGGGAAGATGAACTGTGAACAGTCCCTGGGTCTAACTTCCATTTCTAGAGTTTACAAGAACCCATGTTTAGATGTCAGTGAGCAAGGTGATGAGTGAGTTTTAGGGAACAAGTCACAGTTTAGGCATCCAGGATCTGCAGAAATATGCTTAGAGGATTGCATTCTTGTTCTATATTTTCTGCTTCTAAACTCACCCTGACCTCTCAAGATCAATGCAGAACCTTCCTATGGGGTGAAATGAGTGTCTCCAACTGATCTAGAGATCAGGATACAAAAGGGAGAGCAGGCACTTTATTAGAATATGGCCAAACATGACAAGTGTAGAACAAAATGGGAGCCAGACTTCCTTGAATATATTATCTTGAGAGTATGAAGACAGTGAATATCTTAGTCATGATAGCCGTCAACACGTCTGTCTCTAATCACACACCTCAAACCTCGACTGGTTGCTCTTTTGTTGTTGTGCCCAGCTATCATACTGGGAATTCCCTTTTCTCTATCCAGTGTATAATTGCCTTTTCATAGCTGTATCTCATTCACATGCTTGTGGATCACGTCCTCCAGTAATTCATGAAATGGGGTACAGGGGATGTAGACTTTTTGGGAACTTGGATTATATTCTGCTCTTATGTTGGATTCCAGAATATATCTGGAAATGTATTCTGCTCTTATGTTGGATTGAGAGCTTGACTGAATATAGAATTCTTGGTTGTAGATTATTTTACCTCAGAAGTTTAAAGGGTTTCTTCCATTTGTTTCCATTTCCAATTTTGCTTTTTGGGAATCTGAAGCCATCCTGATTGCTAATCGTTTGTATCTGATTTTTCTTTGGAAGTCTGTAGAATCTGTCTTCACTGTTCTGAAACTTCCATTTTACTGAGTCTTTTAAATCAGAAGGTGTATTAGGGTTCTCTAGAGGGACGGAACTAATAGGCTAGATCTGTATATAAAGGGGAATTTATTAAGTATTAACTCACAATCACAAGGTCCCACAGTAGGCCGTCTGCAAGCTGAAGAGCAAGGACAACCAGTACAGTGCCCAAACTGAAGAACTTGGAGTTCAATGTTTGAGGGCAGGAAGCATCCAGCATGGGAGAAAGATGTAGGCTGGGAGGCTAGGCCAGTCTAGTCTTTTCACATTTTTTTTTTTCTGCCTGCTTTAGATTTGATCTGCGCTGGCAGGTGACTAGATGGTGCCCACCCAGATTAAGGATGAGTCTGCCTTCCCCAGCCCACTAACTCAAATGTTAATCTCCTCTGGCAACACCCTCTCAGACACACCCAGGATCAATAACTTTGCATCCTTCATTCCAATCAAGTTGACACTCAGTATTAACCATCACAAGTCTACCTCTTGTCAACTTCAACCCATACCCATCTCCTGAGATCATACATAATCTTCAAATAAAGACAATAATAAGGTCATAATTATGCCTAACATAATACAATTATCCTTCATACAACCAGAAATGCACCAATCCCCAACCCAAATACTATTACATAAAGTTAACAATACTTAAATGCTGATGCGAAGTCAATAAATCTTATGTCATATGATGAAGGAAAAAGTAAATAAAATGAAGATATCTTCTTAGTACAAGTGTGTACATGCACAAACATGTTTTTAACAAAAGAAGGAGGAAATACTAATGACAATTACAGTCCTCATTTCTGCAGCTGGTCACGTGGTCATAGCTGGTATTGATGACTACATTCTTCTACTACCCATTCTGTATTCCCTTTTTCTTCAGCAAGCACCTCAGTAGGTCATGGTTTTTTCCTGGTGGAGTGACCCAAACCTTCATTCCTGAAGGGTATGGGCCATTTGTAGTCCTGCCTAGATTGGGCTGTTGTAGTTTCCCATTGACCTGAATCACAGGACATGGTAATACTAAGAGACACCCTAATAGATCTCCTGTATTCCATGCCTACTCTTCCTTACCTCTGTTGTGGAGTAGTAGAGCATACACGATCTTCTGGAGAACTTTACCCCAGCCCTTCAACGTATTGTCACCTAGTTGTTGTAACTGTGACTTCAAAAGGCCATCCCACCATTATATCAATCCAACTGCTTCAGGATGATGAAGAACATGGTGAGACCAGTGAATTCCATGAGCATGCGCCCACTGCTGCACTTCTTTATCTGTAAAGTGAGTGCCTTGGTCAGAGGCAATGCTGTGTGGAATACCATGACAGTGGATAAGGCATGCTATGAGTCCATGGATGGTAGTCTTGGCAGAAGCATTGCATGGAGGATAGGCAAACCCATATCCAGAGTGAGTGTTTATTCCAGTGAGGAGAAACCTCACTGGAGGTGAGGAGAAACCTCTGCCTTTTCCATGATGGAAGAGGTTCAGCGTAATCAACCTGCCAGCAGGTAGCTGGCTGATCACCCTGAGAAGTGGTGCCATATCGAGGTCTCAGTGTTGGTCTCTGCTGCTGGCAAATTGGGCACTCAGCAGTGGCTGTAGTCAGGTCAGCTTTGGTGAGTGGAAGTCCATGTTGCTGAGTCCATGCATAACCTTCATTCCTGCCACCATGGCCACTTTGTTCATGGGCCCACTGGGCGATGACAGGGGTGGCTGGGGAAACAGGCTGAGTGGTGTCCACAGAACGGGTCATCCTATCCACTTGATTATTAAAATCCTCCTCTGCTGAGGTCACCAGTTGGTGAGCATTCACATGGGATACGAATATCTTTCCAGTTTTTGACCACTCAGAGAGGTCCATCCACATACCTCTTCCCCAAATTTCTTTGTCATCAATTTTCCAATCATGCTTCTTCCAAGTCCCTGACTATCCAGCCAAACCACTGGCAACAGCCCATGAATCAGTATATAATCGCACATCTGACCATTTCTCCTTTCATGCAAAGTGCACAAGCAAGTGCACTGTTCAAAGTTCTGCCCACTGGCAAAATTTTCCCTCACCACTTTCAGGGATGTCCTAGGAAGGGGCTGTCCCTCAGGGATGTCCTAGAAAGGCAGCTGTCCACTTTTGGGTGGTGCCTCCATATTGTGCAGAACCATCTGTGAACCGGGCTCTAGTCTTCTCTTTTTCTGTCAATTGATCATAGAGAACTCCCCATGAGGCCATTGGTGCAGGCTAGGGGAGAGAAGGCAAGGTGGCAGGAGTCTCCACCTTGGGCATTTGAGCCACTTCCTCATGTAACTTACTTGTGCCTTTAGGACCTGCTTGAGTCCAGTCACGTATATACACTTCCATTTGATGATGGATGCTGCTGTGCATGACCCACTTTATGGCTAGATGGGTCAGAAAGCACTCAGTTCATGATAGGCAGGTCAGGTTGCATGGTGACTTGATGACCCACAGTCAAACTTTCAGTTTCCACCAAAGCCCAGTAACAGGCCAAGAGCTGTCTCTCAAAAGAAGAGTAATTGTCTGTAGAAGATGGCAGAGCCTTGCTCCAAAATCCTAGAGGCCTCCACTGTGATTCACCTTTGGGGGCCTGCCAAAGGCTCCAAACAGCATGGCTATCTGCCACTGACACCTCAAGTACCATTGGATCTGCTGGGTCATATGGCCCAATTGACAGAGCAGCTTGCACAGCAGCCTGGACCTGTTGTAGAGCCTTCTCCTGTTCTGGACCCTACTCAAAACTGGCAGCCTTTCAGGTCACTTGATAAATGGGCCGGATTAACACACCCAAATGAGAAATGTGTTGCCTCCAAAATCCAAGTAGATCCACTAGACATTGTGCCTCTTTCTTGGTGGTAGGAGGGGCCAAATGCAGCAACTTATCCTTCATCTTAGAAGGAATATCTCAACAGGACCCATACCACTGGACCCCTAGAAATTTTATTGTGGAAGAAGTTCCCTAAATTTTCATCAGATTTCCCATCCTCTGGCATGCAAATATCTCACCAATAAGTCCAGTGTGTTTACTACTTCTTGCTCACTGGATCCAGTCAGCATAATGTCATCAATGTAATGGACCAGTGTGATACCTTGTGGAAGCAAAAAGTGATCAAGATCTCTCTGAATAAGATTATGACACAAAGCCAAAGAGTTAATATACCTCTGAGGTAGAATAGTAAAGGTATATTGCTGGCCTTGCCAGCTGAAGGCAAATTGCTTCTGGTGGGCCTTACGGATAGGAATGGAGAAAAGGCCATTTGCCAAGTCAATGGCTGCATACCAGGTACCAAGAAATGTGTTAATTGGCTCAAACAGTGAAACCACATCTGGTACAGCAGCTGCAGTTGGAGTCACCACTTGGTTAAGCTTATGATAATCCACTGTCATTCTTCCAGATCCATCTGTCTTCTGCACAGGCCAAATGGGAGAGTTGAACAGGGATGTGGTAGGAATCACCACCCTGAGTCTTTCAAGTCCTTGATGGTGGTACTAATTGCCACAGTCTCTCCAGGGATGTGATACTGTTTTTGATTTACTATTTTTCTAGGTAAAGACAGTGCTTATGGCTTCCATTTGGCCTTTCTCACCATAATAATACTCACCCGACCAATCAGGGAGCCAATGTGGGGGTTCTGCCAGCTGCTAAGTATGTCTATGCCAATTTTGCATTCTGGCACTGGGGAAATGACCACAGGATGAGTCCAGGGATCCACTGGACCCACTGTAAGTCGGACCTGAGCTGAAACTCCACTATTACCTGACCTCCATAAGCCCATACGTTAACTGGAGGACCATAATGATGTTTTGGGTCCCCTGGAATCAACATCAGCTCAGAGCCAGTGTCCAGTAGTTTCCGAAATGTCTGATCATTTCCCTTTTCCCCAATGCATAGTTACCCTGGTACAAGGCCAGAGGTCTTCTTGGGGAAGGATGGGAGAAAGATTAACAGCATAAATTGTCAGTAGTGTAATGGAGTCCTTTTTCAAGGGGACCCAGCCTCCCCTTCATTCAAGCAGCTCTGGGTTCGTAAACTGGCTCAAGTCTGGAAATTAAGGGGCCGTGATTCTCTGTTTTTATAATTCAGATTAGTCTTTTGTCCATTCGACCTGGAAGTTTTCTGCTTATATAAATTAAGTAAAAATGCAGTAGGCTTCCTTTCAATTTCACTTCTAGAAACACTGTGATTAGTCAGTGCCAGAGCTCTATATGTGTCAGACTATTCTGATTGTTGCCACTTTGCCTCTGCAGTCCATTACAGTAGCTACATCCACCTTGCCTTTGATGGCTGAGTGCTGCCACTTGGCCCCTGCCACCTCGGGATCCAAATATTCCCACTATATTTATTTTTTATTTTTTAAATTTATGTATTAGTCTATTTTCATGCTGCTGATAAAGACATACCTGAGACTGGGAAGAAAAAGAGGTTTAATCAGACTTGCAGTTCCACATGGCTGGGGAGGCCTCAGAATCATGGCAGAAGGCAAAAGGCACTACTTACATGGTGGCAGCAAGAGAAAATGAGGAAAAAGCAAAAGTGGAAATCCCTCATAAATCCATCAGATCTCATGAGACTCAATCACTATCATGAGAATAGCATGGGAAAGACCGGCCCCCATTTAATTATCTTCCTCTGGGTCCCTCCCACAACACACAAGAATTCTGGGAGATAAAATTCAAGTGGAGATTTGGGTAGGGACTCAACCAAACCATATCATTCTGCCCCTGGCCCCTCAAAATCTCATGTCCTCACATTTCAAAACCAATCATGCCTCCCCAACAGTCTCCCAAAGTCTTAACTCATTTCAGCATTAGTCCAAAACTCCACAGTCCAAAGTCTCATCTGAAACAAGGCAAGTCCCTTCCACCTATGAACTGTAAAATCAAAAGCAAGCTAGTTACTTCCTAGATAAAATGAGGGTGCAGGTATTGGGTAAATACAGCCATTTCAAATGGGAGAAACTGGCCAAAACAAAGGGGTTACAGGGCCCATGCAAATGTGAAATCCAGCAGGGCAGTCAAATTTTACAGTTCCAAAATGATCTCCTTTGACTCCGTGTCTCACATCCAGGTCATGCTGATGCAAGAGGTGGGTTCCCAAGGTCTTGACAGCTCTGCCTCTGTGGCTTTGCAGGGTAGAGCCTCCTTCCTGCCTGCTTTCATGGGTTGGTGTTGAGTGTCCATGGCTTTTCGAGCCACACAGTTCAAGTTGTCAGTGGATCTACCATTCTGGGGTCTGGAGGACAGCGGCCCTCTTCTCACAGCTCCACTAGGGACTCTGTGTGGGGGCTCCACCCCCAGATTTCCCTTCCTCACTGCCCTAGCAGAGGTTCTCCATGAGGGCCCCACCCCTGCAGCAAACTTTTGCCTGGGGATCCAGGCGTTTCCATACATCTTCTGAAATCTAGGGGGAAGTTCCCAAACCTCAATTCTTCACTTCTGTGCACCCGCAAGCTCAACACCATATGGAAGCTGCCAAGGCTTGGGGCTTCCACCCTCTGAAGGCATAGCCTGAGCTGTACATTGGCCCCAATCAGCCACAGCTGAAGTGGCTGGGACACAGGGCACCAAGTCCCTAGGCTGTACATGGGTACCCTGGGCCCTGCCCCATGAAACTACTTTTTCCTCCTAGACCTCTGGGCGTTCGATGGGAGGGGCTGCTGTGAAGGTCTCTGAAATGGCCTGGAGACATTTTTTCCATGGTCTTGGGGATTAACATTAGACTCCTTGCTACTTATGCAAATTTCTGCAGCTGGCTTTAATTTCTTCTCAAAAAATGGGTTTTTCTTTTCTACTGCATCATCAAGTTGCAAATTTTCTGAACTTTTATCGTCTATTTCCCTTTTCAAATGGAATGCTTTTAACAGCACCCAAGTCACCTTTTGATGCTTTGCTGCTTAGAAATTTCTTCCACCAGATACCCTACATCATGTCTCTCAAGTTCAAATTTCCACAAATCTCTAGGGTGGGGCAAAATGCCATCAGTCTCTTTGATAAAAAATAACAAGAGTCACCCTTGCTTCAGTTCCCAACAAGTTCCTCATCTCCATCTGAGATCACCTCAACCTGGACCTTATTGTTCATATCACCATCAGCATTTTGTCAAAGCCATTCAACAAGTCTCTAGGAGGTTCCAAGCTTTCCCACATTTTCCTGTCTTCTTCTGAGCCCTCCAAACTGTTCCAAACTCTGCCTGTTACCGAGTTCCAAAGTCACTTCCACATTTTCAGGTATCTTTTCAGCAACACCCCACTCTACTGGTACCAATTTACTGTATTAGTCTGTTTTCACATTGCTGATAAAGACATACCTGAGACTGGGAAGAAAAAGAGGTATAATTGGACTTACAGTACCACATGGCTGGGGAGGACTCAGAATCATGGCAGGAGGTGAAAGGCACTTCTTACATGGTGGCAGCAAGAGAAAATGAGGAAGAAGCAAAAGTGGAAACCCCTGAAAAACCCATCAGATCTCATGAGACTCATTTACTATCACAAGAACAGCATGGGAAAGACCAGCCCCCATGATTCAATTACCTTCCCCTGGGTCCCTCCCACAACATGTGGTAATTCTGAGAGATACAATTCAAGTTGAGAGTTTGGTGGGGACAGAGCCAAATCATATCAATTTATTTATTTATTCTTTTATTTATTTTTTTGTTTTTGAGATGAAGTCTCTTTCTGTTACCCAGACTGCAGTGCAGTGGCAAAATCTCAGCTCACTGCAACCACCACCTCCCAGGTTCAAAGGATTCTCCCACCTCAGCCTCCCAGGTATGTGGGACTGCAGGTGCTCACCACCACATCCAGCTAATTTTTGTATTTTTAGTAGAGACAGGGTTTCATCATATTGGCCAGGGTGGTCTCGAACTCCTGACCTCAAGTGATCTGCCCACCTCAGCATTCCAGAGTGTTCAGATTACAGGCATGAGCCACCACTGCACCTGGCCTATTCCCATTGTTTTTAAATTTTGTAGTTGAGTGACTGTGTATCCCACTGTTAGATGTGACATACAGAGAAAGGCAATTACAGGGCTCTTCAGAGATGCAGGTGCTGCCCTCACAAATCTGTTTTACAAGGCATTGGTCAAGGTTATATTTTCTGGACCCTCCCTGATGGGATGAGTAGGTCTAAAGTGACTAATCCACTCCACCATCATTATGCCTTTGGATCCCTTCTTCTACATTAAACCAAGAGAGATCAGGCATTTCCAGCTTGCTCCCAGTGGGCCATCTTTTAATCCATATTTCAGCTAACCAAGCAAATAAACTATTAGAATTTTTTTTAACTCCCTGAGCTGCAACATTAAATGCAGAGTCTCTACTAGTGTCCCCAAATCTATAAATTCAGCCCGATCCAACTCTATGTTCCTTCCACCATTATACCACACCCTTAATATCCATTCCCATGCCTGTTCTCCAGATTTCTGTTTATATAAGTTAGAAAAACAATTCTTTTCGAGTGTATCACACCTCCTCATGGGTCACATTCTCAACCTCACCTCTAGGGCCCCGTGGGAATTTTGTCTATAGTTCTAGAAGCAAACATAGGTGTTGGGGGTGGTTTCTGAGGAGAATCAACATTATCTTGCCTGGCAACTGTCTCAGGGGAGGCCATCACTGTTGCCTCAGGCAGCGCAGGGTTTATCTCCTCAGACAAAGGTGGAAAGGCTGACAGCAGCATGGGTCGGAGAAGGGATGTTGCCACTACTGGGGAGGGGGAAGCTGTTTCTTCTGGCAAAAAAGGTTCATCAGAGTTTACAAACTCAGTGTCCCCAGCTTCATCAGGGTCCTCCCATATGTCCCCATTCAAAGTTGCAGGGTCCCATTCTTTTCTAATCAATTCCCTCACTTTAACAGTAGACACTTGGCAAGGCTGTGCATGCACCTTTCATTGCAGGTCAGCCACTTGCATGATAAGAGCTTGTATCTGTTTTTCCACAATTTCAGCTCTTTCTCTATAGGAGGTAAGACTCTCACTCAGGGCAATCTTAGGAGATTTGAGGCTCAGTATCTGCTTCTGAAGCTGGGAGTTAAAATCCCTGAATTCATCATTTTCTTTCATTACTCTGTCCCCTGAACTTAGGAGCAACCAACCAGCTTCATTATGTTCCTTGGTTCTCCACATGTGGTCAAAGGTATTATGTATAGAGTAACTAAACTCCTTGCCTCTCATGAGCAATGAATCAGGAGTGTCAAATGCATTTATTTTGTGTAACTCTCTAAACAGTTCATGCCAAGGTCTATCAGTGTTCTCCATACTATTAGAAGTAGAGTCCTTAGCATTTTTGGGTCTAATTATATTAAGCAGCCAACTCCAGAAACCCCAAAACCAATGAAAGAACTCCATTCTTAATATTCTGTTCTTCTAGAACTCCTGGTACAAAAATCCGTATTAGTCAGGGTTCTCTAGAGAGACAGAACTAATAGGAAATATATATAAGGGGAATATATATATAAAGGGAAATGTATTAAGTATTAACTCACATGATACAAGGTCCCACAATAGGCCGTCTGCAAGCTGAGGAGCAAGGAGAGCCAGTCTGAGTCCCAAAACTGAAGAACTTGGAGTCTGATGCTCAAGGGCTAGAAGCATCCAGCACGGGAGAAAGATGTAGGCTAGGAGGTTAGGCCAGTCTAGTTTTTTTCGTATTTTTCTGCCTGCTTTATATTCTAGCCTTGCTGGCAGCTGATTAGATGGTGCCCACCGAGATTGAGGGTGGGTCTCCCTTTCCCAGTCCACTGACTCAAGTGTTAATCTCCTCTGGCAACACCCTCACAGACACACCCACGATGAATACTTTGCATCCTTCAATTCAATCAAGTTGACACTCAATATTAACCACCACAGGAGGTTTATGTCCTTCTTTTTTGGAAATAATTAAAAATTATTTTTATTCTCTTCCTTGTATTTTCTCCTTTTTCTCTCTTGAAGTATTATTTGGAGTAGACCCGTCTGGAATGGTATTCTAATTTGCTTGTTTCTTTCCCATTTCTATGCCATTTTACTTTATTTTCTGGGAGATTTTCCTAATTTTATCTTTCAACTCTCTGTTGAGTTTTTCTCCTAAAGGCTTTTTTAATTTCTTTCTTTCTTTTTTTTTTTTTTTGAGACAGAGTTTTGCTCTTTTTGCCCAGCCTGGAGTGCAATGGCGCCATCTCGGCTCCCCACAACCTCCGCCTCCTGGGTTCAAGCTATTCTCCTGCCTCAGCTTCCTGAGCAGCTGGAATTACAGGCATGTACCACCACGCCTGGCTAATTTTTGTATTTTTAGTAGAGACAGGGTTTCTCCATGTTGTTCAGGCTGGTCTCAAACTACCGACCTTGGGTGATCCGCCCGCCTCTGCCTCCCAAAGTGCTGGGATTACAGGCATGAGCCACTGTGCCCAGCAAGACTTTTTTAATTTCTAAGAGTTATAATATTCCTTTAATTTTTTTTTTGTCTGTTTTGGACTTACCTGCTAGAGACGTTCTTCAGATCTTTGGAAATTCCTGTCTGTTTGCTCATCATTAAGACTAGAAGAGGAAAAAAATGGAAATAATGAACAAGTGAGCAGTATTTCATGACTGAGCTGTATTGTAGGGTGGTCTGAGTGAGCTGTTTGAGAATCTCCCAATATCAGTATCTTTACATATTTGCTAGTGGAATAATTTGATTCCCAGAGAAGTTACATTTTGCCCTGAGGGTAAGGGTTTGGCAAGCAGAGTCCTCTAAGCCAAGTAGAAGAAGATGGGCATGTGGATATTCTCTGCTTTCAGTATCACTATTCATGAAATTAATCACTAGATTGTATATATGTACCTGTATACATGTATATATAGACATGCATACATATATAGCTGATTCTCGTTATTCATGGATTCCCTGTTTGCAAATTTACCTACTTGCTAAAACTTACTTGTAACCCTAACATCAGTACTTGTGGCACTTTTACAGTCATTTGCAGACATGCACATAGTGATAAAAAAGTTGAGTCACTCAGCACATTTTCCCAGTTGAGGTTGAACAAGGTAGTACTCTACTTTCTTGTTTTAGTGCTCATAATGTACTCAAGTTCCTTCCATGGGCTATTTAGTGCCACATTTTCCACATTTTTATGCTTTTTCTTTGGTGATTTCAGTGTTTAAAATGGCCATGTTAGCCAGGTGTGGTGGTGTGGGCCTGTGCTCCCAGCTACTCGGGAGGCTGAGGTGGGAGGATCGCTTGAATCCAGGAGGCAGAGGTTGCAGTGTGCCAAGATTGCACCACTGTACTCCAGCCTGGGTGACAGAGCAAGACCTTGTCTCAAAGGTGGAAGGGGAGGGGAAAGGCTGCCTAGAACAGTGCTGAAGTGCTGTCTAGTGTTCCTAAGCTCGAGGCTGTGATCTGCCCTAAGGAGAAAATATGTGCATTAGGTAAACATTCAGTCATGAGTTACAGCACTACTGGCATGAGTTCAACATTACTGAATCAACACTATAAAGAAGGTGTCTTTAAACAGAAACATGCATAAAACAAGGTTTTGTATTGATCCATTAACAAAAACGTTGTGACCAGAGACTCACAGGAACCTAACCCTATATTTCCCCTAGGAGCCACAGTTCAGTATTTGCTAATTCAGTGCTCACAGTGACTTTATAGAACTTAACTACCAAAAATAATGAGAATTGACTGTATGTCTGTATCTATACCTACCTATCTGTGTTTGCTATAGTACTCATGCCTTCAGACATGCCTTATATTGACTAATGCACAGACTGCATATTTTTTCCTTTCCAGAAAGTAGAATCACCTAGAGACAGGGAAGGGCATTTATCCAAGGAGTAGGAGACTTGCGGTGTGGGGCAGGGGTTGGGGGCAGGGCGCGATCTAGGAATCTTTACTTCTTTCAAACAGCTTTCCCCTTGGTCCTCCATATTTTGACAGTCTCTTCCTCCTCATTCGCCTGCCCCAGTTTTAGAGGTACATGCTGTCCAGGAGTTCCTGTGACTTTTAAGAGTCTGTAGTGTGAATCTGGATGGTTCTCAGTTCTCCCTTACTGTTAGTTTGGGAAGTAGAGTTTGGTGTTGCTTTAAGTCCTCCAAGTCAGTTACAATGTCTATTAGCTTTCCAAATTTTAGGTTTCTTGTTTTCTTTCCTCCCTGTCCTATGTTTCTATGTCTCTTTGTCACTTTACTATAGCTTTATTGGGGTTTAGGGAGAAAGCAAAATTAGACGGGAAGCTCTAAATTAGATAGGATCTGCTATCCTGAGTTTTAATTCTTTTTCTTATCTTATGACTTATGTTCCTGAGATAAATTTTATTGGTAAGTTGAGGCCATTATTCCACCCCCTTGCCATAGGGCCTAGGAAGATGTTGATATTGCTAAATATTTGCATGTTCTGGACTGCAAAGAACTGAAGAGTTCTGTGATTTGCAGGCATCTGAATGAGAAAGTGTCTTCCTTTTTTCTTCTCTACCATGCTCCTTTAAGAAAATGTGGATAGCTTAGTTCTCTACAAAGCATTCTTAACTTCCAGCTCAAGAAAGAGAATATCTGGTCAAAAGTAAAGTAAAACTTTTTCAATTTTAATTTAACCCTAATTCTCTCCATGCTTCTTTGTAATGTTTGTTTGTTTGTTTGTTTGTTTGTTTGTTTTCCTTCTCAAGTTGTCCCTGATTTTTTTTTTTTTTTTTTTTGAGACAGGGTCTAGCTCTGTTGCCCAGCAGGCACAATCAATCATGGCTCACTGCAACCTCAGCCTCCTGGACTCAACTGATTCTTTGGCCTCAGCCTCCTGAGTAACTGGGACCACAAGTGCATGCTACCATGCCTGGCTAATTTTTAAAATTTTTTGTAGAGATGAGAGTCTCACTGTGTTTCCCAGGCTGGTATTGAACTCCTGGGCTCAAGCAATCCTCTCGCCTTAGCCTCCCAAATATGCTGGGATTACAGTTGTGAGCCACCATTCCTGGCCTATGTTTTATTTTTGATGTGTTAAACAAAGCTTTATCACTCCCAGATTACTTTCTGTTACTCATTTTTAACATTTTCAAAGATTATAAACCAATGTTCAAAAATAATAGCCACTATAATAGTTTACCAAGTATGATTCCAGATAGAGAGGAAAAAGAAATCGCTGAGGTGATACTCATTGTTTTAGAACATTTTCTTCCAAAGGGTTTCTTTTTATTTTTTGAAAGGCACTCATTTGTTCTGATTTTTAAAATAGTGATGCATAATTTTCATTAAAAGTTTGGAAATACAGAAAACTAAAAGTAATATTCATCTTTATTCATACCCAAAGTAATTACTCTGTGTGTGCCCTTCCAGTCTTTATTAGTAAATATATGAACAAAATGTTTCATTAATATTTTTCCATGTTATTCTCCCACAAATTCCTTTAAATTAATATAAAAATGGTTCAGCAATTTTTGGCAACCTATTTCTGTCAGAGGCCAAGTAGCATAATTTTTGGCTTTGCAGGTCATATGGCCTTCATCGAAAGTATTAAACTCTGCTGTTGGAGAAGGAAAGCAGCAATAAATGCTATGTATACAAATGAGCATGGCTGTGTTCCTATAAAACTTTATTTACAAAAAAAAAAGGCGTCAGATTTGGCCCACTGGCTACAGTTTGCTGGCCCCTAGATATTATTTTTAAACTTTTTATTTTGCCATAATTATAGTTTTACAAAATGTTACAAAATAGCACAGAGAGATGCTGGATGCCATTTACCCAGTTTTCCCTAAGTTACATCTTAAATAACTATAGTACAATATCAAAACCAGGAAACTGACATTAGTACAAGGTGTGTTCACAGTCTGTACCATTTGATAACACACAAAACCACCTCACAGTGAAGATACACAACTATTCCATCACACAGAGATCTCCCTCATTCTAACCCCAAAGAATCACAACCACCTTCCACCCCACTCCCACTCATCTTTATCCTTTTACAGTCTCTAATCTGTGTCCTATCTCTGTAATTTTTGTCATTTTTTAATAAGTTGTGCAGGTGAAATCACACAGTATGTGACCTTTGAAGATGGGCTCGTTTCACCCAGCATTGAAATCCATCCAGATTATTGCATGTATCAGTGGTGTTCTTTTTCGGCTGGGCACGGTGGCTTACACCCGCAATCCCAATACTTTGGGAGGCCAAGGTGGGGGGACTGCTTGAGCCCAAGAGTTCGAGACCAGTCTGAGCAATATAGTGAGACCCCGTCTCCACAAAAAATAAAAAAGCTAGCTGGGTGTGGTGGCACATGCCTGTTGTCCTAGCTACTCAAGAAGCTGAGGTGGGAGGATTGCTTGAGTCCAGAAGGTAGAGGTTGTAATGAGCCGTGATCATCCCACTGTACCCTAGCCTGGGTGAAAGACCGAGACCCTGTCTCAAAAAAAAAAAAAAAAAAGAAAAAAGAAATAGTGGTCTTTTTATTGCTGAGCAGTATTCCAGGCTATAGATGCACCACAGTTTGTTTAACCATTCACCTACTGAAAGGCATTTTAGAAGTCTCAAAAGGTTCTTTTAATGTTCTAGCAATCACATATTCCATGTGATTCAATACACAGAAACAAACACTGCAGACCACATTGATCTCCCTGTTTGATTCAGCTGGCTAGGTAAGTGTTCCCTTCCTTCCTTATACTCAAGCTTCTGAGTTGAATGTGGTTCAGAATGTGGTGGTCCATCTGTATCCAAGTATTGGAATTGAATCATATCATTTGTATCTGTCAGTATTTTAAATTCATTGACTCACTGATTTCAACCAGAGGTCATTGATCCTCTAGGGACTTCTAGTTGTTTTCAGGTGAGTACTAACATCTCTCTAGTTGTAGTGATGGTTGAATTAACAGTCTTAATACTTGGAAAGAGACTCAAATTCAAGTCTCAGTATTACCACTTACTACCTGCAGACTTAGAGAAGTTGCCTACTTGGGCCTCCGTTTTCTCATTTGTAAAATAAAAATAGTACTAACCCTGTCTCATAGGGTCACTGTGAGGATCACATGAGATAACATAGGAAAACACCACACAAATGTTACTGTAATATTCATAAAAATAGATTATCCTTCACTAGTGTTTTAGAAAGAGCAGCAGTAGTTTTATAACCAAGATGAGTAGTTTCAGGTTGTGGTACCCTTGCTTAAAATATGTATACATATTTTATATATTATATATATATATATATATTTAGATGAAGTTTTACGAACTGCACCAAAAGAACAGGGAGGGCAAGAGGTATTTCTGCGTGCTGTGATGGATGGCCTGTGTTGAAAATACAATACCAATTAGCAGATGTGACAAGAAATCATTTAAATCAACAACGTCTGTAGCAGGCTACCCATCTGCTTCCTGTTAACTAGGGCTTCCTTTTTCAAACTGTCTTCCTTCAATTTCCATGACCCTGTTCTCTCCTGTTTCTCCTCCTGGCTTATCATCATCATTTTCTTGGCCTTAAATATAAGTTTCCCTAAGGATCATCTCTGCACTTCTCTTTCCATGACTTCTTCCCTGGCAATATCATGCCTTTACTTCATTTCTCAAAGCCTACATCTGTGTCTCTAACCCTGACCTCCCTCATTTCCATCCTGCTGGCTGGACAACTCTATTTCAACTCAGTGTTTCCAAAGCTGAAGTCATTTTTCTTCCTAAGATGGCCCTTCTTTTCAAGTTTCCTGTTTCTATCCCACACTCCCAGCATCTTCTCAGTCCTTCTGCCTCTAAACGTAGAATAGTCCTCAAGCATTCTTTTCTCTTTTCCACCTCCTAACTCCCACAAATCTAATCAGGCTGTTGACTCCTTGATACAGAATCACTCATCTCCTATTTCCTTTCCATTTCAGGCCTCCACCTTCAGCTTTTTTGTGTGTATGTGGGGGAGACAGGATCTTGCTCTGTCTCCCAGGCTGGAGTGCAGTGTTATGATCATGGCTCACTGCAACTTCTGCCTGCTGGGCTCAAGTGATCCTCTCACCTCAGCCTCCTGAGTAGCTGGGACCACAGGCGTGAGCCACCAAGCCCAACTAATTTTTTATTTTGTGTAGAGACACAATCTCCCTATGTTGCCCAAGCTGGTCTCGAATCCCTAGGCTCAAGCAATCCTCCTGATTCAGCCTCCCATAGTGTTGGGATTATAGGCGTGAGCCACCACACCTGACCCACCTGCAGCTTTTTCACTAAACTCCGCTCTTCTCCCACTATACTCGCAATCCATTTGCCCCTTCTTGCCTTTCTCACATCTATCTTCCACAGCTCTGTTTAGTTCTTCCAACTTAATGTCCCTTGTTGCTTTCCTTGCATGTAGAGTAAAGCCCAGATGACTGGTCTAATATAAAGTCTATGCTCAGACCTCAAACTGCTTTTTTTATTAACCTAAGACATCATAGCTTTGATCGAAGTGCTTTTTAAATCTTTACATATTTGACTCCTGATGAACCAAAAGGAAGTAATACAAAAAACCTTTTTTTCAGAATTTCATAATATTTTGCTTTTCTTATGATACTTTTCCAATGTCATTAATTTATCTGCATACTTTTTTTCTGTGCTGGTCCCATGTATGATTTTCCCCAATATTTCCACAGAATTGCATATAGCCAATATCTATTTATCGAATGAATGTTTCTATGTTAGAAATTCAATTCTTGCTTGGCCCATGCATTCAACCAATACCTTGAGTATCTTACTATGGGTCAAGTACGTGCATTGGGCATAAAATAGGCACAGTCTCAGCTTTCACAGAACTTACATTCTAGTAGGAGTCCCAAAGATGTTACCACTGGTGGTAAAAATACCACCTTATACTAAGGTATTTTTTGCTTATATCTCAAGCAAAGTTATCAGGCACTTCATGTAAGAATATATTAAATATTAAATCTAATAATTATACTCTGGTTGCCTGAAGGATATGGAATTTACTTGTTTAGTGAAGTGAGGAGTTTATATCAGGCAAGGAAAACACAGGTGAGTTTAGTTTACACAGGGTCTTCCCAAAGGGAAGAAGCAGTTGGTGGGGAGGGAAAAGAGAGTGAGGATATCAAGCTATTGAGGTCACCTCCAGTCAGTCGTTTCTTCTCAGCCAGGCAATTCCATGAAACTAACATAATGTGCTCTTGAATTTTACACAGATGGCAATCAGGAATTGTTTCCCTGTGAAGTCTGTGGAAGACGTTTTGCAGCAGATGTTCTGGTAAACATAAAGACATTTTGTAGATGTGTTTCATTGGACTTAAATGAACTGTCAAGTCAGTGAGGAGGCAGCAGTGCAAAGATTAAAGACAGATGTGGAGGGGAAGCAAGGGAAGAGGAAAAGTACATAACCTATGGCTGGTGGGCCCAGAGAACACTGAGGCAGATCGATGCTGCCTCATTCAAAAGCGACCCTATTAAACATGGTCCTCCTGAAATGATGCCAGATGGAAGTCTCTTGGCATCGTCAATGATCCCTCAAGAGGTTTTGGCTCTTCCGCCTTTTCTTTAAGCATCGAAAATTCAAATTTCAAGGCCAAAGCACCAGGGAAATTAGCTAGTCAAGAGGAATGAGCATTGAATTTTAGACATCTGGAAACCTGGCTTTTAGCCTCAAATTTGTCACTAATCCTGACAAGTCCTTTAACCTTCCTGTTTTCTGCTTTGCCACGTATACAGAACCTTCAAATTTGAGGGTTTTTATACCATTTGAACAAAATGATACATGGATGTAAGTCCTGTTCCAAGATCTAATTGTTGTACAGATTCAAGCTAACGGCATGTCAAGTCCCCGATTGATGGCTATAAAGTTGAATAAAAGCTTGATTTATTTCAAAATTAGGGAATCAAATAGATGGTATGCCCCAATATTATAAAGGGGTTCCCAAGAAAGATGATTTTTTTCAAAAAGAAAATCTAAGATGATAATACAGCTGTCAGTTGGGACATTTTAGATAAAGGAGACTTATCTGGAACTTAAAGGATGTGGACTGTAAGCCTGACTACGTTTGGGACAAAAGACTATAAAATGAGGTTGTAGGTTTTATTTTTCTGGAGAATTTAAAAAATGAAATAGCTGTCTTTTAGTTAACTGTGGTTAGAGCCTCCTGAAACTAGAGGGAGAGCTTGCGGGGCTGGTTGTGGCCCTGTAGTCCACCAGTGTGTGTCACTGCCTTTGCCAGCCTGGAGCCACACCCCCTGAGAATTAGTTTGAGACCCGGGATGTTCCATTTGCAGAGGGATCTCTAAATGTCAGGTGCATCTTGGATACTTTTGAGTTTCATTTCCTAAGCCTATTTCTAGGCTATGGAGGGCATTGATCAAATGATTTGATCTTTCTCTCTCCTTTAGCTTAAAATGGATGGCTTGTTCTTAGCCAGTGCAGTGATTTTTATAGAGCTTGTATTTTGTGGGATCTGACAAAGCTACTGTGTCAGTGACGGTTATTATGTGTCACACATCCACGAAGGGAGAGGGCCAAGGTCCCATAGTGGTACAGTAGCACATTTTATACAGGTGGTACACAGAGAAAGCTCTGCATGTTAGCTCTTCAGTTTTTGTATCAGAAATGTTGAATACTTGAAGGACTACTGATTGGAGTAAAGAACATACTGCCCACATTTGAGTTAAATATATAAACCCAAATTTGAAGTAAGTCTTTTAGCTATAAAGGCATTTTATTGTATTTGCTTAAGCACAATATCTAGTTATATGTAACATGGATGAGAAGAGCCAGATGGATTTGCTCTGCTGTGACCTGTTAGAGAATGAACTAGGCTCTGAGGAGCAAACATAGTCCCTGGAGTGGGGGCTGTCTAGGTACACCTAGGCATTAAAAACTGATTGTGCACTTTAGAAATTCCAATCCTTACTCTTCGTTTTCTAGGAAAGGCATGGACCAATATGTAAGAAACTCTTCAACAGAAAGCGTAAACCTTTCAGTTCTTTGAAGCAAAGATTACAGGGCACTGACATTCCTACTGTGAAGAAGACTCCACAATCCAAGGTACTCCTGATGTCTTCTTTAGTGTTTGTTATTACATTCTGCGGTACTGTAAGGCCTATTTCTGGGATTTCTGGTTTCATTTTTGCTTGATAATGCAGTAATGTAATGTAACTGTAATCCACCTTTACTTTTTTCTTTATAATCTTGCTTACTTAGATTTCCAGATACACTTCAGATATTTTCCAGATGTAGCAAAAAATAATCTTGTTTATGTTTTCATTACAGTGGCTTTAAATCTAGCAATTAACCTGAGAAGAAAGTCACTTTTAATCTACATTTGCTTTTCTTTAAAGTTTTATAGTTTCTTTATTTTTCTGATTTTTCTTTTGTGTTTTCCCTCACTCTTGTGGCCTGCAAATTATATTACTGTATTTTCCAAACCTCTTTAAGGAGTACTTTTGAAAAACAAACTCTCCTTTTCCCCAATTTTCACAGTTCTGTTTCCTGTGAATTCAAATTCCAGCTTTAAACAAAATTGTAATGGAGAGGTATATAGTCTAGGGTATTATTTGTTGGTTTTATTTTTTACAGTCTCCACCTGTGAAGAAGTCTAACTGGAGACAACAACATGAAGACTTTATTAACGCAATCCGATCAGCAAAGCAGTGTATGCTAGCCATTAAAGAAGGCCGACCCCTCCCACCTCCACCCCCTCCATCCTTGAACCCAGGTGTGTGGACATTTTGGGTTGCTTTTGAGGCTATGCTTGACTTTTGACCAAATCATCATGCCCTCTATGCACTCTGAAATTGACAATAACAATTACATAGAAGTAATTTTATTAATTATATAAAAGTAAACATCCTATTTTTTTCAATTCTGCATAAAGATTCTGTGTTTCCTTCTAACTCTGTCTCAACGTGGGAACACCACTGTAGCTGTGCTGTAGTATTACATGACTCCAAGAAACACCAGACACCTCTTAGCCGATAGGTATGGAGCTATGCAGAGCAAGCTAACCAACTCTGCAACAGCCCCATCGTGTCAGATACCCACAGCTCTTTTTTTTTTTTTTCTGGGTAAAATTCCCAAAACATGAAATTTAGCATTTTAACCATTTGAAGCTGTACAATTTAGTACCCACAGCTTTTTTTACTGGAAACATTTTATTTGAAAATTTAAAAATCTACAGAAAAGAGGAAGGAATAGTACACATGCCCTCCACTGAAATTTGGCAATTGTTGACGCTGTTGCCATAATTTCTCCTTTCTCTTTTTTTTCTTTGACAGAACCATTTAAAAGTAAGTTCCAAGCATCATTAATACTTTAGCTATTTTAGTATGCATCTCTTGAGTTCATTTTCCTGCATAATCACAATACTTTTATCACACTTGATATATATTAATATGTTTTCCCAGTTTGCTTAAGAATGTTTTTTAAAGCTCTCTTCTCACCCATGTTCAGCCACAACCCAGGATCCAATCACAGTTTACATATTACCTTTTGTTATCTCTTCGGTCTTTATTAAATCTTGAACAATACCCCTACCAGGCTATTCACCTTTTAGAATGTCTCATGTTCTGTATTTCTCCACTTATTTAGTCATATTGTTAAATTTTTTCCTCTATCTCATCTTTATGTAAACTGAAAGTTAGGGCTAGAATCTCAATGAGATTAGCATAAATATTAATATAAGATTATTAATATATCAATATTAATTGTATCAGATACAATATATGATTTGCAAATATTGTCTCCAGTTCTGTGGACTGTCTTTTTCTCTCTCTCTTGATAATAGCCTTTAATACACAAAAGTTTTTCATTTTGATGATGTCCAGTGTATCTGTTTTTTCTTTTGTTGTCTGTGCTTTTGATGTCATATCCAGAAATTAATCACCAAACCTACATCATGAAACTTGCCCATGCTTTCTTCTTTTAGTTTTAGCTCTTATGTTTAGATTTTTTAAAATCTATTTTAAGTCGATTTTTGTGTGTAATATAAGTTTCCAACATCGTTTTTTTGCATGTGGATATCCAGTTATCTCAGCACCATTTGTTAAAAAGACTTTTCTTCCCCATTGAATAATCTTGGCACCATTATCAAAAGTCACTTGACCATATGTTTGAGGATTTATTTCTGGGCTCTCTGTTCTATTCCATTGGTCTATATGTCTGTCTTTACAGCAGTACCAAACTGTTTTGAATACTGTAGTATTCTAGTAATTTTTGACATCAGGAAGTTTGAGTTCTGCAAAATACACTCAAGATTGTTTTTGCTATTCAAGGTCCTTTGAGAGTCCATATGAATTTTAGGATTTTTGTTCTATTTCTGTAAAAATATTATAATGAGATTTTTTTAGGGATTGAACTGAATATATAGAATGTTTTGGGTACTATTGTCATCTTAACAATATTAAGTTTTCCAATCCATGAACATGGGATATCTTTCTATTATTTACATCTTCTTTAATTTCTTTTAGCAAAATATTGTAGTTTTCAATGGACAAGTCTTTCACCTCATTGGTTAAATTTATTTCTAAGTATTTTATTCGTTTTGACATTATTATAAATGGAGTTAACTTTCTTTTTAGATTGTTCATTTTTAGTGTATAAAAATATAATGGATCTTTGTATGTTGACTTTGTATCCTGTAACTTGTGCTGAATTCATTTATAATATTATTGCTGATAGTGTTTTTGTGGAATCTATAGGATTTTATACAATAAGATTATGTCACCTGAAACAGAGATAATTTACTTCTCCCTT
The DNA here is from genome assembly GCF_029281585.2 of Gorilla gorilla gorilla. NCBI lineage: Eukaryota > Metazoa > Chordata > Mammalia > Primates > Hominidae > Gorilla > Gorilla gorilla. The sequence continues at coordinate 168,036,998 of NC_073229.2, forward strand.
CGCAATTGATATGTCTTTTATGTCTTTTTCGAACCTAAATCCTCTGGCTAGAACTTTTCGTACTATATCGAATAGGAGTGGCAAAAGTAAACATCCTTGTCTTGTGTTTTCCATTGAGGATAATATTAACTATGGGTTACTAGTTACTTTTTAAAGCATAAATAATAGCATATAATGGGTATTATAACATGGAAGTGAAATGTATGAAAACAATAGCACAAGGTTGAGTGAGGAAAATGGACATATATTGTAAGGTTCTTATATTATACATGAATAGGTATAGTGTCATTTAAAGGTAGACTATCATATGGTAAAGATACCTATTGTAAACTCTAGAGTAACCACTAAAAAATATTGCTATTTAGCTAATAAGACAATACATGGAGTAGAGATAAAAAATACAAAAAAAATCAATCCAAAGGGGGAAAAAGGCACAAAGAGCAGGTGGGATAAAGACAGATAACAAGATGGTAGACTTAAACCTAACCATATGCATAATTGCATATTAATGGCCTACACATTCCAGATAAAAGACAGAAATTGTCAAACTGAATAATAAAGCAAGACCCAACTATAAGTATTCCATAAGAAAAACACATTGATATAAAGACACAAATAAGAGCACGGGAAAAGATATACATGCAGACAATAATCATAAAGCTGGAATGACTGTATTAATATAGCGCAAAGTTAACTGCAGGGCAAGTATTAACAGATGATGATTCAAGTGATAAATACATCAAGAAGACCTATCAGTTTTAAATGTTTATGTACCTAGTAACAGAGCTTCTAAGAATGTGAAACAAAAACTGACAAAACTGGAAGGAGAAGTAGACAAATTCACAATTATATTTGGAGATTTTATCACTCCTCTCTTAGTAACTGATAGAATACACAGCAGGAAAATCAGTAAAGATATAGAAGAGTTGAGCAGCAGTAACCAATTTGACCTAATTGACATTTATACTTATCCTATGACACATAGCCACAGCAGAAGACAGTGTTTTCAAGTATACGTGGAACAGTCACCTAAGAGAGACCATATACAGGACCACAAAGTAGGTCTCAAATTTAGAATTGAAATCATACGTAATATGTTCTCTGATCAGAATAGAATTAAATTAGAAATGTATGACAAAAATATATCTGGAAAATTCCTGAATATTTGGAAATCAACAAGTCATTTCTAAATAACCCTTGGATCTAAGAAGAAATCACAAGAGAAATTAGAAAATAGTTTTAACTGAATGATAATGAAAACATCTAACTTTGTGGGATGCAGCTTAATTCATTCTTAGAGGGAATTGTATAGCTTTAAATGTTTATAATAGAAAAGAGAAAAGTTTTAGTTCAATTATCTTAAACTTTCTCTTTAAAAGATTAGGAAAAGAGCAAATGAGACCTAAATTAGGTCAAAAGAAGAAAATGATGTAATCCATCAAATTAACAAAATATTTTTAAAAGCATATGATCATCTCAATAGAGAAAAAGCCTTCCACAAAGTGTAATTCCTTACATGTTAAAAACAATACAATACAAAAAAAAAAAAAGACTTCTCAGCAAGATAGAATTAGAAAGGAACTTCCTCCATAAAGGTCATCCTTGAGAAATCTACAGCTAACATCACACTTAATAGTGAAAAACTGAACACTTTCCCACTGAGATCAGGAAAAAAACAAGGATGTTCATTCTGACCACTTCTATTCAACACTGTACTATTGATAATGCTCAGTGTAATAAGGCAAGAAATGAATTAAAATATTATATTTACATGTAAAAAGCATGTAAATTGGGGAAGAAGATGTAAAACTATCTTTATTCACAGACAACATAATTGTGAATGAGTAAATATAGAAAATTCTAGGGAACTACAAAAAAGCTACTGGAATTAAAGTGAATTTAACAACATTTCAGGATATAAGGTATAAACAAGTGAGTTGTAGTTCTATATACTAGGCATAAACAATTAAAAAATGAAATTTAAGGCTGGGCGCAGTGGCTCATACCTGTAATTCCAGCACTTTGGGAGGCCGAGGCAGATGGATCACGAGGTCAGGTGTTCGAGACCAGACTGGCCAAGATGGTGAAACCCCGTCTCTACTAAAAAAAAATACAAAAATTAGCTGGGTGCAGTGGTGGGTACCTGTAATCCCAGTTACTCAGGAGGCTGAGGCAGGAGAATCACTTGCACCCAGGAGGCGGAGGTTGCAGTAAGCTGAGATCACACCACTGCACTCTATCCTAGGTGACAGAGCAAGACTCCATCTCAAAAAAAAAAAAAAGAAATTTAATAAATTCATAATAACATAAAAATAGTAAATATTTAGGGGTGTATTTAACAAAATATATGCAGAACCTATAAAATGAAAATCTCATAGCATTCCTTCAAGAAATTAAAGAGGACCAGAATAAATGATGAGATTTACCATTTTTCTGGTTTGGAAGACTCAAGATTGTGTTAAGATGTCAATTCTACCCAAATTAACCTATGGATTCAATGTAATTCCACTAGAAACACCTAGAAGTTATTTTTGCTGAGTAGAAATTGACTAGCTGGCCGGGCGTGGTGGCTCACACCTATAATCCCAGCACTTTGGGAGGCCGAGGCAGGTGGATCACTTGAGGTCAAGAGTTTGAGACCAGCTTGGTCAACACAGTGAAACCCCATCTCTACTAAAAACACAAAAAATTAGCTGGATCTGGTGGTGGGCATTTGTAATCCCTGCTACTCGGGAGACTGAGGGAGGAGAATCCGGGAGGCAGAGGTTGCAGTGAGCAGAGATGGCACCACTGCACTCCAGTCTGGGTGACAAGAGCGAAACTCTGTCTCAAAAAAAAAAAAAAAAAGAAAGAGAAAAGAAAAAAAAGAAATTGACTAGCTGATTCAAAGATTTTATGGAACTGGAAAGGATCTGGAATAGGCAATATAGTTTTTAAAAAGCACAAAATTGGAGTATTTACATTACCTGATGTCAAGACTTATTATAACAGTACAGTGATCATGACAACTTGGTATTGGTGTATCAATTTAACAGAAAATAGAATCTAGATATAGACACCCCCCTATCTGTGGGTAATTGATTTTCTTAAAAGATGCCAAGGTAATTCACTGGGTGAAAGGCTAGTCTTATCAACAAATGATGGTAGAACAACTGGATATCCATATGGAAAAATGAACCTTGATTCTTATATCATTGTCTTAATCTGTTTGTGTTGCTATAAAGAAATACGTGAGGCTGGGTAATTTATAAAGAAAAGGGGTTTTTTTGGCTCACAGTTCTGCAGGTTGTACAAGAAGCATGGCACTGGCATCTGCTTCTCTCGAGGATCTCAGGAAGTCTCCAATCATGATGGAAGGTGAAGGGGAGCAGGCATCACATGTCAAGAGAGAAAGCAAGAGGAAAGGGAAGGAGGTGGGAAGGAGGAGTGACAGGCTCTTTTTTTTTTTTTTTTTTTTTTTTTCAGAGGGAGTCTCACTATGTTACCCAGGCTGGAGTGCAGTGGCATGATCTCAGCTCACTGCAACCTCTGCCTCCCACACTCAAGCTATCCTCCCACCTCAGCCTCCTGAGTAGCTGGGACCACAGATGTATGCCACCGTGCCTGGCTAATTTTTTTGTATTTTTGGTAGAGGTGGGGTTTCTCCATGTTGCCCAGGCTGGTCTTGAATTCCTGAACTCAAGCAATCCGCCTGCCTCGGCCTCTCAAAGTGTTGGGATTACAGGCATGAGCCACTGCGCCCAGCCCAGGCTCTTCTTAACAATAAGTTTTGATGGGAGCTAATAGAGCAAGAACTTACTCCTTAGCAAAAGGACAGCACCAAGCTTGTTCATAAGACATCCACCCCCATGATCCAAACACCTCACACTAGGACTGCCTCTGACACTGAAGATCAAATTTCAACATGAGATTTGAAGAGGACAAATATCTAAACTATATCAACCATATATAAAAAGTCATTCAAAAAGGATCATTGACCTAATATAATTGTTACAACTAAAGGCCAACAAAGATTTCCCAGGCAGGAAACAAAATCCACTAATACTTTTTTTTTAAAAAAAGGAAATTAGTAAATTGAGCCTTACCAAAATTAAACATTTCAGTTTAAGACTTAAGAAAATGGATCTGGTCTGAAGAAATGATGAATAAAGAAAAAAAAATGGAAAGGCAAGTTACAGACTGGGAGAAAATATTCATAATTTGTATATCTGACAAAGAATTCATATCAAGAACATGTAAAGAACTCTTAAAACTCAGTAATAAGGAGACAACCCAATCAGAAAAGGTCAACAGATTTATTTGAACAGACACATCACAAAATAATAGCCAATAGCACATGAAAAGATACTCAACATAATTTTCATTAGGAAAATGCAAATTAAAAACCATAATGAGATACCACTACACATCCACTTCAGTGGCTAAAATTAAAGAACTCTGACAATACAACACTTGTAATCTCAGCACTTTGGGAGGCCAAGGTAGGCGGATCCCTTGAGGCCGGGAGTTTGAGACCAGCCTGGCCAACATGGCAAAACCCTGTCTCTACTAAAAATACAAAGAAAATTAGCCAGGCATGGTGGCTCACTCCTGTAATCCCAGCTACTTGGGAGGCTGAGGCATGAAAATCATTTGAACCTGGAGGCAGAGGTTGCAGTGAGCAGAGATTGTGCTAATGCACTCCAGCCTGGGTGACAGAGTGAGACTCTGTCTCAAAAAACAAAGAAGAAAAAGACTGATGCTATGAGTGTTTGCTATGATGTGGACCAACTGGAAGTCTCATACACTGCTGATAGAAGTATAAAACAGTACAACTATTTTGCACTGGTATTTTCTTTTCTTTCTTTTCTTTTTGAGACAGAGTCTTGCTCTGTCACCCAGGCTGGAGTGCAGTGGCACGATCTCGGCTCACTGCAAGCTCCGCCTCCCGGGTTCACACCATTCTCCTGCTTCAGCCTCCCAAGTAGCTGGGACTACAGGCACCCACCACCACACCCAGCTAATTTTTTATATTTTTAGTAGAGACAGGATTTCACTGTGTTAGCCAGGATGGTCTTGATCTCCTGACCTCGTGATCCACCCACCTCAGCCTCCCAAAGTGCTGGGATTACAGGTGTGAGCCACCGCGCCCGACCTGCACTGGTATTTTCTTAATAAGTTAAACATACACTTAGCCTATAAAGCAATTCCATTTCTTGATATTTATACAAAAAATGAAAACATGTCCATAAAAAAGATTTGCATGATTGTCCATAGCTTTATTCATATAGTGTAAACTGGAAACAACTCAAAATGTCTATCAACAATTGAATAGATAAACAGATTGTGGAATATTTACAAAATGTTCTAGTACTCAACTATAAGGAGGAAATACATGCAGCAACATAGATGTTCTATTATATGAAATTATAGGACAGGGAAATCTTATGAATAGTAATAGGAAATAGATAATTGGTTGCCTGAGACTGGGTTTTGCAAAATATTGACTGAAAGGGGGCATGAGGGAACTTTTTGGGGTGAAGAAAATGTTCTGTATTTTAATTGAGGTGGTTAAAATGGATACATTCGTCAAAACTCATTGAACTGTACATGTAAAATAGGTGCATTTAGTTGTGTGTAAATTATTCCTCAAAAAGACTGTTTAAGAAAGTGCAAAAACAAAAAGCCACAGTGTAGTCATACTATAAAATCATCTGAAAAATATGTCATATGAACTTCTATACCAGAAAATAATCCTCATATTTGCTTCCCTTTTATTGAGTGCTAATGAAAATATATCTTGAAATAATGTGTTGTCTTAAGATATTCAGTAGAAAGATCTGTGCTGTGATTTTAGTAATAATGTAAGTACTTTGGCAACAAGTTTCATATAACAAAAAACATCTTTTATAAGAAATATATTCATTTTAAGATTAGAAACTACAGGGTTGATGGCTACCTTATGGTTCTTTAATTGAATAAGTGAAACCATGTCAGATGTCCTGCTGTGTGAATTTCTCTCACATTTTAGATCCAACTTGGATCTAACCGTGACTTGGATCTAAAATGTGGGGATTATTGTTTCTCTAAAAAAAATTCCTTTTGTAAGGCCTCACCAAATGTTCAATTTATTTTTCTTTATATTTCTATGCTAACACATAATTTTATAATTAACTTCTTTCTTGTGTCCTTAACATAATTTTATGCAACAAACCAAATGATTATATGCACTCCCAACATTTTCACCACGGTTTGATGATTTTGTTTGTGCAAGGATTTTATATTAGCCCAGAATTCTCAGGCTTAAGTTCTAGAGAATTTATTTGTTTTTTGTTGTTGTTGTTTTTGAGACGGAGTTTTGCTCTTGTTGCCCAGACTGGAGTGCAATGGCAGGATCTCGGGTCACTGCAAACTCCGCCTCCCAGGTTCAAGCAATTCTCCTGTTTCAGCCTCCTGAGTAGCTGGGATTACAGGCGCCCGCCACCACGCCCAGCTGATTTCTGTATTTTTAGTAGAGATGGGGTTTCATCATATTGGTCAGGCTGATCTTGAACTCCTGACCTCAGGTGATGCACCTGCCTTGGCCTCCCAAAGTGCTGGGATTACAGGCATGAGCCACTGCACCCGGCCAGTACTAAAGAATTCATATACATATAACTAGAGTTATATATAACATGGCCTAACATGCATGAATGTGCCAGTAATTTCCCTTTTTTCCTCAGCATGATTCCCTATTTTCATGATTCAGTTTTTGAGACATGCCTATATTCTACTTTTTAGTGACTTAGCTAAGTCTGTCAATGATTTAAATTTCTAGGATACTGTGACAGTTTATGGGGACAGTGATATAGAATATTTATAATTGTTATTTTTCTGTGAGGCCTGGGACATTCAGTTACCATTTTGCATAGCTACATAGACATGGATACACAGCACAATGTTGGCATTTTAAAATAATGCTTGGTTTTCCACTTTTCTCTGAGATCTGGCCACCATATTCCTCAAAAGAATTCATTTGGACTCTGACTTTTAAAATCATTACCTATTGAAATAAATAGGACATGGTGATTTTATGAAAACATTATTGATAGAGGAAGAGAGGTGACTCCAATTGAGCTGAGGGTAGAACACGTAGCTCAGTTATGCTGGGTTCAGATTATTGTTGCAGAAAATACAACAATTCTCAAAATATGTGAAGTTCAACATAAATAGAATCAGCAACCTTGAATGCTCAGCCACAGGACTCTCTCCTGCCTGCTCTCTGCCCCTCTGGTGGGGCCTTATGTTCCTTCTGTAGGGTCCCAGAGGCCCTAGTGCCTCTTTTTCTACAGTTTATCCCACCAAGCAGTAATTGTCTGTTTGCCTAATCATCTCTGAGATTTTCATTGGCAGGGAAATAGACTTCAACTTTGCTGTCTCCATGGTGATATGTAGTACCAAACACAGAAGGGTGGCAGTGAGTGAATGAGCAAGTGGGATTAAGGAAGCAACTCAGTATTGCCATGATCATTGTCTTTGCCTAATGTGAGTAGGGTTTATGGTTGCAGCATTTCTTATGTAAGACTTCACTTTCCAGCTGGCAAAATTGAAGAAATAACCACCAAGCTAAGAGCCATGTTCTAGATGGTTCTTCTAAACCACTGTAAATGAATTCTGAATGATAATGGCACTTTCTATTGTACTTTTTTCCTAGGCAGTTTCACTTCTATTTGGTAGTTGGAAACACAACCTTGCTGAACCTGTTTCCTTATAGCAATAGCTAGCATTTACAAAACATTTAGTATGTTCCACCCCGCCCACTGTGCCAAGCCTTTATGTGGATTATCATAGTTAACTTTCACAACAACCCGATGAAACAGGTGATACGTAGGTGCTGGGAAAATGGAAGCTTAAGGAGGTTGGGTAACTTGCCCGAGTTCACACACATAGCAAGTAAAGAACTCAGGCTCAAAACCAGTCAGGTGAGCTCTAGCACTGGGCTTTTTATCATTTCCCAATGCTGTCCTGTTCTATTTTTTTTTCAAGGCATTTATCTCCATGTGAAATTTTTATTTATTTGTTTCTGTGCTAGAATGCTTACTCCTTGATGTCAGAGACATTGCATCCCCAGGTGTAAGACAGCACCTGGCACCAAGTAGATGCTCAGTCAGTGTTAAATTAATGATGAGGTACTGCCTTCTGGATGGAGTAAGAAATAAAGGATAAGGCTACCAGATAATTCCTAAGTGCTTAACAATTGTTACATCTTATGAATATACATTTTAGGAAATGATTTGTTCAAATAGGAAACTCCCCAAACTGCTTAAAAAGGTGGCTTACAAAAAATTCTTAACATCACTACATGAAATATCCATCCACGCATGTAGGAATTTTGACTATACACTAACACAAGCTCTACACTGAGTTTGAGGTTGATGCAGTTTCACACCCTTCCTGGGGTCGGGGCGGTGGGATTATTTTATGTTGCTGATATCTAGTGTGCTATCCCTTTAAGGTGCCTGAAACGAAACAAAGCAAACACCAATACCTGCTTGATTTAGAGGGGTAGTTGCCAACCTAGTTTTGCTATGAGCAGCTCCACATTCTAAGAAGATCTTGCCTGTTTCCCACTTCTCATTTCTCTCAGTAACCAATTATGTCTGGTAATTGCAAATGAAAGAAGAATTTAGACAAAAAGATATTATACAGAACCACAGAGAACCTGAGGCCGACAGGAGCTGCCTGGGCTATTGCATCTCTGGAAGCTGAAGCTGTTTTCGGTGAACTTTCCTATCATCCCTCCTTCTTTCCCTTTTCTATTTTTTGAGTCCTCACCTTTTATCCTATTACTATCTCCTTCCTGGATATAATGCCTGCTCACTTAGTAGTTAAGTGAAAAAAAAAATCTAGCCACTGCAAAAGCAGTATGTCTTTCTGCCAGTGACACAGTCCCATTGACTTCCATTCATATCTCCCAAACCCACATTTTGAAACATCCCATCTCCCTCTGTAACTCCGTAACTTCTCTAAGACCCACCCAGCGCTACAACCTATGCTTTTGAATATTCTATGCCCTACTGTGCCATCAATACTAACATTCTGTGATTCTAGAACTACTTTCTTTACACAGGATTTACTAAATAATTCATTTCATTGAGAAGTTCTTAAGATTAATTTTCTTTGTTTTTCTGGAAAAGTACATCACTTAAACATTTCAAGGGCAGACAATTGAAATGAATGCACAGGTTGTGACATTTTTCCCTGCCATGTCCTTTAGTTGAGCCCTGCATGTCTCCCCCTTTGGAATAGTCTCAAACCAGAGTTTGGGACCTTGTTCTTTCATGTTGGAGCAGAGTTCATATCATTACTTACATATTTATTTATTTACTTATTTGAAATAGGGTCTTGTTCTGTTGCCCAGGCTGGAGTGCTGTGGCATGATCACAGCTGACTGCAGCCTTGACCTTCTGGGCTCAAGCTATCCTCTTGAGTGGCTGGAACCACAGGCACACACCACCACACCTGGCTAATGTTTTGTAGGGACGGGGTTTTGCCGTGTTGCCCAGGCTGGTCTCAAACTCCTGGACTCAAGCAGTCCACTCACCTCAGCCTCACAGAGTGCTGGGATTACTGGCATGAGCCATCATATCCTTATTTCACTTCATGTAGTTCATTCTATAATTCTATAGTATTCTATAGTTGTTTTTGAAGTGCTAATTGCCATTCGTTGTTATCTTTACATTCAGATTATATTCAATGCCCATATTGTATGAGAAGGTTTAATGAAAGCGCAGCTGAGCGACATATTAATTTCTGCAAGGATCAGTCTTCTCGCCGAGTCTTTAATCCAGCTCAGACAGCAGCCAAATTGGCATCCAGAGCTCAGGTAACTATCTCTCCTCAGGTGTTGGCTCTTGTGCCCTTGAATGCCTTGGGGGGGGGGGGGTGGGGTGAGCCGGTAGAATTCCCTAGAGAACCTCAGTTACCCATCCTAAGAAGTGTAAGCGTGAAGAGAACTGATCACGATTGCTCACCCCTGTGGGAGCTGACTTCTTTTGCAGGAGAATGCTTTCCAGCTAACGGCACCTTTGGGTGTTGTAGAAAAAAATATTTCTAAAGTATTTGAAGCTTCTTTGGGTGAAGACTTGAATACATAGTGTTTCTATAGCATTATGGCAAAACTCTTTATCCAACAGTATCAACCTTAATCACCCAGAAAAGAATTGCGAATCTGAAGTGAAACTGCCTGAGTAAGAAAGGCTGTCCCAAGGCAACTGCCCCACAGGTCACGTGTTTTGCTCTATAGAGGAGGGATCTTCACCTTTTATTTAAAGTCACAGAATCAGCAAGTTAAAGGGATATGTGGATGAATGGAAGCAGCTGTTAACATTAGGTGCAAATCAGTAAAATAACAACCTGAAGTGGAAGACAGTAGATTTACAAACCACAGAACTGGAGCCAGCAAACAGCACCATACAGTCGAAGGTCTCAGGTACATACTTACAATATAGCATAAAAACTGTTAGTTTCATAGACATGGCTTAGATGCCATGAAAAGTTGGCCTGAATACTTTAAGTGTATACAGGCTGTTTATTTATTTTTGAGACAGGGGCTCACTCTGTTGCTCAGGCTGGAGTGCAATGGTGTAATCATGGCTCATTGCAGCTTTGACCTCCCAGGTGCAGGTGATACTCCCACCTCGGCCTCCTGAGTAGCTGGAACTACAGGTGCATAGCACCATGCCCAGCTAATTTTTCGTATTTTTAGTAGAGATGGGGTCTCACTGTGTTGCTCAGGCTGGTCTCAAACTCCTGGGCCCAAGCAATCTGCCCTCTTCAGCCTCCCAAAGTGCTAGAACTACAAGTGTGAGCATCGTGCCTGGCCCCTACAGCCTGTTTAGAAAGCTTCTGGTTAAATCCAGTATGTAATGGGGTGGGACCGTTTCCAACAAAAGCGGATCCCACAGACTGTGGATCCTGAGCTCTATCCCCTTAAGCATTAGAAAGTTATTGACTATCAACTATGTACCAGAAACTGTGCTAGGTACTGGTTTGATCAAGAATTTGTCATTGAAAGATGGAGGGGGACTTGGAGCTGGTACAGTTGGCATATATAGGAGAGCTATGGAAGAAGAAGTCACTGCAATTCCTGGAAGTCTTCAAAGGCAAGCAAACTTTTTGCCCTTAAATATCAAAATGGGTTCACCAGCCTAGAGTTGGGGTTGGGAAGGGCTTTATGCACAAAACATCCAGCTTGTGGCCTGAGGCACCCATCTGGGGAGCGAAAGCATAGAGTACCTACGAAAGAGGTACAGGGTGCTGGGTGTGGTGGCTCACACCTGTAATCCCAGCAATTTGGGAGGCTGAGGTGGGCAGATCACCTGAGGTAGGGAGGTTGAGACCAGCCTGACCAACATGGAGAAACCCCGTCTCTACTAAAAATACAAAATTAGCCGTGTGTGGTGTCACATGCCTGTAATCCCAGCTATTTGTGAGGCTGAGGCAGGAGAATTGCTTGAACCTGGGAGGCAGAGGTTGTGGTGAGCCAAGATCACGCCATTGCACTCCAGCCTGGGCAACAAGAGCAAAACTCTGTCTCAAAAAAAAAAAAAAAGAAAAAGAAAAGAAAAAAGAGGTACAGGGACAGGCAAGACAGGCAGACAGGCAGCCAGAACTAGAAGGGCTTTAACTCAAGCCAGTTGAGAGAGGAAGAAAAGAGGAATTGATTGAATAAATGCCCTAAAATCAAGGACTGTCCTTGATTGGCAGGTCCTTGATTAACAGGTCCTTGATTAACAGGTCCTTGAATGAGGGCCTGGAATAGGAGGATTAATAGGGTTGTGTGGGAGGGAGAATCTAAGAAATAATTGATGAGACTGAGAAAATGATTAGACATAGGATAAAAGAGGGAATCAGGGTTGACAATAAGGTTTTCGGCTCCAGAGCCTGGACAGACAGGAAGACAATCTCTGTAGATAATAGAACACAGGAGGGAGGACATATGTGTGGTGAGAGGCAATGGTTACAATAAATACAGTTTTATAGATTGTTTTGTTTTTGTTTTTGAGATGGAGTCTCACTCTGTTTCCCAGGCTTGAGTGCAGTGGCACAATCTCGGCTCACTGCAACCTCCGCCTCCTGGGTTCAAGCGATTCTCCTGCCTCAGCCTCCCAAGTAGCTGGGATTACAGGCACCCACCACCATGCCTGACTAATTTTTGTATGTTCAGAAGAGATGGAGTTTCACCATGTTGGCCAGGCTGGTCACAAACCCCTGACCTCAAGTGATCCGCTTGCCTCAGCCTCCCAAAGTGCTGGGATGACAGGCATGAGCCACCACACGCGGCCTAGATTCAGTCTTGACATCTGAGATAGCATGAAAAGAAGCGCAATGTAGAAAAAGCCAGGATTCTACATTCAGTAGTCAGGGTTTGAATTTCTTTCTTTCTTTTCTCTTTTTTTTTTTTTTTTTGAGACAGAGTCTCACTCTGTTGCCCAGGCTGGAGTGCAGTGATGTGATCTCGGCTCACTGCAACCTCCGCCTCCCGGGTTCAAGCGATTCTTGTGCCCCAGCCTTCCAAGTAGCTTGGATTACAGGCTCCCACCACCATGCCTGGCTACCTTTTGTATTTTTAGTAGAGACGAGGTTTCACCATGTTGGCCAGGCTGGTCTCGAACTCCTGACCTCAGGTGATCTGCCTGCCTTGGTCTCCCAAAGTGCTGGGATTACAGGCATGAGACCTCGTGCCTGGCCAGGGTTTGAATTTTAATTCTATAATTTAGGTAAACTTGGCCGAGTTACTTAAATTCTTTGGGATTCACTTTAATCTGTAAAATGGGGTTAATCATGTGTGCCTTGCTGAGTTGTTGGGGGGACTTATAGATAAGTGAAGGGCCCAGTTCAGTGTCTTGCACATACGGGCTCCTCCTTTCCTCTCTCTACATTACCCCACCCTCCCCTTCTCCAGTAGCCTTTTCCAGTTGATACGATTGGCACGACACTTTTGGAGGAATATGACTACTTTGGGCTTGAACACAGCCTAATTATGGAAAAGTTTGTATGTATAAGTCTACCTACATTCTGTAAAGCAGTAAAGGGTGAGTTACATTTCTGCAGATGGTTCTTCTTACTGGTCTCCAGAGTTAGTCTGCTTTAGTGGGGCCAAAGAGAGCACAGGAAAGCAGCAAACGGAAGTGTTTTTATTCCTGAAGAAGGCCAGCTGGCTGTCAGTGTAACCAGTGACTTGGCCCCATTCCTCTCCTTGTTTTCCAGAGCTGAGTGGTGATTGGGAACACAGAAGAAAAATTGCTTGCTTTGTGAATTCCTTCACTCACTGTAGAGTATATCTGAACAGCCGTATTTGTTTCCTTTGTGCCAGCTTCACCACTTTGGGGCCTTGTCTAATAGTGAAGCTTATTCAAAAATGGAACAAGAAAGGAGGGGTTGTTTCAGTTTTGAAGGGCTGTTAACACAGCCGAAATATGTTTCTATTTTAAACATAATCAACTTTTAAAATATGTCATACTCTTAACCAAAAGAGACCAATATAGGCCTCTAAAAATAGCTTTATTTGTGTGAATGGGGATGAGCTGCCTGCTATAGTCTCTCAGCCATTCTTGCCCAAGTGAGAATTCTCACTTGGTGTAACAGGTTATCTTTATCCTGCAGTTTCTGTGGAACTGGAGGTGGGATCAGTGTCAAGATAAAAGGAGCATGTGAGAAACCTTTTGGTCCTTATTTCGTTTTAATGTAACTATTCTGCTGCTGCTGCTCTGCAGGGAGGGGGATGGTGTAGGGATGTTGGAATTTCATACTTCAAACATTTGCTGCCTGCCAATCTGTTTTTCTTCTCTGTTCATGTTAAAAAAAACAAAATAGTCTTCAAGTGTAATGAAAAAAAATAAAATGTTCTTTAAGTATATCCTTTGTTGACATTAAGTGATTTCTTATGTCTCCATACAACTAATTTTATAGGATAAACAACCCCAAGGGCTTAATTATGGAAGGGAAGCTTCAAAACCCAGATATGGCTTTGAGCACCAGCTGGGAGGACAAGAACCAGGCTAACTGAAGTGCAGGGTGTGTGTCTGTCCCCTTCCCCTGGATTCAGGGAGTCCCTGCAGATGAGGCCATTCTGCTGCTGGTTAAGTGGGAACAGCTGTACCTCCTATGTGGCACCTGAGGTTACATACAGAAGGTGTTCTCTTTGTCTCTTTCTTTCTCTCTCTGTAGGGTAGGGCTCAGATGGGTCCAAAAAAAGAACCAACTGTTACCAGTGCTGTGGGAGCTTTGCTGCAGAACAGGGCCCTGGTGGCCACGAATGAAGTCCCAACCAAGTCAGGTGAGTCAAAGCATGCATTTCAGCTCTCAAATGATGGAGGTCAGAGGAGATCACTGTTGGGTTTGGGATTCACTGGTAGTCTGCAAAAGCTCTAAGACATTCACTGTTGCTTTTGGATGCAAAGATATTTGGGTTAGAGGTTAAAGCTTATTTGCCAAAAGGGAATATTTCTTAATTTATCAGGATTACACAACTTTCACAATGTACAAGTCAAATTCGATTACTGCAATGGGAGTCTAAACCATTGTTCTCCAGTCTAGTAAAATTGAAGAGATTGAAAATAGGAGAAGACCACGTGTCATATGTTTGTGTTGAAAATAAGGGGAAAGTTTCTTTTCTAGAAATAAATACAGATCCTCCTCAATTTATGATGGGGCTATGTCCTGATAAGCCCATTGTAAATAGAAATATTATAAGTCAAAAATGCATTTAACATCCCAATTAACCCATGTAAAGTTGAAAAATCTTATGTCAAACTAACATAAGTCAAGAATTTCTGTACAGTCATCCCTCAGTATCCACAGGTGATTGGTCCCAGGGCCCTAGTGGGTACCAAAACCTGAGATGTTGAAGTCCCTGATATAAAATGGCGTAGAATTTGTATATAACCTAGGCACATCCTCCTGTATACACTAAATCATCTCCAGATTACTTATAATACCTAAGGCAATGTAAATGCTATGTAAGTAGTTGTTATGCTATGTTAAAATTGTTGTATTATTTTTTATTATTGGTACAGTTGGGTTTTATTTATTTATTTATTTTTAAATGTTCTCCATCTGTAGTTGTTAAATCTGCAGATGTGGAACCCATGGGAACAGAGGCTGACTGTAATTTCTTCAAAGTAGCAACAAGGCAGAACCATAGGAGCCATCCTAATGGGGATGAGGTGGTATCTCATTTTAGTTTTAATTTGCATATCTCTAATGACTTATGAGGTTAAGCCTCTTTTCAAGTGCTTATTGGTCATTTGTATATATTCTTTGAAAAAATGTCTGCTCAAGTCCTTTGCCCATTTTTGAATTGTTTTTGTTGTTTTGGTTTTTGCTAACTTAATCACCAGTGTGATTGGTTGTTTTTGTTGTTGACTTTTAGGAATTCTCTATGTATTCTGGATATTAATCCCTTATCAGCCATATGGTTTATAAATATTCTTTTCTTTCCTATTCCATGGGTTGCCTTTTTACTCTGTTGATATTCTTTTTTGTGTGTGTTTTTTGTTTGTTTGAGACAGGGTCTCTGTTGCCCAGGCTGGAGTGCAGTGGCACAATCATAGCTCACTGCAGCTTCAACCTGCCAGGCTCGAGTGATCCTCCCACCTCAGCCTCCCGAGTACCCAGGACTACACGCATGTGCCACCATGCCCAGATAATTTTTAAATTTTTCGTAGAGATGAGTTCTCACTATGCTGATATTCTCTTGATTCATAAATTTTTAAAATTTTCGTGAAGTCCAATTTGTCTATTTTTCTTTGGTTGCCTCTGGTGACCAAGGAATCCAAGAAATTGGATTAATCCTTGCCTAATCCAGGGTCAGAGAGGTTTACTCCTATGTTTTTGTCTAAGCTAAGGCTAGCTTTAGAGCTTACGTTTTAGTTCTTTGATCCATTTTGAGTTAATTTTTAATATATGGTGTTAGGTAAGAGTCCAGCTTCATTCTTTTGAATGTAGATGTCCAGTTTCCCCATTCAACCAATGGTCTTGCACCCTTGTCAAAAATCATTTGACCATGTATACAAGGGTTTATTTCTGGACTCTATTCTATTTCATTGGTTTATATGTCTGTCTTTATGCCAGTATTATATTTCCTTGATTACTATAGCTTTTAGTAAGTTTTGACATCAGGAACTGTGAGTCCTCCAAGGTACAGCCAAGATTGTTTTGGCTATTTGGGATCCCTTGAGATTCCATGTGAATTTTAGGTTGGGCTTTTTTATTTCTGCAAGAAACATCATTGAGATTTTAACCGTGATTGCACTGAATCTGCAGATTGCTTTGGTTAGTATGGACATCTTAACAATAGTAAGTTTTCAAATCCATGAACATGGAATATATTTCTGTTTATTTATGTCCTCTTTAATTTCTTTCAGCAATGTTTTGTAGTTTTCATTGTACAAATCTTTCACCTCATTGCTTAAGTTCATTCCTAAGTGTTCTTTTTGATGTTATTGTAAATGTAGTTGTCTTCATAATTTTTTTGATTGTTCATTGTCAGTATATAGAAATACAACTAATTTTCATGTGTTGACTTTCTGTTCTACTTTGCTGAATTAATTTATTGCTTCTAATAAGTTTTTTGGTGATATCTTTAGGATTTTCTGCTTATAAGATCATAGCGTCTGTGAACAGAGATAATTTTACTTCCTCCTTTCCAATTTGGATGCCTTTTAATTTTTTTCTTGCCTAATTGCTCTGGTTGGAACTTCTAGTACTTCATTAAATAGAAGTGGTGAAAATTAGCACACTTGCATTGTTCTTGATCTCAGAGGGAAAGTTTTCAGTCTTTCAGCCTTGAGTATGGTGATCTCTGTGGGTTTTACATGTATGGTTTTTATTATGTTGAGGTAGTTTCCTTCTATTCTTAGTTTGTTGAGTGTTTTTATCATGAAAGGGTGTTGAATTTTCTCAAATGCTTTATTTTGCATCAATTGAGATGATGATGTAATTTTTGTCCTTTATTCTGTAAATGTAGTGTACATTGATCGATTTTCATGTGTTGAACCATCCCTGTATCCCAGGAACAAATCTCACATGGTCATGGTGTATAATCCTTTTAACATGCTACTGAACTTGATTTGTTAGTATTTCATTGAGGATTTTTGCATTAATGTTCATAAGGGATGTAGTTTTCTTATAGCATCTTTGAAGTCAGGGTACCCTTCACCTTATGGAATGAATTAGGAATGTTCCTACTTCTTCAACACATTTGGGAAAAGTCTGAGAAGGGTTGGTGTTAGTTTTTCTTTAAATGTTTGGTGGAACTCGCCAGTGAAGCTCTCAGGTCCGGAGCATTTTAATGTCATGAGATCTTTTATTATTAATTCTATCTCCTTACTAGTTATCAGTCTATTCAAATATTCTATTCGTTCATGATTTACTCTAGGTAGGTGTTGTGTTTTTTAGGAATTCATCCATTTCATCTAGGTTCTCCAATTTTTTGGTATATATTTTTTCATAATACTCTCATGAAATCCTTTTTTATTTCTATAGCATTGGTAATCATATCTCCATTTTCTTTTCTGATTTGAGTAATTTGAGTGTTTTCTCTTTTTTAATTTTAATTTTAATTTTTTTTTTGTTTTGTTTTGAGAGAGAGCCTCACTCTGTTGCCAAAGCTGGATTGCAGTGGCAAAATCTTAGCTCACTGCAACCTCCACCTCCTGGGTTCAGGCGATTCTCCTGTCTCAGCCTCTCCAGTAGCTAGAACCACAGGCACACACCACCACACCTGGCTAATTTTTGTATTTTTAATAGAGATAGAGTTTTGCCATGTTAGCTAGGCTGGTCTCTAAATTATGGCCTCAAGTGATCTGCCCGCCTTGGCCTTGCAAAGTGCTGGGATTACAGGCATTAGCCACTGTGCCCAGCCCCTCTTTTTTTTTCTTATTAGTCTATCAAGCTAATGGTTTTCTTTTCATTTTAAGTTCAGGGGTACATGTGCAGGATGTGCAGGTTTGTTACATAGGTAAGCATGTGCTACGGTGATTTGCTGCCAGATCATCCTAGGTATTAAGCTGAGCATCCATGAGCTATTCTTCCTCATGCTCTCCCTCCTTCCCCCCATTCTCCAGCAGGCCCCATTGTGTGTTGTTCTCCACTATGTGTCCATGTTTTCTCATCATCCAGCTCCCACTTATAAGTGAGAACATGTGGGATTTGGTTTTCTGTTCCTGCATTAGTTTGTGGCAGATAATGGCCTCCAGCTCCATCCACGTCCCTGCAAAGGACACCATCTCATTCCTTTTTATGGCTGTATGGTATTCCATGGTGTATATGTGCCACATTTTCTTTATCCAGTCTATCACTGATGGACATTTAGGTTGATTCCATGTCTTTGCTATTGTGAATAGTGCTGCAATGAAAATACATGTGCATGTATCTTTATAATAGAATAATTTATATTCCTTTGGGTGTATACCCAGTAATGGGATTGCTGGGTCAAATGGTATTTCTGCCTCTAGATCTTTGAGGAATCACCACGCTGTCTTCCACAATGGTTAAACTAATTTATAGTTCCACCAACAGTGTACAATATTCCTTTTTCTCCACAACCTTGCCAGCATCTGTTATTTTTTTAACTTTTTAATAATAGCTATTCTGATTGGTGTAAGATGGTATCTCATTGTGGTTTTGATTTGCATTTCTCTAATGTTCAGTGATGTTGAGCTCTTTTCATATGTTTGTTGGCTGCATGTATGTCTTCTTTTGAGAAGTGTCTGTTCATGTCCTTTGCCTACATTTTAATGAAGTTGTTTTTATCTTTTAAATTTGTATAAGTTCCTTGTAGATGCTACATATTAGACCTTTGTCAGATGGATAGATTGCAAACATTTTCTCCCATTCTGTAAGTTGTGTGTTCACTCTATTGGTGGTTTCTTTTGCTGTACAGAAGCTCTTTAGTTTAACTAGATCCCGTTTGTCAATTTTTGCATTCGTTGCAATTGCTTTTGGTGTCTTCATCATGAAATCTTTGCCCATGACTATGTTCTGAATGGTATTGCCTAGATTTTCTTCTATGGTTTTTATAGTTTTTGGGCTTTACATTTAAGTCCTTAATCCATCTTGAGTTGATTTTTGCAGATGGTATGAGGAAGGGATCCAGTTTCAATTCTCTGCATATGGCTGGCCAGTTATCCCAGCACCATTTATTAAATAAAGAATTCTTTCCCCATTGCTTGTTTTTGTCAGGTTTGTTGAAGATCAGATGGTTTTAGGTTTGCAATCTTATTTCTGGGTTCTCTATTCTGTTCCATTGGTCTTTGAGTCTTTTTGTACTAGTGTAATGCTGTTTTTGTTACTGTAGCCTTGTAGTGTAGTTTGAAGTTGGGTAGCGTGATGGCTCCAGCTTTGTTCTTTTTGCTTAGGATTGTCTTGACTATTTGGGCTCTGTTTTGATTTCATATGAATTTTAAAATAGTTTTTTTCTAATTCTGTGAAGAATGTCAATGGTAGTTTAATGGAAATTGCATTGAATCTGTAAATTGCTTTGAGCAGTATGTCAATTTTCATGATATTGATTCTTCCTATTCACGAGCATGGTATATTTTTCCATTTGTTTGTGTCATCTCTGATTTCTTTGAGCAGTGGTTTATAGTTCTCTTTGAAGAGATTCTTCACTTTCCTTGTTAGCTGTATTCCTGGGCATTTTATTCTTTCTGTGACAATTGTGAATGGAGGTTCACTCATGATTTCGCTCTCAGCTTGCCTGTTGTTTGTGTATAGGAATGCTAGCAATTTTTGCATATTGATTTTGTATTTTGAGACTTTGCTGAAGTTGCTTACCAACTTAAGAAGCTTTTGGCCTGAGACAATGGGGTTTTCTAGATATAGGATCCTGTCATCTGCAAACAAAGATGGTTTGACTTCCTCTTTTCCTGTTGGAATCTTCTTTCTTTCTTTCTTTTGCCTGATTGCCCTGGACAGAACTTCCAGTACTATGTTCAATAGGAGTGGTGAGAGAGGGCCTCTTTGTCTTGTGCCAGTTTTCAAGGGGAAATCTTCCAGCTTTTGCCAAATCAGTATGATATTGGCTGTGGGTTTGTCATATGTGACACTTATTATTTTGAAGTGTGTTCCTTTAATACCTAGTTTATTGAGCGTTTTTAACATAAAGGGATGTTGAATTTTATTGAAGGTCCTTTCTGTATCCATTGAGAAATTCATATCTTTAGATCTGTTTATGTAATGTATCACATTTATTGATTTGTGTACATTGAACCAACCTTGCATCTCAGGGATGAAGCCTACTGAATTGTAGTGGATAAGCTTTTTGATGTGCTGCTGGATCTGGTTTGCCAGTATTTTGTTGAGGATTTTTGCATTGATGTTCATCAAGGATATTGGCCTGAAGTTTTTGTTGTTGGTTGTGTATCTCTGACAGGTTTTGGTGGTGGGCTCCTGTAATCCCACCTACTCAGGAGGCTGAGGCATGAGAGTCACATGAACCTGGGAGGCAGAGGTTGCAGAGAGCTGAGATTGACCCACTGCACTCCAGCCTGGGTGACAGAGCTAGACTCCATCTCAAAAAAGAAAAAAAAATAAGTTAGGGAAGATTCCCCCTCCTTTTCAATTTTTTGGAATAGTTTCAGTAGAAATAGTACCAGCTCTTCTTTGTACCTTTAGTAGAATTCATCTGTGAATCTATCTGGTCCTGGGCTTTTTTTTTTCCCCAGCTGGTAGGCTATTTATTTCTGCCTCAATTTCAGAACTTGTTATTGGTCTATTCAGGCATTCTGTTTCTTCCCTGTTCAGTCTTGGGAGGATGTATGTGTCCAGGAATTTATCCATTTCTTCTAGAATTTCTAGTGTATGTGCATAGGGTTGTTTATAGTATTCTCTGATGGTTGTTTGTATCTCTGTGGGGTCAGTGGTGATATCCCCCTTATCATTTTTGATTGTGTTTATATAAATCTTCTCTCTTTTCTTCTTTACTAGTCTAGCTAGCAGTCTATCTATCTTATTAATCTTAAAAAAGCAGTTATTGGATTCATGGATTTTTTGAAGGGTTTTGTTTTGTTTGTTTTTACCTTCTTCAGTTTAGCTCTGATCTTGATTATTTCTTGTCTTCTACTAGCTTTGGGTTTATTTGCTCTTGGTTCTCTAGCTCTTTTAGTAGTTAAGTTGTCAATTTGAGCTCTTTCTAGCTTTTCGATGTGGGCATTTAGTGCTGTAAATTTTCCTCTTAACACTGCTTTAGCTGCATCCCAGAGATTCTGATACACTGTATCTTTGTTCTCATTAATTTCAAAGAACTTGATTTCGGCCTTTATTTCATTATTTGCCCACAAGTCATTCAGGAGCAGGCTCCATGCAGTGTTCAGTTTCCATGTAGTGGTGTGGTTTTGAATGAATTTCTTAATCTTGAGTTGTTCAGTTTCCATGTGATGTGGTGTGTTTTTGAGTGAATTTCTTACTCTTGAGTTCTAATTTGATTGTGCTGTGGTCTGACAGACTGGTTGTTATGATTTCAGCTCTTTTGCTTTTGTTGAGGCGTGTTTTACTTCTGATTATGTGATCAATTTTAGAGTTAAGTGCCATGTGGCAATGAGAAGAATGTATATTCTGTTGTTTTGGGGTGGAGAGTTCTTTAGATATCTATCAGGTCCACTTGATCCAGAGCTGAGTTCAAGTCCCGAATATCTTTGTTAATTTTCTGTCTTGATGATCTGTCTAATAGTGTTGGTGTAGTGTTAAAATCTCCCACTATTACTATTTGCAAGTCTAAGTCTCTGAAAGCCTCTAAGAACTTGCTTTATGAATCTACATGCTCCTGTATTGGGTGCATATATATTTAGGATAGTAAGCTCTTCTTGTTGAATTGAACCCTTTACCTTTATGTAATGCCCTTCTTTTGTCTTTTTTGATCTTTTTTAGTTTGTTTGTTTATTTTTGAGATGGAGTCTTGCTCTGTCTCCCAGGCTGGAGTGCAGTGGCACGATTTTGGCTCATTGCAACCTCCACCTCCTGGTTCAAGTGATTCTCCTGCCTCAGCTTCCCGAGTAGCTGAGATTACAGGCACCCACCACCATGCCCAGCTGGTTTTTGTACTTTTTGTGGAGATGGGGTTTAACCATGTTGGCCAGGGTGGTCTCAAACTCCTAATCTCAGGTTATTCACCTGCCTCGGCCTCCCAAAGTGCTAGGATTACAGGCATGAGCCACTGCGCCCAGCCGTTTGTTGGTTTAAAGCCTGTTTTGTCAGAAACTAGGATTGCAACCCCTGCTGTTTTCAATATTTTCCATTTGCTTGGTAAATTTTCCTTCATCCCTTTATTTTGAGCCTACGTATGTCTTTGCAAGTAAGATGGGTCTCTTGAAGACAGCATACTGATGGGCCCTGGTTCTTTATCCAGTTTGCTGCTCTATATCTTTTAATTGGGGCTTTTAGCCCATTTAAATTTAAGGTTAGTATTGTTATGTGTGAATTAGATCCTGTCATCATGATGCTAGTTAGTTATTTTGTAGACTTCTTTCTGTGTTTGCTTCATAGTGTCACTGGTCTGTGTATTTCAGTGTGTTTTTGTAATGGCTTTTCCTTTCCATACTTAGTGCTTCCTTCAGGAGCTCTTGCAAGGCAGGTCTGGTGGTAACAAATTCCCTCATCATTTGCTTGTCTGAAAAGGATGTTGTTTCTCCTTTGCTTATGAAGCTTAGTTTGACTGGATATGAAATTCTGGGTTGGAAATTCTTTTCTTTAAGAATGTTGAATTTTGGCCCCCAGTCTCTTCTAGCTTCTAGGGTTTCCACTGAGAGGTCTACTGTTAGTCTGATGGCTTGCCTTTGTAGGTGACCTGGCCTTTCTCTCTGGCTGCCCTTAACCATTTTTTCTTTCATTTCAATCTTGGAGAATCTGATTATTATGTGTCTTGGGGATGATCTTCTCAGGGAGTATTTTACTGGGGTTCTCTGCATTTCCTGAATTTGAATATTGGCCTGTCTTGCTAGGTTGGGGAAGTTCTGGATTATATCCTAAAGTGTGTTTTCCAACTTGGTTCCATTCTCTCTGTCTCTTTCAGGTACCCCAATCAGTTGTAGATTTGGTCTCTTTACATAATCCCATATTTCTCAGAGGTTTTGTTCTTTTTTTTCATTCTTTTTTCTCTATTTTTGTCAGCCCGTCTTATTTCAGAAAGATAGTCTTCAAGCTCTGAGATTCTTTCTTCCACATAGTCTATTCTGCTATTAATATTTGTGATTGCATTGTGAAGTCCTGTACTGTGCTTTTCAGCTCTAACAAATTAGTTATGTTTCTCTTTAAACTGGCTATTTGGGCTCTCGGCTCCTGTATTGTTTTATCGTGATTCTTAGCTTCTTTGCATTGGTTTACAACATGCTCTTTTATCTCAGCAAAGTTTATTACCCACCTTCTGAAACCTACTTCTGTCATTTCAACCATCTCAGCCTCAGCCCAGTTCTCAGCCCTTGCTGGAGAGGTGTTGCAGTCATTTTAAGGAAAAGGGGCACTCTGGCTTTTTGAGTTTTCAGTGTTTTTGCATTGCTTCTTTCTCATCTTAGTGGGCTTATCTACCTTTGATTTTTTACATTGCTGATTTTTGGATGGGTTTTGTTGTTGTTGTTTTCTATTTGTTTGTTTTTCTTTTAACAGCCTGGCAACTCATCCATAGGGCTGCTAAGGTTTGCTGGGGGTCCACTCTAAACCTTAGTTTTCTTGTTTATTTTCTGTACCTTGAGGTATCACCTGTGAAGGCTGTGAAATAGCAAAGATGGCAGCCAACTTTTTTCCTCTAGAAGCTCTATCCTGGGGTACTGACCTATTGCTGGCCCAAATTTGCCTGTAGGAGGTGGCTGAAGACTCCTGTTGGGGGGTCTTACCCAGTCAGGGTCAGGAACCCACTTAAAGAAGCAGTTTGGATGCTTTTGATAGAGCAGCTGTGCTGTATTGGAGATCCCTTCTGCCCCTGATCGGTTTGGGCTCTCCAAGGCCCACAGGCTGGACAAGCTGAGAAGCCAAATGGCCAAGTTGGCAGCCTGCCCCACCCTTCAGGCACTTTGTCCCAGGGACAACACAGGCCAGGGTGACCAGAGGCCCCTGTGGGTGGGACCTGACTGGGAGTACCTGCCCCAGGATCCAAGGAGGAGTGGATCAGGGTCTTGCTTAAAGAAGCAGTCCGGCCATACCTCAACAAAACAGCTGTGCTGTGGTGATGAACTGCCTCTGCCCCGTCAACTTGGTCTCTCCAAAGCCCACAGTCCAGAACGGCTAAGTCATCCAACCAACCCAGGTGACAGCCCTCCCCTCCTCTGGGCACTTCATCCCAGGGAGAGATCAGAGCTCTGTCCCTAATATGTGCAGGCAGGTGTGGCTGGAGTGTCCAGCTAGAAGGTTCTACCCAGTGAGGAAGAAGCAGTCTGGCCGTGAACTGGCAAAGCTGCTGTGTTGCACTTCTAGGGAAACCCTTCCTTGTCTGGATGGTTTCGACTCTCCAGAGTCCACAGGCTGGAATAGCTGAATTGACCAAACAGCAGAGGTGTTGCCCACCACTCTCCCCTTGAGGCTCCATCCTGTCTCAGGCAGGCTCCGCCCTGTTGCTGATGGCTTACTGGAATTCCAAGACAGTGGGTCTTATCTTGTCAGGTGTGGTGGAAGTGGGGTCTACAGAATGATGCTGCTTGGCTCCCTGGATTCTGCCCCTTCCTAGGGATATATGCAGACCACCTACCTTGCCTGTGTTGCAGAAAGACTGGTGTATTTAAAGCTCCTGGGTTTCTGTGTGTGCCTGAGCAGTTGCTCTGCCAAGACTCTACCCAGTTCTATGTGACAGATCCAAGGCTCTGGTGGCATAGGCTCACAAGGGGATCTCCTGATCCACAGGTTGCAAAGATTCATGGGAGAAGCATGGTTCCTGGGTCACATAGTCACTAATTGCTTCCCTTGGCTGGGGGTGGGGGTTTCCTTGGCTCCATGTCACTCCTGGTGGGCCATCGTGCCACCCTACTTTTCTTCATTCTGTGTGTATTGAGTTGTTTCCCTAATCAGTCCCAGTGTGAGAACCTGGATGTTTCAGTTGAAAGCTGTATTCACTTGCCTGTTTTGTTCCTTTCTGTGAGTGCTGTGGACCACAGCTGCTTCTAATCGGCCATCTTGGCCCCTCTCCCAATGGTTTTTCAATTTATTGATTCTTTTCAAAGAACCAACTTTTGGTTTTATTGATTTTTCTCTATTTTTCTATTCTTGATTTCATTTCTCTCCGTCTAACCTTTATTATCTACTTTCTTCCACTAGCTTTTGATTTCATTTGTTCTTCTCGCATTCCTTAATTTGCAAAGTTGGATTGTTGATTTGAGATCTTTTTTGTTTTTTTAATGTAAGCATTTATAGGTGTAAATTCCCCCTCAGCACTGCTGTTTCTAAGTCCCATAAGTTTCAGTGTGTTTTTTCTTGAGATTCATTCATCTCCAAATATTTTCTAATTTCTCTTGTGATTTCTTCCTTGATAACATTGGTTGCTTAAGAGTGTGTTGTTTAATTTCCACAAATTTATGAATTTTATAGTTTTATTTCTGCTTTATCTCACCGTGGTTGGAGAAGACACTTCATATGATATATGTCTTTTTAAATTTACTGAGACTTAATTTGTGGCCTAACATGTGGTTCATTCTGGAAAATGTTGCATGTGCCCTTGAGAAACATATATTGCTGTTTTTGAGTAGAGTGTTCTGTATATGTCTGTTAGATCTAGTTGGTTTATTGTATTAAATCCTCTATTTTCTTATGTATCTTTATCTGGT
The DNA here is from genome assembly GCF_029281585.2 of Gorilla gorilla gorilla. Taxonomy (NCBI): domain Eukaryota; kingdom Metazoa; phylum Chordata; class Mammalia; order Primates; family Hominidae; genus Gorilla; species Gorilla gorilla. The sequence continues at coordinate 168,062,764 of NC_073229.2, forward strand.
TGGTGTTGAGAGTGGAGTATTGAAGTCTCCAACTATTGTTGTAGAACTGTCTATTTCTCCCTTTAGTTCTGTTGATTTTTGCTTCATATATTTTGATGATCTGTCAGTAGGTTCCTCTTTGTGTCTTGTAATCTTTTTTGACTTAAAGTTTATTTTGTCTAATATTAGTGTGGCCACTAATATTAGTGGCCTCTGCTCTCTCTGGTTATTATTTGCATGCTATATCTTTTTCCATCCTTTCAATTTCAATCTATTTTTGTCTTTGGATCTAAAATGAGTATCTTATAGGCAGCATGTAGTTTTATTCATTCTGCCAATCTCTGTCTATTGATTAGACAGTTTAATCGATTTATATTTCAAGCAATTACTGATAAGGACGACATTTGTCATTCTGGTATATGTTTTCTATATGCCTTATAGCTTTTTTGTTCCTCGTTTCCTGCATCACTGTTGATATGATTTGGCTGTGTCCTAACCCGAATTTCATCTTGAATTCCCAAGTGTTGTGGGAGGGACCCAGTGGCAAGTAATTGAATCATGGGGGCAAGTCTTCCCTGTGCTATTCTCATGACAATGAGTAAGTCTCACGAGATCTGATGGTTTTAAAAAGAGGAGTTCCCCTGCACAATCTCTGTGTTCTCTTTGCTGCCATGTGAGATATGCCTTTCACCTTCCACCACGATTGTGTGGCCTTCCCAGCCATGTGGAACTGTAAGTCCAATAAACTTCTTTCTTTTGTAAATTGCCCAGCCTTGGATATGTCTTTATCGGCAGCATGAAAACAGACTAATACAGTAAATTGATACCAGTAGAGTGGGGCGCTGCTGAAAAGATATCTGAAAATGTGGAAGTGACTTTGGAACAGGGTAACAGGCAGAGGTTGGAACAGTTTGGAGGCCTCAGAAAAAGGCAGGAAAATGTGAGAAAGTTTGGAACTTCCTAGAGACTTGTTGAATGGCTTTGACCAAAATGTTGATAGTGATATGGACAATGAAATCCAGGCTGAAGTGGTCTCAGATGGAGATGAGGAACTTGTTGGGAACTGGAGTGAAGGTTCCTCTTGTTATGTTTTAGCAAAGAGACTGGTGGCATTTTGCCCCTGCCATAGAGATTTGTGGAACTTTGGACTTCAGGGAGATGACTTAGGGTATCTGGCAGAATAAATTTCTAAGCAGCAAAGCATTCAATATGTGACTTGGGTACTGTTAAAGGCATTCAGTTTTAAAAGGGAAAATGAGCATAAAAGTTTGGAAAAGTTGCAGCCTGATAATGCAATAGAAAAGAAAATCCCATTTTCTGGGGAGAAATTCAAACTGGCTGCAGAGATTTGTATAAGTAATGAGGAGCTGAATGTTAGTCCCCAGGACAATGAGGAAAATGTCTCCACAGCATGTCAGAGCCCTTTGTGGCAGCACCTCCCATCATAGGCCCGAGGTTTAAGGGGAAAAAATGGTTTTGTGGGCCAAGCCCAGCATCCATCTGATGTATGCAGTCTAGGGACTTGGTGCCCTGTGTCCCAGCTGCTCCAGCCCTGACTAAAAGGGGCCAAGGTACAGCTCAGGCTGTTGCTTCAGAGGGTGGAAGCCCCAAGCCTTGGCAGCTTCCACGTGGTGTTGAGCCTGTGGATGCACAGAAGTCAAGAACTGAGGTTTGGGAACCTCTGTCTAGATTTCAGAAGATGTATGGAAATACCTGGATGCCCAAGCTGAAGTTTGCTGCAGGGGTGGGGCCCTCATGGAGAACCTCTGCTAGGGCAGTGTGGAAGGGAAATGTGGGGTCAGAGCCCCCACACAGAGTCCCTACTGGGGCACCATCTAGTGGAGCTGTGAGAAGAGGGCTGGCTGCCATCCTCCAGACCCCACAATGGTAGATCCACTGACAGTGTGCACTGTGCACCTGGAAAAGCCGCAGACACTCAACACCAGCCCACGAAAGCAGCCAGGAGGGGCTGTATCCTACAAAGCCCCAGGGGTGGAGCTGCCCAAGGCTGTGGGAGTACACCTCTTGCATCAGAGTGACCTGGATGTGAGATATGGAGTCAAAGGAGATTATTTTGGAGCTTCAAGATTTGACTGCCCCACTGGGTTTCAGATTTGTGCGGGGCCTATAGCCCCTTTGTTTGGCCAATGTCTCCCATTTGGAATGGCTGTATTTACCCAGCACATGTACGCCCATTGTATCTAAGAAGTAACTAATTTGCTTTTGATTTACAGGCTCATAGGTGGAAGGGTCTTGCCTTGTCTCAGATGAGACTTTGGATTGTGGACTTTTGAGTTAATGCTGAAATGAGTTAAGACTTTGGGGGACTGTTGGGAAGGCATGATTGGTTTTGAAATGTGAAGACATGAGATTTGGGAGGGGCCAGGGACAAAATGATATAGTTTGGCTGTGTCCCTACCCAAATATCATCTTGAATTCCCATGTGTTTTTGGAGGTACCCAGTGGGAGGTAACTGAATCATGGGGGCAAGTCTTTCCTGTGCTATTCTCATGATAGTGAGTAAGTCTCATGAGATCTGACGGCTTTAAAAAGAGGAGCTCCCCTGCACAAGCTCTCTGTTCTCTTGTCTGCTGCCATGTGAGACGTGCCTTTCACCTTCCACTGTGATTGTTAGGCCTTCCCAGCCACGTGGAACTGTAAGTCCAATAAACCTCTTTCTTTTGTAAATTGCCCAGTCTTGGGTATGTCTTTATCAGCAGCATGAAAACAGACTAATACTACTGTCTTCTTTTGTTTTTAGTTGATTTTTGAAGCAAAACATTTATATTCCTTCCTCATTGCCTTTTGTATGTATAACTATTTTCTTAGTGGTTACCATGGGGACTACATTTAACTTCCTAATGTTATCACATTCTAATTTGAATTTATTCCAGCTTATCTTCATAACATACAATAACTGCTCCTTCAGCAACGTCTTTTCCACCCATTTTGTTATTGATGTCACAAAATTACATCTTTATGCAGGTTGAATGCTCCTAATCTAAAAATCTGAAATCTAAAATGCTCCAACATCTGAAACTTTTTGAGCACTGACATGACATGCAACTGATTTTTGGATTAGTGATGTTCAACCAGTAAGTATAATGCAAGTATTCCAAGATTTAAAAAAAAATCTGCAACACTTTGGTCCCAAGCATTTCAGATAAGGGATCCTTAATTTGTGCTTTGTATAGTAAACTAATAATTCCTACATTTGGTCTCTTAAATTATGTATAAAACAAAATGTGGAGTTACAAACCAGTTACAGTACTAGTTTTTAGACTAATAATTGTTTTTTAAAATGTGTTAGTCTCTTCAATCATGTAGAAAACAAAAAAGTGGAGTTGCAAACCATTATTACAATAGTACTAGCTTTTATAATTGTCCATGCATTTACCTTTAGTGAGATTTTGATTTCTTCATACAGCTTCAAGTTTCTGTCTAGGATCCTCCCACTTCACCTTGCAGGACTCCCTTGAGTATTTCTTGCAGGGCAGGTCTCATGATAATGAACTTCCTCAGCTTTTGTTTATCTGGGAATGTCTTAATTTCTTCTTCGCCTTTTTTTGGTAAGAGACAGGATCTTACTATGTTGCCCGGGCTGAACTCAAGCTCCTGGGCTCAAGCAATCCTCCTACCCCAGCCTCCTGAGTAGCTGAGACTAGAGGCATGCACCTCTGTACCCATCTCTTCCCTTACTTTTTGAAGGACAGTTTTTCTGTATATGAGATTTTTGGTTGACATTTTTTTTCTTTTACCACTTTGAATATATTGGCCCACTGTGTTTCGTCCTCCATGGTTTCTGATGAGAAGTCTGCTGATCTTATTGAACATTCCTGGTTTGTGACAGGTCATTTTTTTTCTTGCTACTCTGATTATTTTTTTCTTTTTCTTTTGAAAGTTTGATTATGATGTGTCTCAATGTTGGTCTCTTTGAGTCCGTCTTACTTTTAGTTTTTGAATGATTCTTAAATGTTTATAGTCATGTCTTTTGTTAAATCTGGCAAGTTTTCAGCCATTATTTCTCTCTGCTCTTTTCTCTCTCTGCTCCTTCAGGTATTCCCACAATGCATATGTTGGTCAGTTTGACAGTGTCCCACAGGTCCCTAAGACTCTGTTCACCTTTCCTTAAGTTTTTCTCTTTCTGTTCCTCAGACTTGATAATTTCCATTGTCCTGTCTTTAAGTTTGCTGAGTCTTTCCTCTGTTTGTTCAAATGTATTATTGAATCCTACTAGTAAAGTTTTCATTTCATTTATTCTATTTTTCAGTTCTAGAATTTTATTTGGTTTCTTTTCAGGATTTATTTTCATGGATATTTCCATTTTGTTCATATATTTCTTGAGTCTCTTCACATCTTTTTTCAGTTCCCTGAGCATCTTCAGTTGTTTAAAAGTATTTGTCTAATAGATCTGTTTAGCAGATCTGTCATCAGGTCTTTTTTTGGGAACTGTTGTGTTGATTTTTTTTCTTTGAAGGTGCTATACTTTTTCTTTGTCTGGCTTGTCATTTTCTTTGTTGTAAATTGGACATTTGGACCTAATAATATGTAACTGTGGAAATTAGATATTCTCCCTTCTGCAGGGTTTGCTATTCTCTCTCTCTCTCTCTCTCTGTGTGTGTGTGTGTGTGTGTGTGTGTGTGTGTGTGTGTGTGTGACTGTCTCTGTGCCAAGGATCAGTCTTAGGTGTCAACTTAAGGTCTTCTCAGTATTTTTGAGCTTGTGTCTTTCTCTGGGTGTGGCATGTTCACCTTGTAATTTCCTCATATATGTAGTTTTTTTAAAAAAAAATTGTAGTTTTTAACGTCTAGTTTCCAAAAGGGAGAAAAGACAAAAATAAAAGGAGAGAAGGGCACTGTCTCTTTAAATCCCCTGGAAGTTACTTCAGCCAGAGGAGAAGGGGCTTACAACAATGATGGGAGGTACAACAATGGCCACCTGCCTCTTTGTACCTCTTTGATCAGAAACAACAATCAGTGATCAGAGCATAAATCTCTGATAGAGATTCTTATTTGGGTTCTTATTTGCCTACCATGGCTCCCACAGGCCATGTCCAGATTGATCCAGGAATATGTGCAGAGCTCTGCCACACAGCACAGCTGAGGGGTGGAGGATGTGTAGCTGTGCCAAGATCTGAAATTGGTGAAATTAACTGTATCTTACTGTTCAAGCCTTCCCCTGGAAGTTGCCAGTCTTCAATAGACTCCAGAGTCCAAAATAGTTATATGGGACACATTCTGCCAGCGCAATTGTTATCTAGGAGGGGAGACAAATTCCTGGTGCTTCCTACTCTTCTATCTTTCCAGAATTCTGACAAGTAATTAGTTTTTTCCTCATTTGGGAAAAACTTAACAGTGAGGTAGATACTAGTTTTCAGTAAGAAAAAAAAATTTAAATTGTATGTGTATTAATTTGGTAAAACTTTTACTAATAAGCTTTTTTCTAAAGTACAATGCTTAGTGTCCTTCAGAAAAATAAAAAAACAATTTCTTTATTTATGGTTTCTTTTTTTTATTTTCCAGAGATAATACATATGAGAATGCTTAAAGGAGCAAAAAACACTCCTTTAAGTTTGAGGTCAAATCTTATTTTTCAAGGAGGAATATTTCTTAAGTTATAAGGATTAGATAACAAATCAACACGAGGGTCTAGAACCATTGAGCTCTTGTTTAGTAAACTTGGAAAGAGATCGTGAATGGGAAAAGACAGCATGTCAGTTATGGTGTTGAAAATCAGAAAAGAATTTTCTTCCTTGAACTGATTTATTTAAAGTAGCAACAAGACATAAGAGAAAAGGTCCCAAATTAGGAATCAAAAGTCCTGTGTCCTAGTATGTGATGTTAAGCAGAACATTATAAAGATACCATTCTAATACATAAGAAAATAGACTAGTAGATCAGTAAATATAAGCAAAATGGTATTATGTTTGATCTTGACTAGTTAGTGAGGATTTATAAGTACTGTGATGTCACTAAGTAAAAGGCAAAGTTCTTAAAATGGTTGACACGGCTGGGCGCGGTGGCTCACACCTGTAATCCCAGTACTTTGGGAGGCCTAGGCAGGCAGATCACAAGTCAGGAGATCGAGACCATCCTGGCCAACATGGTGAAACCCCGTCTCTACTAAAAATACAAAAATTAGCCAGGTGTGGTGGGACGTGCCTGTAATCCCAGCTACTCGGGAGGCTGAGGCAGGAGAATCGCTTGAACCCAGGAGTCGGAGGTTACAGTGAGCCAAGATCGCCACTGCACTCCAGCCTGACAACACAGCGAGAGACTCCGTCTCAAAAAAAATAAAAGGTTGACACTAGGTTCCATAATACCATCTGAGCTCACCTTCTCCTATTTCTCCTTTTTTAAAAAAAACCGAATCCCAAATGTAATACAGTGCTGTTTCTTCTTAATCCTGCTCCAGCTACAAGTGGCCCCAGGTTGTTCCTTGACCATAGCAGCCATACACACTCCTGTCTCATGACCTTTGTACTGGCTGCCCCCTCTGCTGAAAACAAAAACACTCTCCCAGTAATCTGCACTGCTCACTCATTCACTTCCTTCAGTTCTTTGCTAAAGTGTCGTCTCAGTGAGACTTCTCCAACCTCTGTATTTAAAACTAACCAAGCCTTCCCTAATTCCTTTGTGATTATTTCCACATAGCATTTATCACCATCTAATATTCAATATATATTTAACTCATTTGTCTCTCCTGTACCAAAAAGAAATCGAATATAAGTTTCAAGAAAGGGGAATTCTCTACTGTACCTTTCTCTATTGTACTGGAATATCCCTACTTTTTAGAGTTGTTTGTGGCACACAAGAGGGACTCAGTAAATACTTGTTGAATGAAATGTATGAGAAGAAGTGGAAATCTTGATTCCATCATTTCACACTCAAATTATTATCATAGAATAGAATTATCATGTTAATTAGCTTTAGGAGATAGCTTTGTTTTATTTCAAGCTCAAGATGCTTTTTAAATTTAATTTCTTACTCTCTACTTGCTTAAGTAAAAAAATATAATTGCTGGCTGGGTGTGGTGGCTCACATTTATAATCCCGGTGCTTTGGGAGGCCAAAGTCAGAGGATCGCTGGATGCCAGAAGTTCAAGACCAGCCTGGGCAACATAGCAAGACCCTGTCTCTACAAGAAAAATTTAAAAATTTGCTACATGTGGTGGCACCCACTTGTAGCTCTTGCTACCCAGGAGACTGAGGTGGGAGGATTGCTTGAGTCCAGTACAAGTGTTCAAGGCTGCAATGAACTATGATCGTGCCACTGCACACCAGTCTGGGTGACAAACTAAGTCCTTTTCTCTTAAAAAAATAAAAATAAAAATAAAGTTGCTAGGGTTAATATGTCTTTCAATTAGTCACATATAATTTGGAGCCATTCTGGGGAGGAATTAGAAGCATACTGGGTGAAGGTGAATCTCTAAAGTGTTTAAGGACTTGGAGAAAAGTACCAAATGCCTTTCGTTGATGCAAACAAGCCCATGCATTAGTTAGAATCTCACTTAGTGAGATTTCCTTTGTTCCGTTCTGATATTAGTCTACTTGTAATATGTGGTCTTTTTGTTGATATATAATATTTGTACATATTTATGGAATACATGTTTTGATACATGAATAAAATGTGTAATGATCAAATCAGGGTATTTAAGATATCTATCACCTCAAACATTTATTATTTATTTGACTTGGGAACATTTCAAATCTTCTTTTCCAGTTATTCTGAAATATGGAATATATTGTTGTTAACTGCAGTCACCCTACTGTGCTATCAAACACTAGAACTTATTCTTTCTATCTAACTGTATTTCGTACCTACTAACCAACCTCTCCACCAGCACCCTGCCTCACACATACCCTTCCTGTCCTCTGGTAACTATCATTCTATTCCCTACATCACTGAAATCAGCTTTTTTAGCTCCCACATATGAATGAGAACATGTGATATTTGTCTTTCAGTGTCTGGCTTAATTCATTTAACAATAATGACCTCTAGTTCCATACACATTGCTGCAAATGACAGGATGTCATTCTTTTTTTTGTGGATGAATAGTATTCCGCTGAGTATATATACCACATTTTCTTTTTTTCAAATTTTATTCACATGTTTTATTCATTCATCCATTAATGAACATTTAGATTGATTTCATATGTTGCTATTGTGAATAGTCCTGCCATAAACAAGAGGATATGGGTATCCCTTTGATATACTGATTTCCTTTCCTTTGAATAAATACCCAATAGTGAGATTACTAGATTTTGTGTTAGTTGTATTGTTAGTTTGTTGAGGAAACTTCATACTGTCTTCTGCAAGGGCTGTACTAATTTACTTTCCAACCAACAGTGTATAATATAGAGTTCCCTTTTCTCCGCATCCTCACAAGCATCTGTTATTTCTTGCCTTTTTCATAAGAGCCATTCTAACAAGGGTAAGATTTTGTCTCATTGCATCTTGGATTGGCATTTCCCTGATAATTAATTATGTTGAACATTTTTTCCATATACCTGTTGTCCATTTTTAAGTCCTTTTTTTTTCCCTGTAACCAGGGGTGAGAGAGGTATGTCTTCTTTTGAGAAATGCCTACTCAGATCCTTTGCCCACTTTTTCATGGGATTATTAGTTTTTTTGCTGTTAAGTTGTTTGAATTCCTCAGGTATATGTGTTGTGTTAGATAAAAAACACAAAAAGTTGTTTGAGTTCCTTGCTTATTCTGAATATTAGTTCCTTGGGAGATGAATGGTTTGCAAATATTTTCTCCTATTTAGCATGTTGTCCTTCTCACTCTGTTGATTGCTTCCTTTGCTGCATAGAAGCTTTTTAGTTTATATAGTCCCATTTGTTTATTTTATTTTTGTTGCCTGTGCTTTTGAAGTCATGGCCATAAATTTTTTGCCTAGACCAATGTCTGAGAGCATTTTCCCTATTTTCTTCTAGTAGTTTCATAGTTTTGGGTCTTACGTTTAAGTCTTTCATCAATTTTGGGTTGATTTTTGTATATTGTGAGACATAGGGATCTAGTTTCATTTTTCTGTACTTGGATATCCAGTTTTCCCTGTACCATTATTGAAGAGGATGCCTTTCCCCAATTTATATTCTTAATGGCTTTGTTGAAAGCTTTGTTGAAAATCAGTTAGCTGTAAATACATGCATGTATTCCTGGAGTGTCTATTCTGTTTCATTGGTTTATGTGTCTGTTTTTATACCAATACCTTGCTGTTTTAGTTACTACAGCTTTTTAATATATTTTGAAATCAGGTATGTGATGCCTCCAGCTTTGTTTTTTTTTACTCAGGAACACTATGGCTATTTGAGCTCTTTAATGGTTCTATACAAATTTTAGGATTTTTTTGTATTTATATAAAGAATGTCATTGGTGTTTTGATAGGGATTACATTGAATCTGTAGATTGCTTTGGGTAGTATGGTCATTTTAACAATAGTAATTCTTCTGAGTCATGAGCATGGGATATCTTTCCATTTGTTTGTGTCCTCTTAACATTCTTTCATCAGTGTTTTGAAGTTTTCCTCGTAAGGGTCTTTCACTTTCTTGGTTTAATTTATTCCTAAGTATTTTATTTTTTGTAGCTATTGTAAATGAGATTGTTTTCTTTTTTAGCCAGTTTATTATTGGCACATAGAAATGCTGCTGATTTTTATATGTTGATTTTGTATCCTGCAATTTTACTAAATTCATTTATTCTAGGAGTGTTTTTGGTGGAGTCTTTAGGTTTTATATATATATATATGTATTACATATATATATCCATGTATATATAATACACACACACATATATATCCATGTTATCTACAAAGAGGGACAGTTTGACTTCCTCTATTCCAATTTAGATGACATTTATTTATTTCTCTTTCCTGATTGCTCTGGCAAGGACTTCCAGTACTATGTTGAATAAAAGTGATGACCCTATCTCTAAATAAATAATAAAAATGAAGTGGTAGAACTGGGTATCCAATGTCTTGTTACAGGTCTTTCAGCTTCTCCTCATTCAGTATTATGTTAGCTGTGCATTTGTCAGATATGACCTTTATTATGCTGAGGCATGTTTCTTCTATGCCTAATTTGTTAAGAGTTTTAATCATGAAAAGAAGTTGAATTTTATAAAATTCCTTTTCTCTGTCTATTGAAATGATCGTATTGTTTTTGTCTTTCATTCTGTTGTTGTGAGGTATCACATTTATTGACTTGCATGTGTTGAACCATCCTTTCATCTGATGTATTATCCTTTTATGGTGCTGTTGGATTCACTTTGCTAGTATTTTGTTGAAGCTTTTTTGTGTCTGTGTTCATCAGGGGTATTGGCCTGTAGTTTTCTATTTCCATTATGTCCTTGTCTGGTTTTGGTATCAGGGTAATACTGGCCTCACAGAATGAGTAAGGAAGAATTTCCTCCTTTGAATTTTCTGAAATAGTTTGAGAAGAATAGGTGTTAGTTTTTCTTTACAAGTTTGATAGCATTTGGAAGTAAAGACATCAGGTGCTGAGCTTTTCTTTGTTGGGAGACTTTTTATTACTGATTCAATCTCATTCCTTTTTTTTTTTTTTTTTTTTTTTTTTTTTTGAGACAGAGTCTCACTCTGTCGCCCAGGCTGGAGTGCAGTGGTGCAATCTCCCCTCACTGCAAGCTCCGCCTCCCGGGTTCACGCCATTCTCCTGCCTCAGCCTCCCGAGCAGCTGGGAGTATAGGCACCCGCCACCACGCCCGGCTAATTTTTTGTATTTTTAGTAGAGACGGGGTTTCACTTTGTTAGCCAGCATGGTCTCGATCTCCTGACCTTGTGATCCGCCTGCCTATGGCCTCCCAAAGTGCTGAGATTACAGGCGTGAGCCACTGCTCCCAGCCCATTACTTGTTATTGGTCTATTCAGGTTTTCTCTTTCTTCCTTATTCATTCTTTTCTTTTTTTTTTTTTTTTGGAGACGGAGTTTCGCTCTTGTTGCCCAGGCTGGAGTGTAGTGGCGCGATCTCGTCTCACCGCAACCTCCGCCTCCCGTGCTCAAGCAATTCTCCTGCCTCAGTCTCCCGAGTAGCTGGGATTATAGGCATGCGCCATCACACCAGGCTAATTTTTTTGTGTTTTTAGTAGAGATGGGGTTTCTCCATGTTGGTCAGGCTGGTCTCGAACTCCTGACCTCAGGAGGCCCACCTTGGCCTCCCAAAGTGCTGGGATTACAGGCATGAGCCACGGTGCCCGGCCCTGATTCATTCTTAGTAGATTGTATGTGTCCAGGAATTTATCCATTTCCTCTAGCTTTTCTAATTTGTTAGCATATAGTTCTTTATACGTCTGATGATTTCTTGTATTTCTGTGGTATCAGTTGTAATGTCTCCCTTTTTGTTTGTGATTTTGCTAATTCACATCCTCTGTCTTATTTTCTTGGTTAGTCTAGCTAGCGATTTATCAATTTTGTTTATCTTTTCAAAAAACTAACTTTTCATTCCATTGACCTTTGTATTTTTTTTTAAAGTCTCTATTACATTTAGTTCTGCTCTGATCTTTATTGTTTCTTTCCTTCCGCTAATTTTGGATTTGGTCTGCTCTTGCTTTTCTAGTTATTGAGGGGGCATCCTTAGCTTGATTATTTGAAATGTTTCTACTTCTTGATATATGCATTTATTGCTATGAAATTCCCTCTTAGCACTTCTTTTGCTACATCCCATGGGTTTTGATATGTTGTGTTTCCATTCTCATTTGTCTCAAGACGTTTATTTCCTTCTGTCTTCTTCATTGACCCAATGGCTGTTAAGCATGTTATTTAATTTCCATGTATTTGTATAGTTTCCAAAGTTCCTGTTGTTATTGATTTCTAGTTTTATCCCATTGTGATCTGAAAGGTACTTGATATGATTTTGATTTTTTTTTAAATTTAGACTTGCTTCGTGGCCTAGCATATGGTCTATACCGGAGAATGTTCCATGTGTTGATGAGAAGAATGTATATTCTGTTGCTATTGGATAAAATATTCCATGCATGTCTTTTGGGTACATTGATCTAAAGTGCAGTTTAAATCTAATGTTCCTTTCATGATTTTCTGTCTTGATGATCTGTCTAATATGGAGAGTAGGGTGCTGAAGTCTTCAACTATTATTGTATTGGAGTCTATCTCTCCCTTCAGATCTAATAATATTTGCTATATATAACTGGATGTTCTGGTGTTAAGTTCATATATATTTAGAATTGTATCTTCTTGCCGAACAAATCCGTTTATCATTATACGGTGACCTTGTTTATTTGTTTATAATAGATTTAGGGGGTACAAATACAGCTTTGTTACATGGGTATATTGTGTAGTGTTGAGGTCTGGGCTTTTAGTGTAACCATCACCTGAATAGTGTTTATTGTACCCATTAGGTAATTTTTCATCCCTTACCCGCCTCCCACCTTCCCACCTTTCCAAGTCTCTAATGCCTGTTATTCCAATCTGTATGTCCATGTGTGCATACTATTTATCTTTCATTTACAAGTGAGAACATGCAGTATTTTGCTTTCTGTTTTTGTTATTTTACTTGAGATAATGGCCTCCAAATCCATACATGTAGTTGCAAAAGACATTATATTATTTTTTTCATGGATACATAGTATTCCATATATATATTTACCACATTTTCTTTATCCAATCATCCATTGATGGTTATTTAGGTTGATTCGGTATCTATCGTGACTAGTGCTGTGATAAACATGAGTGCATGTATCTTTTTGATAAAATGATTCTTTTCCTTTGAGTATATGCCCAGTAGTTGGATTGCTGGATTAAAGGGTAGTTCTATTTTTAATTCTTTGAGAAATCTCTATACTGTTTTCCATAGAGGTTGTCTAATTTACGTTTCTACCAACAGTATATAAGTGTTCCCTTTTCTCTGCATCTTTGCCAACATCTGTTATTTTTTTACTTTTTAACAGTAGCCATTCTGACTGGTATAAGATGGCACCTCATTATGGTTTAAATTTGCATTTCTCTGATGATTAGTGATGTTGAATATTTTTTCATATGCTTTTTGGGCATTTTTATGTTTACTTTTGAAAAATGTCTATGTTCTTTGCTCACTTCCTAATGCTTTTTGTTGTTGTTGACTTGTTTGAATTCCTTGTAGATTCCAGATATTAGTCCCTTGTCAGATACACAGTTTGCAAATATTTTCTCCCATTCTGCAGGTTGTCTGTTCTTGTCTATTTCTTTTACTCTACAGAAGCATTTGTTTAATTAAGTCCCATTTGTCTATATTTGTAATTGGTGCATTAGCTTTGAAATCTTAGTCTTGAATTCTTTGTGTAGGCCAATGTCCAGAAGAGTTGTTCCTAGGTTTTCTTCTAGAATTTTTAGTTTCACGTCATACATTTCAGTCTTTAACTCATCTTAATTTTTGTATATGATGACAGATAAATCCAGTTCATTCTTTTGCATGTGGCTATACAATTTTCCCAGCACCGTTTATTGAGTAGGGTGTCCTTTCTCTGATGTATGTTTTTGTCAACTTTGTCAAATATCAGTTGGCTATAGGTATGTGGCTTTATTTCTGGGTCTTCTATTCTGTTCTGTTGATCTATATGTCTATGTTTATACCAGTACCATGATGTTTGATTACTATAGACTTATAGTATAATGTGGAGTTAGGTAATGTGATGCCTGCTTTTGCTATTTGGGTTCTTTTCAGTTCCATATGAATTTTAGGATTTTTTTTCCTAATTCTGTGAAAAATGTCATTGTTATTTTGATAGGAATTCTGTTAAGTCTGTAGATTGCTTTGGGCAATGTGGTCATTTTAACAACATTGATTCTTCTAATCTATGAGAATGGAATGTTTTTCCATTTATTTGTATCCTCTTAACTCTCTTTCATCAGTATTTTGTAGTTTTCCTTGTAGACATCTATCACTCCTTGGTTAAATGTATTCCTAGGGATTTTTTTGTTGTTCTTCTTTTTTTTTTAACTATTGGAAACGGGATTGACTTTTGATTTGGTTCTTAGCATGATTATTATTGCTGTATAGAAATGCTACTGATTTTTGTCAATTTTGTATCCTGGAACTTTACTGAATTCATTTATCAAATCTAGCAGTCTTTTGGAGAGGAGTCTTTAGGGTTTTCTAGGTATAAGGTCATTTCATCAGCAAACAAAGATAATCTGACTTCCTCTTTTCCCATTTTGATGGCTTTTATTTTTTTCTCTTGCCTGATTGCTCTGGCTAGGACCTCCTGTACTGTGCTGAATAGCAGTGGTGAACATGGACATACTTGTCTTGTTCTAGTTCTTAGGGGAAATTCTTTCAACTTTTTCCCAGTGTGTTATTGGCTGTGGGTTTGTTATACATGGCTTTTATTGTTTTGAGGTATGTTCCTTCTATGCCTTGTTTGTTGAGGGCATCATGATAGGATGGTCAATTTTATCAAATGCTTTTTCTAATCTATTGAGATGATAATATGGTTTTTGTTTTTCATTCACTTGATGTGATGAATCACATTTATTGATATGCATATGTTGTACCAACCTTGCATCCCTTGCAAAACCCACTTGATCATATTGTATTATCTTTTTGATGTGCTGTATGATTTTGTTTGCTTGTATTTTGTTAAGGATTTTTGCACCTATGTTCATGAAAGGTATTAGTCTGTAATTTTCTTTTTTTGTTGTGTTCTCTACTGATGTTGGTAGCAAAGTGATACTTTGTAGAATTAGGGAAGAGTCCCTCCTCTTCAGTGTTTTGGGACAGTTTCAGTTGGATTGGTAGCACTTCTTTTATGTCTGATAAAATTTGGCTGTGAATCTGTCTGCTCCTGGGCTCTTTTGTTGTTGTTGTTGTTATTATTTGGGGGAGATATTTTTAAATTACTAATCATATCTCACTACTTATTATTGTTCTGCTCAGGATTTCTATTTCTTCCTGGTTCAATCTTGGGAGGTTGTATAGATTCCACAAATTTATCCCCTTCCTCTAAGTTTTCCAGTTTGTGAGCATATAAATAGTCATAGTAGTCTCTGATGATCTTTTGCATTTCTGTAGTATCAGTTGTAATGTCTCCTTTTTCTTTTTTGATTGTGCTTATTTGAATCTTCTTTCTTCCTTCCTAGGTTAGTTGACCTAGTGGTCTACCAATCTTGTTTATTTCTTCAAATGAACAACTTTTTGTTTTGTTGATCTTTTGTATTGTGTTTTTGGTCTCAAGTTCATTTAGTTCTACTCTGAGCTTTGTCATTTCTTTTCTTCTGCTAGCTTTGGGTTTGGTTTGTTTCTTTTGTTTCTTGATGTGTAACATTATGATGTTAATTCAAGATCTTTCTTTTTTTAATGTAGGTGTTTAATGCTAATACTGCTTTTGCTGTTTGTCAAAGGTTTTGATATGTTGTGTCTCTGTTTCCTTTTGTTTCAAAAATGTAAATTTTTGTCTTTTGTCATTGACCCAAAAATCATTCAGGAGCAGGTTGTTTAACTTTCATGTATTTGTATAGTTTTGAGAGTTTCTTTTTTTTTTTTTTTTTTTTTTTTCTGAGACGGAGTCTCGCTCTGTCGCCCAGGCTGGAGTGCAGTGGCGCGATCTCAGCTCACTGCAAGCTCCACCTCCTGGGTTCACACCATTCTCCTGCCTCAGCCTCTCCAAGTAGCTGGGACTACAGGCGCCCGCCACCACGCCCGGCTAATTTTTTAAATATTTTTAGTAGAGATGGGATTTCACCGTGGTCTCGATCTCCTGACCTTGTGATCTGCCCGCCTCGGCCTCCCAAACTGCTGGGATTACAAGCGTGAGCCACCGCGCCCAGCGAGTTTTGAGAGTTTCTTTTGGAATCACTTTATAGTTTTATTCCACTGTGGTCTCAGAAGATACTTGATATGATTTCAATTTCTAAAATGTACTGAGGCTTATTTTGTTGCATAACATGTTGTCTATCTTGGAGAATGTTCCATGCAGTGATGAGAATAATGTATATTCTGCAGTTATTGGGTAGAATATTCTGTAAATGTCTGTAAGGTCCATTTGGTCTACAGTGATTAAGTCCAGTGCTTCTCTGTTGATTTTTCTGTCTTGATGATCTGTTTGGTGCTGTCAGTAGAGTGCTGAAGTCCCCACTATTAGTGTAATGCATCTCTTTTCTTAGGATTGTGGTATTTTCCATTGGACTGGTCCTTGTATAATTATATAATGTCTCTCTTTGTCTTTTTTAACTGTTGTTGTTTTAAAGTCTGTTTTGTTTGATATGAGAATAGCTGCTCCTGCTCGCTTTTGGTTTCCATTTGCATGGAATATCTTTTTCCACTCCTTTACCTTAAGTCTATGTGAGTCTTTATGCATTAGCTGAGTCTCTTGAAGACAACAGATACTTCATCGGTGGATTTTTGTCCATTCTGCCATTCTTTACCTTTTAAGTGAAGCATTTAGGCCATTTACATTCAGCATTATTATTGAGATGTCAGGTACTGTTTTATTCTTCATGCTAGATGTTGCCCAAATACCTTGTGGGTTTTTTTGTTGTTGTTTGTTTTGCTTTTTTCATTTCATTATTGTTTTATAGGCCCTGTGAGATTTATGCTTTAAAGAGGTTCTATTTTGGTGTATTTGGAGGTTTTAAGGTTTAAAGCTCCTTTTAGCAGTTCTTGTAGTGCTGGCATGGTAGTGGTGAATTCTCTCAGCATTTGTTTGTCTGAAAAAGACTTTATCTCTCCTTCATTTATGATGCTTAGTTTTGCTGGACACAGAAGTCTTGGCTGGCAATTATTTTGTTTGAGGAGGCAAAAGATAATACCCCAATCCCATCTGGTTTATAGGGTTTCTGCTGAAAAATCTGTTGTTAATCTGATATCTTTTCCTTTATAGGTTACCTGATGCTTTTGCCTCAGAGCTCTTAAGATTCTTTCCTTTGTCTTGACTTTTGATAACCTGATGACTGTTTGCCTAGGTGATTATTTTTTGTGATGAATTTCCAAGGTGTTCTTTGAACTTCTTCTTCTTTTTTTTTTTTTTTAAGCGGAGTTTCACTTTTGTTGCCCAAGGCTGGAGTGCAATGGCGTGATCTCAGCTCACTGCAACCTCCACCTCCCGGGTTCAAGCGATTCTCCTGCTTCAGCCTCCCAAGTAGCTAGGATTACAGGCACTACAGGTGTGCACCACCACACCAAGCTAATTTTTAGTATTTTTAGTAGAAACAGGGTTTCACCATGTTAGCCAGGCTGGTCTCGAACTCCTGACCTCAGGTGATCCTCACACCTTGGCCTCCCAAAGTGCTGGGATTACAGATGTGAGCTACTGCACCTAGCCTCTTTCAACTTCTTATATTTAGATGTCTAGATCTCTAGTGAGCTCAGGGAAGTTTTCCTCAATTATCATCACAAATATGTCTTCCAAGAAGATTTCTCTTCTTCACCAGGAACACCAATTATTTTAGGTTTGGCTGTTTAACATAATCTCAAACTTCTTGGAGGCTTTGATCATTTAAAAGAAATGTTTTTTCTTTGTCTTTGTCTCATTGGGTTACTTTGAAAGCCTTTTCTTTAAGCTGTAAAGTTCTTTCTTCTACTTGTTTGATTCTATTGTGGAAACTTTCCAGTGCATTTTGTATTTCTCTAAGTGTGTCTTTCATTTCCAGAAGTTGTGATTGTTTTTTCTTTATGATATCTGTTTCTCTGAAGCATTTTTCCTCCATGTCCTGTATTGTCTTTGAAATTTATTTAAGTTGGCTTTTACCTTTCTCTGGTACCTCCTTGAGTAGCTTAATAATCAGCCTTCTGAATTCTTTATCTGGCAGTTTAGAGATTTCTTCTTGGTTTGGATCCATTGCTGGGGAGCTGGTGTGGTCTTTTGGGGGTGTTATGGAACCTTGTTTTGTCATATTGCCAGAATTGCTTTTCTGATTTTTTTCTCATTTGGATACACTATTTCAGTGGAAAAATCTGGAACTCAAGGGCAGCTGTTCAGATTCTTTTGTCCCACAGGGTGAACCCTTGATGTGGTACCCTCCCCCTTTCCCTAGGAGCCAGATTGTGGTGATTGTTCTTGCTATTCTAGGTCTAGCCACCCAGCAGGGCTACCAGGCTATTGGCTGGTTCTGGGGAATGTCTGCCGAGTCCTGTGATGCAATTTGTCTTCGGGTCTACCAGCCGTGGATACCAGCACCTGTTCTGATGGAGGTGGCAGGGGAGTCAGGTTGACTCTGTGAGAGTCCTTGGTTGTAAATATGTTTACTGTGTTGTCTTTCTTGAATGCTGGTTATGCTAGCACTGAAGTTGTCATGTGGACAGACTCGGGACCACTGGTTAGCCAGGATGTTGCAGGCAGTGGAATTAGCTGTTGTTTTTTCCTTCATTAGAGCAGGGTTGTTCTGTTATGAGTTGCTGTAATGTTCTGAGTTGGTTAACCTTGAGCCAGGAGGTGGTGCTTTTGAGAGCGTGCCAGCTGCAATAGTAGAGGGGGATATAAGCTTGCTCTAATTTGGCCAGGACAAGTATTCAGGCTTCTCAGGTGATGGATGGGATCATAAAGCTCCCAAGAGTTTATGTCTTTTGTGATTCACTGTTGGACTGGGTAGAGAAATACTATCAGGTGCAGGCAGGATTAGGTAGGTTTGAGCTCAGACTCTCCTTGGGTGGGGGTTGCTGTGGCCACTGTGGGGAGATCAGGGGATGGTTCTTGGGCCAATGGAGTTATGTTCCAGAGGGAATTATGGCTGCCTCTGTCACCAGGGAAGTGGGGGAAAGCTGGTAGCAACAGGCCTCACCCAGCTCCCACACAGTTGGCAAGGCCAGTCTCACTCCCACCGTGCCCTGCTAACAGTGCCAAGTTTATCTCTAGGCAACCTGCAGCCTGGGACTCAGATCTAGTCCCAGGCTCTAAGTTTCCCCACTGAGGAAGCAAGCACTGCTTTCAGGCCACACCTTTGCCAATCTGCCACACTGTCAGCTGCATCTCCACTGTGCTTTCTGCAACAGTTCCTGTTTGCCCCCAGATTCTTCTCAAGAGGGTTTGCAGCCAGTCAAAATTATTACAAAGTTCAGTTGGAAGTTTCTTTCACCCTGTCACCCCTCTCAAATTCTGCCAGTTGCCTTCCCCGAGGGCCCTTGTGAGATAGAGTCAGGGATGGCTTCCCCGGGCTTGAGCTGGAGAATGGGACTGCCTACAAGGCTTGTCCCACTGCTGCTTCTACTTTTACATTTCACAGCAAATCAATTTCAGCTCTAGGTAAGGCTAAATTCTTCTCCCGTAATCTGGATTTTTCAGGTTCCTCAGTGGGGACGTGTGCTTGGAAGCAGATGTTTCCCCTCTCAGACTTTGGGAACTTACGAATTTTCACCTGTCTTGCAGAATTTGCAATAGCCTGCTACTTCTTTCAAAGGATCTGTGATTTCTTTTGTTTTTCCTGGTATGCTCCTGCAGTTGTTCCTGGAGCAAACGACCACAGAGTGAGTGTCCACGCGCTGTTCTGTCCATCCAAGTGGGAGCTACATATCAGCCCTGTCCCCTATCTGCCATCTTCCCTCTCTTTCAATATGCTTTTTTAATATTATGATTTTGAATTCCTTTTCTGGCATTTCATCAATTTTTTTGTTGCAATCTGTTGCTGGAGAATTGTGTTCCTTTGGAGGTGTCACATTTTCTTGCATTTTTATGTTTCTTGTGTTCTTATGCCAATATCTCTGCATCTGGTGTAACAGTCACTTCTTCCAATTTTTGAATTGGCCTTCATAGGAAAGACTTCTTCCTATATATGTATCTATAGTGATAGTTGGGTAGGGCACTTTAGCTTTGATACTGGAGCATACAGTAATTGCGTGTCCATGATTTTTTGGCTGTAATTACTATCAGTGGTGTCTGTGAATTCCTTAGTGACTTAAACTGCAGTTGTTATTGGAAGCTGTGGTGAGGCTTTGCTGGGGATGGGGACACAAGGTGGGCTGGTCTTCAGGCCTCAGTGGTGGCAGCAGTAGACTGAGCCTGCCTGTCCTTGGGCCCCCAGGTAGCATACATGGGCACTGGTGTTAGCAGGTCCAGGCAGACCAATCTTTGGACCTCCAGATGGCTTGCTCAGGTGCCAGCAGTGGCGATGGTGGGTGGCTCTTCAGATTCCTGGGTGGCATGCATGGGGTTGCCAATAACATTGATGGTGGTAGACCAACCCTCTGGCTCCTAGGCAGCATCCATAGGGTACTAGTGGTGGCAGTAGTGAGCTGAGCGGCCCCATCCTTAGTCCCCTAGGAGGAGTATGTGGACGCTGCAGATGCTGGTGGTGGTGGGCAGGGTGGGTCAATCTCCAAGTCCGCGGATGATGTATGCAGGTACCAATAGGCTGAGCAGACTCACCTCAGGCATCTGGTAGGAGTGGGTAGAAGCTGACCACAGGCAGGGTGAGCTGACCACAGGCAGGGTGAGTTGATCCCCAGGCCCCAACAATGCACAGAAGCACTGGTGGGCATGACACCACATGGGTCAAGCCTGTCATCAGCTTCCCAATGGTGGGCACAAGCACAGGCTGTGATGGTCAGGGCTGCTCAATCTCCAGGCTCCCAGTCAGTGTCTGTTGGTGCCAGCAGGGTGGGTGGCCCTGTCCTCAGGCCCAATGAGGGTTTGCATGGGTTTTGGTGGCAGGGGTCAGGGCAGCTCATAAGGGTCTTTTTTTTTTTCTTTTCATTATACAATGCTATATAAAAATAAAGGTCTTTAAAAATTGTTGTTGTTGGTTTTTTTGTTATTGCTATTAATATATTCAGATTGACAATCAGTAGTTTAGGCTACTTGGTATCACTCTTTTTTTTTTTTTTTGGAGACAGGATCTCTCTGTCACCCAGGCTGTAGTGCCTTGACTTCAGCCTTGACTTCAGCCTTGACTTCCTGGGTACAAGTGACCCTCTCACCTCAGCCTCCTGAGTATATGGGATGACAGGCATGTACCACCATACCCAGATAATTTTTTTTATTTGTAGAGGTGAAGTATTATGTTTCCCAGACTGGTCTTGAACTCCTAGGCTCAAGCAATCCTCCTGCCTTGGCCTCTCAAAGTATTGGCATTACAGGTGTGAGCCACTGCCCCTGTCTTCTTTTTTAAATAATATCTACTTATGGTATCATATATTATAAATCTAGTTGTTGTCTTTCATTTAGATAGCAGTTAGCCTCCTAAAACTCGAGCTTTCATCCTTCAACTCTCTTGAGTAAAATAAGCATTTAGTACCTTGTACCTCCCACATATAACAGTTTTAAAATTCATACCAGAGGAGATACGTGTGTGTACAAGTCAACAGCCTTATTGATCCCAGAGTCTTATGAGAAGACATAGCATGCACAGGAAAACTTCTAATACAAAAAGAGCACCTGGTATTAAGTGAAATTACCATGCCAGTTAAGCAACTGGCGTATGAACTCATTTAATTCTCACAATAGCGTGAGGAGGTTGATGTACTATTCATATCTCTATTTTACAGATGAGGAAAGCACAGAGAGGTTAAGCAACATGGGCAAGCTATTTAATAGGAAGGAGCAGAGCTTTGTACGTTTTGGGAAAAATGGGTCCAAAAATATAAATATTAAGGCTATTGATACATATTTGGAAATTATTTTAGAAAAAGAAGTGGCTCTTCTCGCATTCCTAAAAGATTCTAATGTTCATATGGGGAATGAGTGTATAGCCTAGTCAGCAAATATGTACTGGTGGCTGTTTTCTGGAGGCTTTTGTTATATGAATGATGGATATACTGGAAGGTACTGCCAAGAAGCTGCTTCTCTGAGATCTTCGTACAGAGACTAATGTCACTATGAGCGTGTAGTTCTGGGATCTAGACCTGCATTGCTTTGTATATTTAGTAGTGGATTGCATTTGTACAGCTTTGCTGGTGTGGGCTCTACTTTACTTCTGGAACCAGTGGATTTTTATCAAGTTAAGCATTTTACCTGCACTAGCATTCCATTCTTTACCTAATTTAGTTGTGTAGCAAACCTGTTGAGTATCAAAGTGTCAGTTGTGGATTCTTTGGCAGAAGTAAAACCAGTTTATGTTTCAGTAAAACTAACACTGAAAGCTCTTTCTATTCCTATTTCCTTTGAGAGTTTGATTCACAATTTCCTTGTTATTGCTTCTTCATAAAACACTGAGTAGAAAGGAGGCTTCTTAGGACAGAGGGGACTTGTTCCTTTTTTATTTTTTAACAAAAAAAAGAACCTCTGAGAATCCTGTCCCCTACGATGTGGTCAAAACTAAGCCATGGTGTGGTGTGGCTATATCCATAAACTTGTGTATCTCCATCCCTAACAACGCTGCTGGGCTCAAGGGAAAAGAATACTGTTTGTGGAATGAATCCATTGTCACGTAGATAACCCCAAGCAGGGAAGGCAGCTTATGCTTCCGTAAGGCTTAGCAAAGTCTTCTCATGTGAGAGCTAGCAAAGAATTTGAAGATCCAAAATATCAGGGTCCATTTTGAAAGCTGGGGCAATAGCGGAGGGGATGTCGAAAGTCCTAGTGTATAAAGGGTGGGTCACCTGAGGTGCAGTCCAAAGTCCATGAATAAACAGAGGTTAGGGGCAGAGGAAAGAAGGCACCTGAGGTAGCCCCTGTTTTCCTTATTTGGTTATTTGTCTATAGCTACCCCACCCTCATTGCCCTCCCCACAACACTCCCCCACCTCCCACCAAAAAAAAAAGGAAGAATAGAAATTTTTGAACCCATGTGGGGATTTCACAATCATGTCTTTTTTTCTTGGTAATGTTCTGCTTTGACATAATAACAAATCTGTTTATGTTTGCAAAGGATTAGCTATGGACCCTGCTTCTGGAGCAAAACTCAGACAAGGATTTAGTAAATCTTCTAAAAAAGATTAACTCCTAGAAGCCAGGTAAGAAAAAAAAATCACCTCTAATCCAGCTGTTGCTGACCAGTTAATGACTTTTAAGAGAATGGATGCATAGTAGGCAAACTGAAGAGACATCTGGACAAACTCCAAGTTGGGTTAACAAAATGTATGCTCTTGAAACTGACTCTGCTGTTAAACGTACAGTTTAAAGAGGATATTCAGTTTTTGATTCATGACTTAATAGGAAAGGGGAATGATCCCTCACTTTTGACCTGAAAGGTTACTGCCTTTTCCCTTTTTCTAAGCACCTTACCCTCACAAAGAATAGTTCCCTGAGGGTGTGAATTGTTTGTAAAATAATTAAAAGTCTGAAGAGGCCTATGTTATTTAGCATTCTCGATGTGGAAACAATGACATTCTAAAGTAAATGCCTCTTCTTTCTGCTTTCAGACTGCCTCCCTGAAACCCATCAGCCTGGATGGTTGCGTACCGGAGAATGCCACCTAAGGGGAAGGAACGGTAGATGTGATGTCTGTTT
Organism: Gorilla gorilla gorilla; assembly: GCF_029281585.2. NCBI lineage: Eukaryota > Metazoa > Chordata > Mammalia > Primates > Hominidae > Gorilla > Gorilla gorilla. The sequence continues at coordinate 168,086,067 of NC_073229.2, forward strand.
TTACACCCTTGATTCTTCTTGAAGCATCACTTAGAACAAGTAAAACTTGCTTCAAATTTTTATTTACTCCCTTTGAAGTTTTCAAAATGAAAGCATTAAACACATCAACCTGTATAATGCATGATTCAAATTCACTTGAAGTTTAATTGGACGTTTGATGGGTTTTTAAAGACAATGTTGCTTTGATATTAGAACCTTTTTAGTAGACTAGTAATTGGAATACTAACATTATTTACTTACTAGGAAAATCTTTCTTTAACTGGCTTCATTTTATATACTAGCTGTGAAATCTCAGTTTTGATATTGGTATCTAGTAAGTATTAAATTATAGCTATTATATTTATTTTAAATGTTTATGTATATACTGTGTAGAAGTGTCTTACACATACCAGTCACACAGACCATATCTGGGAGGAAACACTGAAGTGGAAGAGAAAAGATTACCAAAATCTTCCATCCTGTGGGAAGAATGTTCTCAGTGGCCTCAAGCCATTTATTTATCATGGCCAAATCAGAAGCTATCTAATCATTTCTTTAGCACTGATTTATACAGAGCTCTGTTGAGAAGTGACTCTCTCTTCTCTTTGCAGTCTTTTTTTTTTTTTTTTTTTTTTGGACACAAGATCTCACTCTGTCACCCAGGCTGCAGTGGTGTGATCTTGGCTCAAGCGGTACCTCCCACCTCAGCCTCCCGGGTAGCTGGGACCACAGGCTTGCGCCACCACAACCGGCTAATTTTTTATATTTTTTGTGGCGATGGGGTTTCACTATTGGCCAGGCTAGTCTTGAACTCTTGAGCTCAAGCCACCTGCCTGCCTTGGCCTCCCAAAGTGCTGGGATTACTGGCATGAGCCACTGTGCCCAGCCTCTTTGCAATCTTAAGGGTCAATAGACCTCTTTTTGTAGAGTCAGTTATACTTAATTCATAATTTTAAATCCAAGAACTTTTTCTTAACCTCGTAAAATTTTAATTAGAACAATTAAACCATTTCTTTCTGTCCAAATTTAAGTAGGAGAATCCCAGCCTACCCCGACTTGTAATGTGGAATATCTGAAATTCTTATGATCTGTATTTTGGGGACTAAACTCCAAATGTTATGTTCTGTGTTCAGGAAAATCAAGTATGTGTTGTGGAACTCACAGGAGACAGTAGTAAGCCATGTAAAAGTATCTGTGGAAGCTTCTATAAATGGATGTCAGGAGGTTTTAGCTGAGATGAGTTACTCCTCTTCCCCCTTTTGCTCTGGGAGATTGCTTTCCCTCTGAGAACAAAGAGGGGATATGGGAACTGACTTAAACGTCCCCAGGCAGTGGACTCCTAGTAACGGAATAACTTACATCACTTTGTCTCATTTCCTCCCCACGGGTTTCATTGTAGTTTAAAGACCCAGGTCTGTCTGGCAGCAGGGTCTCATAGATTAAATTTCATTCTCAGTTCCAATCCTGGGTAGCTGTTTGCCCCTTAAGTGGTCATCAGCATCATTGTTAAGGACTGTGAGTGGGTCAGGTTTTCTCACATTTGACCAATAGGCTTCTTGGATAGACAGACAAACTCGTCTTCCCTTTCTCTACCTACCCCCACCCTATTTAGCAGTAAAACAAACAGAAATAGGCCTGTCAGATTTAAGGGGCATAACACGTTGAGAAAATCCCAATAAATAAGTACATTTCTAATTTGGCTAGAAATTAATGGTAAACACCATTGTAAACGTGGATCATGGTAGCCCAGGTTAGACTAAACTCTGGTGGATAGTATTCTGATCTATACATTAGAAATAAATTATGTCACATTAGAGAATGATTTAAATATTGCATTTTTAGAAATAATAAGATCTTAGTGCTGTGAATTTAATGGAAGCATACAAGCTTCCATCTTAAGTCATAATTATTTTACTCAAAAAAAGTGAAGTTTCTAATAAATAGATGCTCAGTAGAGGTCAAAACAGTGGTTTCTGTGGGGGAAGTAATGACCAGGAGGGGGCATGAGGGAGCCAGGTGGAGCCGGAAGTGTTTTCTGTCTTGATCTGAGTGTATTTAGTTCATGTTGACACAGGTGGAGCTGTATGAAAAATTAATCAAGCCAAATTGCAAGATTTGAAAAGTTTATTATATGTAAGATATATGTTTACGGAAAAGCCTCTAAAAACATAAGACAATGGAGCTTTAAAAAAGGTTAGGTTTTACATCTTTAAAACTCATTAATAAGATACCAAATTCAAGAGATTATAGTTACATTGTAAGACGTAATCTTCTTTTATTAAAAGCTAATAATGACTGATGAGTTACAAATGCACTTATTTATTGGTGATTACAAACAATACTTAAGAACTTAAGCAGCTTGAGTAGTAGTTTAAGCTAGACAGAGCAAAGAAAATTCTTGTTTAATATATATATATATTTTTAATTCCAGTAATATTTTCTTAAATTCCTGTTAAAAATATAATCAATATTAAAGTCAGCAAAATGCCTTTGACTGACGCCTGGATTATTTTACCACTTAACCTGGTTACACAGTGATTGATTTTTTTTTTCTGTCAGATGTAACTGACAACCAGTTTAGTCTTTAAGATAAATGAAGTGATAACTCACATTGCAGCATCTTGTGGAAAATATTCAAACTACATTTAAAATGCTTCTGTAAAATGGAGAACTCTATTGCTCCACAAGAAAATGTGTATGTAAAACTACAGGTTGGCTATGGTAATAGTAACTAAACTACATCCAACCCTGAAGGTAGAAAAATCCCTGAAAAGAAATACACAGCCTAGTCATAATATATCATATAAAGGTTATTTTCTTATTTTGAAAATTCTCCCAGATTTGGAGAAATCCAAACCTTTCCATAGTTCCCTTACTAGGCAGTGCCACATAAAGTTATTTAGTTAACATTATGATCATGGCTTACGATTAAATTCCATATGACAAACACTTATATATAGCAGCCGTCATTTTGGATGTTGGTTATGACAATATTTGCAGTTTGATTACAGAACACGCGTTCATTAAATTTGGTACAAAGCATGAACACTCAGGACAGATTGGCACAATACATGCAGTTCGAGAATTCTCTTATCTCAAGCCAGTCATCACTGAATAAGCCATAGTCCCAGTCTCGTTTTCCAAATCTTTCTCATATTGTAACTGACATTTAAAATGCTTCTTAAAACATCTTCCAGAATATGAAAAATACACTTTAAAAATCAATTATCTGAATGCATGATGGAAATGAGGCAGGATGGCAGAGCCAGTGCCAGCTGAGAACACATGAGGGATGGGGGGCAGGGGGAGCTGGCCCAGGCTCACAGTGCCCATGGCAAGTGGGGGTTCTTGCTGCTGCTGCCCCAGACAGCTTAACCTGTGGGGCAGAGATTCCCCAGGCCCCAGGGCAAGAGTGCTATTCCCAAAGGTATTTTGGGTAGCAGGAGGGGGCAGCTGCCAGAAGCCCAACAGGGGGGACAGGTCCAGAGAGGCAGGTATTGTTAGGTTCACAGCATCTGCAGGCAGCTCCTTGGGCAGGTTTACTTTACCAGCATTTCCCTTAGCCAGATCAAAACCTGGGTTGAGCTTTTGAGGTGACTGAGGCTCTTGCAGAGGCAAGTCCTCAAACAAACTGATATTGCAAAAACCTTTAGTATCTGCTTTGAGGGGCAGGCTTGCAAGTGGGGAGTATGAGGTAGAAGTGGTGTTGTACTTGTGATTGGGAAGGGGTGGCGGAGGAGAGCCAGGGGATACCGAGGGGTGGAGGGAGGCCAGGGACTCTGGCAGCGGCTGCATAGGCTGGGCGGCTTGTTCTGGGGGACTGAGGGTGAGGCTATGGACCTCAGCTGGCAAGCTACTTGCAAGCCCGTTCTGGGCAGAAGCTCCTAAAGGGAAAGGAGGCAAGGCAGCAGCCTTCAGTTGGAATGAAGGCGAGATGGTGTGGAAGGTGCTCAGAAGGTCTCCGGTCTGCAAGCTCTCTTTCATCAGCTCCTGTGAGTGGGTCTTCTTGGTATGCCGGGTGAGGTGATCCTTGCGCCCAAATCTCTGGGCACAGAACTGGCACAGGAAGTCCTTGCATCCTGTGTGGACCACCAGGTGGCGTCGCACATCCTTCCGGGTGTAGAAGCATCTTTCACAGTGGTCGCACTGGTGCTTCTTTTCCTTGGTTCCGCTAGGGGGCTTCTCTTCCGCATGGGCTTTGAGGTGGTCCAGTAGCACCTCGGTGCTCCCTAGCTCCAGGGCACAGACCCCACAGGTGAGGTCCCCACTGCTGGCCGCATGGAGGGCCAAGTGCCTCTTATAGCCCAGCATGGTGTTGTACTTCTTCCCACACTCCTCACACCCAAAGGCCATTTTGTTGGGGTCGTGGGTCTGGAGGTGGTTTTTCAGGTGGTCTTTCCGGTTGAACGTCTTCTCACAGTGAGCACACTGGTGAGATTTCTGGGGAGAATGGGTAGCCATATGCCTAGGAGCAGAAGGAGAAATTTCACAATAGGGAGTTGTTTGTTTTAAGAGCTGAAGAAAGGTGTAGAAACAATATTATATCAAAATGTTAATAGTTTTCTCTGGGTCTTGGTATAATTTTCAAAATTCTTTCATATATTTTCCAAATATATAAACTTTTATAATTAAAAAAAGCAAGCAATACTAAAGCCGTAATACATTTTTCACACCTATAAAACGTTTTTTGAGACAGGATCTGACTCTTTTGCCCAGGCTGGAGTGCAGTGGCACGATCATGGCTCACTGCAGCCTCAACGTCCTGGGCTCAAGCAATCTTCCCACCTTAGCCTCTCAAATAGCTGAACTACAGGCACACACCACCAGGCCTGGCTAATTTTTTTTTTTTTTTTTTTTTTTTTTTTTTTTTTTTGTAGAGACAAGGTCTCACTATACCCATGCTGGTCTCAAACTCCTGGGCTCAAGTGATCCTCCCGCCTTGGCCTCCAAAAGTGTTGGGATTACAGACAAGAGTCACCATGCCTGGCCAGAATATTCTTAAAGAGAACATGTTTTTTTAATGTATACAGATTTCTGAACAAAGCATGCAAGTATTTAAAAATACCTGACCATGACAAATCTTTTTCAGGAAGGGGTTAAAGGGGTCTTTTGTACTCTGGAAATTCAAGTGACTCAATTTGTCTGCTACCCAGAACCACATAAAGCCCCAGTTTCAGGTTATTGTTCCTAGTTCCTATGTTTCTGTTGTTTGAGACAAAAAGTTCAAGCCATGGACGTGTGACTCTTAGGAGCTTCTTAAAAAGTCCATCCTTAACCTCAGAAAAGTGTCTAATAGGACCCTGAACATCAGCCTACTGCCTTGCTTTCAGCCTCAGCTTCTGCCTGGCGTGAGATCTCACCACTGTCTTGATTTCCTTCATTCAATGCTTGCCCATCAGCTCTTATCTCTGATGCTGCTGCCTGTCTCTGTTACTTCAAATTTTCCCTCTAAGACACCTTTGACTTACTTACTTCTTAAAAGTCACTGGTAATTTAATTGGCAAAATTCAAAAAGACTTTCTTCTTTAAATATGAAGCTGCTACTTCTAATAAGAGTTGTAAGTTTGTCTTCAGCAATGGCTTCAGGGACAAGCCGTAGTCTGTCTAGTCAATTTGGAATTTCAAAATAGCTATTTTATATTTGTGAAGCAGAAATTAGTTATGGAAAGCCATCACAATTCCATCTTTTTCATAGTTCCACTGAATTGCTAACATCTAAACTCAACACTGGCTTTTAAAAACTCAGTGGTATAAGGAAACCCTGAGTTTGTCATCCTTAAGCTTTAAAAAGGTTCATTTTAATAACTAAAATGCAGAGCATTACATGTTAGCATGTCCTATGAAACAGAATCCTTCATTACAACTTGTAGCTTCATATCCCTCAGGGCAGATACCTCCTTTAGGGGTTTTGTCATGAGAGGTTAAAGCTTGTCCTAACTGACAATTTAAGTGCAGTTGTACCCTGTGAGCTTTCACGTTAGATACAGAAGATTTTCTAACAACTCATTCCATAAAAGAGATAGGATCTCTTTAAGACAGTATGTTTAAGTCAAAAGTGTACTTAATTACACCTTTCAGCCAACATCTGCCCTATACTGTTTATTCCTGCCCCTTTTGTGGAGCCAGAATTGGTGAGGGGTCTACAATAGCAGCTGTTGAGTGGAGGCCCCCACCTAGAGGCCAACTGGAAGCCAGTTCAAAAAATATAAAGTTAATCTGAATCGAACTGTCATTTTCTTAAAAATAAAGTACAACCTCATACCTCCTTCCTCTGTCACAAAACAAACAAACAAACACAAAAAAGGCCTGCTGTGTGCATCCCTTCCCTTCCCTCCAGTACACCACAGCTTGTTTGCACATAAATGATAACATGGTGGGTACCGTAAGGCAGGGACAGGAACCAATACGATGGGCATCTGAGAAACCAGATTGTGCTGGTGTTTCCACATTCTAGGTCTAGCTAAATAAATGCACAGGTTGGAGAAAGGGTTTTTAGAGCATGTTAGAGGGCAAATAGACATGTTGTTCTGCAGGACATCCATATGTATATATCGCAGGAATACATATGAAGGGGGGAGCTGGCTTACACACTCAGTATTTAAATCTTTTTTTTTTTTTTTCCTGGCCCAGTACTGGTGAACAGGATCCCATAGCTCTTGGGTCAGTTTGTGCCTCTCTCTTTTCTTTCATTATAGAGGACTTTCATCTGATTTGATTTCATTTATCACCCATGGATAGATCAATACCAGGTTAACGACTGCACCTGGTTATTTCCTACCCACTCTTTCCTGTCCTACACCTGTACTACCTGTAAGTGGGGCACAGTCTGACACCCCAGTAGTACTTGAGCAAGACCACTGCCTTCCAGACTTCACTAGCTCCCACACTTCTGAATTTCTTGACTCTTTCCCTTGCCTGGCATCTACTTCTTTCCCTTTTAATTTATCCCTTACTTACTCAACAATCCTGATCTAGAACATTCTCATCCTATAGTTGAAATTACTTCAACGACTTGTTTCTTTCCCTCAGTTTTTCATCTTACCTTATAACCCATGAAAACAGCTTTAGTATGTCCTAGAGTCAGTACCCAATGCCACCGTCTTTGGGTATCATCTGGATCATGTCAGTGATTTTAGAATTATTTAGAGGTTGATTGCTCACATTAGGACCTCCAACCTTGCCAAATCATCTTTTCTTGCCTGTTGTTGTCTCTAACTGGTTTCATTATATGCTGTACTGGGACCCACATTCTGTTTTCTGGTTAAGCAAGTCAGTTATTTTTTCCTTCAACCTCTGTTGCCTCATCATTCTTTTTTTGAGATGCAGTCCCACCCTGTCACCAGGCTGAAGTGCAGTGGCTCGATGTCAGCTCACTGCAACCTCTGCCTCCCGGGTTCAAGCGATCCACCCACCTCGGCCTCCCAAAGTGCTGGGATTACAGGCATCATCTTTTTTTTAAAAAGCAAAACCGAAAGCATCCTGCCATCTCACACTCTTCCAGTCCTTTACTATATCACTGCTTCAGGCAAGAGAGGCGAGAGGCAAGAAATGCTGGGGGCTGAAGCAGGGAAGGCGGTTCTTGCATAAAGTACACTGACAGCTTCCCTTTTTGCCTCTCTTTACACCCTTAACTGAACAAGCCATTTTCCTTGCTAAGAACAACTACCTTCTAAACATGACTTAAGACTTCTTTTTCAGCGCAGTTTACCATAGTAAATTATTTCTCGGAACATGCCGGGTACTGATTCTACCCCTGTCATACCCAAATATACATATACTCAGGTCCTGCGGTCCACCCTGTGGACCACGTGTGTATGAAAAGTCAGCCTTCAGTATACACAGGTTTCACACCCTGCAAATACTGTACTTTCAATCTGCATTTGGTTGAAAAATATTTGTGTATAAGCGGACCCGCGCAGCTCAAACTCATGTTGTTCAAGGGTCAACTGTAATCCCAATAGTTCTACTCCACTAATTCTTCTTTTCTAAACATTGATCTCTTCTATGTGTCTCAGTCTTTATCCACAGTTTTAGTGTCCTCACTGTGACTCAGCTGCAGCCAGCGCTGCTCTCATGTTTGGGTAAGGACGCTTACCCTACGCACACGCAAGAAGCTTCATGCAAAATAGGGAGCCTCTGCAACAAACTCATGCACGTGATCAGCATTCAATACTTCTACTCGTGACAGCTAGAGGGAGGCCCATGTATAGAAGACACTTGAATTTTAAAATATGTAAGCATTTGCAGGCTAATTTTTAAAACCAACTTATTACATTACATTATGTATAACAGTGGTATTCTTAAGGGCCAGGAGCATAATTTCCATCTTTTCAATTCTTTCAAGTGCCTTCCTCCAGGGTCACTCCAAGATTTCATAATGTGGTCTATGGTAATACCAGTCAGATGGAAAATCTCATTTGCTAAAGCCTGGCTCTCTCCAGGCGTTTGTATGTGAACAGTCAAAGTTGAAACTTCAAAGTTTATTTCATGAAATTAAGGGCAAATGGTGCATTTCCCTTAACCAAGTATCAAAAGCAGCACGTGTGAGTGGACGCGCTATGTGTGTGGCTCTGAGTGTGCACAGACACAACACACACCATGCTCATTACCAGTCCCAGTACTGTGCAGCACAGCCACTGCATGTACATGGAGTCTTTCCCGTGATATTAAAAAGATCCACTGGCGGCAGAAACGATATCTAATGTATTCATTTCCCTCATGGAAGTAGGTACCTAACAGGCACTCAATAAATAACTTAGACTAAATGTAATTTTTTAAAAAGACTCATCTGCTAAAACAGTGGTTTCTATCCTTTGGTGTGTCATGGGTGCCTTTAAAACTGATCAAATGCACATGCTCCTCATCTGCATACCCACCTGAACTCCACTTACTAGGGTGGCTTTCCACCCAAGTTGAGAAACTGTGTTCCAAACATTTAAACTTGGAGATGTCTCCTCCTAGCTTTACTCTCAGGACCTGGACCAGCCCCCACATTTCATCCCTGGACTCTGAGAGCAGGTTTCAAATCAGCCTTCCTGCCACTTCTTCAAATTATTATCTGAGTCCTCTTTCTAGGATACTAAACGAATCACATTTCTTCACTACTTATACACCTGAACGAGACAAACCCTCTCAGACAGAGGTGAGACCTGCTATACGTGGCTTCCTTCCTGCCTGCACTTTTAGCCTCATCTGCTCCTCCTCGGATAGTACCCTCTGTACATGGGTGGTTTAAGGCTAAGACTTATGGCTTTCCCAGAACCTCCTCTCTGCCTCCTCCTCTTTCATTGTGTCACAGCTTAAAGATTGTCCCCATCTGAGAAGCCATCCCAGGTTTCATCAGGCAGTGAAGAACAACTTCTACCACCTGTATAGCTCTGTCAAAGCAGTGAGGTTGCATTTTAATTGTCTTTTCCTATTTCTCCAGCCATGGGGAGAGGCCTGGTATATTGTAGGTGCATAAAAAATCTCTATTGAAAGAATGAACTGACACTGCACAACAAGACTGTCACATAAAACCACAGGAATCACTGGATGCAGATTTAAAGAATCCCTCAAAGGCATCCATATCCTGTGTCCCTTTCCCCTTGCATCATGTGGTCTGAGGGCTAGAAAAGCCATTTAAACGTACTTCTAAAAGTGCATACCTTTGCCAAAGCCTCTCACCTCATCAATTTATATCTGGAAACAAAGGCTTTGCCACAGTCAGGCTGCACACACTTGTACGGCCGCTCCCTGGAGTGGGAATAATTGTGAATCGTGAACTTCTCCAGGGTGAGGAACGTCTTGCCACATAACTGGCAGGGGAACGTGGCCATGGGCTTTGCTTCTCACACCTTCCTTTTCAGATGTGCTGACCAAATGCTGTGCCATTTAAGCACAAACAGAACGATGGTGCTGGGCACATCAGCAGAGTCCCTGCAGCTGAACTCCAGACCACGGGAGAGGCAGCATCGTGGGCCTGGTTCTACCCAGACATGGACCTCTCAGCTGTCACTAGCTTTGCTTCCTGCTTTCACACATCCCAGTTTACATGCAGTCTCAAGCTGAGGGGAGAAAGTCTGAGGCACAGGTGCGATTCAGGAGCAGAAAGGTAATCTGCATCACTATAGCTGGGGCATGTCCTGGGTCCCCCGGATTTGCTGTGGAGAGAAGAGGAACAGTTTTCTTGCATTAGCCATTTGAAAACAATGCTTTTCCTCCCTGACCGCTTCAGAATCAACTACCCACAATCGACACGTTCCTTTAAATGGTGCTCATGGAACACAATTCTCCATGTGAGAGGGCCATCTGCATATAAATCTACACTTTTGGCTTCTCAGAGGGTGAGGAGTCAAGCACTGATGGCCAGTGGAGCACACTTTCCCTCTGGTAAGGAGAGTTCTTTCCACAGATCCAGTATTATCTATTTCAGGTCAGTGTGAAGCTCAGTTGACCAAAGAGAAAAACAACAACAACAACAACAACAACAACAACAAAAACCTCCCTCAGTGTGTTCAAGTGTTGTTTTTACTGGTCCATAAACAAAAATCACCCACACTTATTGAAACCATGGGCTCTTCCTCATCACTCATTGTTGGCATAACATTAATTGCTTATCACACCTGTTTAAACTTCCAGAGGATAAGAAATAATTTGTATACACCTAAGCCAATTTGTTTGTAAGATTACTCTGCAGAAGGGCTGATATAAGCAGAATGTGCGTAAAGCTAGTCTAGTCTAGTTGCACTGATGTGGTGGCACAAAGCTGATAGCTCAGGAACCAGCCCAGGCCACGTTCAGATTTGTAGGCACCATCCTCTAGTAAGTTCTACTAATCTCTTCCTTTTTTGTTTATGGACCTTTCTTCATTCCCTGGCCCTACTCTGGAGGGCCCATCCAGCTACCTGCTGGTAGGCCACTTCCAGGAGATGGACCTACTGCCTCCTCAAACCCAACTTGTCTCAAACCCAAATCATTATCACCCTTCTGACTCAGCCAGAGTCACCAAAAACCAGGTTCTTCTTTTTCTACCAATTGGCCATCATTGGAGGAACCTGAAGTGTCTGAGGCTGCATCATGAACAATACTCCACTTACTAGGGTGGCTTTCCACCCAAGCTGAGAAACTGTGTTCCAAAAATTTACACTTGGAGATGTCTCCTCCTAGCTTCACTCTCAGGACCTGGACCAGCCCCCCACATTTCATCCCTGGACTCTGACAGCAGGTTTCAAATCAGCCTCTACCTGCCACTACCTGCCAGGGTAAAGCCCTGGATCACTACCACCCTGTGCTATTCTAGAGAGAGATTCTCAGGTGGGTAAATGCTCACCTTTCAAGTGCCAATACTTAAAAAAATTAAGAGTACTGTATGCTTAGGTGAAGTACACTTGAGTAGCTTTTGTCCACAGGCCAGCATTTGCTGAACTTTGCCAGTAAGCAGGGCACTTCACGGCAAACTGACCAATTGCAGTGAGTCTTTAAAGCCCTCCCTGCTCCTTGCAGTCATTTATTGCCATGTCTCTAGAGTTGCTCTTTATTGTTAAAAGTTAATTTTTACTTACCTTTTTGGTTACTTTCAGATCAGAAAGTATGAGTCTAACTAGATGAAACTTTATTGTAATAACAGTTTAAACATGTTTAAATACAGCATTATGTAGCACACAGACATAACCAAACACATATTCCTTTTCTAACCAGCAAAAATTCCAGGAAACTTGTAGAGTTCCTCATCTTCTGTTGTAGATGTTTTCAGTGTCTGGACAGAGTTCCCAGTACCAAGCAAATACCCCTCACCATCCTGCCTCACCCACTTGGAAACTTGAAAGCTGACTCAGGCACTTTTGGTCAGCACTAATCCAAACCAGGGGACACACAGGAGTCCTCGGCCAGCACCTTGGCACCACACCTTCTTTCTGACGGCTGTGATTCTAGCAGCACACACAACCTCTGCAATTATGTGTGACTTTAACTGATTACCTGTCCTGGCTCTGCCCAAACCCCTTTCCCCCAACCCCTGGTTCCCTTCCAGTATTCTAGTTCATGCCTGAGGCCCTATCTTGAGGAATCCTCAACAGCCCTGGTCACAAACAAAATAACTCCTTCTAGGAATTCTATTCCGCCTGCCGAGTTTGCTCTGCTAGGTATCATGATCTGTTCTACTTCTCACCCAGCCTAAGTTTGGCCATAATACCGGCCCAGCTATAAAACACACTCATTCACTTAGAATTGCTCTGTGTTCTTTCTAGCTTTATTAAAAAAGACTAACACACACAGAGTATGAAGTTTGAAAATGCATCTTTTTCTCATTCCCTTTATAGCTGAACTCAAAATAGCACTTGTCCCACTCGCCCCTTCAGAGAAGGAGCTGCTTTGTTGGGGAAGGTTTTGCATTTCTCTCACCTACTTAACACCCTGCATATACACTTTTCTCAACTTATCTCAGTAAGTTGATTCTCCCCAATTCTTGCTTTATGAGATGACTGGCATGTCCAACAGAACTTTCTGCAATGATGGAAATGTTACAGATGTGATGGCTACTGAGCACTCAAAATGTGCCTCTGAGAAACTGAAACTTTTACTTTATTTAACTTTAATTTAAATTGCCACATAGTGCCAGTGGCTGCTGTACTGGACGGCACAGGCAGACTCTTGGTATTCCCATCAAAGGAGAGGAAGGCAAGGCTGTGCTTTCCTTGGACACAACTGTGCTACTGATTCAGCCTCAGGTGTTTACCCTGAAGCTATAAATCCAGCCACTTGTTCTGTGAATCCAGTGGAAAGATTCCCCAGTTCAAATTCCAGCTTACCCATGTTATCTGTGTCCTGAGTTTCAGTTTCCTCATTTGTGATAGTTACCTGATGTATGTAAACAGGCTGCTGGGACAATCGACTGAGACAAAATGGATCTGAAAGCACACTGTAATCTAAATAAACACCCTACAAATAGGCAGTATTTATGAAACACTGGAATTAAAAGTACTATAGAACCGTGTGTCAATGTACAGCTCATGTTCTAACCATTTAGCTATGGATGTAACGGGAAAGAGACATATTCTCTCCCTATGGATACTACACCATATCAATTATACTGGAAAGAAGTGGCAGTGTGGACAACACACGTGTAGAAAGGACACAAGAGGTGGCAAGTAAAACGCCTGCATTCTTTCTCAGCAGATGTAAACCTTGACTCATTGCTTACCAAACACACTAGGAGTACAAAGAAAAAAATAAAGCTTATTCAATTGAAAAACTTGCCCTTTGGCACTGAATGAGGTTTTCCAGATCTCTTTCCAGCCACTTCTTCCCAAGATTCAAAAGGCCAGCAGTCATGGACATCACCCATGCCTACACTTCCCCTGAGCCCTCAAAGATGAATGGGACAATCCGAGCATTAGACATGGCCATGGTTTAAAGGTGAGGCACACCTCCTCCAACTTCAAGTTTCCCTCAAAGACTAAAACACAAAGTCTCTCATTTTTATGCTTATTTCATGAATATCTTTTCCCAAGGCTTTGAGTTCCAGGTCTGTGTGTTTAATATACCTAGCCTAATACTAATTGCAAAGTTGGTCCTCAGAACTAAGTTAGTTATATAATAGTGAACATTCTTTAATTTCTTCAGAGAGTCCTTAATGAACTCAAATTCATAATTTTTAATCACCGTAACTATGTATTTCTTCAATATGGGCCTTAGAATACAAATATTTGTTTTCATGATATAATAATAAGCGTCTGTAAAAACAAGACTGTCTACCCCAACAGACTATAAATGCTTTGTGGCTGAGGGTCAAAGCTTAGCTATTAAAACACAACAACAACAACAACAACTGTGGATATATACAACATCTCTCATCACCATGCACTTGATCAGTTCAAAGGCTGTTTACTGATGAGTCCAATCTTTGGCTGAAACCCAATGCACTTTCTGGCCACATCCTTAAAACAATTTATGACAACTTTCTATTATCTGGCAGGCCACCAACGATCCTAACAGAACTTACAGAGCAATGGTCCTGATGAGAGTCATTCTGTTCTGTGACTTGACATAGAAATTGCATTTGAGTCTTAAATACGGTGCTATCTCAACACCTGTCACCCTAGAAAGATAGTAAGTCTTACCCCAAAACATCTCAGGACATAATTTTCAGTCCCCTTGATTCTAAAAATACTGAGTGAGTGATACAGATCTGCCAGTATGCCAAAGAAGGCTTGTGCCATCTGCTTCGTTCTGCTCATGTTGATTATTTTGGGGATGAGAGAGGATCAGACGGGAAGAAGAACATATATATATGGTAACAGCCAGGAAAGACTGTGTTCCCAGGGGACAGGGGTATACGAGGGTGGAGGGGGGAGTCAGAACACAACTGTAGTTCCAGGACTTCTCCAATGCTACGTAACACATCATCTAATGGGGCACAACTGCTTTACAACATTCTTAAAAAACTGTGACTTCTGGCATCTATTTCCATTGTCCTCAGTGACACAATCAATGCAAGGCCCATTTCTGAGAGGAAACTGAATTTCCACTTTTGGTCTTCCAACACGGGTGTTTTTCTCAATATCAGTTCTTTGAAGGACTTTGGTAGCAGTCTCTATCAAATTTAAAAAAGCTATTTAGAAATGTCATCAGGAGAAAGATGATATCCAGAACCTCCAGGTAGTCATGGCTGCCGTGACTGCAGACCTCACTCCCATCATGGCCGGAAGGCAAGGCCAAGGATCACTCCACTTGCTGTTTCCTTAAAGTGCTACTTTCTCTCACGCTTCTGGCTTTCTCCCTCCTGAAATGTCCTGGGAACCCTTGTCTACCTGGCAAACTTCTACTTTTCTCTGTCACTCCCAGGCAGAGGCACGAGTTCCTCCTCCACACGGTGAGGTGTTTACTCAATGGCCCAGTAGAGATCTCCACCTTAATATGTTTGAAGAGCTTTCACTCTAGTTTATCCTCATTGTAGGAAGCACTACCTGCCCTTCTATTCTGCTCTGAGACAGCCACCTGCTGAGCCATCAGGTTTGTTGCCTATAGATTCTTTTCAGCTGTCACCTTGAAAGACTGAATTTTGTTAACCCAGTGACTAAGCTCTTACTTTCTAAGAAATGAGGCTTAAGACAAACAAGAAAGACAAAGTGAATTATTTCTCTAATATTCAGGGAGAAAATTGAGAAAGCTGTCCAGATGATTATGCTACAGCTTTGGAACATCAAATCCACATCCTAACCAGAACATCTGAAAAGGGACAGGGTGTGTTCTGTTTACAAATAGTGTAATATCTGGTTAAAGATGGCCAACTGAATAAAAGCATGTAGCTCCAGTCTCTCTGAAAATTCTACTAAAACAGTCATAGTGGGATTTTTCTAAAACACAGCCTAATATAAAAGGGAGAAAACAACAAATTTTGGAAGCTGAAAAGCAGGTAAACAAGCAGTGATCAACTTGGCCATCCTAAGAAAGCTAAAGTTTAAGCCAGCATTAAGAGGCAACAAAACAACCTGCTATACCCTGAAGCATCTACCATATGTCTCTGCAATTTGGTACAGTAGGTATTCTGGAAGTGAGGATGGAAACAGGTATGAAAGCAGCAGGTGAAAGTCTGTTAGTGAAGCACTGAGCCCTCCTGACCTCTCCTGATGCCTGCAGTGGGGTGCCTGCCCTTCCTTCCCCTAGCACAAGTGCTCACTATGGAGACTGTATGAAAGTGGGGGAGTAGCCTGACACAGGGTGAATGTCCTCTCTCTCAGGGCAGGAGGATGGAGGAGTCTTCCCTGGGAAGCTGACCAGCCCAAGAGAAAAGAGCAAACCATAAGGACAAAGGGGGTTTCCTCCAGGGGTCGCCACCTTACCCTATACAAGGCCCCAGCTGACAAGCCCCACCTAAGCTCCCATCAGCTCTTTACTGGCTTGACTCACAAATTAGTAGGCCAAGGATCACCAGAAATCAGAGGAAGGCACTTAATAGGGAAAACTGACACAAAAACTAATGGGGAAAAAAAGACTACGGGGGGAAGGAAACTTCAAAAATAATAATCATTAATATCCTAGAGAGAACAGAGGTCCTTAAAAGAAGAGCAGGATATTATTTTTTAAAGAGGACAACACCAACAAAAAGGCAGTGGCGGTGCAAGACCCCAGGGGCTGGGACAGGCATTTGAGTCAAACTTGCAAGGGGAACACTTGAGAACCCAGAGAGCATCTGAGAGTCAACACCATGAGGCAACCTCTTATAACTCAGCTAATATAATCCAGAGACTAACATTCATTGACTAAATGGTTAAAATATGTATCATTTCACCAAGAAACATGAAAGGAGAGGAGATGATTTTTAAACTAACAAAACAGAGTATACTATCTTCATCACATGACAAAGTTACCTATTATCATTGCTTGCATGAAACATTCATGTATTAGAAGTCATGGATAATACGATACAGTAAGACAATAAACTAATGAAAGGCATAAAATTGGAATGGAATAATTATTTCTTTATTGCAGAGGAATGTCGATATAGAAAATCCCAAAGAATCCACACACAAGATTAGAAAGCCTGGCAAGGTGTTTGGTTATAAAAATCAAACTACACAAACAGCTGCATTTCTAAATATCCACAAACAGAAATATAGTTTAAATACCATCATATTAGCCAGAAAATAAAGACAGGTAACTACTGCCCAGCCAAAGGGAAAGAGACAATATGCAAGACTGGAATCATGGACAGGATATATTCAAAGATGTGTTTCCTCAGGAATGAATGGACAGAATACAATTACATTGCTCTATAATGACATATGCATGAGAACAGATAAATAGAAGTGAAAATCATTACTAAAACTTGAGGTGGTGGTTGTCTAGGCAGTGACCATCTCTTGCTTGGGAGATCAAGAAAGGTGTCACAGAGAAGTAAAAGTTGGAGCTAGCGTAGAAGTTTACAACGTGTTCAAGAGGGAGGTGGTCTATTTCAGGCCAAGAGAATGAATCCAACCACTTGGAGAATAAGTGGTTCAGTAAGACTGGAATACAGGTGCAGATGTGGGCAAAGGAGAAAACAGGCTAGAGAGATGGAGAATCGTGAAGGGTCCATTCTACAAGGGGAAGGTGGGCTTTTTTGTCATAAATTGTTTTTAGCAGATTGATCTATTTAGTCAAGTCCAGCCACAAACTCTTGAATTTATGTGGAGATGCAGTGAGGAGGGTGGGAAGAGAAGAGGTAGAAATAGGTAGAGAATGCCAATAAAATGCTGTGAGGAATGGGAAGAGGCAGTGGGGAAAGCCTCAGCCTGTGAATGTGAGCCTCAAAGGGCCACAGAAAACTGACAAAATCAAACTACCAAGGGGAAAGGACGACCCAGGCGCTCACCACCAGGGAGCTGGGCAATGGGGACCCATCAGAAGCAGTGGACTTGCCACCAGATTTCACTTTTTGATGGTAACTCTGGCAGGGACGTATAAGACATGCTGGAGGGTGGTGGGCTGGATAATGAGATCATTTAGGCTTCTGCCAGATCTCAGAAGAGAGAACACAGGCCTGCACAAGGAGAGAGGGCAGGTTCCAGTGACACTCTGTAAACAGAATAACCGGATTAGGACTGAGGTTAGGGGAAAGAGGGAATGGTGGTGGCAGAGAGAGGTTTTCTTCTGCATCCCAGAAGAAAAACTCAGCAAAAAATAAGTGTTAGGAGTTCATTTTTAGACATGCTGAGCTTAATGGTGCCTAATGGGCATTTGGGCCAGCAAGGAGACGTGAAGCGTGGAGTGGCTCAGGAGCTCTTCTAGTCTAGGGAAGCGGATGCCTTTCTGAACCTAACTTATACAGGCGATTTTATAAGTTACTCTGAGCTTTCCATGGGTGGCCTCAGATATCCTGTCAGTGACTCACGTGTTCAACCTTGATCACCAATGTTTTCCTCCTAGAGTGGTTTGGTCAAGTGGGCTAGCCCTGGGGGTAAGGAGGAATTTGTTTTCTTTATGGCAGGCTGCAGCTAGACTGAGACTCCCTTAGGTCATCTACTCTGCACTGTAGCCCGGATGGAAGCAGGCTTGTGGGGGCATGGAATTCTCAGAGCTCCAAAGACAGAAGCAGCCTTCTGCCTCAAAATCCCCCCAGCTCCTCTTGGATAAGATGGTCTACTGACAGGCCTATGGTGATAAAAATGAGCAAAATGAGAATTAAGTCTGAGTTCAAAAACTTGATAAGATGTTGGTAAATAACTTCTAGATGGTGATAGTACAAACAAGATCCTAATAAACAAACAAACAAACAAACCCAAAACAAAAATCTGTTGGTTATCTCTTCTACTAGAAGAAGGTAGGCTTTTTATAGATGGGAGCTTTTCTTTGCTATATTTAGCAGATTGAAGATATCTAACCTATTGAGTCAAGCCTAGCTCCTGACTGCGTCTACATGGAGATGGAGTGAGGTGGTAGAGGTAGAGGATGCCAATAAAACGTTCTCAACTGAAACAGGAAGAAGTCCAGAGAAGCTATGGAAAAGGCAAAAGCCAATGAATGTGAGCCTTGGAGAGCCACAGAGGACTGAGAGATGCTGAACTACCAAGGGGGAAGGGATGACTCTGATGAGCAGGGAGCTGGGATCTGTCACCACAGAAGTGCTTCATCTCTCACAGGTCTGGGGCCCCTTCCACCACTGGCCTTCCTCATCCATACAGCACGGAAGCAAGGGGCTGGGACAGCCAGGATCCCCATGAAAGGGCCAAAGGCCTTCTTCCAGATGGGTCATCCAGTATAGTACCCACCAGGGGGAACGGAGGAAAAGAAATATTGTTGCAGACTCTTGGATCTTTGACACGCCTCCTCACCTCTCCCCACCATACGCATTGTATTTTTAAATAGAAACAGTCACAAAAAAATAGACAAATGTCTACAAGTAAAATAGATGTGTGCATTGAGAAAGGCAAGGGTTAAGTCCAGGCCTGGTTCTCAAGCTGAGATGGGACTGCCTTGTTTGAAGAGGACTATTTATGAATGAAGACTCTCAGGAGTCTGGTGGGGGGTGAGGGGTGGAGAGCAACTCCCAAAATCCAGACAAGAGCCTTTGGTATTAGGGGAAGATTTTCTAATTGTTACAGTCACGAATGGGGATCATTCCTTTATGATAGCTGAAAATACATCCCCCTCCTCACTCCCTAGAAACCCTTGAGTCTCGCCTTTAGGCCCTTTTAGGGTCTGCTTCTATAGCTGATGGCAGTGATCTCTTCTCCTGGGACTCTTAAGTGTAGGACATGGAGGAACCAGAACTCTAATTAGCAGCAGGACCTATTATTTTTCCAATAAGGTTAACATTCAAGGGAAAGAAAAGCCTGTTTCTTTCTCAGGAAGTGTGTGAGGATACAGGCTCATATTGAGAAGAGAAATGTGAAAAGCATATTAGTTACATTGACCATGGGATGCCTGGTTTGTGAGTGAAAATCACCGGAATGACCTTGAAGGATCTGAGATCTAGAAAGGATGCTCAAGACTTGGGTGGACTGTTTGATCCTAAAATAACATGTCACTAAATAAACAGAAAAAGGCCTTGAAGTACAGATAACTACATGGGAGCAGGGTATCTTGACACTGGATTTATAGATGACCTCATTGTTTATTTTTTGAATATCTGCACTTTCTAAAGTTTGATAATGACTACTTAGGCTGAGTCTAGGAGTATACCCGGTTGACAAATGGAGGAGGCATATTGCAGAGGCAGAGGGGAGAACAGAGAAGAGCACGGAGTCATGAAGCAGCATAGGGCATTGTGGAACACGTGGTGCAGCCTGGCTGGGATGGGCAGGAGAGGGGCCTGTGTCAGAAAACCAATAACAGGGATAGCGCACCTGGCAGGGGACACTGGGTTTATCCTACAGGGCACTGGGAGCCAGTGAAAGTGAGGATGTCCCATCTACAGATGAATTGCAGAGAGGAAAAAGTTACATATAATCACTTATCCCTCCTCCATGGGTAACTCAGTTACCTGGAGAGAACAGCAGATTGAAAGGTACCGTTCTGAAATGCTAACTGGTTCTTTTTACATGAGATGAACCCAAGACCAAATCGGATTACCCTAGACACAAATTTGATGGGCAGTTTTAAAGTAACGTGCAGTATTTTTTTCAAGCTCGATGTAGAAATATCCAGAACTTACAGTAAACTGTGTACATGCATGGTTATGTGAGAAAAGTGAAGCTGCTGCACCTGTTCCCAAGCTCACTCCACTTCCTCCAGAAGCATGCCTGTCTGCCTCTCGGGACACAGGCCGTATTTTATTAGACACAATTATTTCAAGAAGCTTGAGAATTTTCTCTTTGCCTTCCCATGTCATGTCCAATAAATTCAAAGGATGCAAAGCAAATTGTTCATCCAGGAATAGTTAATTTGAGAAATAAAAATATTTATCACTGGTCCTTTAAGATTATCCTGATTCTTGATTTTTTCTTTTTAAACTGATTAACATTTCATCAGGTTTCCATTTTAAAAGAAAATGGCACTGAAGAGACAAGGCAAGTTTTCCAAGCGACAACACTGGCTTTTCTGAAAGGGGAAAGGAATGTTAAGGAAATGGGGGAGAAAGCTTAAAAAGAGTGGAACACTAGCAAGCAGGGCCTCTTCTCCTTTTCACCTTAAGTCTTTTTTCTCTCCCATTCACAGCTTTAGGTCCTTTGTTTATTTAACAAACCATTACAATCATACCCAGTTCAATGGGGGAGGAATGTGAACTCTCTGAGTAGCTGTCCTTGCAATCCACATGTGTGGTCCATCCCCCAGCTCATCCGCAGGCAGCTTTCATGTGCTGCTCTGCGCTCCCCGTCGCCCCGGAGGCCGGCACCTTGCTCACAATAAGCCTCAATTTCCCACCGCTGCCTGCTCGCAGCTCCTCCCCAGCAGCTGAGAGCAATGTCTCAAGTGGCTCTTCCTCCCCTGCTTGCCTTGCAATCATACTGTCAACCCTGCTTTGGCTGGCCCCCTTCAGCTCCTGAGACAGACAAGGCCTGCTGTGTTAGCCACCCCCCACCTGTTCGCAGCCCATGGACTCGCCACTGAATACTTGGGCAGACACATTCCAGGATCTTCCTGGCTAGCACTCCTAGTCTTCTAATGTCAGGCGCACTGTAAACAGAAGATACAGGCAAGACGCTCCCCCACCCCACCCCAACTCCCAGCCCTAACTAGAACTGCTAGTGCCTCTCTCACGTCCTAGTAGATATGTTGGCCCCGTTGGGATTAATTTCAATTTCTTGGTCAATAAATCAAAATATTTAGTGACAATACTGTATTTCAGTAGGAGTCAGAATACTATTTAATAAACTATTTCAGTTGAGCTCATAAAGCTCTCTCATGCTATTCCAATAATTTCCATCTTATAGCCCTAAGAGATAGGTAGAAGGGCATCATTGTCCCCATTTGACAAATGAGGAAACTGAGGCTCAGAGGATTTAAGTTTACTGCCCATCAGCATGGACTAATGACATACTGCAAGTAATACACTGTCCTAAGCAAAACGCCTAGCACAGAGTGAGTGCCCCAAAGGCATTAGCTTCTATTAATATCATTATTGGTGATGATGATAATGATGATGAACAGAGGTTGCTCCCAGGTGTTCTGAACTAAGCCAAGTGCTCTTTCAACTTACGCTCTGCCATCCCTTCTAGCCACACTGTCTACATGAGCAGTGAAGTTCAGCAACTGCTTTACAACAGTGTTTTCAAATAAAGCCTCAGGAAGTATGGCTGGATTGCCTCATGTGGCTGGGATGCGACCAGCATCTTTCCCAGGCTTATCTTTCAGTCGACATCTGCCACAAAGACAAGACAACCTCTTACACATCTTATGTACACAAGTTAGGAGTGTTGGCAGGGGCAGCTTTCTTCTTTTGAACTGACAGGGTTGTCAGCAGAAAATTCCACAGATCTATGTGTATTACTAGGCTGTGGATGTGGGACAGCAGAGGTCATGAAAAGTTGCTAACTGCATCATCCAATTCCCTGAAACACATGTGCACTGAGCTTTAAAAAATGAAAGGGCTAAAAGAACCCTGTTCTCGGGTATTCTGCAGTTTGTGGAGGAAATGTGTTTATTTTCCACTAGAACCTTTTTGAAGTACCCTGAACCTCCAGCATGTTCTTGCCTATGATGTGTTTCCAAGCAATCGTTAATAAACATGCCCAACTAGAAATAATCTTAAAACATGCGCACCTACTGAGTGACAGGGAACATCTGCTGCGAGGCAGGGACCGAGTCCTCCCAGAAGTTTGTCTGAAGATTCAAACCTGTGAGAAGAGACCTTGTACATCGTCAGGGAATGAAGCTAGGAAGACATTCCTCCATTATGTTACCCCCTGAACTTCACTTCTAGAGCGCACACACGACTGGCGATGTGCACAGGAGATTTTCTAGTGTTTTTTCATGCATTTCAATAGATGATCTTTAAGCACTCATATCCTTTGTCCTACTTGCAACTGGATTAAGAAAAACTCTCAACTTTTCCCCTGCTTTATGCAAGTGGAAAAAAAAGAACACATGAAATTGCTTACATAATATATTCAAAACAGCACTCAGAGGAAATGGTATTTTTTAAAACCAACAGTATTAAAATACCATAAAACAGGTATGCAAATCTATGCAATAACAGAACCTAAAACAAATTCTGAATTGAAAGAAAGTCAGCAAATAACCAGTTGGCACTCAACAAAGGAGATTCATATAAACAAAGATTTATCAAATTTGCAGTGCAAGAAGGTTGAAGTCTCCAAGTTGAATACTGAATTAAATGGTTACTAAACCTGGCTATGCATTAGAATCAGCATGGAAAACTTTTAAAAATACAGATTCCTGGGTGGCCACAGGGCAAATCACTACAGACTAAAACAGCATCACTGGGACCCCAGGAATTTACATTTTTACCAAATCTACAGAAGCCAAGTCTACAGCCAGCTTTGTGCCACTGAACCCTGATGAGCATTTGGAAACCAGCATTTCCGTTCACCAAGTAATTATCAAACTTGGCTTCTTCCTACCAAGGCTATTCCAACCAACTGATCCTCTTACAGGGAAAGCTTTTCAGGATTTTCTTAACTAGTACAAAGGCAAATCTGCTATGGAACAAAGCCAATTAATATCTCGCCTAAGTGATTTATTCACTTGCCTATTTTCTTCTGTGAATTTGATCAAAAAGGCTATGTACACTTATTTTGTATGAGAACATCCTTTTAAGTTAAAAATGGAAAAACCAAGGCCGTTTTTGGACAACTGTTTTTAACGATAATGCATCACAATACAGGAAAATACTGGAGGTGAGCAGGTTATTTGTCTGAGTCATTTAGGGAAATTGTTTCCAACATATTCCTTGTTTTGCTTGTATAAACACTTTACAAATCATCTTTATGGTCCATCTCTTTCCTCAAAATGCTCAACATTTATTGTGCTGGTTTAATTGGGTGGTCTCCAAGGGCTTGTATAAAAATTTTTTTGAAAGAGCTTTAAAAAGACACTAAAGCAAAAGGGTAAAATTCTTCCGGATGATTCTTCCTTTGCACCTACCCATCTCACAAACGGACAATACCAATTTATGTATTCAAAGAGGCAGGGGTTCTTCTGCTTCCCAGGAAAGGGTGCACATAACGTGAGGTACGCAAACCAGGCAGTGAAGTAGCTTAGCTTCATTGTCAAAATATTCAAATTATCACAAAAAGAAAGCGATTCCTTTCTGAATTCAACAATACTCCTTGGCCTCCAAGGGCTCACACAGGAGCTTATTCTTAAGCTGTTCAATGTAAGCAGCACTCGTGAAAGAGGAGAACTCTGGCAGGGAGGAGATCAAATCCCTCAGCTTTTCCCACCTGCCATCTCTGCGCCAGTCTAATGCTTAAATAGTTAACAATGCAACAGAGAGCCCAAGGCAGGCCTGGTCTGGGGGGAAAATCATGTGCAGTATATGACGATTTAATAAAGCAGAGAAGAGACAGGAAAAATAACACATCTCAGTTTGACAGGATGCTACTTGCAGATTGCTTTTCAGGTCAGAATTTAGATTTCTAAAGCAGAGGGAAAAAAGGGTTTTCATACGTCAATTATTCTTTTTTAAGTATGTGGTTAAAAATGACCCTATAAAATTAAACAATCCTAAAGATAAATGTTTCCGAGTTCCAGAGTAACAAGAAGAATCACATTTTTGTGGGAGTGAAGACTGGCAGATGGTAAACAGATTAGTTAATTGTTTTAAATGAAGGGGGAAATATTTTTTGGAAAGTTTGTTTATTCGTTGATGACAAAAACCAAAGTTTCATAGAGTGTATGAGTTCCAGGATGTGTTTTTGCTGTCACAATATGTTTTTCTAGGCATTTGCTTCTGAGAACGCATTTAAGAACCCGTCTTTTTCTCTCTTAATGAACTGGTTTAGCCGCCTGCTGGGCATTCACTGAAACCCACATTGAACAAAGGGATTTCCTTCCAGTTTCAGCTCATTCACTTCTAGCGACTCCTGGTTTTACTTAAGCAAATTCTCCAAACTGACTTTTTTATTTCTAATGATTTGAGTGGGAAAGAATTGGGCAGCCCTCAAACACTGGGAAGTCTGCCCTGGTTTTCAGTGAAAGAATCCTCTAGGCTGAAGATGTACAAGGTTTGTTTTTGAAAAGCCTCTCGAATATGTTTTATTTAATTTTCCAGATGGAAAGGAGCCCACCTGATTTGGTAGATTACAGACAACTAAATCTTATTTCAGCAAGATGGATCATGGTGAACAATGAGATTATTTCTTTGAAATGAAGCCTGAGTGGGATATTCAGATTCACCTCCAGGCAATGATGTCATTTTAAAGGTGACACCGGGGGGCATGGTATGAAGGGGTTGCTGGAAGTTGGAATAGATTTGTGGGCCTGGCAGCTGGTCTTCTACCTTCTCACATTATACATGATCTCCCTGGGGGACCCCATGCACAATCCAAGGTTACAATTACTCCTTGAAGTCAGAAGCCTCCCAAATCTCTATCTTCAATCCTGAACTTTCTTTCAAATTCCAGACTAATACATCTACCTCCCTCCCGCAGCTCTCGGGATACCTTGCAGTGCCCCTTCAAGGTCACATGGTGGGGCTTCAAACGTTAACCCACAGACTTGCTCCTCCTCCAGCACTGCCTGTGCTAGCTAATGGCACCGCTATGCAATAGCCATCAGAGCTCCCAGATCCTCACCAGGTGATGGCTACTGTTTTAAGAACTTTACCTAATACCTTCAACAACCGCATGAGTAGGTAGCATTAACCCTATTTGATTAATGGGGAAAGTGAGGCTTAGAAGTTATGCTGATTTGCCCATGATCCTACAGCCAGCAAGCAGTTAAGCTTGCTGTAGAATCCAGGGTGCGTGTCAAAAGTCAACCTCTTCCCATGTCACTTCCCAGCCTCTCCAAACTTAGAAGCTCTGCAGTCTAGATTGTTCTCAGAGATTAAGCTTTACAACTTTATTGTCTCTCAAATCTATTTCCTTCTCTTAATTCCCATAGCTACCTGCTGTTTGGGTGATGTTTTGCCTTTATTAGGGCCTCCAAATCAGCATAGCACAACAACTCCAGAATTTTACTTTGTTTGAATTCCCAATGATTCTCCTTTCTAGCTCATTTAAAACAGGTGGCAGGCTTTGTAATCCCTTGTATTTTCATCCAGCTGAAGACAGAAGCATTCTGAAGAAGTCTGTCTTTGTTAACAATATCTAAACCCAGAGAAGAAATTCTGCTGGACTTCTGGGAGGCGAGAAGGAGAAGCAGAGGAGAAGCTGCCAAAATGACACTCTCCCTTCCATCCCCCCATGGCCAACCCCCCAAACCAGGGCCTGATAAGGAGATATGTCAGTCCCCAGCAAGAGAGGCCCTGGCACCCCTCTGTTCCCTAAGGCAATGAGTAGAATCCTTGAGAAGACAGCTACGTGAAGAGTGTGCCTCGGGAGGCCAGACCTGAGGCAGGAGGTTTCCAGCCCTCACTGGCGGCCCTGGGGCAGACAGCTACAAGGATTCAATAAATCACTACTTTGATAAACTGAAGGTCAGAGGTGGGTTCCTCATCTTCCAGAGGCCATGAAAATCTCCAGGTCCTAGGACACACTCCATGGGGGAAGGCGAAGCACCTAAATCTTACTGACATGAATTTTCCTCTAGGTTGGCAGAATGGGGACTGGAGTCCGTTTTCATTATGGGGAATGAAAACAGTAATGCTTCTTGCATAGTTGACACTCTGAGGTGAAATGCGGACTTGTGGGGCACCTCAATAAAGTGCAGAATCTTAGAACAGTGCACATCTGTGCTATAGACCAGCTACAACTGCTGGAACTGGAGCCAATCTAGTTTTCAAAAAAGGCCACCGCTTCGTTAGAGAGAGGACCACGGACTCTGCATATGCTCTGGTGACCTAGGGTGGAGGGGCAGGGTGGCGGGGAGGGCAGCAGGCTTATGCTTTAAACCCCTGAGGCAGATAGAGAAGGAAGGAAGGAAACAAGGGCAGATGTTAGAGTATACTCACAAGATTAACTCCTCTGATTCCTATGCAAATACCTAGAAAGGGAGAGACACACAAAGTTATCTTTAAGGTCTTTATCTTGAGCTCTGAATTGCTAAAACAAACAAAAACACCCAAGTAGGGGGGGAACGGAAGTCTACTTGGAAGAGGAAAGAGAGCAGCTGGTGCTGCTGGAGTCATGAGATCCAGGACACCCCCGTTTCCCAAGCCTGGATGTGCCTCCCAGGGTAGCATGCTGGCACGGAGCGGGATGGCTGATTTCCATAAGATGGAAATGATTGCATGCTGGAAACTGAGATGCTTTAGAGGAGAGAAGATTCCTAACCCAAAAGAAAGGATATAAATCTTTAATGTGTCAAATTTGTTGACTGTAAGATGTTGTAGTAATGGTCAGTACTTGCAGCACCAAATGGGCACGTCTAAGGGGTCCGGGCTTTGAAATCAGTCATGTTATCCAAACAAATTCCACTTGAGTTCCGTGGCTGAATGTCTGAGACCTTCAGAAGAAGCTTATAAAGACCCTGCTGGAAACTGAAGAGGATTTTAGATACGCCAAAGATATGCCGGCCATTACGCAGAGACTAGAACTTTTAGTGCTAAGAGCTCTGGCTGGGAGAACCTCACATTCCTAAGAATCAGCAACCAAGGGACCCCATTTTTTTGCCAAATAGGCACACTATTAAATCTGATGGGCATGTCAAGGGGGAAGATGACCTGGGAAAGGAGTTGCCTGGGGAGCAAGTGCCCTGTTGCAGAGGCAGAGATTGCCAAGATGGTCTCCTTGGGTTTGAGGCACAAAGCCCCCTCTATCTATTTTAGTTATAAGGAGGTGGGAATGCTGTGTTAAATTGTACCCAAGAAGATAACTCACAAGGCAAGGAACATGGAAGCTAGGGTGTGTTGGGCAAGTAAGCAGAGGTTGCTTGCTTTACCGAAAGTGGGGCTGCTCTGGTCTCACAAGGGTCTAGCCTTGGTTGGCACATGCTTCCCTTGTCACACCAGACAGGTGAGACCAAGAAGGGAAGACAGAAAGAGACCCCACCACTTAACATGGGCAAATACCTACAGGAGGCTACTTTCCAATCTGTGGTGCCCAGAAACTTGGCAGGGATAGGGGGGTTGCATGGGGAGGGATGCTAGAGAATGGAGAACAAGTTCACTCTATTGGCCCAAACTCAATTTTCATGTGGCTTCCTTTAAACAAACCACAAGCTTAGTGAGTCAGTTAGGTCAGTGTAGAGAGATATTTCCGCATGCTAGAGGCAGATCCATATTGGTTCCCCAGTCTGTTTTTGGACGGTTCCCCTTCATTCTAATCACAATGCTGCTGCCAGGCTGATTCTTCTAACATGAAAATATGTTCCTGTCACTTGCCTGTTTGGAATTCTTCAATGGTCCCATTAGGTTTCTGTCGACTGCAACGAAAAGTCTTGTCTAATCAGAACCACTGAAAGTTTTTAATCAGGAGAGCAATATATTCAGGCTTGTGTTATAGAAAGAAACTGAGAGAGCAGACATACAGATTATCCTCCTGGATTTATCAGTTATATACATTAAAATGGCCAAACAGTAATTCAAATAGCAAAACAAACAAAAAACCCAAATGTGCACACACACACACCAAAAAATAAGTACAATAACTGAACTCTGAAGTTCAGTATAAAACTGTTCACAGAGCATTCTAAAACTTCCCTGACTCAGAACGGCATCTTCCTGCACTCTGATTTGAATATGTGGGGCAAATGAGAACCATTTTAGGGAAACAACATAAGATGACTATGATCTTAATGCGGTTTCAATGTACATGGTGATTGTGTGTTTTATGAACCATCTCTAATTCCTACTGCTGGAACAAAAAGGGAAAAATTACCTTGGTAAATGCCACATCATGGATCAATTAAGTTATTCCCCAAATAAAGTATTCTTTGTTATAGTATAAGCATGCATAATTTCTAGCATTTTAAACATTGATAGAGAAATGTATTTTCTTTTCTAATTTTAATATTTAACACTCCTATGTTATGATCCCCGACTCCCTTCATCCCCCACTGCTTCCATTTTAATTTTTTGTTTGTTTGTTCATGGAGGGAAGTAAGGAAATTTTAATGATATTCCTTAGATAATACATTTTCTTACCTAAAAGTGGTACAATAATGGGTTTTACTCTACCTCAGTCCACTATGCAGCATGCATACTCTACTTAATACTAGGTTGTGTTCCTACAGTTAGTTAAAAAACCACCCAGCTGGTAGTATTTTTTTAGATCCAACCTAAGAAAGACAGTGTGGTCTAGTGTACAGGGCACTGGCTTTGGAGTCAGATGGGTCTAAGTTCGAATGCTGGCTCTGCTGCTTGGAAGGTGTGTAACTTTAGGTAAGTTGCATAACTTCTCTAAAGCCTCAGTCTCCGTCACCATAAAATGGGGATATCTATGTATCTTGCAGAGCTGATATACGGTTATGCGTTACACGTGTACATATAGAGGCAAAGTACATGTACGAAGTAGATGTGGCCTGTGAATAAGTGTTAGGGCCGATTTTACACGATGGGTAAGCTCACAATTAGGAAACATGAATAACTTCTTTTGGAGTAATATATATATATATAATGGAAAGTCAGAGTATAAATAATGGATTCACTTCAATCATGTTTCTTTAATGTGGATCATCATGACACAATTCCATCTCCTAGCATGTGTTTATAAAATAAATTTCTATTATCCCTGTGCTTTCACATTTTCTCATATATTTGAGAAATTCCTAGATTCTTAAGCAGTGTAATCCTATTTAATGTGCTGTTAATGGCAATATCATGTTTAACTAGAGAAAACAGTTACAAATGGGCCTAGCATGAACTAGTCCTACAGGTGCCATAAAGTTACCCAAATGGTATAATGAAGTGATGAGGGCATTTGGGGATTCTGCTACATTTTTTTCCTTCTGAACGTGTTGGTGGGGGTAGTGGACTAGTTTTAATTAGAATCGTTTGGAGAACAGGAATCCAAGCACACGACCTAATATTCTCCTAGTTAACCTTCCGCCTGAGGCAGCTGTGGACAGCCTTCCTAGAAGTCAGACTCAAGATAAAGAATAGAGCGGGAAGTGGTTTATCTAGTGGGAGGTTTGCAGGGGGAATTGAATGTAAGATGGGATATAAGAAAACTTACAAAAACAACTGGAATTTTTAAAAAATACACCATTATGACCATCAAGGACATTTTGAAAAAAAAAAAAAAAAAAAAAAAAAAAAAAAAAAAACAGTCTGGAGAGAGGCCAAGAGTTATGGTTAAGCAACAGCACTGCAGCTGCAAAACAAGCGAGGGCTGCTTTAGGGTGACATGGCCTTGAACCTAGAATTAATGTATGGGACAGGGAAAAACAACAAACATGTTAGATATGAAATTTAAGGCTGGGATTTGGAATCATTATCTTGAAATAGGCAGTTCAAACAAATCCTAATCTTTACATGAGTGGTAGAAAATAAGAAATAAAAACTTCTGATGTATAATGGGGACCCTGCTAACCATGAATTCCCTCAAATAAACACTGGTTGAGTGACATAACCTATTTCACAACTCTAGAAAATTTGGCAAGCTGAGAATCATCTCATATTATGATTTTAGGAGAGTGGTTTAGAGACTCTGAATTGTAACACATGTTACATTCTGGATATCTGATTCTAAATGGTGGACCCTACCTCAGTTTTTTTTTTCCTAATATTTCTTTAAGATAAAACCATTTAAAAACATCTTTTTAAAATATAACAGAAAGAGATCACGAAGTTTCTAGTGAGCAAGTCATGATAAGTAAAAATCAACTGTACAATGCCCATGATTTCTAATTTAAGACAGATAAATAGCAATGATCGTTCTTAGCGTGTCCTCTTGAATTTTTAGAGTGAAAAACAGGCTTTCATTAAGTCCACATCTTAATCCCCCAACCTTATTTTCCCCCTCAAGGCCTGAAGTTCCTCAAATGTAAATTCTCTCACAAAGTCTTTTCTGGGACATAAGCCCCTCTACTGTGGAGGAGGCGAAGGCTCTGGTTTGTGCTGTAATGCGAGGAGAGAATAAGAATACAGGGCCATGACTGATGGCAGGAGCGCTGGGGGGCAGGAGTTGGAGGGTTCTGCATAGACGTATTTACCTTTCTAAGTGAGGTACAGATGAGTTTCAGATGTGATACGAGGCAGCAGCCACATTAGACGTGACAGCAATCCTAAAGGAAAAACAATATCAAAAGTTTAAAAAAAAAAAGCATCAAGAAAAAACACATTGGTACTATGAATGCTGACATTTACCTAATCAGAATATGAGTTCAAGGATACCAGGGGTCAAAAATCTCTCTCCATCAACATGCTATGCTATAATGCCATATCCCAGCATTCCAGAGGCACACATTTGAGTCCTTAAGGGATCTTTAGTTTTAGAGAGGCTATACAGTGATGTGGTTAAGACCACAGTATGGTGCCAGAAAGCTTAGATTCTAATCTTGGTGCCACCTGGAGCCACTTAGAGACCTCATGCAATTGGTTTTCTCTCTCTACCTCAGCTTCCTCTCCTGTAAAATGGAGATAACGATTACATCCACATCACAAGACCCTTTTGAGAATTAAATAAGCTAATTTGAGATAAATGCGTGACACTGTCTGGTAAGCAGGGAGTATTCATGTATTTGTATTTATTTTTCAGAGACCCCAAGTAAAAATACAGCCTCAAGCAGAAATTACAAGATAATCATGGCTGGGCACAGTGGCTCACACTTGTAATCCCAGCATTTTGAGAGGCCAAGGCAAGAGGAATGCTTGAGGGCAGGAGTTCGAGACCAGCCTGGGCAACATAACAGGACTCAATCTCTACCAATAACAACAAAAAAAATTTTTAAGTCAGAACCTTTTTAAGAGTGTCAACTAACCTTTTTAAGAGTGTCAACTAAGAAGAACACTATTCCTTTGGGTAAGGGAAATAAGAACCTCAGCAGGGATGAGGGTGAAGAGGGGGAAGGAAGAAAAGGCCACTAAAAGGCAAAATATGGGGGGAAAAAACACCCCACTTTGGCTTAACTTCAATTTTTTTTTTAAAGGCAAGACCACTATTATCAGCAGAGGCCTGGAGAAAAGAATTTGCTGTGCAGACCCAATCATTCACCTTGAGATAAGGAAAAGGACAGAAACTGGACAGCAAATGATGAGAGGGCAGCAGCGAAATGTTTACAGACTGAAAAGAGATGGAAATATAGCTTTCAGTGAAAATAATGAAGACAGGAAATAGATCAATAACTTAAACCCATCAACCCTCACCTCCACAGATACAAATTCATTACTGATTAGCAGTGCAATCCAATTGGATGAATACTTGAGCACCAACCCTAAGTAACCTCCTTCTCTGAGTAGCCCGCATTTGTGCCTTGACCAAAAAGGCTGCTGTTGTATGTGTTTTTAAAATAACGAAACCATATTAATTTGAATCTTACTAATGCAAAAGGCATAAACTTTTAGGTATAAGCTGAGTTTGGGTTTTTCCTCCTGAATTGAGGTTTTTCCTTGCAGAAAAATGTCTCACTAAAGAAGACAATATGTAATGTTGCAAAGTAAACATTTAAACTACTGAAAATATACTAAGTATTTTAACAACCTCATTAATATACAAATGATTAACTACAAATGATTAGGTATCTAATTATTACAGATGATCTTTATAATAGTCATATCTGATCTTATACAACTGACACATTATTTAATTTTAGATAGTTCTGTATTTCAGAATAGCTTTCTTGCAACTAAATCTAGTGGGTAAGGAGGATGTCTTGTTTTCAACGGCTAGATAAACGTTTATTAGGGCTGCTTTATTTGGTCAGTCTGGGTGGACGGGAAACTGTCTAAGAGGGAAATATCTGGTATTTTTCTACTAGGAAGTTAGCTTACGTAGATTAACACACATGTAAACACAGAGACATAACATATGTCCATCCCCAAACCTATTTTGAGGGTTTGACTCTTAAGTTACTTGAAATTATTCTTCTTGGATATTACAGCAGTCTTCAGTCTGAAGAAAAAGGCTCTTTTCTGAAGAATCACATAGTTGAAGTTATCTGATTCTATAAGCATAGCAAGAACACAATTTTTAACTGCAGTTACTTCCCTGGCCTCTCTGTAGTTCTTTTTTATTAATGTAGACAAAGATATGCCTCACTGCTGAAAGCTGAAACATCAAATGGAAAAGTGCAGTTTGATTTCCTACATTTCCCTCCACTCTCTGCCTCTCCCTACTTTGGTATTATGTCACACAAAATTACTTCCAGAAACTGGGAGGGTTGAGCAGCCAAGTTATGAAATCTAAGTGCTATGCTTAATGCTTTTTTTTTTATCTTCAAGTTAATACTTATGAGGGTGAGAGTCTACCAATGATCAAAGTCATGGTAATTTTTCTATTTCATGAGAAATCTAAAATCTCAGAATCACAACCCGCTGACCCAACGTTATTTGTACAACCCATACAAATGCCCCTTCCTCTACGAGATTCCTCCTGCAATTCACAAATGTGTAAACCTCTATTTTAAATTTTACCTCTACCATTAATCAAAACAGAGGTGCAAATAAGTTTCTTTAAAAATAATCTTGGTAGTGAACATAAAACAAAAATAACATGGAGAGTAAAGTATTAGCCCGTTCCTGTACTTGTCTGCTTACTTACTCCCTCCTACAACACTTTCTAAATATTTCCATTATGATTTTAAGATGTTATTTTCCCAATAAATGTTGACAACAATTTCCCACTTCCAGCTCTGGCTTTAAAAAGAAATAGGTTATAAGTTGAGAATAGCTAAGAAATTGGGTTTGTCCCAGTGTTCTGTGAAATCAGACTAGTCAGTGCTTCAGAATCAAAATTTCCCTTAGACTTTTCACTAAGAAGCAAAGCTGTTTGTTTGCCTTTTCTGATAAGGAATTCAAAACATGCAATGGTAGTAAATCTGGTTAAAGAAATTGTCAAGGGAGGTTTTGAGTTTTGCTATTATTTAACATTACATC
Source organism: Gorilla gorilla gorilla (assembly GCF_029281585.2). Classification (NCBI taxonomy): domain Eukaryota; kingdom Metazoa; phylum Chordata; class Mammalia; order Primates; family Hominidae; genus Gorilla; species Gorilla gorilla. Next base: position 168,119,545 of record NC_073229.2, read on the forward strand.
ATAGAATTAAATCATGTAAAATGGCAGCCTTTTCCATCTCAATCACTAAATTCGGTCAAGTAAAAGTCTACAAAATTCTAAATGAAAAGCTTTTTCATCTGCTTAATGGAAATATCTAAACATTACGTTGTGGTTTATTTTTAGGAAAGAATAACAGAGAAGAGAGCTTGGATCTGAAAAGAAAAATGCCACACACTGGTGATGCTTCCTTCTAGAGACTGTGGACTGCCTGACAAACTTGCTAAAGCAAAAAAGGGCATAATAGTTCTCTGTAGAGGAAGAATTTTAAAAAGCAATAGCAACAATCAGGTTAACAGCAGACCAATCAGGTTCTCCCAAAATTTAGTATTTGCAGTTGAAACTGTGATAAGTAATTACTTTCAAAGGAATGTAGACAGAGCCATCAATCCCCATTCATTCAGCTCGCATTTACTGAGCCAAGAGCTCTGCTAGGCTTGAGATATAAAAATGAATACAACACAGCTGCTTTACTTCCAGCTAAAAGAATACACCTAAATAAAGAGCTACAGGGCCATGTGTTAAGTGCCATAATAGAGGTGTACACAAAGGGCTGGGGGCCAAAGGAAGAAGCCATAAATTCTTCCTGGGAAATCAAGCAAGTGAGGGGAGATGTGAAAGAAGGTATCTCAGAGATGTTTCCTTGTGATAAACTCAAGACTTTTTCTTTAGTGTGTTCTAAAAAGGTGGTAATTTTAAGATTTATCAACTATTATAATGTCAGGCGCTAATCTTGGTCTGCTAGCCAGTTTCTGTTTGACACACACTTCCAGTTACAATATCCCAAGAATATAAATATTTTAAAATAAATATATTATTGTAATATTCCCATGCAATGCACACAATCCAGAATGTCATGAATCGCTGGCTTGAATGGAACATAGCTTCCAAGTTCAAAGATGTTTTAAAATATAATGAATGAAAGATGGATTTTAGAGAGTTTCCATATAATATCAATAATGCTTACTGTATCACTGTTTTCTTTCCTCTCAAGGCAAAAATAAAAGAATCACCTGATTGTATCATGGTTAATATTTGTTTTTCTCTACTTCTGTGTTTAAAAAAAGAGGGCGGGTGGAGAATCAACTTCTACTTAACATCATTTATTATGCAGACCATATTCCTACTTATAACATAGTTGTGACAAAACCTCCATTGTTCATTACACACTAGCCCCAAACTTGAGTAATTCTAATGTAAGCATGAGAAACTCGCGTCTCCTTTGGGGTGAATTTCCCAATTCCTCTGTGTTAAATTGAGGTCTAATTTTCCCTGTGCCTGGTTTTCACAAGAAGGTCCATTCCACCCCATGTGCTCCTTTTCAGCTGTCAATAAACAGAGGCAGTGAATTCCCCACGGCTTCACAAAGCTAGTTAGGCAGAGCCATTCATTCCTTCAGGAAAACAGGGCATTGATTTCAGCGAGTTCCCAGGGAGCAGCTGCAACAAAGAGATCAAAGGCCCACCTCTCTTTCCCTCCATTGCTTTCATTAGGCCCAGCCCAGACAAACAGCGACAGGTTTCCTTGAGACAAGGAGAGGGCTCAGCAGACCACCTCATGGTTCAATTCAAATTCATCCGTTTCCTACATTCCAGTGACAGTTCAGAATGCTAACCATGACAAACCAGCACAATCACCCAGCATAATATACTGCTCGCTAGTTCATCCAAGGTCAGAGGGAGAAAACAAGCACGGGGGGAAGTCCTCTGCTTCTAGGGCCTGCTGAGCTTCAATGGCCCCCTGACATTCCATAAATAAACTTCTCCCTCTCACTCTCCCTTTCTTCCTCCATCCTACAACCCTACAAGCGATGGTCTCACTGAACAATCTGCAACTTCTTTCATGTCACCGTACCCAAACTATATGGAAACTTTATTCTCAATCGAATAGTTCGTTCTAATAGCCAGAGGAAGATGGCTATACACGCAGCCTCTATTAGTTCACTGCTGTGCTAAAGCCAGTCGGCTACACCCAATAAGCTACTACAACGTGATGAATTCAGAGCTGCAGTTTCTAGGGTTACCTTAGTAAGGGGTGATCTCCAGAGCTGCAGTTTCTAGGGTTACCCTAAGGGGTGATCTCCAGAGAAAGCAACGCAACTTAAAGATGGAGTTAGTTTGCATAAATTCTGTTTGTACAACAAAAGTGTGAACAGAGATATAACAGGTTTTTTGGATCCAGGTGATCACCCAAACTGGGTAATCCAAGCTCCTGTGTATAAATGAGTTGTGTGTTTGTTGGGATGAGGACGGTTAGTCAAGGAGAGAGGAGAGAGCAAGAGGGACTATGAAAGAAAATGAATTACTCTGACTGGTTACCTACACGGAACAAATATAACTAAGAGGTTTCCAAATTCACCATTGAATTCTGAATTGCTTATTTCACACCTTCATGGAACCCTATAACAAAATGCCTTCATTTCATTGTGCTCCATTCCATTTGTCACTAATCCTGAGTACACATGGGAATCGATGGGTTAAGTTTCAAAATTGTGAAACCAAAAAGAAAATAAATAATATTGGAACGAAAGGTATGAACCCACTCGGTGAGGCGGAACACAACCTTCCCACGTGCCCACAGGCGTCAGTACTGACCTCGGTGGTGGGGTTGGGGGGGAGGTCACCAGTGACCTCCAGGGCCATCTATTCACCAATTACTCACCTTGGACTGTCAAAGATGCTATTTTGTATAGAGAGCTGAACAGCCCTCAAGGAGAAAAGACATTCCCTTATATTCAAATTAGGACAGAAATGGACTTTGCATATACAGAACTCTCAACTGCACAGGAAAGGTAGCTTGTGACAAAAATGGTGTGACAATTAATTAGGAATCTTAAAGCTAACTCTGGCATTGACTTGCTTTGGGCCTAGGGGACACATTTAACCCCTCTGTCTTCCCACTCTTCCAAAATCATGACAGAAATATCTGTGAAGAATTCCTTGACGCAGTACTATGAAATAACCATTCCTCAAAAACTATGTATCTCATCAAAGAAACCTAGGCTTATGAGTAGAACTTCCTTAGATAATGATCACCCTGTAACTCAGTAGAGGTTCTCTGGAAACTTGCTACATTTCTATAAATCAAATTGTTTTTTAAAAGCACTCAGGAAAAATACTACTGAAAGAAAGTCTTTGGCAAATGACCAAAAACACTTATCAATCCATTTATGTATCTTTCAAAAGCATTTACAAAACACTGAGAAACATTATCCATTGGATCTCTGCCACAACCACCTGAGAGAGATGGTTTTATTAATCTATTTTTGAATGAGGAGATAATAGGCTCAAGAGAGGTAAATTGACTTGCCAAAGTCATAGAACTAATAATCAGCAGTTAAAACTTTAAATTCAAGTATTCTATCTTTGAGTCTCATGCTGTTTCCATTACACCAGCTACCATGTACTGGGGATATAATCATTCACTGAAGTTCTCTCACCAAGGTTGTATTAAAATAAGTCATCCTAGTTTTTGAGGCCAATGTATTGTACCACTTCCATTCAATGAGGTAGTTGCTTAAGAGTATGGACTCTGGAGTCAGATCTGTATTTAAATTTTAGTGTCACTTTGTAATAATTTTATAAATTAAGCAATTAACAATATTTTTGGAACCTTAGTTTCCCTATTTGTAAAAGAGGAATAATAACCTCACAGGGTTTGTGGAGGATCAAATTAGATAACTAATATAAAGCTCCTAAAACAGTGTTGGCATACAGCGAAAGATCAATAATTATAGCTATTATCAATGCTGAAAATCAAAACAGTGTAAACTTGTTAAAAGGAAAAATTTCTTTTAAAGAAAAAGACATAAAATTTAACATTCAGTCTCTAGATTGCATGATTCCTTGCATTAAAAGTTTAGCCTTCAAATCTAGGATTTTATGGGGGACAACTAATGAACCAAGATCAAACTATTATAAAAGAGAAAGAAGCTACTTTACAAAACAGAAACACTAATTGAAGTGTCGTTTTAAAAGGCTAATTGAGGCAAATCCTTGCTACTATAAAGCAGCAGTGTGGTTTTTCTGCACAATTCAGCTTTACTTCTTGCCACTTAGCCATTTCAAGTAGAAATGTATTGGTAAAAGAAGAAATTCACAGACTGTTACCACTTGAAGAGAAAAATACACACAGGGATATTTGTTGTCTGTAGATAGCGCTTTCATGTTTTCAAAGAACTAACACATATCTTACTTCGTTGACCCTCACATTACTAAGAGAAAACAGATTAATTATGTAGGACAAGAGAAGACTGCCAGTGGTAAACAGCAAACCTTATTTTTTATTCCTTGTCTCATTTTTTCATGACACCCTATTACTGGGCGGTGGCATAGAGATGCCACAGTACAGAGTGTACAGAATACTGTGGGAAGACAGAGGCCACTAAGACTGAGAGAACCAGAAAAGGCTTTGCAGAGAAAGTGACATTTATCCAACCTTTTATCTAGTACAAACGTACTTCTGGAATATTCCTGGTCGCCCTTGAGCCTGAGATTTCCTTTTTTTTTTTTTTTTTTTTTTTTTTTTGGTGAATTCTGAATATCTCACTCAGTGATTTAGTTCTCCTTATACTGCTTTTTGTTCATTTGAAAACCTAAATGGATGTCCTCATCTCCTTTTAAAAATTCCATCCAAGGCCTTGATATTAAAGAGGCAGGAGCTGAAGCCACTCTTGTTTGACTTAATAATATCAATACCTAAGGCACCTTCTCATTCTACAGTTCTGTGACTTTTAAAATTACTGCTTATTCTTATATTGCATTACCTACTATACAACACATCACTTGAAATGTGCAATTTACTTCCTGTTAATATTTTAAAATATTTTCTTCATTACCATTTATATCAGAAACAGTTTAAAAGAACTCTTATGAATATCTAAAGGAATATGTCTTGCTAAAGAAACTCAGCCTAGAGCTGGTGAAGTATGACAATTGTTTCTGTCCTAAGAGCCGGGTTCCTTTTTGTAAGTAACCACCCCTAATTCTATCTTCTCTCACAACATGAAAGAAACACATTTTTTAATGAAAGATGTTCAGACATTTTGAAGATGATTATGACAATCTCTGATGAGTTATTAATTTGAGACCATTCTTCTCTTCTAACATAGACATGTAGTGCTACAAATTCCTGTCTAAGCATTGCTGTAAGTTGCATCTTAGTCACTTGAAAATATGGTTTCATTTTCATTCAGTTCAAAATATTTTCTAATTTCCTTTTCGATTTTTTTAAAATAGGCTACTTTTTAGAGAAGTTTATGTTCACAGCAAAATTGAGCCTGTTACAGGAATTTCCCATATACTCCCTTCCCCCCAACACACTTAGCCTTCTCCATTATCGACATCCCCCACTAGAGTGGTACATTTGTTACAACTGATAAACCTCCATTGACACATCATTATCACCCAGAATCCATGGTTTAGAGTTCACTCTTGGTGTTGTACATTCTATGGGTTTGAAAAAATTTATGACAGTTCTCCATCATTATAACATCATACAGAGAAGTTTTGCTGACCTTTTTACTGTCTAGTTTTCTAAAATGTCATATAGTTGAAATTATATAGTATGCAGCATTTTGAGATTGGCTTCTTTTACTTTAGTAATACACATTTAATTTTCTTCCATGCCTTTTCATGGCTTGACAGCTCACTTCTTTTTTTTTTCTTTTCTTCTTCTTTTTTTTTTTTGAGACGGAGTCTGGCTCAATCGCCCAGACTGGGGTGCAGTGGGGCAATCTCGGCTCACTGTAACCTCCACCTCCCAGGTTCAAGCAATTCTCCACCTCAGCCTCCCGAGTAGCTGGGACTACAGGTATAGTATGTATATCTGAGATTACAGGCGCCCACCATCATGCCAGGCTAATTTTTGTATTTTTAGTAGAGACACAGTTTCACCATGTTGGCCAGGCTGGTCTCGAACTCCCAACTTTCAGTGATCCACCCATCTCGGCCTCCAGACGTGCTGGGGTTATAGGTGTGAGCCACTGCACCCTGCCAGCTCATTTCTTTTTGGTGCTGATTGATTTCGTTTGTGTCACACTGGCTGGCTGGTAGAATTCACCAGTACAACCATCTGGGTCTGCTGTCTAGAAGCTGTTTTAAGTTTATATGTGTATTTCAAGGAACTAGTCTATTTTATCTAATTTATCAAATATGTGAGTGAGAGCTTATTTATACTATTCTCTTACTAATCCTGTATTTTATCCATGGGATTAGCAGAATAACACCTCTTTCATTCCTAATATTGGTAATTGGTGTACTCTTTTTTTCCTTGGTTGCCTGGCTAGAGATTTATCATTTTACTGATCTTTTCAAAGAACCAGCTTTTTATTTTGTTGATTTTCTCCATTGTTTTCCTGTTTTCAACTTTGTTGATTTCCGCTCTAATTTTCAGTATTTACTTTCTTCTGCTCACTGCAGGTTTAATTTGTTCTTCTTTTTCTAGTTTCCACAGGTGGAAACTGAGGTTATTGATTTTAGGTTCTTTTTCTTTTCTAATACATCATTTAATGCTACAAATTTTGAAGCACTGTTTCAGCTGTATCCCACATGGTTTCATAAACTGTATTTTCATTAAAATTAAAAATATTTAAACATTTTTCTTGAGATTTTTCTTTGATCCATGGGTTATTTAGAAGCATACTGTTTAATTTCCAAATATTTGGAAAATTTCCAGCACTTTTTCCAGTATTAACTTTTAGTTTAATTCTGTAGTCTCAGAAAGTATTTTGTATGGTTTCTATTCTTTTAAATTTGTTAAGATGTTTTTAATGTCTCAGGATGTGCCCCTGGGTTATTTGGAAGTGTGATGTTCAGTTACAAGATATTTTTCCAGATTCCTTTCTAATTAAATTCCATTATGATCAGTGAACACTCTTTGTATGATTTAAATCCTTTAGAATTAATTGACTTATTTTTCCACCCAGAATATGGTCTATCTTGAAAAATGTTCTGGCTATGCTTGGAAAAAGTGTGCAGTTTGCTGTTGAGTAGCGTTCTATAAACGCCAATTAAGTCAATGTGGTTGATAGCACTGTTCAAGTCTTCTATAGCCTTATTGGTTTTCCAACTACTTGATCTATTATCTATTGAAGGAAGGGTGCTGAAATCTGACCACAATTGTGAATTTGTCTATTTCTTCCCATGTATACTGAAATTATTTTACTAGGTGCATAAACATTTAAGATCATTTATTCTTGATGAATTCACCACTTTATCATCATGAAACAACTCTATTTATCCCTGGTAATATTCTTTGCTCTAATTTCTACTTTGTCTAATATGAATACAGTCACCACAGTTTTAAAAAATCAGTGCTAAAAATGATATTTTTTTCATCCGTTAGCTTATAATCTATTTGTGTCTTTACACATGAAGTGCATTATTTGTAGGCAGCATATAGTTAGTTCTCAAAGCGTTTTGTATGTATTAAATCTGACTGTGAACAATCAATTGAGGTAACTCATTACCCTCAGACTGGCCAATATGTGTATTAAACCTGACATTCTTTGCCTTTTAATTATGACAGTTAGACCATTTATGCTTAACATGCTTACTGACATGATTAGGCTGAAATGTATGATCTTGTTATTTGTTGTCTAATTGCCTCAATTATTCTTTGTTCCTTTTCTTTCTTCTTTTGATTATTTTTCTCTAGTTTTATCTCCTTTGGCTTATAACTATGTTTTGATATCTTCGTGGTTGCTGTAGAGTTTATAGTTATATCTTTAACTTACCATGGTGTACTTCCAAGGGATATTATGCCAGTTCATGTAGAGTATAAAAACTTTATAGTTATATTTTTCCTCACCTGACCTTTGTGCAATTATTGTTGTACCTTTTGCTTTTATATGTTATACACCCCATTTGCTACTATTTTTGTTTAAACCATCTTTTAAAAAATATTAATAATCATCATCATCGTATGCATTTATTTACCTAGGTGGTTGCCATTTCTGGTGCTCTTTACTGCTATCTGGCATTATTTTCCTTCTTTATTAAATCAACTGACAATAAATGTGAGAGTTTTAAAAAAAAGATTTCCTTTAGTATTTCTTTCACTGTGGGTCTACTGGTGATTAATTCTTTCAGCTTTAGCACATCTGAAAAAGTCTTTATTTCACCTGTTATTTTCCTACCAAAGAAAGTGCTTGCATGTTTCACCTTTTTTGAAAGATATTGTCACAACTATAGATTTCTAGATTGACAGTTTTAGCTTTCACTACTTGGAAGGTGTCTTTCCACTGTCTTCTGGATTACATTCCTTCTGACAGGAAGCCTTCTGTCATGTTTGTTCCTCTGAATGTATAGTTTTTTCTTCTCTGCTTTAAAATCTGTCTTTACTACTGGTTTTAAACTATTTGATTACGGTGTCCCTTGGTGTAGTTTTCTTCATGTTTTTGTGCTTGCTTGATATTTATTTAACTTAGATTTGTGGATTTATTGTTTTCATCAAATTTGGCAAGTCTTCAGCCATTATATCTTTATTTTCTGTCCTCTCCCTCCTTTGGGGACTCCAATTACATACATATTTGGTCATTTCAAGTTGTCCCACAGCTCACTGATGTGCTATTCACTTTTTTCTAGTTTTTTTTTTCCATTCAGTATCTCATTTTGTATAATTGCTATCCAGTGTATTTTGGGATTTTAATCCTATCCAGTGTATTTTTCAACTCAGGTGTTTATAAAATGTCTAGAGGTCTAGAAGTTCAATTTAGGTCTTTTTTATAGCTTCCATCTTTTCTTAACCACCTTATGCTTTCCACTACCATCTTGAGTATATGGAACATAGTAACAATAACTATTTGAATGTCCTTATTAAATCTATTTAATTTATTTTAGTATCTCCACTTATTAGATGTGTGTCACTTCTGGGTCTATTTCTATTGATTGAGTTTTCTCTTCACTGTTGAATTTTCCTGCTTCTCTGCACATCTGGTAAATTCTGATTGAATGCTACATATTGCATACTTTATTAATGGGTGCTGGATATTTTGTATTTCCTTAAATATCCTTGAGCTTTGTTCTGGGATACAGTTAAGCTACTTGAAACAATTTGATCCTTCAAACCAAGTGTCTGCAAACTAGGCCCACAGGCCAAATCTGGACCACTGCCTATTTCTATAAATAAAATTTTATTGGAATACATTCTGATACATGTAAATACATTTGCTTACAAATTGTTTATGGCTGTTTTAACACTAGAAGGGCAGAAGTGAGTAGTTAAAACAGAGACCACATGGCCCACATATCCTAAAATATTTTCCATCTGGCCCTTTACAAAACAGTTTTATGACCTGTCTTGAATGGCTTACTTTTAAGATTTTTTAGGCAGGATGAGATTAGACTAGTCTAGGGCTAATTTTGCCTCATCGCTGAAGCATTAGTCTTCTGAGTACACCATCTAATCCCACTTATATACAAGGTTTTTCCACTCTGAATGGTGGGGGTGGGGTGGGGGGGACACACTCTTCACTGCCTTATATGAGCTACTTTTTTCTTCCCAGTGCCTCTTTCCTCATCCATGGGTAGTTCTCTTATGCATATGCACTAATCAGCACTCGGCTGAAGCCTCCAGGAGAGCCCTTTGAAGATCTCTGGAGCTCACTCTCTGTGTAACTAACTCTCTCTTCTCTGGTACTCTGTCCTTCAAATTCTAGCTGCCTCAGCCTCCCAGAATTCCTAACTCCATCATCTCAACCTAGGATAAGCTGTGTTTGGGTTCTGCCTTCCTGCACTGCAGCCTGGGGCAAATCATTTGTTTTTTCCTTCTCTCAGGGTTCACTGTCTCGTGCCACTTGTCCAATGTCGGAATGCCTTTGTTTCATATGTTTTATGGGCTTTTTGTGTGTGTCGGTTTGTTAGGCTATTTTAGGCGAGAGAATAACTCCAGTTCCTGTTATTACAAGATGGCTGGAAGTAGAAGTCCTCTCAGTACGAAGTTCCAATCCTTTATATTTGCCTTAGTGCTTTATATTTGCAATAAATTGTCCCAGCTCAAGCCATTTACCCAATTCTATGATCAGTCAGCAACTAGAGAACGGTGTAATAAGCAAAGTCAAACTACTATAGCATCCCTTTCCCCAATCCTACTTTCCTATCTTTCTGGGATATATATGGTGGACTTGGTTTTTAAGATTTTTCTTTTTCATTAAACCAGCATTTATTGAGTGGTTGTTTTTCCTGGCATTGTTCTAGGTGCTGGGGATTCACCACTGTGAACAAAACACGCAAAAATTCCTACCCTTGTGAAGCACACCAATGAATTAAGCTTATCTTTGAATTAATTGTTTCTAGTAGCTTAACTGTATCCCATAACAAAGCTCAAGTAAAATATGTATCAGATGGTGATTTAAAAAAATAAAAGTAATGAAGAGACAGGAAGTGCTAAGAGATTTAGCAGTGAAAACAGTGTCAATTTAAAACAGGCTGGTCAGGGAAAAAGGCATGGGTGAGAGGATGACAATTTAGGGAGGATCTGAAGGAGGTAAGGATGTAAGTCATGTGGCTGTTTCTGGGTACAATAATTGCAAAACTCGATGCAGAAACAAGAAAACTGGTATGGCTAAAGCAGTCGGTGAAGGGAAGTGGTAAAAGATTAGGCCAGAAGTAATGGGACCCATAGCACACAGGAGCTGATAAGCCTCCGTAAGCAAGATGGGAAGGACTGGAGACACTGGAGCAGAAAAGTAACACGATCAGACTTAACAGTTTTAAATAATTTATCGGGCTGTTGTGTGGAGAGTGAATTCTAGGGGAGAAAGTATGAAACCAGGGAGACGAGTTAGAAGGCTACTCTTATAAAGAGATGATGAAGGCGTGCACCAGTGCAGTAGCAGAAGAGCTGGGGAGAAGTGGTCACCTTCTGGATTTATGGAAGGTGGGGCTGACAGTATCTCCTGACAGCTGAATGTGTAGAGGGTGAGAGAGACGAAATGAGGATGCTGCAAAGGCACCTGGCCTGTGCAACTGGAAGAAGAGTCTTCCTCATCTCAGTAAATGGCTACTTAGGATGAAGGATGTTTGGTTGGGAACAGAGAAGAACTCAGGAGCTCAGGTGCAGACATGTTAGGTTTGATATGCCTATTAGACATCCAGCAATTGGATATTTGAATCTGGAGTTTAGAGAAGAGGTTCACGCTGGAGACAATTTAGTAGCTGCCAGCATATATGTATTTAAAGCCATGAAAATGAATGGGAGCAGCTAGGGAGTGAGAATCGACAGAGGACAAGTACAGAGACTGTGCCCAGGGACAGCCAATGTTTGGAGGTCAGGACAATGAAGATGTAACTGCAAGAAAGATAAGAATAGTCACATGCAATAGGAAGGCAGTTGGGAAAGTGTGGAGACTCAGAAGACAAGGGAAGAACATACTTCACAGAGCAGCATGATCAGTGGGGTCAGTGCTTCTGACAGGTCAAGGAAGATACGGACTGAGAATTAATGGTTGGGTTTGCAATATGAAGGTCGCTGGTGACACTTGAGAACTTTGGTGGAATGCCTAGACAGAACTGAGAAATTGTGTAAAAGGAAGCAGGGACATTAAATGGGGTAGTAATTAGAGAGGAATGGGAGTTAAATAATTTTTTTAAGTAAAGCAGGGAGGTGGGAATGCATGATGCAGGAGAGAGAAGGGACAACTACTGTAGCTATATCCTTGAGCAGGTGAGAGGAGATGGGACTAAGAATATAAGTACAAGGGTAAGCTTTAAATTGAGCATGGCTGGGTATCTTTCTCCAGCTATGTTCAGCTGCACTGCTGCAGGCATGGAATCAGCAAACCAAGGCACTGGGATATAGATGGCTAAGTACAACAAAGCAAAGGGGAGGGACAGAGAAGATGAGTGGATGAGTGATTTTAATGAGAGGGTAGGCTATTGACGTTGAGTAAGGGAGGATGTGAGATATGAAGGAAGTGTGCTGCAGTGTAAAAGTTGTATGTCTAGGTGGAGTTAAAAATGTGTTGGAGTGGGAGGACAGATGGAGAACGGGGTGCTGGGACTCAAGATCATGGAGTGAGAGCAGTTCTTATTAATGACTAGGCCCACAGTATGACTATGGGAGAAAGTTGCTAATGTGGTTTGGAAGACAAGGTCATTGAAGGAGAGGAAATCAAGAAACCGAGAAGCCAGGCTGTTAAGACTCTACGAAGCCTGAAAATCACCAAGAATTAGGACACATTAGTCTTACAGGGAAGGACAGATCCTGAATCTTCAAGGAATAAGGAACAATGATGTATTTTTACTTTCCAGATTTTAAATTTTTATGTTGTCTTATAACTATATTTATAATAATGATGTAGGCCTAACTCCAAGTCAGCTGTTTTAAGCTAATCCAACTGTCCTTTTATGGTCCAACTTGCGTTCTGCTCAAATGTCCTTCTTCTCTTTCACTATCATTCTGAAAAATGTACAATTAATTCTGTCATTTATATCAGTTTCCTAAATTCTAAAGCAAAATTTCTCAAACTTTTCTGTGGAGCACCAGTTCAATGGTATATTTGGTGAGGTAGGGGTTGTATGGTGAAATATGCTGGAGAAACACCACAGACTAAAGGCCATCGATAATCACTTGTTGGAAATAAACAAGTCTAATTTGATTTTAACTCAGCTTTTTTCCCAAATTTAAATGACCATATGCTCATTTTCCATATAATATCAGTTAACATCCTAAGGAATGAGTATGCCAAGCTAGGTGCTATCGGGAAGACTGTACTAGAGGTGCGTGTCTTCTTGGTGGCTTCAAAAGAGGTGAAACAGAACCTGCTAGAACAAGATTCAAGATACAGACTTAGAATCTGTCAGAGAATGCAAATCCTTGTTAAGTTACTTTGTAACAATATTCTCCTCTCCTGCTAACATGATGAAAAACAAAACCATCTCAGAAAATAACTTCTCAAAGATGTATTTAAAATTGGTTTAGTATATTTCAATTCTCCTCCGTAAAAATGACACTTCGTAGACTATTTAAAAACAAAGATACATAAATATGTTTTGGAGGAAGACTAATGCCCATCAGGATGTCTGCATCTATATACAACCTCAGCTCTGCCCTTTGCTCCCACTAACCATAACTCTGATAAGAAGTCACTATAAGGAAACAAATGTCCCTAGGCCAAGACATGTACTTCAAAAATCATTATCAAAATAACTATTATCTAAGAGTACCAGAAAAAGTGAGACAGACTTTAAAATAATTTAAGAACCAAATAACAAAAAGTTTTGCTCCAATTTTTGCTCTAGGAGCTCTAAAAAACCATTATCAAGTTATTAGAGAAGACAAGGTATAGGGGGAAGAGGATAAAAGAAACTGAAATATCAGCTTACAAAAGCCAATCACGATGCTTATGAATCAGGCAGGAACAATCTGCAAACAAAAATAAAAATTACTAGTTTTATATAATATTTGCACATGCATTTGTTAATTATAATTTTGAGATCACTGTAGGTTCATATGCAATTTTAAAAGAGCCTTTACTCAGTCTCCCACAATAGTAACATTTCACAAAACAACAGAACAATATCACAACCGATATGTTTATATTAATACCATCTACTAGTCTATCGCGATTTCCCATTTCATTGTATTAGTGTGTTTTATACAGTTTTATCACGTGTAGGCTCACATATCTACCACTAGTCAAAATATTGAACAGTTCCATCACAAGGATCCATCATGTTGCCCTTTTACAAACACACACCACCTCCTTTGCCACAATCTCTTTCTGCCCCTGACCCACTGCACATCTATTTTTAACACTAAAATAATAACAGCCATTTACAAAAAGTATTTCATTCCTTGTCCATAGTTCTATGTCTACTACTACTACTACTACTGCTTCCTAGTTATATGTCAAATCTTGAATGAATACTTTTAGTTTTCTGCATTAAAGGTTTAGTTTAAGGAATACCTTCTCCAGGGAGAAGTTTTTCTCATTGTTAGCATGGCATAGATCACTCATTTCAAAAATCAAAATGCAAAAAGTAAGGGAGTCAGAAATGTTGTCTGCACTCACAGATTCCATATTTTCAATATATTACTAACAAGAAACCTCTGAGTGCTTACCATGGGCCAAGCTACATATTATATATTATTATGTGTGTGTGTGTGTGTGTATATACACACACATATATATAAAAGATATATATACACATATATATATAAAATTATATATATATATATATCATTTAATCCTTTTACCAAACCTTTGATGTATGCACATTGACCCTGTTTGGCCCAGGAGAAAATTGAGGCACCAAGAGGTTTACAAGTTGCCTAAAGTCAAACAACTAGCAAGTGGCAAATCCTGGAACCTGGGACCAGACTCTAGGCACCCAGACTCTACCATCCCTCAAGGAAACCCATGATAAAGTCAAGATGTTTTGATGTCATCATTCATTGCTATGACAAATAAATCACCTAATTATTGGTAAGCTTCATTTTAACATACCAGAATTCAACAAGGAAAATGTCCAAAGCAATGATGTGTAAAATGGAAGGAGTATTTTATTCAAGCATGAAATCATAGGAAATTGCCAAAAACAAAGGTTGGGACATGCAGAAAAGATTTTATATTATAGCAACAAACTGTTCACCAGCCCTAAAAAGATAGTCTTAACATTCGTTGGGGATTGACAGGCAGCAGTTTATACATAGTCAAGATTACTCTTGAAAAAGACATATTCAATTGAGCAGAGATGATGATGGGAGAACTGAAATTTTTGAACAGATAAAAGCTTCAAAATTAGGCTCTTCAGCCAATAGAGACATCTAAAACTCCAAAGATAATGTTCAGATTATAGTAATTTGACAGACACCTATTGTGACAAACTTTCTGTAGGTTTATTAGCTTAATAATATAGCATTATTACTGAGGACTAACATTCTCTTCTGTGAAACCACACAGCACATTTATGCATAGCTGTGACAGTTTTGCCTATCATTCAACAGTGCTTAAAAGGCGCCTGCTCAATAAGCCATTGATATGCTGCCCCAAATACCCTGGCGAGGCTTTCTTTACAGTGCTAATTTTACAGACGTCTCCTGGATGATCTAAGTTCAAGAGGCAGCCAGGGGAGGAGAATGCATTATTAGCATGGTTTGGTGTGCGTATAACCGAGTTATACATAGGAACTAGGGAAATGGAGCTCTGAAGTTCATCTTCCACAGGAAGATACATGCTATTATTCTTGACTTTCTGGGAGGGAAGTTAATTCATTACTTCGTTAACGCTGAAATATATTAAAAACAATTTCAGTTAAAAGGTAGCTAAAAAGAAACCTTTAAATTAAAATGCTTACATCTTACGAGATTTCTAGAAATCACTATTAATTGATTTTAACTAGCTTTATAATCTCCCCCAGTTACTCGAGGCTTTTATTTATTTATTTATTTATTTATTTATTTATTTATTTAGAGACAGGGTCTCTGTCACCCAGACTGAAGTGTGCTGACGTGATCAAGGTTCACTGCAACCTTGATCTCGGGGGCTTAATTGATCCTCCCACCTCAGCCTCCCAACACAGCGGAGTTAATGGCAGGTTGGCTCCACTTCATCAGAGGTTCTGGAGGAGGAAACCAAGATCTTCCCTGAAAGGCAAGACCTGGCATGTGCCACCACACCGGCTTTTTTTTTTTTTGGTAGAGACAAGGTGTCACTATATTGCCCAGGCTAGTCTTGAATTCCTGGGCCCAAGAGATTCTCCCACCTTGGCCTCCCAAAGTAAAAATTCACATTTTCTTAAAGGTGGGTAAGCAAAAGATCAGGGTGAAGGAAACCCTCTCCTTTTCAGACACCACCCTACGATGCCTGTTTGCCCTTCTTCACCAAGAAGCCAGCTGTCCGTGGCTGGGCCAGCGTGACAGACTCAGGGGACATTGGATACAGCTCTCTTTTCAATGGCTCCTAGAGTTAAGACTTTTATAAGCATTATTATTTCAAGAAAACACTGTGTCCTGGTCTTCTTGAGTAAATACAAGGCAGATGGTAACCTTAATTTTCTCTGAAAACTCTGTCTAAAACATGGGACAAAATAGATGTCAATGTTCTAAGAATGAAGAAAAATCAGAATTCCTCATTTATCTCCAATTCTTCTCCCAGGGAAACACATATACAAAGCCTCCTTGAAGTTTAACATGACTTGTTTCTCATATCTTTCTAAAAGCATATTGTTTATTTAGAATAACCTTTCTATCTTGTCTGCCAAGCTTTTCCCACACATATAAGATAAAAACTGAGAGACACTTTTCCATTCCCAGTGATGTTTGTCCAGTAAGTCTTGGTAAGTAATAACGATTATGCCTAAACTAACATCACTCTTCCTCTGCGGCTAAACACAGTCATCTGGTGGTGTACGGTATGACCTGTATGGTTCCTCAGTGGTTCACCATTCTAGAACATCCTACAAGATTAACTAAATTTTTCAAGTTTGTGTATCACCTCAGCTGTAACATTTATGTTTATGTCACTGTTTTTAAGTTGTTAAATTCTTAGAGGATAAAGACTATATCTGTATAACTTAGTTTACAAATAATAGCCATGCACGAACATCCCATAAATGCCCTTCGCAGTGATGAGTACAATCACAGCAGAGTTAATGGCAGGTTGGCCCCACTTCATCAGAGGTTCTGGAGGAGGAAACCAAGATCTTCCCTGAAAGGCAAGACCTGGCATCAGGGGCTACTGTGGGCACTTTCCTTTGAATTGCATTTATCTGCCAGGAAGATGATATCCTTTATTGTTTTACATGAAAGCATTTGAAAATTCTAAAAACTGACCATGCCTGCCTTGGTCAGTTCAGGTTGTAATAACAAAGTGCCATAGACTGGATGGCTGACACATTTATTTTTCACAGTTCTGGAGGGGAGAAGTCTGAGATCATGGTGCCAGCTTGGGCAGGTTTTGGTGAGGAACCTCCTCCAACTGTCTACCGCTGGCTCTCCTATCCTCACAAGGTAGGAAGAAAAGCCAGCTAGTTCTCTGTCCTTTTCTTATAAAGGCACTAATCCCATTCCTGAGGGCTCCACCCTTATGGCCCAATTTCTTCCCTAAGGCCCCACCTTCAAATACCATTTCATTAGGATTAGGGTTTCAACACATGGCTTTTGGGGGGACACACATTCAGTTCATTGCAATGCCCTTACATAGACATGAAGACAGGTCACGTATGTTTGAAATAACTCATGGTCTGCAAAATCTCACACCAAAAATAACAGAGGGAGAAAAATTCAGAGTAGACCACTCAAAACCTATGCACTTTTGTAATCACAGCGCTAACCAAATAATAATGCATACCTCAGGGATAACTTGGAAAGCCCAGATAGGCAGCTCAGTGTGTCTGGGGGTGCCCCAGGGGACATTAAAAACACACAGAAACAATAGAGTGGAAAGGCTACTACAGTAGAAATGCAGGGAGGACTCAGAGATGAGTTCTCATCCCTGGAGAGTGTGATATGACAGTGAATTGTGTCAACGTGACTGTGCCACAAGTGCCAGGTTAAACATCATTTCTGGCTATGTCCATGCAGGTATTTCTGGATGAAATCAGCACTTGTGTTGGTGGAGTTCGGAGGATACCACCCTCCCAAATATGGGCTGGCATCATCCAATCCACTGAGGGCCCGAATAGAACAAAAAGGTGGAAGGAGGAGGAATTCACCCCCTTTTCTTCCTGCCTGCCTGAGCTGGGACATCAGTCTCCTCCTGTCCTTGGACTGGGATTTATACCCCTGGCTCCTCTGCTTCTCAGGCGTTCAGCCTTGGACCAGAATCACACCACCAGCTTTCCCGAGCCTCCAGCTTGCAGACAGTTGACTGTGGGATTTCTCAGCCTTCATAATCATCAGGGTCAATTCTTTGTAATCAATCTCTCTTTCTCTCTCCATATATGTATCCATGGGTAAACATACATACACTCTAACTCTGCCAACTCAAATTCACTTGGGTTCTAGAGACTGCCCAACAATTATGCAACATTTCCCTAATCTCTGGTCATTTCATTTCACACCTTCTCTCCTATCTTCCAATTGCCTTCCCCACTCCTAATACTTAACACATAACATCTCTCTGTTAACATCCCTACTTCATGCTTCTGTGAGAAAACAAAAGCTGTTGGATAGGGCATCTCTGCTTTCTATCTCTAAACTCAGAAACTTCCCCATATCCACAGGAGGATGCACCCTCCCTAGAACCAGAGGCCAACTCCATCTCTCTATTCAAAATTTCTTATACATTATCTTCTCCCTTTTTACTAAAGATACTTGTCATCGACACATACTATGCTCTGATATTCCCCATTTTTTTTTTTTTTGAGATAGAGTCTCGCTCTGTTGCCAGACTGGAGTGCAGTGGCATGATCTCAGTTCACTGCAACCTCCGCCTACCGGGTTCAAGCGATTCTCTTGCTTCAGCTTCCCAAGTAGCTGGGATTACAGGCATGTGCCATCATGCCCAGCTAATTTTTGTATTTTTATTAGAGATGGGGTTTCAACATGTTGGCCAGGATGGTCTCCATCCCCTGACCTCGGGATCCGCCCGCCTTGGCCTCCCAAAGTGCGGGGATTACAGGTGTGAGCCATCGTGCCCGGCTGATATTCCTCAATTTTTAAAGAACAAAACCTTCACTGACCTCCAGGTCCCACTATACTCCCACCCTTTCTCAGACAAACTTCTGAAAAGAACAGAAAACTTAGATAATCCCCATTTCCTTACCTCCCACTCACTTTCCAACCCATTCCCCAGGCTCTTATCTCTACCACTCTATCAAAAGATCTTTATCAAGGTCATCAAAGCAATTCTTATTATCCTCATTTTAAAAACCAGGACACTGAGGCTCAAGAGAGATTACTAGTTTGAGATAGCAAAAATGTACCTTCCCTTCAAGATATGCAAGAGCCCAGAGCTGCCCCAAGGCACTCTTTTCAGGATATTAAAGACTTCATCTTCCCGGGACCCAACCCCTCTTTCCTCCCTTGTGTCATGCCGCTGCATTATATATCAGACACATTCCTTAGAATATCTCATTGTTTTTCATTATTTTTAATTGAGAAAAAGGACCTTGCTTTGCCTATGAATGTTTTCTGTGTTGACCACTTGGTGTCAATTATTTAATTGTTCCAACCACATGAGAATAGGTGGCTTTGGCCCCTTTGTACAAATAAGAAAATTGTGGCTGAGAAAGAATAAAACCTTTCCCAACATCAGACAGATAATAAGCATTTCATTGTTTCTTAGTTGTTTCCATTAGATGATGGCAAGATAGGGGCATCACTCTGACAGATGTGACATTGTCCCATTATGTCCACAAGGTTGGAAAACCTAGAACTGATGCAAATTTGCTATGAAGAAACACCTCAGAAACTGACTTATATATCATAATGGAACTTTATGATGAGGATTTTAATTTACCATGCATCTAAATATTTATAAGTTATAAATTATGCAGACCAACTAAGTTCAAAGCTAACCAACCAAGTCCAAAATATATCTTTCCTTGACCAATTTACCTCATATTTCCTGGAAAACCATGTTTGAATGTGGACTTCTTGGAGTCTGTACCTCTAGAACATGGCACTGGGGGGCCGTGATACTGAATTTTGGTGGTTAGGGCATCTTCCCTCCCTAGTTCTACCATGGAAGCCAAATTGGTGAGCATGAGGTGTGGAACAGAGTTATGTGCTTATCCCATAACCTGTCTGGTTTTCTAGGTATTCAGACATTGCACTCGCTCAGCACTGCCCTTAACCCAGGTGAGTGGAGCTCTGCCTTAGGATCCATGTTCCATTCTGGCCTTTCTCTAGCTGCACCATTTCCTTTATCATGAGGAGTCCAAAGGCCTAAGGGGAAGGTGCCCACCCAGGCCTACACTCCCTCTCCTAGGCTATGCTCCTGGTTCCCAGAACCATGGCATTCCTTGTCCAAAGAGCTTCAAGCCTCCTAACCAGGAACTGCACAGGCTCTTTCCTAGATCTGTGTTTTTAAGGGCAGACTGTGCCCTGTTATATGCAGTCCCTAGACCCAAGGGGTGGCCAAGGGGTGTCTGTTTGCAGGAGATGTGGACATAGGGGGCAGAGTGATCCCAGAACATTAAGAGAAGGGAAGACAGGCCAGGGCCTAGTAGCCAGCTCGCTCTCCAGTGCCATGTTCTAGATGTACAGGCTCCAAGAAGTCCACATTCAAACATGGTTTTCCAGGAAATATGAGGTAAAGTGGTCAAGGAAAGATATATTTTGGACTTCGTTGGTTAGCTTTGAACTTAGTTGGTCTGCATAACTTATAACTTATAAATATTTAGATGTATGGTAAAAGTGTTTCTATTTATATCCTGGCTTGAACTCTACCCCCGTATAGTTAGGAGGGGCATGAGATTAGTTCTAGACTTTAATAAAAAGTTGATTACTGAGGAAAAACCACTGAATATTCTCTTTTTGAACCACAGTGGCTGAGAAGGCCAAGTGTTCCAGAAAGTGTACAATGACAAAGGTGGTACAATCACAGGCTTGAGTCTTTCTGTGTGAAGCATAGTCTTCTGCAAGTCCACAGTGGATGTTTATTGTAAGCAAAAAATAAACTGTTTTTGAATGAAGCCACTGAGGTTTGGGGATGGCTTGTTAGCACAACATAATGTTAGCCCATCCTGACTACACAGAAATTGGCACCAGAAGTAGGATGTTTTAGCAAAAACCTAAAATATATGACCTTGGTTTAGTGGTCAGCAAGTAGTGAGGAAAGTGATCTTAAGGGCCAGAAAGATAGTGATGTGTTTTATACAGTGGCAACATATCTGGTAAAACATTTGCGTCTGCTAGTTCAGGAGGCAGATCTCCTGTCAAATTTACTTGTAGCTCTAGGAGAAGAGGTAAGAAAAAACAATTGAAATATGGTTGGGCAAGGTGGCTCACAGCACCTTGGGAGGCCAAGGCAGGTGGATCACTTGAGGTCAGGAGTTCAAGACCAGCCTGGCCAACATGGTGAAACCTCATCTCTACTAAAAACACAAAAATTAGCTGGGTGTGGTGGTGCGCACCTGTAATCCCAGCTACTCGGGAAGCTGAGGCAGAAGAATCACTTGAACCTGGGAGGTGGAGGTTGCAGTGAGCCGAGATCCTGCCACCGCACTCCAGCCTGGGTGACAGAGTGAGTGAGACTCCGTCTCAAAAAAACAAATAAACAAACACACACACAGAAAAAAACAGAAAACGGCCGGGTGCAGTGGCTCACGCTTGTAATCCCAGCACTTTGGGAGGCCAAAGCGGGAGGATCATGAGGTCAGGAGTTCGAGACCAGCCTGGCCAAGACAGTGAAACCCTATCTCTACTAAAAATAGAAAAATTAGCTGGGTGTCATGGGTGCCTGTAATCCCAGCTACTCAGGAGGCTGGGGCAGGAGAATTGCTTGGACCAGATAGGCAGAGTTTGCAGTGAGCCAAGATCGCGCCACTGCACTCCAGCCTAGGTGACAGAGCTAGACTCTGTCTCAAAACAAAAAAACAAAGAACAAAACAAAACACACACACACACACACACACACACACACACACACACACACAATTGACATGCGTATTGGTTATTATTGGCTTCATTTGACAAAGTATTTCAAGAAAGAGCTGAGCTTAGAAAAGAACTATCCAGTTTCCAGGAAGTGAAAGGGAATGAGGAGACGGCAGACATTTCAGATTTTGCAACTACAAAAACTAACTTCTTCTCCACCCCTACACTAACAGTTAAAGGTAAGACTTTGAAGATCATTAGCCGAGGAAAACTTTTCTTAAAAAAAACTAAATTGTCTCAGGACAAGGATAGATAATATATTCATTAAATCTTTTCATGTGGATAAAATGACTGAGAGAATAGATCAGATTAAAAGTAAAGCTTTCCAATAGAAGCCAGCCAGTCCCAAGATAACTTCCTTTAGGACCAGAAAGACAGCTATGGGAGTGAGAATGCAAATCAATGTAGCAAATCTGAAAACCAGGACTCATGCATGACAAAAGAAAATTCTAGGGCTGTGTTTACTAGCACACAGAATTGACTGGAGACAAACAGATAAGAAAGCTTCCAAATTTTGGAGAGCACTGTGCTGCCAAAAAGAATAAGACTATCAGCTGAAGTCTTAAAACGATCCTTTGGCCCCCAGTACTCTATATGCAGGATAGAAAGGTTTGCTCAGTTCCCAACTAGGGCAAATTCTCAAATGTTCACTTCATATATGGCTAAGGAAAAAAAAAAAAAAGAAAAGAACTCCCTAGGGGCAAGGCCAGTGCTTCTGAAAATGATGAACAAGAAGGTAGAATCAGGGCCTAATCAAGAATCATTTTACTCTCCAGGTTTTGAAGGATTTCAAAATTGTTATGGACCAGGGACTCCCTAAAGTATACTGGTGAAATTTATAACTTACAATGTGGGAAAGACTAGGTTTGGATCTGTATTATTTTAATAATCTCAGAAAGGTGTCAGAAAAATGAGGAATTTTCCTATATATTGTAAATTTTAAGACTTCACAGTGCATGGGATGTCCACATGTTCTGCACTGTGTCATCTGAGAATATGAACATCTTTCCTCTGCTGTTTAAAAGCAATTTTCTAGATTGCCATTTTAAACATCTCTGAATGTGACAAGGTATTACCATTAAAGCGTATGACACTGATTTTACACTCTGCAGAAGTGCAGACAGATTTAACAAGGCAGCCCTACTTCACAGTAGCTCTTGAAATCTCAAGTAGGAATGAAATGAAACTAATGGCATTATAACTACTACTATTATTCACAAAAAAATGTATGGAAGATGATGAGAGACAGCAGTGTGACCACTGGAGCAGCTCATATTCGGTCCCAACATTTTATTCCTGCTTGCATTTCTGGAAAATCCACTGTTACAGATTCAAATGTGTCCTCAAAATTCAAATGTTGAAAACCCAAACCCTAATGTGACTGTATTTGGAGATAGGGCCATCAGGGAGGTAATTAAGGTTAAATGATGTCTTAAGAGTGGGGCTCTAATCCAATTAAAATTCTCATTATAAATTCTCATTATAATACATGTCAGTTTCTGATGTGTTTGCTCATAGCAAATTTGCATTAATTTCAGATTTTCTGAACTCATGGAGGTAATTGGACTATGTCACATCTCTCAGTGATGCCTCTATCTTGTCATCATCTAATGGGAACAATTAAGAGACAATAAGATAGAACCATCACAAAGAGCAGGCACCCTGTGCTCAGAATCCAAGTAATCAGAGGTCAAATGCTTGCTGTATTACTTATTAACTGTCTGATATTGGGAAAGGCTTCATTCTTTCTCAGCCAAAATTTTCTTATTTGTACAAAGGAGATAAAACTATCTATTCTCAGGTTGTTGGAACAATTAAATAAAATGATTCACAGCAAGTGGTCAACACAGAAAATATTCACAATAAAGCAAGGTCCCTTTCAATTTATCCTTAAAGTTAATTAATAAAAAACTTAAACTTCAGTATTATGCAGATTATTTGTATGCACGTATCAAGCTACCCTTTTCATATCATTCAATAAATGATGCATAATTTTTGGCTTTTGTTGTTTTGTTGTCATGGTTTTTTGGGGTTTTTTTTGCTTTGCTTTGGAAAGGGGATAAATGTTAAACTAATTTGAGGAATAAGTTAAGCCAAGGAAACATGATTCTAAACTACATAATTTAAACAGATTTCTATACTTTGTATTTAGGTGCGAACCATTTTAGTCAAAGTTTGAAATTATGTTTACCTCCTATAAATATTTGTTGAATAAATTTATGAATGTTTTCCAAGTTAAATAGCTTTAAAAGCTATACTGTCATAAGATACTCATACCACTTAAAATTCAAACACTATTATGATACATATGCTTATATAAAATGTTTCAAATCTGAAATATAAGGATTTTTTTTTCCTGAAGACTAAAGGAAGAAAGATCACCCTTTCTACATGTTTCATAATATATTTTCCAGGGATGAAAGAGAAAATTTAACACTTGATGGGCTCAAATCTTAATTATAAAACAGAGGTTTTTGTTTCAAAGCCCAGTAATAATAAGTATTTCCATAAAATACCTACATTACTGGCTATATTAATGGTGGCCAGCCATAAAATTAAAGCAAAGAGAAGAACTGAAATCTAGACCTCTAATCTTTTTTCCAAAAATATCAAGGATAAAGGATGGTCAGGAGCTCAACCAAAACCAAAAACTGTTTAACCTGGTCAGCCTCCCACCATCGTCCACTCTATTTTGAGACCTGCTGAGCCACATCGTCCTTTAAATTTTCTTGATTTAGGGTCTCATTTTCTCCGAACTGTTATGATCACAATGGTGTCACATAAAGAAGAAACACGGGGTGATTTGAGAGAACTTTAACAAGGTCTGGACATTTCTCTCACTAGGAAGTAGCTGACCTCATTACTACAGGGCATGCTTCTTATTAGGTGCATCTGGGAGAGTCTTATCACAGAGCTGCGATGTCTGCATGTATGATTACAAGCAAAAGTTGACCAAGAAGGCTTCAATGAGAAGTAGATGAAATTGAATCAAATGAACGTTTATTAAGCACCTACAAAGCGCTCGTAAACAGAAAGTATGGCAAAGACTGCCAATTTTCTCTGATATTCATTCTTCCCTTCTTTCTTTGTAATATAATCTCTGAATTTTAAATGGGCACATGACTCCCCAGAATAAAAACATTTTCCAATGTCCCTTGAAGATAAAGGTTGTCACGTTACTGACAAGATGTAGGCAGAAATGTCATGTGCAAATTCTGTGAATTGTCCTTGAAGCAGGAGCAGAGTCTTATTTATTCCCATTTTTTTTTTTTTCTGACTGAAATACAGACATCATAGCTAGAACTTGGCTAGCCATCTTCGATCATGAGGTAGACGAACAGAACAAGGATACAGAACTTAGAGTTCAAAAACAGACACACATACTCAGGCACTTGATTTTCAACAAGGGCACCATGCAATTCAATGGAGGGAAAGAAAAATTCCTCAAAAGATTCTAGAGCAATTAAATCCCGATCCTGAAAAAAATTAACCTTGACCCTTATCTCACATCATACAGAAATTAATTTGAGATAGATGATGGAATGGGTCACAGATCTAAATGTAAAAAAAAAAATTGATGTCTTCATGATTGAGGGATAGACAAAGATTTCTTAAACAGGACAAAAGACAAACCATTAAAAACCCGATAAACTGGATTTCATTAAGACACCAAAAGACAGCATTAAAAGATACATAGAAAAGTCATGAAATCATCAAGGAAATGCACATGAAAACCATGAGACCATGAAGCCATGAGATATCACCTCAAACCCACCAGAGGGCTTAAAGTGAAAAAGACTAACAATATCAAGTGCTGATGAAAATGTGCACTCCAACTACAACTCTATTGCTAGCAAAAGTGTACACATATGCATTGTTTTGTAAACTGTTTGGCTCCCCTATGGCCTAACAATTCTAGACTCAGATTTGTTCCTTGGTGAAATACTGCAAATGTCCACCAAAAGACTTGTGAATGAGTATTCACAGCAGGTCTATTTGTAAGAACCCAAACTAGAACACACCCACATAGCTATTAACAGAATGGATAAACAAATTGTGGTAATGGAGTCCTACTCAGAAAAAATACAAAAAGAACTACCTATTGATAGATGCATCAACACAGATGACTCTAAAAAATTTACGCTGAATAAAAGCCAGACACAAAAGAGTACATCCTGTTTGGTTATACTTAAAATTCAAGAATAGACAAAACAGGGAGGCTCAGGTGGGAGGATCGCTTGAGCCTGGGAGGTTGAGGCTGCTGTGAACTGTCATCCTGTCATCATGCAATCACAGTCCAGCCTGGGTGGCAGAGTGAGATACCATCTTGGGGCGGAGGGGGCTGTGGGGGGAAGGAATAGATAAAACTAATCTACAGTGATGGACATCAGAAGAGTGTGATCCATAGGGGAGGTGTTGACCAGGAGGTAAATGAGAGAATTTTATCCTCGATGGATGTAATATTGTCTAGCTTGCTCTTGAATGTGGTTACACAGGTGTGTGTATGTGTGTGTGTGTATAAACTCATCAAGCTATATACTTAAGAATGGCAGACTTCATATGTTTTTCTTCCCCAGAAGAAAAACTCTGCCTCAACAGAAGCAGAGAAAAAGTACTTTATGAAAGATAATTAGACTCTTTTTATCTTATCCATTGCCCAGCAAAGGTTATTAGGCAAATGTAAAATTTTCTACTTAAAATAAAACAAACACCAAGCAAAGTGTGGCTAAACTTTACAGTTTTTCTTACCCCCAAATAAGCCAAAATTAGAATATTCAAACCTTATTCATTAGTATCAACAAAAACTTGGAAGGAAAGTCCAAAGAAAATAGGAGTACACCAGTTAATCCATAGCAACTATCATGGTCACCAAAGTGAAGATTCTATAGTATATTGGCAATGAAAGCAAAGCTTTCATTGTGTATGTCATTTTCAGTGTGTGTTTTACCATAAATGCTTCTGTTCATGATTTTATTTAATTATTTCTTCATTTTTAGCACAAGGGCAGTATGGCATAGAAGAAAGAGCAAGAGCTTTGATTCAGACAAACCAGTTTTGCCACTTACTAACTATATGGTGTTAGGAAAGTTTCCTAATCTCTTTGATACTAAGTTTCTTCACAATTTAAAAGAGATAATAATACTTACTTTGCAAAATTGTAGCACAATTATAGTAGGTACTTAGTAGTGGTAGCTATTTGGCAATAGCTCTTTGTATGCAAAGTATCATGTCAGCCACTTGAACCCTATCTAAGAACCTGACCATCTGGAAAAGACATTTAGATATAAAGATTGGTGATGAAAGGTAAGAATTTAACAAGGGCTATAGATTATAAACTATAGGGTTTCTATGTAGCTAGTAGGGTTGTAGAGTGAGTATTCTCTGAACAGAGCTTGAAAAAAAATGGTTGAAAATTAGTTGGGGAGAAAACATTTAAGGCAGGGGAAACGGCACAAATAAGAACACAGCTGCAAAAGCAGGAGAGTGAAACCTTTAGGGGCTGATGCGTGGTTAGGACCACTTGTGCCACTGGATTAGTTTTGAGAAATCAGAGAAGAAGGCCAGTAAAGTAAGTTAGGACCAGACAAAAAAGGACCATTGTCATGCTAAGAAGCCAAGAATCTTGTAAGTATTGGGATGCCACTAAAGGACTTTTTCAGGGAACTGACCCCAGTGGTCATTACACATGATAGGAAGGGAAGAAAAGTCAATACAGGGAAAAATAGCATAGGGTGACAAGGGCCTAAACCAAGGTGCTGAGGGGAGTGAAAGAAGCAGGAAGGAAAGATATTAGAAAGTTCAAATTTTTTTCCTGTATTTCAGAATGCAAATGGAAGAGAAAGTTCAATTTTATTAATTTAAAAAAAATGATCATTGAGTTTCCCTGAATGATATAAATAGGCCTGCCTTCAACTTCAGGATTGATCCTAATTGACCCCTAAGTTCCTCGAGAGCAAAGATAAGCCCCCAAGCCAACAAAACACATTGCCTGGCACATAGAAAGTGCTCAGTACATCATTGGTGAATGAATCTTTCCAAATATTCCAAATATGGAAATCTCCATACACAAATAATACAATGTATTAATGATGCAATGTAAAACACGCAGAAAAGCTAAAATCACTTTTCCTTTTTGTTTAGTGACCATTTTCCACAATATGCCAAGTTCTGAATTTGCTCATGCAAGAGCTATCTCTATCTCCAGCTTATCAAAAGACTCAGATATAAATTGCTCCAGAAAGTTGGGAATGTTGCCACCTCAGTTGCTAAGCTCTTGTGTAATGTTGTTCTAGGAATCCATCATTCTTTGCTATAGCAAAAGAACAGTCACTTTATGACTCATGAATATTACATGAAAAAATTAAAACAGTAAATTAAATCCAAATCATGTAAATAAATATGTGTAAGGTTACTTAAGAGTGCAAGATGATTTAGTAATTAATTTACTTATTATGATAATTTAAATTAAAATAACCTAACACTAAGTAATGAAGAAAAAAACGAGTACTTCCTAGGGCTAAGCACAATTCTTACCCCTTTTTATGTATTAACTCATTTAATCCTCTCAACAACCTAATATGGTAGACAGTGGTACCTAAATTTAAAGATGAGAAAATTGAGATACAGAGAAGTAACTGCCCAAGATTATACTACATGGCAGCAGAGGAGCAGAACTAGGAATTGAATGCAAGCAATCTGGCTTCACAGTCCAATAGATTCAGAAAAAATACTTAATAAAATCCAATACAATTCATGATAAAAAACTCTTAGAGAACTAGAAGAACTTTAAATATCCCGCAACAACATCACACTAAGCTTCAGTGCTACAAAAGCATTCTTATGTAAGTCAGAAACAAAATAAGAATGCCCATGATCAGTACCACTATTCTTCATTGTACTGGTTGTCCTAGTCAGTGAAATTAGACATAAACAAAATAATAAGAGATATGAAGATCAGAAAGAAAAGAAAAAAATCATTTCTTGCAAATTATGTATTTATGTAAATGGAAATATAATATTATTTATGAAGTAATAACTAGCTGGTTAGAAAATAAGAAACTAAGAGAAACTATTCACAGTAGCAACAAAAATCATCAGGATCTAGAAATAAATGTAACAAAATATGTACAAGTCCTTTATTTATATCATATCATTGAAGGACACAAAAAGGACATGTGAGATAAATGAAAAAATTGAGTATTGCAAATATACCCATTCTTCTCATATTGATCTATAAATTCAAAGCCATTTCTATAAAAATCCCAACAGGACTTTTCAAGAAACTTCATAAACAGGTACTAAAACTCATATGGAATGGGAAAGGTCTAAAATTGCCAAACAATTCAGCAGAAAAACAAAAGAAGGCTTCTGCTCTATGACATATCAAAATCATTAGAGTTATCTTAGGAAGATTTGTTCAGGAAATATGGAGAGCTAGACATTCTAAAACAAACCTTTTAATACTTGCAAAGTTCTAAGAAATACTGGAAAAACATCCTTTAAAATGTCAGATATTTGTAATTCTTCATGTCATCAAACTAAGAAAAGTCATAATCTCAATAGATGCAGAAAAAGCATTTGACAAAATTAAAAATCGAGTATACGTACATATAACTCCTAGCTCTGTCCACAGAGGGCCAAGAAACAGTATCATCTCAGTAGAAGCAAGGACATCTAGCACACAGATTTTGGTTTCTAATACCATCCTCCAATAAAAGGAATCAAGACATTTTGGAGAAATGGCTGATTCTAAGGTTGGGGAAGGGAAAATACTAAATGAGCCTGGAGCATCTCATAGTGCCAGACAGTAAGGAAATGATAAAAAAAATTAAAAATTTTTAATGGGGACATTTCAAAAGGACAAAAGTACCAACCTGAAAAAATCCCATTGCCAAAGCTGGAACAATTTAAGCAATATAAAAATGGTATTAGATAATAGCTCAAAGACTAAATAAATATCCATCAATATACACGGATATAAATAACCGACTCAATAATAAATCAATGGGAAAAAAGGGACCAATCTTTCTTAGAGAAGAATTTCTATTAATAAATGTAGAAAGAAGGAAGGAAATGGAAAATCACCATTAGAATACCACAATAATAATTGCTGCAGGCAAGATCCATTGAACCCTAAAATTATTGGACAAAACTTTAAAGAGAAATAGAATATTTGTACTACCTCAAAAATATTTATTAATCACTGTGGTGGTTTTAACATATGACCACAAATTATTTGATATCCTTCCCTTCCCTTGACTGTGGACTTTCTCCTAACAAATAGACTATGGAAAGGGGGAAAAAGTAACATTACAATAAGAAACCTTGCCAGACACCATCTTGCCATGTGATCAAAGTTATCATCAGTTGATGTGGCTATCATATGCTGCCATATGTGATACAATGAGAAGGGCACAACAGCTCTGCGATATTCTTCTCTCAAAATCCATAATCTCAGTCTAATTGTGAGAAAACATCAGATAAATCCAAATTGAGATGCATTTTACAAAACACATAACCAGTACTCTTCAAAAGTGACAAGATATGAAAGACTGAGAAACTGTCACAGATTGGAGTAAACGAGGGAGGCATGAAAACTAAACACCATGTGGTATATGGGGTGGATCCTGAAATTAAAAAAAAAGAACATTAGAGGGAAAACTGTGGTAATCTGAATAAAGTGTATAGTTTCATTAATACTATTGTGCCAATGTTAATTTCTTAACTTTGGTACTTTACAAGGGTTATGTAAGATGTTAACATGAGAGGAAGCTGGGTGAAGGGTATACAAAAACACTGCACTATCTTTGCAATTCTTGTAAATTTAAAATTATTTCAGAATAAAATGAATTTGAGAATTCAATACTCATTTGTGAAAGCAATTCTCAGTGAACTAGAAACAGAAGAAAATTTCCTCAATCTGGTAAAGAACATCTACAAAAAAAGTACAGTAAACATCACCCTTAATAGTGAAATATTGAGGTATTCTCCCCTTAAGATGAGGAAAAGGCAAGGATATCCTTTGTTAATACTTCTGTTAAATATTGTTCTAGAGGTCCCAGCCAGTGCAATAAGTCAAGAAAAGGCGAAAAAGAGAATAGAATTGTAAAGGCATATTTAAACCATTTTTTTTCCAGATGGCATGACAGCACATTAAAAACAAAAACAAAAACAAATCTGCATACTGCCAAAACTATAAGTGAATTTAGCAAGGGCACAAAATACAAGATCAATATATAAAAATAAATTTTGTTTCCATACACTAGGCAAGATGTTTGGAAAATAAAACTGGGGGGAAAAAAAACTCCACCACTTACAACAGCATCAAAAAAACATTAAATGTCTAGAAATAAATTGAACAATGTGTAAGTCCTCTACACTGAATATACAAAACAATGTTGAAAGTAACTGTAGAAGAACTTATGCAATGAAGGGAAAGACTCAATTCTGTTAAAATGTTCACTTTCCCAAAGTTGCTCTGTAGAGTCAATGCAATCCCAATCAAAAGTCTGGTAGACTTTTTTTTTTTTTTTAATGGACATTGACAAGCACATTTGAAAATTTATATGGAAATGTAAAGCACTTAAATAGTCAAAACATTTGTTTAAAAGAACAAAACTGGAGGGTTTACAATACCACGTCAAGACTTACCATAATCTACAGTAATTAAAAAAGTATGGTACTGATGCAAGAATGGATAATTAGTCCAAGTGGAAAGAACAGAGCTCAGAAACAGACCCAAATATATGACCATTCATTTATTAACAAAGTCCCCATGCAATTCAATGGGAAAAGAAAGGTGTTGTTTTTTTCAATAAATGTGTAGAGTAGATGGATGTCCATATACAAAATAAATCTTGATCCCCCCCTCACACCATACACAAAAATCAACTGGTGATAATCACAGATCCAATAGCTAAAACTATAAAGTTTCTGGAGGAAAACAAAGGCAAAAGTCTTCAAAATCTTGAGAGTGGGCTGGGCGCGGTGGCTCACACCTGTAATCCCAGCACTTTGGGAGGCCAAGGCGGGTGGATCACGAGGTCAGGAGATCAAGACCATCCTGGCCAACATGGTGAAACCCCGTCTGTACTAAAAATACAAAAAATTAGCCAGGCATAGTGGTGGGTGCCTGTAGTCCCAGCTACTTGGGAGGCTGAGGCAGGAGAATGGCATGAACCTGGGAGGCGGAGCTTGCAGTGAGCCGAGGTCATGCCACTGCACTCCAGCCTGGGTGACAAAGTGAGACTCCATCTCAAAAAAAAAAAAAAAAGAGAATAAATAGGCAAACTTCAGGGTAGAAAATTCTTGCAAACATATACCCAACAAAGATTCCCTATCCAGATTATATTAGGAACTAAAAATCATGAACAAAAAGGTAACCTAATTTTTAAAAAATGGGCAAAATATTTCAATAGGCAGGTGATAAAGGAAATCTAAATAGCTGATTAAGATATTTTAAGATGTTCGACATTATTAGTGTTTATGGAAATGCAACCAACCTACCAAAAACCATCAATTCAACTCCTTGGTATATAGCTGAGAGATACATGTCTACCAACGGAAGTTGGAAGAACATTCTTCACAATTCAATTCTTAATGGCCCAACAATGAAAACAACTCAAATGTTAATCGACAAGAAAATGAATAAGTAAATTGCTCATATCATATATCCAAATAATGTAATACCGTAGAAGAGGGGTCAATAATTTTTTTTCTGTAAACGGCCGCATGGTAAATAGTTTAGGCTTTGTGGGCCATATGGCCTCTATAACAACTACTCAACTCTGCCAAATGGGGATAACTATGTTCCAGTAATTTTTTTTTTTTTTAAGATGGGGTCATCTCACTGTCACCCAGGCTGCAGTGCAGTGGCATGATCATAGTTCATTGTAAGCTCAAACTCCTGAGCTCAAGAGATTCTGCTGCCTCAGCCTCTTGACTGGCTGGAATTATAGACAGGAGCCATGGAACACAGCCCAATAAAATTTTATAAACAGAAACATGCAGTGGGTTGGAATTGGCCCACAGGCCATAGTTTGCCAACCCTTGATACAAAGCAAAAATAAAAAACAAACAAAAATTCTTATACATGCAACATGGATGAATACAATGTGAACAAAAGAATAAACTGTATGACTCCATTTATATGAAGTTTAAAAACATTTGAAAATAATACGTGGTCATAGAAATCAGGACAGTAGTTGACTGGGGGAAGCGAGTGGCTCCATTGATAGGAAGGGGCAGAAGGAATGAAAATGTTTTATATGTTTATCTGAGTAGTAATCACAAAGGTATACACATATGTAAATTTCATCAAGCTACACACTTTTTTTGTTGTACATAAATTATAGAACTAAAAAACATATGTAGAATTCAACATGGATAAAAAATATATTAAATACATTAAATCTACCTTAAAAGATGTGGGTGATAGAGTGAGGAAGTCTAACAGAAGTCTAATCATAGCTCCTAAAGAATAGGACAAAAATGTGTGAAAATAAAGAGATAAAAGACAAAACTTTCCTGAATTAATGAAACATAAACCTTAGAGACAGGAGATTTTATTCATATATATACATTTATATAAATATATTTAATTTTTATATAAACTCTACAGTGAGATTATATATAATCTATATATAAAGTGTATGTGTATATATTATATATATACACACACCTACATACCTTGCCTCAAAAGTCTGTGAGTACAAATTATTCTTGATGATACAAGGAGCAGTTAAAACCATAAAGCAATTCTCGAATTTCAAAGAATTGGTGGCCTTGACACGTATGCTAACTACAGTGCAAATTAGAAATCAGTAACAAAAGGATAACTCACAAAACCTTCCACATTGGAACTAGACTACTTTCTACAAATCTCTTAGGGGAAGAAAAAATATCACAATGAAAAAATCTTAAATTCTTAGAACTGAACAATATACTACATAGAAAGCAGCAGTAAATGAAAATCTGCGGTATTTTCAGATGACAAATAAACCAGGATTAACAGCCTGGAAATAAGCCCAAACATATCTGGGTACTGTATGTGACAGAAGTGGCACTGCTAATCACTGATATTGGGACAATTACCTTTTCATGTGGGAATCTGAAAATGAATTAAGCTTGATCTCATAACATAAAATATATACATCTCAACATATACATGTCTCAGGTAAATTAAAGAACAAAATGTGGACAAAACATAAACTTAAAAATTCTTAGAAAAATATTCAGAATACATTTCATTAATAGTAGAGTATCTTAAGACAAAAAGCATAAGGATTAATGTCTACAGTTTAATATCTGCAAGTATATAACAAATATTTGTATCCATAATGTTTTCCAATATAAATTTCTGCAATGATGGAAATATTCTGTTCTATAATGTATTATAATGTAAAATATATAACATAATAAAATATAATAAAATTTAAAAGTCATATGTGGCTATTGAGCACTAAAAATGTGGCCTGAAAGAACTGAGGAACAGAAATTATTGAGGTAAATACAATATGTTAGCATTTTAAAACGCTGAAAGTCTGTAAAGTTCTGTGATTTTTATATACTTTTTAGTATTTCGTTTTTCATAACAAAATTTGATTTTAGCTAAAATTACTATATAAAATATTCCAGTTGTGTACAAAACATGTAAATGTGACTTTTGGGAAAGCAAACACACCAAATGATGTTTTCTCCTAAATGCTTTTTGAAATATTATAAATTAAGTTATAAGAACACATAAAGAATAATTTAATGAATACTGGTATGTCCACCATGGAATTTATGAAATAAAACATTACTGATAAATTCCCTAGGTACTCCTCCCTGAGCAAGATTTTTTTTTTCTAAAAAGAAGGCAGGAAATAAGAAAAACAGACGGAGAGCCCTAGACTCAGGCTTCTTCAGTTTGCAACACCCATATTTTAACATATTTGGGGGGAAATGTAACATTCAAACCCAGTGTGTATCATTTAACAAAGAGTTACAAAGCAAACACCCATGTAACCATTGCACAGGTCAGGCGATGAAGCATTTCCAGCATCTCTGAGCCCCTGACCCTTTCCTACCCACTAGGAGATGACCATTAGCTTGACTTTTTTTCTTTACTACTTTTAATGCCTATATATGCATCCCTAAACAACAGCTTTGCTCCACCAGGTTCTGAATTTTACATAGAAGATATCACACAGCATTCTCCGGCAACTTTTTTTTTTTGGTTCAACACTGAAAGGCATTTGTGTTGAAACACAAAAATACTTCATTGGCCACTGTACAGTGTGCCCTTTTTATGAGTGGTGTATAATTTATCTTTCTCCTTCAGGTGGGCATGAAGGCGGCATCCAGTTTTCTGCTATTACAGTCAACCTTCTTGTACACGTCTGCTTGTGGACATGTATTAAAATTTATCTAGGGCAGTGGCTTTCAAACTTTTTTGTCCATGACTCATACTAAGGAATGACGTTTTACATCATGACACACATTTGTGTATGTATGAAACTGAGGAGAGGGAGAGAGATTCATAAAGCGAACACCCCTATGACCTGAGAGACACTGATGTTCTATTCTCCGTCTGTGTTTTACAAATTCTGATCATCCACTTAAATGACTTTACGACCCACTAAAATGGACTTCAAATTCTGAAAAACATTGTTCTTAAGGATGAATACCCAGGCGTGCAACTGCTGGATCAGGAAACACGGACATCGGACGTCGTCAACTTTTCCAGATCCTTAACTGTTAAATGTTCTTATCTAAGCGCATATAAATTTACCACTATTTAACTTCAGAGCGAAAAGCGTGAAACATCAGAGAACATTTTATCTTTTCCCTCGGTCATTAAACAGTATTAATCACTTACCATGTGCTAAGTAAGCAATCTCTGGGCCCAGCGAGACCGGTGGGTTAATACGCGGAGGGGCTGCGGGGGAGGACTCAGGGGACCAGGACCTCAGTGAGGCCCCAGAAAGCACCCGGGAGGGGCCTCCGATCCTGCCTGGGAGGGAGGGGTTAGAGGAGGATTCCTGGAAGAAGGAGGACCTAAGCTGGGTGTTTCTATTTTTGATTTTTATTGGTTTCCTAAAACATGAAAGTAACACATTTGATGAGGAAAAATATTCAAAATTACAGGAGTATATTCAGTAAAAGGTAGAAATCCCCATTCCGCCCTGAAAGTTGGATGTGGAGACTAACAGAAGTCGCATTATCAGCTGTCCCGATCTAGGAAATTTTTAGGACCCCACGTTTTTAAATACTTTTAAGAGTATGTCTGATACAGTCTGTAATACTAAAGCAACAAAATAATCATATTTTTCATAAGAGACGAAAGTGCAGTTACTGTCTAGTCCCATTATTACTTGGAACAGACTTTTTCTTCTTTTCCTTGTTCTGTTTTTTTCCTGGCCCGTTGGCGAGGTTAGAGCGCCAGGTTGTAAGAATCGGGTCTGTGGACCGCATACCAGATAAGCGCGAACGCCTCTGGCAGCGGCGTCCAGGGGGTCCGGCGGCACTCGCGGTGGGGCTGCCTGGGTTGCGGGTGACGATCTGCGGGGTCCCACACCCGGCCCAGCGGAGCCCGGACCCGCACGTAGGCGGCGCGGCAAAGGCACACCCTCCTCGCGGCCGCGAACCCAGCGCCGTCCTCGCAGCGCGGCAATGCACGGCCACCGCTGCCCCCAGCCCGCCCGCCGCAGCCGCGAGCACCCAAACACCTACCCTGCGGGGCGACGACCCCCGGAGCTCAGGCGAGGCCGCTCGGGCGTGCCACCTCCGCGGCCATGACGGCGACCCGGGGAAGCGCCCCGCGCGCCAAGGCCCCGCGCTGCTGAGCTGTGAGCACGGCTGCCCCGTCCGTCCGTCCAGCACCCGCCCGGAGAGTGAGGCCAGAGCACGCCCCAGCCGTGTCTAAATCAAGGCTCGGGGCGGTACCGACGGGCTGAATGACAAATGGCAGATGCCGTGGGCTTTGCCGCCCGCGGCAGCCAAGAGGATGGCTGCGCCGAGGAGGCCGCGCGCAGGCGGGGCTCGGGAGCCGGAACGGCGCGGCCGCGAGGAGGGCGCTGGGGCCCCTGGCGGGGGCGTCACGTGGCAAGAGGAGGCCCCGCCGGGGAGCTGGGGGTCGGCGGCCGAGGCGGGGGGAGCTAAGCGGCACCCATACGTCCTGCGGGCCGGGTCACCGGTGGGGGCAAAGACAAGGTCGCCCAGGTACAGCGCTGGCGCAGGTAGACCCGAGCCAGCCTGGGGTCTGCAGCGGGGCCTGCTAGCCGAAGTCTCCACCAGGATGGGCCGCCAGAGCCCAATCACACATGAGAAACGCGACAGATGCTGGGACGCTGCAATAGGCCAAACTAACTTACCTCCTGTGCCAGCAGCGCCCAAGTGCAGCTGCCCAAACGTGAGCACTGACCGTGAGCCAGGCACTGTCCTAAGCACTTTGCAGGTAAATACGTGTAATCCTCACAGCAACACTGGGAGAAATACCCGTCTCACAGCTGAAGAAACGAAGACGCAGAAAGGGTAGACAGAAGTAATTTTCTAGTTACGGTATCACACTATGTCTGCTTCATATAATTTCAAATTTTTCATGTTACTGGAATTTAAGAAAAATAAACTGAAGGGAATCTCTATTGCTTTCTTCCCTAAAAGACGTGCTTTTTAAAAGGCCTATAAGCATTACGTAAAAAGATTAAGAGAGGTGTAAGGAGCTCACTACATGTTCGGGTTTAGAAAGTCTCATAGCTCTGACAGATGAGGTTAATTAGCATCATACACCTCCACCTACCTTTAGGGGGTAACCCTGCCTCTCAATTTCCATTAGTTCTGTTACTTTCGGCTTCCTAGCAATGAGAACATTTGCAATTGCTCTGCAACTTTATTTTTCCAGATGTTGTCTTAATTCTATCTTTAAATGAATTTGATATTCACTGTAACTTATCTATCCCTGAATTTTTATTTTTATTTAGTTCTTGATGGACTTCCTTCATTTTCAAGTCATATTCCTAAGGAGGGTTTATAGAGTGCTGCCATGTTTGAGAAGATCTGGTGTTTTTCTCTATACATAAATAAAAAGTGAGTTGGGTAAATATTTTCAATTCACACCTTCCTTCAAAACCTAACAGAACAAGATGGCAATTGCTTTATTTATTTATTTTTATTATACTTTAAGTTTTGGGATACATGTGCAGAACGGGCAGGTTTGTTACATAGGTATACACATGCCATGGTGGTTTGCTGCACTCATCAACCTGTCATATCTACATTAGGCATTTCTCCTAATGCTATCCCTACCCCACTAGCCCCCAACCCCCCAACAGGCCCCAGTGTGTGATGTTCCCCTCCCTGAGTCCATGTGTTCTCATTGTTCAACTCCCACTTATGAATGAGAACATGCGGTGTTTTCTGTTCCTGTGTTAGTTTGCTGAGAATGATGGTTTCCAGCTTCATCCATGTCCCTACAAAGGACATGAACTCATCCCTTTTTATGGCTGCATTGTATTCCATGGTGTATATGTGCCACATTTTCTTAATCCAGTCTATCTCCAATGGCCATTTGGGTTGATTCCAAGTCTTTGCTATTGTGAATAGTGCTGCGATAAACATATGTGTGCATGTGTCTTTACAGTAGAATGATTTATAATTCTTTGGGTATATACCCAGTAATGAGATTGCTGGGTCAAATGGTATTTCTGGTTCTAGATCCTTGAGGAATTGCCACACTGTCTTCCACGATGGTTGAACTAATTTACATTCCCACCAACAGCGTAAAAGCGTTCCTATTTCTCCACATCCTCTCCAGCATCTGTTGTTTCCTGACTTTTTAATGATTATCATTCTAACTGGCATGAGATGTTACCTGATAAGCAACTTCAGCAAAGTCTCAGGATACAAAATCAATGTGCAAAAATCACAAGCATTCCTATACACCAATAATAGACAAATAAGAGAGCCAACACATGAGTGAACTCTGATTCACAATGGCAACAAAGAGAATAAAATACCTAGGAATACAACTTACAAGTGATGTGAAGGACCTCTTCAAGGAGAACTACAAACCACTGCTCAAGGAAATCAGAGAGGACACAAACAAATGGAAAAACATTCCATGCTCATGGATAGGAAGAATCAATTATCATGAAAATGGCCATACTGCCCAAAGTAATTTATAGATTCAATGCTATCCCCATCAAGCTACCATTGACTTTCTTCACAGAATTAGAAGAAACTACTTTAAATTTCATATGGAACCAAAAAAGAGCCCATATAGCCAAGACAATCCTAAGCAAAAAGAAGAAAGCTGGAGGCATTACACTACCTGACTTCAAACTACACTACAAGGCTACAGTAACCAAAACTGCATGGTATTGGTACCAAAACAGATATATAGACCAATGGAACAGAACAGAGTCCTCAGAAATAACACCACACATCTACAACCATCTGATGTTTGACAAACCTGACAAAAACAAGCAATAGGTAAAAGATTCCCTAGTTAATAAATGGTGTTGGGAAAAACTGGTTAGCCATATGCAGAAAACTGAAACTGGACCGCTTCGTTACACCTTATACAAAAATTAACTCAAGATGGATTAAAGACTTAAACATCAGACCTAAAACCATAAAAAGCCTAGAAGAAAACCTAGGCAATACCATTCAGGACACAGGCATGGGCAAAGAGTTCATAACTAAAACACCAAACACAATGGCAACAAAAGCCAAAATTGACAATTGGGATCTAATTAAACTAAAGAGCTTCTGCACACCAAAAGAAACTATCATCAGAGTGAACAGGCAACCTACAGAATGGGAGAAAAATTTTGCAATTATCCATCTGACAAAGGGCTAATATCCAGAATCTACAAAGCACTTAAACAAATTTATAAGAAAAAAACAACTCCATCAAAAAGTGGGCAAAGGATATGAACAGACACTTCTCAAAAGAAGACATTTATGTGTCCAACAAACACATGAAAAAAGCTCATCATTACTGGTCATTAGAGAAATGCTTCACTGATTTTTGACACAGAAGATTTCTGTGGAAAGATCTTAATCCCATGTAATTTTCCCCTTGGAGGTGGCTTGATTTTTCTGCTTGGATACCTGAAGAATTCTTTAACATTAATATACCCTTTAGTATTCTTATCTGGGCTATGCCTCTGTGTCAGTTATTCTAGATCAATTTTTCCCCCCAGCATACAGTATGATCTTCCAATTTATAGATTATGTTCTTTTCTAATGTCCCATGTATATTATATATCTGAATAAGCTGCTTTTTCAGGGCTGAATGTTGTTTCTATCTACTTGTTCTGTGATCCAAGGTTTTTCGGACAAGGAGAGGTGGGGGAAAAGGGGATGTGTGGAATTCAGCTCAGACAGAGTATAAAGCTTGCTGGAGGAACTCAACCTTCACATCTGAGATTCCTTTAAGTCCTCTGGCAGCTGGACTTCAAGCTAGCCAAGGGAATATCCCATGCCTCAGAGTTTCAGTTCATTTGCTCAGTTCAGCACAGTATCCCAGAAAGTGGGAAACTTTCCTGCCTCTGGCAAGATCCAACAGTGGTATGCAAAGGTTCCTCAACATCTCACAGGTGTGCCCTGCCTTTCCACATTGGGGGACATTTGTGAGAATTCTTAGGATTTGGTCTGATCGTCTTTTTCCTCAACATGTCTTGCAGCGGTGGGTGGAGTGCTGGGCAGACATAGGTTCATCTGGAGACAAAGCACGCCTCCATAGAATCTTCTGTTCTCTTTGTTTTTGCTATCAATTCTCAAATTTTACATTATAAGGTTGTACTTTTTTCTTCTTTGGTTGCAGCATGTAAGTTTTTTGTTGCTTTCTTTCCTTTGGGTGATTTAGTGTTTTGTTTTGTTTTTGAGACAGAGTCTCGCTCTGTCACCCAAGCTGGAGTACAGTGGCATGATCTTGGCTCACCGCAACCTGCCTCCCGGGTTCAAGCAATTCTCCTGTCTCAGCCTCCTGAGTAGCTGGGATTATAGGCGTGCACCATCACAACTGGCTAATTTTTGTATTTTTAGTAGAGGCTGGTATGGGGGTGCTGGGTTGGGGGGAAGTTCGCCATGTTAGCCAGGCTGGTCTCAAACTCCTGACCTCAGGTGATCCGCCTGTCTCAGTCTCCCCGAGTGCTGGGATTACAGATGTGAGCCACCATGCCTGGCTGATTGAGTGTTTTAATTTTGATTTTTTTAGTGCTTCCTTGTGCCATCTTTATCCAGAAGTCAGTCAAGCAGTCTTTCTTTCTCACTGGTAATGAACTATATGAAATCCTTTTTTATCTTTAGGTTATTTCCACAGTGGTCTCTTTGAACATGACTATGTTGACCTGGTAGCTGTGACACACTCTTTTTCCCCTGAGCTTTCCCTCAATGACACATGCTTTGGCATTACAGCATGCCCTAGCAAAGCTTCTGGAGCAGGGGTTGCAAACTCAAATCTCTACAAAGTTTAAAACAGTGAGGAACAACGGGACTGTGGTAAAGTGAAAAGGACATTCTTTGTGTAAGGGGCAGATGCTCAGCTCAGGCCAATGGCTGCCAGTTTGAACTCAGGGCAGGGTTGCCACATCTGCATAATTTTCAAGGGAAGTATGCTATCTAACATTTTAATATAAAATCTTCTAATTTTGGAAACACTGCAGAGGCCACATGAAGTATTTCTCCAGGTCAAACTGGACCCAAGGGTTGCCAGCGTGATCACTGTTGTAGAGAGAACCCCTCGGGACAAATTCCATAATCACACTTTTTCTCTAAGTATTTGGAGATTCCATTTTATTCTGCAGACTATTGAATGACTTCTTAACATTTCTTCAGCAAATGCAGAACAAGAAAATTCATGCTGACACATCTATAGGTTGATACAATGTGTCAGGACCCAACACTTTCAGGAACAGGTGTTACCAGGGGTAACAGCTATGATGGGGCTAAAATTAATACCACATGGGCAGACAATCATACAGATTATGCCCACATTAACAAAATAATGGAGGGGGAAAATGTTATTTTCAATTGATGCAAAAAGAGCATTTGACAACTACACCCCATTCTGAAAAAAACGACAACTAGGAATGGAATGGAACTTCCTTAGCCAGATAGTGGCTATATTTTATCCTATAGCTGCCATAACAAATTACCACAAACTGGTGGCATAAAACATGAAATTTATTTTCTGAGTCCGAGAGGCCAGAAGTCTGAAATCAAGATATCAGCAAAGGCCGCTGGCGCCATCTAGTGGCTCTAGTGGAGATTCCTTCCTCATGTCTTCCAGCTTTTGGTGACCACTGGCATTCCCTGGCTTCCTCGGCTTCCTTGGCTTGCGGCCACAGCATGCCAATCTCTGCCTCCATCTTCACAACGCCTTCTCTGTGCGTGCCATGTGCTTTCTCCTGTGTGTATCTCTCTTATGGGGGTAGATGTCACTGTACTTAGGACTCACTGAAATAACTGAAGGTGGTCTCCTCATTTCAAGATCCGTAACTTAAGTCACATCTGCAAAGACCCTTTTATTCAACTCAGGTTACATTCTGAGATTCCAGAGATTAGGACACAAATATTTTCGAGGGTCATCAGTCAGTCCTCATGTCAAAGTTGACATGGGCAAAATCCATGTCAGCTTTGCTATAGAAATTGACAAGCTGATTCTAAACTTTATATGGAAATGAAAAGAACCTAGAAGAGAAAAAATAATCTTAAAAAGAAAAACAAAGTTGGAAGGCTTATGCTATCTGATTTTTATGCCTACTATAAGGCTAGACTAATCAATACAATAGGGTACTGGCTGGGCGTGGTGGCTCACGCCTGTATCCCAGCAATTTGGGAGGCCGAGGCGGGCAGATCATTTGAGGTCAGGAGTTCAAGACCAGCTTGGCCAACATGGCAAAACCCCATCAATACTAAAAATGCAAAATTTGCCAGGCATAGTGGTGCACACCTGTAATCCCAGCTACTCAGGAGGCTAAGGCAGGAGAATTGCTTTAACCTTAAGGTGGAGGTTGCAGTGAGCCAAGATTGCACCACTGCACTCCAGCCTAGGCGACAGAGCAAGACTCTGTCTCAAAAAAATAAAAATAAAAAAAAGACAGTAGGGTACTGACATAAGGGTACCGACAGTAGGGTACTGAGAAAAGACAGCAGGGTACTGACATAAGAAAAAACAATGGTGTATTGAGTCCAGAAATAGACCCACACATAAGATCTATTGGGTTTTGTTTGTTTGTTTGTTTGGAGACACAGTCTGGCTCTGTCGCCCAGGCTGGAGTACCGTGACATGATCTCGGCTCACTGCAGCCTCCACCTCCCAGTTTCAAGCGATTCTACTGCCTCAGCCTCCAGAATAGCTCGGACTACAGAGAGATGCCACGGCACCCAGCTAATTTTTGTATTTTTAGTAGAGACAGGGTTTTGCCACGTTGCCCAGGCTGGTCTCAAACTCCTAGACTCAAGTGATCTGAGCACCTCGGCCTCCCAAGGTGCTGAGATTACAGGTGTGAGCCACTGTCCCCAGCCTAGATCTATTGGTATTTTGACAGAAGTATAACATAATTCCATTGGAAAGAGATAAATGGTGTGGGAACTGGTTATCTATATAGAGAAAAAAATAAACTTCTACATGCATTTCACGCCATTCACAAAAAAATGAATCAAGTGAAATCTCAGACCTAAATAAAAAGCAGGAACTATAAAACTTCTAGAATCACCTTCACCTTGTTCAATACAGTACCCATAAGCCATGTATGGCTATTACGTAGCTAGTTCAAACTGAAATGTGCTACGAGTGTAAAATATACTCTGGCTTTCAAAGACTTGGGATTGTTTAAAAATGTAAAATATCCCATTAATTTTTATATTGATTACATGTTGAAATAATATTTTAGATATATTGGATATAATTCGAAGTAACTTAAACTATTTTTAAAATGTGGCTACTGGAACATTTTAAATTACCTATCTAGCTTACATGATATTTCTGTTTGACAACACTGTTTTAGAAGAAAACCTAGGGATAGGCAGAGACTGGCTGGACAGGACACAAGAAGCAATGACCCTAAAAGAATAAACTGGCAATTGGATTTTACTAAAATAAAACCTGATCTTTAAAAGAGACCATTAAGGAAAAAAATCTAAGCCACATGGGAAAAAGACTTCACAATGCATATATCTGACATAGGACTTGCACTAAAATATTTGAAGAACTCAATAATATAATAAACAATACACTTCACTAAATAAGACATGTGAAGGGCCAAGAAGCCCAAGAATGACATTAAACATCATTTCCCCAATGATTAATGCAAATCAAAACTACAGTGAAATACCGCTACATACCCACTGGAAAGGCTAAAGTTGAAAAGACTGACAATACCAAGGGTTGGTGACAATGTG
The DNA here is from genome assembly GCF_029281585.2 of Gorilla gorilla gorilla. Classification (NCBI taxonomy): domain Eukaryota; kingdom Metazoa; phylum Chordata; class Mammalia; order Primates; family Hominidae; genus Gorilla; species Gorilla gorilla. Next base: position 168,163,501 of record NC_073229.2, read on the forward strand.
GAAAAACTGGAACTCTCGCACATTGCTAGAAGAAATATAAAATGATACAGCCACTTTGGAAAACAGTTTGAAAGTTTCTTATAAAGTTAAACATACTCTTATTATATGACCCAGCAATCTCAGTCTTAGGTATTTTATCCAAGAGAAATGGTAACATGTCTGTGGAAAGACTTAAACGCAAATATTCCTATTCTCTCCAAACTGAAAACAACTCAAATATCAGTAATAAAACGGGCAAACTGCTGATACTGTCAACACAGATGAATCAAAAAAACAACAACACTGTGCGGAGTCAAAGAAATCATATTGTATTAGTCAGGGTTCTCTAGAGGGACAGAACTAATAAGAGATATACATATGTGTGTATATATATATACACACACATATACATATGAGTTTATTAAGTATTAACTTACATGATCACAAGGTCCCACAATAGGCTGTCTGCAAGCTAAGGAGCAAGGAGAGCCAGTCCGAGTCCCAAAACTGAAGAACTTGGAGTCTGATGTTAGAGGGCAGGAAGCATCCAGCATGGGAGAAAGATGTAGCCTGGGAGGCTAGGCCAGTCTCTCCTTTTCACATTTTTCTGCCTGCCTTACATTCGCTGGCAGCTGACTAGATTATGCCCACCAGATTAAGGGTGGATCTGCCTTCCCCAGACCACTGACTCAAATATTAATCTCTTTTGGCAACACTCTCACAGACACACCTAGGATCAATACTTTGTATCTTTCAATCCAATCAAGTTGACAGTCAGTATTAACCATCATAATATGTAAACGACACATGGTCCCATTCACAGGAAATTTTAGAAACACAAAATTATAGTCTTTCTAAAGCAGATCAATAGTTTTCTACAGTGGAAGGAGGGGAGGTGTTGGAGAATTTTACAAGGTGATAGAAACGTTCTACACCTCTTGGTTAGTAAGAAGATTGCATTGGGGCTATGTATTTGTCATACTGCACTGAATCATACACCTAAAATACATCCATACATGCAAATCATACTTCAGTAGTGTCATTAAATTATTTCCTTTCTTATTTGGATAGGATGAGGAGAAATCACATGAGATTGGTTTTATCTCTATTACCAGCAATTTGAATTAGAATTGACCTTCTGCTATTTTTTTTGTTGTGAGCTTTTTCATTAGCACTGTCTTGTGCATTATCAGTCTGTTTTCTAAACTGTGAGGGTGTCAGTGGCAGAGGTGAAACCTGACCTACAACCTTCTCTTGGACTCCTAATCCAGTGTTCTTTTATAATAGTAAGCAGCCACAGAGAACAGCCTCATTATGGCATTTACAGTCTTTCAAACAGATTGTGCACCATAAAAACTTGAAAAAATCTTTTAGTGTGTTCAACTCAACAGATATTCAACAAATGCTTAGATTTAATTTTCTCTAATCACAATATAAATAACCCTTAAAAACCTGTATACATATGTAGTTTTTTTTAAAGCGCATCGCTTCTGGCCAAACTACCTCTTGCTGGTCTTATTGCTGGCCATCCTCAAACTTCAAGTCTCTTCTCCTTTTTTTGAAACTGTAATCTTGGCTCAGAGGATTCCTGCCCCCTTCCCTCCTCTTGCCACTATTTGCAATGACTTCTCCATCTAGGTATCACTTCCCCAACAAGGGCTCCCATGAGAACATCTTTAAAGTTTTCCCCAAGCAAAACTGACTAATGTCCATTTCTATCTTCAACTGACTGACATTTAGTCAACATAGAAGACTCACAAGGTGAAGTTTGGCGCCTCTACTAAAATGTCCTACTTTACGTGATAAAGTTTTTCCATGTACTCATTATCGAGCCTGCTCAAGGGAGGACTTTGGCACCTGGGTGGTTAAATGCCTCTGCTAGTTGCCCCATCATCCTGGGCCAATTAGACAACCATGTGGGTGATTTATTCAATAGCCTAGTCTTAGAATTCCTTCACTTCCTCCTAATGGAAAACCTCCTCTCCATTCAAACAGTTCCCTGAATCCATGGCAAACCCCTAGACTTCAACAACCAGGATCTGCTCTCCCCTGGAAATCTTCAACTCCAAAATTCCCACCTCTGATCATAACTTCCTGCTCTTCCTGGTTTCTCACTCTCTCACTCACAGGATGTTTACTCTGAATGCAGTTAAGACTCTCCAGTCTCCTTCACTGGATTCCCTCCTTGTTTCCACTCCTTCCCTAGCCAGCCTACACCACAAGGTTCAAGATTGTAATCATTTTCTCACCACTGTCCAGATCTTGACATCCTGTCCTTGCACAAAACCGAACTCCAAAGCTCCAGCCCCACTAATGAATGAGCACAGAAGGAATAATTTAGAAAAGTTACATTTTGTAGCCATCATAGTAATAATGAATACATGAATTATCAATGGATGCTAAAACTACTTCGGGGAACATTGAAGAGGAATAGGATATTTACATAGTCTATATAGTCTCAAAAAAGTTAAAGAAAGAAATCCTATCATTTACAACAACATGCATGAGCCTGGAGGACATTATGTTAAGTGAAATAAGTCAGACACAAAGACAAATACAGCATGATCTTTCTTACCTGTAGAGTATAAAAAAGTGAAACTCATAGAAGTAGACAGAGAGTAGAATGCTGGTTACCAGGGGCTGGCCGGGGTGAGAGGATGGGGTAGCGGGTATTGGTCAAAGGACACAAAGTTTCAGTAAGGAGGAATAAGTTCAAGATTTCCAGTGTACACTATGGTGACTATAGTTAATATAATTTATTGTATACTTGAAAATTGCAGATTTTAGTAAGTATTCTTACCACAAAAAATAAGTATGTGACATCAGGGATTTGTTAATTAGCTTGATCTAGCCATTTGGCAAGGCATACAGATATAAAAACATGTTAGACACCATAAAATATACCATTTTTATTCATCAATTTAAAGAAAAATAATTTTTTTAAAAGTGATGTTCACTCTAACATCTAAATTCTCTCTGCAAGAACTTTAAAAAAAGTTAATATCACCAATAATGCCACAAATTGACATGTACCTCCTAATGTGATATACTGATCAAGACACATCACATATGTAGTATTCCTGCCAAAGATGCACAAATTAAATCTTAATGATGGAATAATTAGATGAACCAAAGTCGAGGGACATTAATAAAGAGCCAGGCATAGTGGCTCATGCCTGTAATGCCAGCAACTCGGGAAGCTAAGGTGGGAGGATCACTTGAGCCCAGGAGATCAAGGCTGCACTGAGTTATGACCACACCACTACACTCCAGCCTGGGGTACAGAGAAAGACCCTATATTTAAAACAACAACAACAACAAACTAGACTATGTTGCAAAAACATCAATGTTATAAAGACAAAGGCTGAGATTCCAGATTAAATGAGATTACAACCACTAAACTGAATGCAATACTTCATTCTAAAATGATCCCTGGATTTTAAAAAAATGCTATAAAGGCCTGGCACTGTGGCTCATGCCTGTAATCCCAGCACTTTGGGAGGCCAAGTGGGTGGATCACAAGGTCAGGAGTTCAAGATCAGCCTGGCCAACATGGTGAAACACCGTCTCTACTAAAAATACAAAAATTGGCCAGGCATGGTGGTGGGCGCCTGTAATCCCAGCTACCCAGGAGGCTGAGGCAGGAGAGTTGCTCAAACCTGGGAGGCGGAGGTTGCAATAAGCCGATATGGCGCCACTGCACTCCAGCCTGGGTGAGAGAGGGAGACTCTGTCTTGAGGGAAAAAAAATGCTATAAAGACACTGAACAATTGGATAAACTTGAACACGGGCTCAACATTGAATAATAATATTGTGCTAATGTTAAATTTCCTGAGTGTAGTAATAGTCCTGTGGTTATGTAGGAGAATGTCATTGTTCCTAGGAGACAAATGCTGATGTAGTTAAACAATCATAAATCTAGTTTAACCTCAATCGGTTCAGCAAAATAAGTAGGCATTCTATATTACTGAATCTAAGTGGGGGGGGGTAGGGGAGCACATTGTACTGTTCTTCCAGCTTTTTGTTTTGAAAAATTTCAAAACCACAAAAAAGTTACTTAAAAAAAAAAAAAGGAAAACCCTCCAGCTCAGATTCAGCCATCTGATTATGATGTTCCTTTATTCAAGCTGGTAGGAACTGCTGGAACAACTCCCACAAATGTAGAAATGCATAGCTCCCAACCAAGGTATGCCTAATATTGACCAGAAATCCAGCTGAATATTTGTGTCCCCCTGCAAATTAGTATATTGAAATCATAATCCCCAATGTGATTGTATTTGAAGATGGGGTCTTTGGGAGGTAATTAGGTCATGAAGATAGAGCCCTCATGATGGGATTAGTACCCTTACACCAGAGAGCTCACTTCCTCCTTCTCTCCCTCTCTCCACTCTGTGAGGAAGCAAGAAGACCGCTGTCCACGAACTAGAAAGAGAGCCCTCACCACACACTGAATCTGACAGCACTCTAATCTTGCACTTCCCAGCTCCCAGACTGTGGGAAATAAATTCATGTTGTTTTAGCCACCTACTCTATGGACACTTCCTTGTTTGTTTGTTTGTTTAGATGGAGTCTCGCCCTGTTACCCAGGCTGCAGTGCAATGGTGCAATCTCGGCTCACTGCAACCTCCACCTCTCAGGTTCAAGCAAGTCTCCTGCCTCAGCCTCCCGAGTAGCTGGGATTACAGGTGCGGGTCACCACAACCAGTTAATTTTTTGTATCTTTAGTAGAGATGGAGTTTCACCATGTTGACCAGGCTGGTCTCGAACTCCTGACCTTGTATCCACCCACCTCAGCCTTCCAAAGTGCTGGGATTACAGGCATGAGCCACCATGCCCGGCCCCTTGTTTGTTTTTAATGTTAATTTTATTCATTTATTTATTTTAGAGACAAGGCCTTACTATGTTGCCCAGGCTGAATTCAAACTCCTGAGTTCAAGTGATCCTCCTGCCTAAGCCTCCTGAGGTGCTGGGATTACAGGTATGAGCCACTGCACCCGGCCACCACCCACTCTGTATATTTGTTTTATATATATATAAATATATATAAATATATTTGTTTTATATATATATAAATATATATAAATATATTTGTTTTATATATATATAAATATATATAAATATATTTGTTTTATATATATATAAATATATATAAATATATTTGTTTTATATATATAAATATATATAAATATATTTGTTTTATAAATATATTTGTTTTATATATATAAAACAAACATATAACTATATATATTTATATATATAATATAATATAAATATATAAAATATATTATATATAATTACTGTAATATAAAATATATAGTATAATATAATTTATATAATTTCATAATATAATTTATAATATAAATATATTTAATATAAAACTGTAGATATAAAATACATATATATAACAAATATATGTATATATGAGCTGGCTAAGACATACATGGTACACATGAAGACACAGTGTTTAGGGAGGTTAAGGAATTTGCCAAAAATCTTCCAGCTAGTAGATAATAAAGTTAAAACTCTCTTTATGATTCCATAGCCTGTACTGTGCTCCTCCCACAAAATCATTGAGACATGACAACTGGGCATAATGTAGAGCACAGAAACAGAACTAAACGGGTAAGAGGTCAGACCTATGCGGTTTGAGCAAGTTCATAACACATTATACTCGCTGAAGTTGAAAAAGGACTTCACATGCTGGATTTATTTGATAACATTGTAGAATAGGATAAGAGTCTCTACAAGTCCTATTTCATCAGGAAATTTTAGCAATTATTACTGTATTTTTGTGTTATTGGGCTAACATTAACATCTTTTTCAAAATTATTCCATCTGTAGATAATCTTTAAGGTATTGTACACTTTGTGAACCTTTCTAATATTATGTGGCAGCTTTCCTGTTCTGCCCTTTAGGGGACATTTTTGCACAGAGAAAAACAACTTTTATAGAAATGAGACCTGCTTTTTAATGATGGAATAACTACTTGGAGGAAGGATATAGAGAAATTCTACATGCCAAATAGTTTCCTCACCTACCTACAAATGTGCAAAAGTTTGTAACACATGGTAAACATTGAGGTCATTTCTGATATCCATTTGATTTTAAAGTCACTGACAGATTTATTTCATTCTGGAAGGCCATCATTACAGTTGAGCTTTTAGGCAGTGGGAGTAATGAAATTTCACAAAGAAATTAAAGACTGTCATTGTCTGGACCATACAGTTCTTTTCCTTTGTGAAAGCAATTAGAAAGGTAAGGAGGTCTAACTATATATTGGTAGCATTCCAGAAAGGTTTCAAATGGTCAGGTAGTCATGGAATCATAGAATTGAAAACTGAAAGATACTGGCTCTCTGGGAAGTAACTTAATATTCCTATTTTATAGATGAGGCAACCCAGAAAGGCTGACTAGAAAGAAATAAAAAAGGAGAGGAGAAGATAGCTTCAAAAGAGGTGATCCAACTCTCCTACCTCAGGCAGTTGCAGGGCTTTGAACCAGAGGCTGAGAATCACCAAAAGAATTTTTTAAAAACCAACATTCCAAAGACAAACCACAGATTGGTAGAATTATTTGCAAATCACATATCTGAGAAATAATTTATATTAAATATACAAAGAACACTTAAAACTAACCAATAAAAACAATCAACCTAATTAAAACACGGGCAAAGATCTGAACAGACAGCTCACCAGAGGAGATATGTAGATGGCATGTAAGCATATGAAAAGATGTTCAGCATCATTTGTCTTTAGGAAAATCCAAATTAAAACAAGATACTAGTACATACTTACTAGAATGGCTAAATTTGTTTTTAAAAGTTGACAATACAAAATTGTTAACAAGGATGCAGAGCAACAATCCATCATTGGTGATGCGAATGCAAAATGGTACAGCCACTTTGGAAGACAGTTTGGCAATTTATTACAAAGCTAAACATAGTGATATGGTTTGGCTATGTCCCTACCCAAATCTCATCTTGAATTGTAGCTCCCATAATTCCCATGTGTTGTGGGAGGGATCTGGTGCTGGTAATTGAATCATGGGGACAGGTCTTTCCCATGCTGTTCTCACAATAGTGAATAAGTTTCACCAGATCTGATGGTTTTATGAAGGGGAGTTCCCTTGCACAAGCTCTCCTGCCTGCCACCATGTAAGATGTCTCTTGCTCTTCCACCATGATTGTGAGGCCTCCCCAGCCATGTGGAACTGTGAGTCAATTAAACCTCTTTCCTTTATAAATTACACAGTCTCAGGTATGTCTTTATTGCAGCATGAGAACAGACTAATACACACAGACTTCCCATACTACCCAGCAATCACACTCCTTGGTATTTACCCAATTGATTTGAAAACATGTCCATAAAAACCTGCACATGAATATTTATAGCAGCTTTACTCATAATTGCCAAAAACTGGGAGCAACCGCAATGTCCCTCAATAGATGAATGGACAAACTATGATATATCCATAATGTGGAATATTATTCAGCAATCTAAAGGAATGAGCTATTAATTCATGCAACACCATGGAAGAAACTTAATGCATACTGCTAAGAAAAAGGAGCAAGTTTGAAAAGACTACATACTGTATGATTCCATTCACATAATATTTTGAAAAAGAGAACACTATAAACATGAAAAACAAATCAAACTCACCAGGAGTTTGTGGAAGGAAGTAGATTGACTGGGTGAACACAGAGGATTTGGGGATTTTTTTTTAGGATAGTGAAGCTATTGTGTATGATAACATAGTGGTGGATACATAACAGTATGCATTTGACAAAACCTACAGAATTTTATAGCACAAAGGGTAAACCTTACCATATGCAAATCCCAGGATGGAATGCAGACAGCGACAAAAGAATCTCACTGTAATACTAATGTACGGCATAAACTCATTGAAGGGGGGCTGGAGAAAAAAAGGTGCTGATCTAAGTAACTTTGGAAATGAATAAAGACAAAAAGGAACTGCACGAAAAATAAGCACCACACTCTAATTGATAAAGTTGTTTCCCGTGGGGGTACAAATTAACAATTCCAAAACCACAGTCCATGCACAATGGGAATGGCCAAGTAAGTAATTAGATGGTAGGTGGTGGAAGCTAGGTTTCTCTGTTAGGGAAATTACAGATAAGCAAGAGGGGAAAGCTAGAATAAGCCATGTAGGACTGGATTAGAGTTGGACATCATTATGAACTCATATTTAGCTTTTTTTTTTTTTTTTTTTTTTTTTGAGACAGAGTCTTGCTCTGTTGCCCAGACTGGAGTGCAGTGGTGCAATTTTGGCTTACTGCAACCTCCGCCTCCCAGGCTCAAGTGATTGTTGTGCCTCAGCCTCCAGAGTAGCTGGGATTACAGGCACACACAACCACGCCTGGCTAATTTTTGTATTTTTAGTAGACACAGGGTTTCACCATGTTGACCAGACTGGTCTTGAACCCCTGGCCTCAAGCAATCGGCCCGCCTCACCCTCCCAAAGTGCTGAGATTACAGGCCTCAGCCACTGCACCTGACCAGCTTTAGAAAGATACATGGGGATATATAAATAATTGTAGCTATGTGTGTATGCACAGGTTAGCATCCACCTATATATTTCCTAGCTCTGTCTACTGAGAAGGCCTACATGCAGTGACACTCTGCTGATGGTGAACACACCTGGTCAGATTTTCACGTCTAATATTATTCTCCAATAAAAGGAACCATGCCCCTTGGAGAAAGCATTCATGTGAGGGGTGGGCAGGGAATATACAAGATGTACCTTGATGATATGGTTTGGCTGTGTCCCCACCCAAATCTCACCTTGAATTGTAATAATCCCCATGTGTCAAGAGCAGGGACAGGTGGAGATCATTGAGTCATGGGGGCAGTTTCCCCTATACTGTTCTTGTGGTAGTGAATAAATCTCATGCGATCTGATGGTTTTATAAATGGGAGTTCTCTGTACAAGGTCTCTTGCCTGCCGCTATGTAAGACGTTCCATGCACTTCTGCCATTATTGTGAGGCCTCCTTAGCCATGTGGAACTGTGAGTCAATTAAATCTCTTTCCTTTATAAATTAAGTAGTCTTAGGTATGTCTTTATTAGCAGCATGAGAACAGACTAATACACTTGAGCATCCTGAATACCAGAAAGTAAGGAAGTGCTCAAAAATAAAAACAATAATGGTGGTATGTCAAAGGGACACGAGCCAACCTGAAAGAGTTCCTAGTGACCAAAACTGAAACCATCTGAGCAACCAAATAATTCATGTAGTATTGAATTATAGCCCAAAGTATAAAATAAATATCCATGTATATCAGTATGATCCCATACTGATACAAATAATTGAACGAATAAGTAAATAAATGAGGGGGAAGAGACAAATCCTGTGCAGGGGAATTTCAAATTTATGTAGACACTCCGCTCTCCAGGAGATGAGGCATAACTCCCCATTCCTTAAGCATAGGCTGCATGTACAGCCCTCCTTCCAAAGTGTACATTATAGAGGGGGGAGGGGTGACTTTGCCATGGAGACACCAGACAAACATCACCTCAGCCAGGTGATCAAGGTCAACGTCAACAGCGACAAGTCATAGTCACAGCTGTACCCTTTTCCTTTACTTTTGTAGTCTTCCCTCAAACCCCAGTCTAACCATAAGAAAAAACATTAAACACACCCAAATTGAGGGACTTTCTACAAAATATTTGATCACCACTCTTGAAAACTATAAGGGTCATCAAAAGAAAAAAGGAAAATGTGAGAGACTGTCTCAGCCAAGAAGTCCCTAAGGAGACTCTGTGACTAAATGTAATGAGGAATCCTGGAATAGAAAAAGGACTTAGGGGAAAATGACTGGAATCCATCCAAAGTATGAGGTTTACTTAATAATAATATGTATCACTATTGGTTCATTAATTGTGACAAATGTACCATAGAAATGTAAGATGTTAATGCTCGGGGAAACTGGGTGCTAGGTATCTAGAAACTCTCTGTACTGCCTTTGCAACTTTTTTGTAAATCTGAAACTATTCTAAAGTAAAAAGTATATTTTTAAAAAACACCTACTGGACGGGCACAGTGGCTCACACCTGTAATCCTAGCACTTTGGGAGGCTGAGGCAGGTAGATAACTTGAAGTCAGGAGTTAGAGACCAGCCTGGCCAATATGGTGAAACCTTGTCTCTACTAAAAATACAAAAAAAATTAGCTGGGTGTGGTGGCACGCGCCTGTAATCCCAGCTACTCAGGAGGCTGAGGCAGGACAATCGCTTGAACCTGGGAGGTGGAGGTTGCAATGGGCCGAGATCATACCATTGCACTCCAGCCTGGGTGACAGAGCAAGACTCCATCTCAAATAAATACATGAATAAATAACACCTACTTGCCCAAGTTCTACCTGAAGAGATTTGGATTCAGTCAGTCTGGGAACAGTGCCACATATATAACACGAATACTGAGTAACAACTAATAATGGACAAAATCTACCTCTAAAGAATTTCTCCAGTTTATCCCAGCTCCTTATTACTTTCCCAACCCATTCATTCATATATTCAATAAGCATTTATTCCTACTGAAATGAAAGAATAAAAAGTATTAGAATCCAACTTATATAATAAAAGACTGGGTTGTTTTGTGTGTGTGTGTGTGTGCTGGATTATGATATAAAACGCAATTCTTAATACAGATTTACTGGGTTGTTTTGTGTATGTGTGTGTGTCCTGGATTATGATATAAAACGCAATTCTTAATACAGATTTAAAGCCAAAAGAGTTTGAAATCTACCATAATAAATTATGTCCCTGGCCTCAAGGAGCTTCTGTTTAGCAGAGGAAAAAAGGTGAGTAAATCTTAGAGAAAAGATTTTGCTTTAACAATAGCAAAATAGAACTGTTTTCTATGGTTTATACTAAAAAATAGTACTGCATTAACCAACTCACAAAATCTTAGCCTAAGAAGTATCATGGCATATTTACACTTATTCATTTATAATTTATTCCACCATATCTCCAGAAAGAATTTATAGCAGCTGTCTAGTTAAGATAGTCATCCCTGGCTATGAAATTTAGAGACCTGGGGTTCAACTGCCACATAAATCTTCTATACAAATAGCCTAAAAAATTTCTGATGGTAAATTCTTATAGAAACCCATGTTTTCCAATAATTCATCTATACCCAAGCCCGACTTGTCCAAATTTCTTTGCTTATTGTTTCAAGTTAGAATAAATATGTATTTTCAATCTCTAGATTACATTCACAAGAACACAGTACTGCTCAAGATCAGTTAGTGCTTAATCCTTTGGATGCCCTGCAAACCACTGTAACTACTGGCAAAGCAGATAGGAACATTTCTTTCTAAAGACAAAAAATGGTAGCTTTTCAATTTCAGGTTGGGTCAATTTGCTTAGACTTCTCAGTGCAAATTAAGCTCATCAATAAAATCTAGTATTAGCATTATTTTGGCCAGGTGCAGTGGCTCACACCTGTAATCACAGCACTTTGGGAGGCCGAGGCAGGAGGATCACTTGAGTCCAGGAGTTCAAGACCAGTGTGGGCAAAAAAGTAAGACCCCGCCCCCCGACTCTACAAAAACAAAATTAAAAAAATTAGTCAGCCGCGGTGGCATGCATCTGTGATCCCAGCTACTCAGGAGGCTGAGGTGGGAGGATCACCTGAGCCCACGAGTTTGAGGCTGTGGAGAGCCATGATCATGCCACTGCACTCCAGCTTGGGTGACAGAGAAAGACCCCAACTCAAAGAATGAAAGAAAGAGAAAGAAAGAAGAAAGAAAGAAAGAAAGAAAGAAAGAAAGAAAGAAAGAAAGAAAGAAAGAAAAAGAAAGAAAGAAAAAAACTTATTTGATCTGAAGTATAATGTCTTTAAGAAGTGAAATCTGTAAGTATTCAGAATAAGAAGCAAAATTGCAGGTGAGGATCTTTTTGTTTCTTCTACAATCCCATGAGAAACAGCTAGGGAAGAAGAGAAAACAGGACAAACTAGTAGGAAGAAATAGAGAAGTAGTTAATAGGAGAGATAGGAGAATGCAGATACCACTCAAGAGTGAGGGAGTAGAACAAAAACAGCCAATATAACAACACTAACCTCCACCTCCCACCATCCTCCAGCACCAACTGCACCCACGGAAAAGAACCTTAAAAGCACCACAGTCAAATTCTAAGACTGTACAGTGCTTTGATTTACACAAATATAACCTCTTGCTCCAACAGATGAAAGCTCCTTTAAGTGTTCTTTTTTTGAAATGAGGTTATATATTTAAAAGTCTCTTTACTGGGAAACACTTTGCTCTGTCAGGGAAATGTTAATCATATTTGCTAAACTTACTATTATATATCCATTCTAATAATCTCCATTTCTCCAGTCTTGCAAATATGTGCACAGACTCACATATAAGGTCCTAAAGAAAGGATTTTGCTGATGCTCCCCAATTTTCTCAGAGTGTCTTTCATTTTGATATGAGAATAAACAGATGCCTGGCACCATTTGTTTTTGAAAAGAGAGAGAACAAGGAAATATAAAGAATTCAAAACTCCAAAAATGCACAGGATTGTCTCTTTGAAGTCTCAGCACCTCAAACAATTTAAATAATGGCTCATATGGTTCTTTATCACTCTTATTATAATTCTATGCTATAACCAAAGAAGGCTTCCTTTGTGAGGTTAATTATTTAACTGTATGCAGTTATTATATAAGCCATTAACTTTTCAAACATTTATTCCTTTAGAATACTCTGTCTAAAATTAACTATTACTCTTGTAAGTGTTCCAAAGTATATTAGTATAAAACACATTATATCTTTTAAATTATATATTTTAAGTCAGTTCTCTGTAGTCTCCTATGAAAATGTTCTATCTTAATTGCAGTCACAGCTCCAAGGGTAAACACATTTGTCAAAATTCAAGCTGTGCATTGAGACTGGTTGCATTTTACTGTGTGTAAACTGTAACTCAGTAAAGCTGATGAGGAAAAAAGACTCTGTCAAGTGTGATGAAGATGTGGTGGGAGGGGAGCAGGGAAAGGGGCCTGATTTTAAAAGAAAGTCAAATCACTAAGAATTTTAAAGGGAGAAATAAAGATTTACTGTTAAGTGCTAATTTTAGGGTATGGCTGTAAAGTGAGCTGCACCTTCTCCCAGTGAAATACGTAAAAGAGTACATTCCCTGCAATCCTGATATCCAACTATAAAAGAAGAAAATCTGGATAAACTAGCTCTATTCAGGACAAAACAATGATCAGTTTTCTTTGCTCTACTTTTGGCTGCTGAGGGTGTAGAGAATGTCAAATACTCAAAGCAAGTGGATCCAAAGCAAATGCTTGTTATCTACGTGCTGGGACTACAATATCATCCATGATGCTGTATTTTTTTCTTATTATAAAAATACATGCTTGTTTTAGAAGTTTTCAGAGACCATAGAAACATTTTAAATAAAATAATATCACTTCCAAATTACAGTAATTAATCTGCCTTCCATTTTTTCTCATTTTTTATGTAATTCAGATGATCTGGAATAATTACAGTATTGATTCTGGTCTCAACTTGAACAAACATAATCCCATGACCTTCATTTGTAAACATTTTATTACTATATGTTTTGAGGAACTTCCTGTAGATATTATTTATACGAGTTGCATAATAATCTATTATGTAGCTATATCACAAGTAAAGCACCATTCTTCAGTTGTTGAACTTCTATATTATCGTTTTTAATTTATAAAGAATGGAATGAACATCTTTACATATAAATCTTTCAACATATTTAAAATTATCTCCTGTGGTAAGGAAGGCATTTCCAAGTTTGCACAAACCCCAACAGCCACAAAAAAATTAATAAATTCAACCATGTAACAAAATCAGATTCTCTGTATGATAAGACGTACCATAAACAAAGTCAAAAGACAACAACAACCTGATGGGGTGGGAGCGGGGGTAACTGTGATTCACAATAAAGGGCTAATTTCCTTAATATAGAGAAAGCTTCTACAGATAAGTAAGGAAAAGATTAACTCAATAGAATAATGAACAAAGAATAGGAAAAGACACAGCTCATTTCGTGAAGAATAAGAGAGTTAGCTCTTAAGTCTATTAAAAGATACTCCTCATCATAAGAGAAATGCAAATTAAAACTATGCTGAGATTTTCCACTTCTCAGATTGGCAATGATTCAAAAATCTTAACACATACTATGCTGTCAAGCATTTGGAGAAAGGCACTCTCATCTCTCACATATTGCTGATGGGAGTAGAAACTGGTACAGCCTTATGGAAGGCAACCAGGTAAAATCTATAAAAAGTATAAACACGTGCACTGTTTGATCTCACATTTCCACTTTTAAGAATATGTCCTGTAGATAAACTAACATGTTCAATATGATGGAAGAACAAGGTTAGGCAATAAAGCTATATTTCTAATAGCAAAAGTTCAATAATAGAAGACATAAATTTTGACTGGGCGCAGTGGCTCACGCCTGTAATCCCAGCACTTTGGGAGGCTGAGGCGGGAGGATCACGAGGTCCGGAGATCGAGACCATCCTGGTTAACATGGTGAAACCCTGTCTCCACTAAAAAATACAAAAAAATTAGCCGGGCGTGGTGGCAGGCGCCTGTAGTCCCAGCTATTTGGCAGGCTGAGGCAGGAGAATGGCGGGAACCTGGGAGGCGGAGCTTGCAGTAAGCCGAGATTGCGCCACTGCACTCCAGCCTGGGCAACAGAGCGAGACTCCGTCTCAAAGAAAAAGAAAAAAAGAAGAAGACGTAAATTTTAATACAATGGATATAAGTTCATATAATGGAATAAGGTACAGCTTTTAAAAATTTTTTTATTTCAATAGGTTTTTGGGGAGCAGGTGGTGTTTGGTTGCATGAATAAATTCTTTAGTGGTGATTTCTGAGATTTTGGTGCATCCATCACCTGAGCAGTGTACACTTTACCCAATGTGTAGTCTTTTATCCCTCACCACCTCCCAACCTTTTCCCCCAAGTCCCGAAAGTCCAATGTATCATTCTTAAGCCTTTCTGTCCTCATAGCTTAGCTTCCACATATAAGTGAGAACATACGATGTTTGGTTTTCCATTCCTGAGTTACTTCACTTAGAATCATAGTCTCCAATTCCATCCAGGTTGCTGTGAATGCCATTACTTCATTCCTTTTTATGGCTGAGTAGCAGTCCATGGTATACATACACCACATTTGCTTTATCCACTTGTTGACTGATGGGCATTTGGGCTGGTTCCATATTTTTGCAATTGTGCTGCTATAAACATGAGTGTGCAAGTATCTTTATCGTATGATGACTTCTTTTCCTCTGGGTAGATACCCAGTAGTGGAATTGCGGATCAAATGGTAGATCTACTTTTAGTTCAAATGGTAGATCTACTTTTAGTTCTTTAAGGAATCTCCACAGTGTTTTCCAAAGTGGTTGCACTAGTTTACATTCCCGCCAACAATATATGTGTTCCCTTTCCACCGCATCCACACCAACATCTGTATTTTTTTTTTATTATGGCCATTCTTGCAGAAATGAGGTGATATCGCATTGTGGTTTTGATTTGCATTTCCCTGATAGTGATGTTGAGCATTTTTCCATATGCTTGTTGGCCATTTGTATATCTTCTTTTGAGAATTGTCTATGGATATCCTTAGCCCGCTTTTTGATGGAATTGTTTGTTTTATTCTTGCTGATTTGTTTGAGTTCTTTGTAGATTCTGGATTTTTTTTGTCAGATATATAGATTGTGAAAATTTTCTCCCACTCTGTGGGTTGTCTGTTAACTCTGCTAATTGTTTCTTTTGCTGTGCAGAAGCTTTTTAGTTTAATTAAGTCCCATCTATTTATATTTGTTTTTGTTGCTTTTGCTCTTGGATTCTTGGTCATGAAGTCTTTGTCTAAGCCAAGGTCTAGAAGGATTTTTCTGATGTTATCTTCTAGAACTTTTACAGTTTCAGGTCTTAGATTTAAGTCTTTGATCCATCTTGAGTTGATCTTTATATAAGAAGAGAGATGAGGATCCAATTTCATTCTCATACGTGTGGCTTGCAAATTATCCCAGCACCATTTGTTGAATAGGGTGTCCTTTCCCCACTTTATGTTTTTGTTTGCTTTGTCAATGATCAGTTGACTGTAAGTATTTGGCTTTATTTCTGGGTCCTCTAGTCTTTTCCATTGGTCTATGTACCTATTTTTATACCAGTACCATGCTGTTTTGGTGACTATGGCCTTAGAGTACAGTTTGACGTTGGGTAATGTGATGTCTCCAGATTTGTTCTTTTTGCTTAGTCTTGCTTTGGCTATGCAGGCTCTTTTTTGGTTCCATATGAATTTTAGGATTGTTTTTTCTAGTTCTGTGAAGAATGATGGTGGTATTTTGACAGGAATTACATTGAATTTGTAGACTGCTTTTGGTAGTATGATCAATTTCACAATATTAATTCTACCTATGCATGAGCATGGGATGTGTTTCCATTTCTTTGTGTCATCTATGATTTCTTTCATAGTCATGATGACCTTTTCCCCTTTACCTATTGGGCACAATGGTTTTTATAAAATATATGGTACATCAAGCTTCTCCCTATAACTTATTGCATTTTTTTTTTTTTGAGACAGAGTATCTATCTCTCTGTTGCCCAGGCTGGAGTGCAGTGACACAATCACAGCTCACTGCAGCCTCAACTTCCTGGGCTCAAGCGATCCTCCTGCCCCAGCCTCCTGAGTAGCTGAGACTCCAGGCATGTGCCACCACACCTGGCTTTTTTTTTTTTTTTTTTTTTGGTGGAGATGAGGTTTCACTATGTTGCCCAGGCTGGTCTCAAAGTCCTGGGCTCAAGTGATCCTCCCACCTCAGCCCCACAAAGTGCTGGGATTTCAGGTGTGAACCACCATGCCCAGCTACTTATTGCAATTTTTAAGCCAGTTTTTATCTGCCTTCTAATTTTTAGCTTCTTGGCAGAAGTTTTAAGTTCTAAGTGGTAAAATAGTGTCATAATTTCTTCTACCCCCTAGTTCAGTTTTGGTTGTGTTTTTGGGGTTTTGTTTGTTTGTTTTTTGGGACGGAGTCTTGGTTTGTCACTCAGGCTGGAGTCAAATGGCACAGTCTCGGCTCACTGCAACCTCCGCCTCCTGGGCTCTAGCAATTCTCCTGCTTCAGCCTTCCAAGTAGCTGGGATTACAGGCGTATGCCAACATGCCTGGCTAATTTTTGTATTTTTAGTAGAGACAGGGTTTCACCATGTTGGCCAGGCTGGTGAAACTCCTGACCTGAAGTGATCCAGTGTGCTGGGATTACAGGCATGAACCACCATGCCCAGCCTACCTAGTTCAATTCTAAGCATTCTTTGGTTGCTACTATGTTCCAGGCAATTACTAAGTAAACCCTGAGAGGTAAGAGATTCAGAGGGACACTATATCGGGGCAATAGACATGTGATAGATAATTCTATATGGCATGATAACTGACGATGAAGGACCACATGCTATTATGGACACACAGATTTAGGTCACTTAGCTGAACTCAGTAGTAGAGCCCAAGTTTCTAGAAGAAATTATTCATTAGATGAATTTTAGAAAACAGGACATCAGCAAATAAACAAAATGGGAAGAGCATGCTAGGTAAAGGTCATACCACAAGAAGTGTGCAGATATGTGAGTGACATGAGGACTACTGCCTGTAATTGCTAAAGCCTGGAATATACAAAGAATGGTGAGAGACGATGTCAGAGCTATTGCAGGGTCAGCTTGGACTTTTTACCTACAGACCTAGGGCATAATAAATACCAGGTTTAAGCCACTAAGTTTGTGGTAATTTGTCAGGGTAGCAATAGAAAACTAATATGAACTTTGCTGCCTGGAAGTGGTGTGCTGTTGTAACAAATATCTAAAAATGTGGAAAGCCTTGGAATTGGGGAGTGGGTAGAAGCTGGAAGAATTCTGAGAAACATGATGGAAAAACCTAGATTGTCTTCAGCAGACTGAAATACAGACAGGAAAGGTGGTACCAGTGAGAGTTCAGAAGGAAATGAGGAACACATTACTAGAAACTGCAGTAAGGATGATCTTCATTATATACTAGTAGAAAGCTTAGTGAAATGTGTCCTGTAGTTATGTGGAAAGCCAGAAGTGTAAACGGTGGACTGGGATATTTAGCTAAAGAGATGTCCAAGTTTAGAACTGATCAGGTAACCTAACTGCATGCCAGAACAAAGTCCAACACTATTTAAAGGAATAAAACAAAATCCAGCATAAAACAATGTAAAATCACAAGGTCTACCTTCACATCAAAAAATTATCAGGCATGCAAAAAAGCAGGAAGATGTGACCCATAACTAGATAAAAAAATCTGTCAAAAGAAATGGTCATTTCTAAGTCTGAGGTAATGAGACTTGAACATAAAAGCAGCTATTATAAATATGCTCCAAACACTCAAGAATGTAGAAGAACCCAAATAGAATTGCTAGAGATGAAAGACACACTATCCAAAATCAAAAACACATGGATGCTTTTACTACACTACAGACATGGTCTCCATGTAGTACATATAAAACTGCAGACTTCAATTTTCCTGGAGTCTTTTATACGGTTAATTACATCTCCATGCAGGGCTGAAAAGAATGACCTGTGCTTACATGTAAAACCATGTTGTTGGAGGAGGGGGTGCCCCAGCTTAGTGAACCCCAGCCTCCCTCCTGGGGTGCCTCATTCCAGGGCTCTTCCATCTTTCTCTAGCAGCCAAGGCCCAGGCTGACAACCTCCCAACCACACCACACCCTCTGGACTGAAGCCTCTAGGCCCCAGATTGCTGACTCAGGCTGCTGGGCACACAGCCCCCAGGCTGACCGGAAGACGGGGCTCACTGCACACTCATCCCAAGGGCAGTGACTTAAGCCTCTCCAGTTTTCCTGTTAACTAAGTAAGCCTCAAGTCCTTTTAGTGTTTGTTTCTCTTCGAGAAAATAAAACACTTATTTGTTTCCTTTGTATCCTCCTCTCATTCAGGGGGTTCAATAAATTATCTGCCAGAAAGGAAGTGTGCAGCTAATTCAGTCCTCCAGCAAAGAAAAGTGGGAGGCCCCGAGGAATTGTCATTATGCAATAATGAACCTTGGACAGCCAAAATTTCATCTACAATATCAAACATGGAACTTAACTTTGGAGTTTATTTTATTCTAAAAATCAGGTTTTCCCCCTAGCTTTTAAGATTGAAAAAAAATCCTCCTTGGAGGGGACTGTCATCTTACATAGCTGACAGTAATTTTCAGATTTGTGGAGTTTTGCAAGCTTTAAGCAAAGTAGATGAACCAGGCCCAATGCATCAGCTTTGTTTAACATCACCGAGTAGACTAATACTCCTCCCAGAGCCTGATCTAGGACTACAGCTGAAGGCTTTCAGGTTTGGACAAAAATCTTTGAGTATTAACTTGGAAATAAGGTAAATTGATGGATGGGTATGTAATACATTGAGAACAGTTAAATGTTAATGATAGAATCTAGTGGTGGGTATAAGGGCATTCACTGTAAAATTCAACTTTCCTGTACATTTCAAAGTTTTTCATACTAAAATGTTTCAGGGGGTTGGGGGTATATTAGGGTTATTTAGAGACACATAACTAATAGGATAGATGTATATATGAGAGGGAGTTTATTAAGGAGAATTGACTCACACAATCACAAGGTAAAGTCATACAATAGGCCTCCTGCAAGCTGAGGAGCAAGGAAGCCCGTGGTAGATCAATCCAAGCACCAAAAACTCAAAGATAGGGAAGCTCACAGTGCAGCCTTCAGTCTATGGCCAAAGGCCCGAGAGCCCATGGAAAACCACTGGTGTAAGTCCAAGAGTCCAAAAGCTGAAGTACTTGGAGTCTAATGTTGAAGGGCAGCAAGCATCTAGCACGGGAGAAAGATGAAGGCCGGAAGACTCAGCAAATCTGCTCTCCCATCTTCTCCTGCCTGCTTTATTCTAGCCGTGCTGGCAGCTGATTAGATGGTGCCCAACCAGACTGAGGGTGGGTCTCCTCTCCCAGTCCACTGACTCAAATGTTAATCGTCTTTGGCAACACTCTGACAGAGATGCCCAGGAACAATGCTTTGCATCCTTCAATCTAATCAAGTTGACATTCAATATTAACCATCACAGGGGGCAAGAGGCTTTGTGTCAAATCCCTGTTGCTATGAGTGGTGAGACTAGAACAAAATGCCCAATACTCAAATTACCTCATTTTCTTGTTTTTTCTTTTTGCCTCTAGATATGATACCTCATTTTTTAATATGTGTAATGTAGATCATTACTGATCTCATATGGTTGATGAGAAAAATGACAATGTCAAGAACATTTCTGGCACTACTAGAGGCCCTCAAATCAAGGGTAGCCACCTGGTGGGGCAAAGAAATGCAGTTCAGGGATCACTGGAGTGGGCTGGTGAGAAACTTCTTTAAGGAGGTGGAGGAGCAGGGGCACTTCTGGGTTTTATTGTGCCTGGATGGCCATCTGATTACATGTGGCTTAGCCTGGAAACCCTCAATGCAGAACTCCAACCCCAAGAAAGTGCTTCAAGGACACCCCAGGTGGACCCAGAGGGCAGCTACAAGCCGACTTTTATGCTCTGCCTCCAGAATGACTCCTTCCAATGCTCACTAATGCTTAGGGGCCTGAGGAGAAGTCTTTTATGCCCAGAAATGACAACCACTTCCTCTGACTCTAAGAACAGTCCATTTAGGCTATTTCATCTTTGCCAGTTTCATTTTAGGAAACACAAGCCTTATAACAAAATCCTGAGGAAATCAGCTGTGAAATACACAGACTTTGTGCGGAGAAGTGGTACAAGTGTGCAATGCTTCAGTCTTAGTGACTGAGGACAGCCAGCCCACATGCCCAGTACCAAAGGGGCACATGCTCCACACCAAATGGGCAAAAATTCCACAGCCGAGCCTGCCCAGACAAGGGGACCCGCTACACAACTCCACACCCTCAGCACTTTGTGACATAGGACAATTCCTGCCGCGTGACAGGACTCCAGTCCTGGAGCTGCTACCGGGTGCAAGTGACATGCTGGAAAGAGCGTGGTAGACATCTAGGGGCCAACTCTAGGAACATGTGTTTCTTATTCAGAATAGCTTTTTGTTTTGTTTGTTTGTTTTAACTTGTGAGGCTTCTTCACTACTCAGGGACAAAAGAAAGAGGAAAGAATGGAAAAAGTGAAACTACAGAACAGAAGTTGTGCAACTTCCAGAAAACTGCTCTAAGACAAGCAAGAAGGGAGACCTGCTAAATGCCCATTATGACACTATTTGACTAAACAGGTTTGAAATACTCTGGCATAAAATGAAGGCCATCCCCTAATGGTTTGTTCTTGGTGTTGGGCAAATCATAAAAGGACCAGACATTGCTGTGATGAATTATATGCCCTGGAGAGAGGCAGAAAGTGATTATACCACCTTCATTTGCACATGGAAAGGAAAACTAAAGGTAGTATCTTAAATCTTTCCTTTGCACAGTCTGCTTGCCTCTTGTCACAGAGCACGCCTGCATGTCTTTAAAAGCATGTGATATTCTAGTTCTTTAATTCAGGATACATGTAAAGGCAAGATTCCACCTGATACAACACTGATTTTTGAGACTGAACTTTATGCTGTGACCAGAGGACCACTGAACCATTTAAACAGAAAGACACCATGACAGACAACTCTCTAAAACAGAGCTAATCACTACCTAAAAGAGAAGTTTTAAAAAGATGAGAAGCCATGTGACAAGTCATATCAGAATGCAGTTTTAGGCCAGGCACAGTGGCTCACATCTGTAATCCCAACATTTTGGGAGGCCAAGATGGGACAATAACTTGAGCCCAGGAATTCCAGACCAGCCTGGGCAACACGGCGAAGCCCCATCTCTACCAAAAAAATAAAAAAATTAAAAAAAAATTAGCTGGGTGTGGCAGTGTGCACCTGTAGTCCCAGCTACTTAGGAGGCTGAGATGGGAGGATCGCTTTTGCCCAGAAGTTCGAGACTGCAGTGAGCTATCATATGATTGTGCCACTGCACTCGAGCCTGGGTGACAGAGCAAGACTCCATTTCTAAAAAAAACAAAAACAAAGCAGTTTTAGAAGATATTTTAAAGAAAAATGATCATGATGGTGACAGTTTCATTTCTTTCAAGGAATACAATGCATATCAACATTATGAACTGTAATGTTTTTTATTTCTATATTTTCTTAGATATTTACTGTCTTTGTTTATAAAATAGTCACTTTCACAAAAAAACCCAAACCCAAATTACTGCTTTTGATGTTGTGCTATTGTACATAGAAATGTACACAGTAAGGTTCTGCAATGAAAAGCACAGTACTCTTGAGACTTAGCACTGCTTTGATTCATTGTTCAGGCTACAATTTCCCCCCTTAGAATGTAAGAAAAGTTAGTGCTTGTCGCCAATAAATGGTAATACTAAAATGAACTAACTCCCACCTATGCAAAGAGAAAAATAATTGAAAAAAATGAGCAAAGTCTCTGAGATCTGTGGGAACAATATCAAGTTGTCTAACAGATAGTAGTTGGAGTCTCAGATGGAGGATAGTAATAGCATTTGACAAAATAATGGCTGAAAATGCTACACATCTGATGAAAGTGATAAGCCCGCAGATCTATGAATCTTAATAAACCCCAAAGCA
Source organism: Gorilla gorilla gorilla (assembly GCF_029281585.2). Classification (NCBI taxonomy): domain Eukaryota; kingdom Metazoa; phylum Chordata; class Mammalia; order Primates; family Hominidae; genus Gorilla; species Gorilla gorilla. The sequence continues at coordinate 168,186,126 of NC_073229.2, forward strand.
CAAAAAAGAAAGCTACATGTGTTAAGACGGTAATACGACTGAAACTTATCTACTTATTGTTTGTTTGTTTGAACTTGTGAGGCTTCTTCACTACATAAGGTTGCCCTATCAAGATTTTGGTTAATTTCATTGTAGAAACTGACAAGCTGTTCCTAAAATTCATATGAAAATTCAAGGGAACCAGAATTACCAAAAAATCTTGAAAGAGTAGAACAAAGTTAAGGGGCCACCCTCCCTAATTTCAAAACTTACTACAAAGCTACAGTAATCAAGACAATGAGGTACTGGCATTAAGGCTAGCTATAGATCAATGAATAGAATCAAGCACCCATAAATAAACCCGTATGTCTGTACCCAGTAGATTTCTGACAAGGATGCCAAGACAATTCAATGGGGAAAGAATAGTTTTTTTTCAGTGAGTGGATAAATAAAATGACACATCCATACAAAGAAATATATTTGGAAATAAAAATAAATGAAGTACTGATACATGCTACAACATGGGTGGCCTTTGAAAACATTATACTGTGTGAAGAAATCAATCACAAAGAACCACATATTATATGATCCCATTTATATGAAATGCCCAGAGTAGCCAAATCTAGATAGACAGAAAGTAGATTAGTGACTGCCTAGGGCTAAAAGTGATGAAAGGAGTGGGGATGATGACTAAATGAAAAAGTCATAAACTTGATTATGGTGGAAAATGCACAACTCTGTGAATATATTAAAAGCCATTTTAAATGGGTGAATTGTATGATAAGTGAACTATATCTCAGTAAGTTGTTTTTCACAAAAAGAAAAGAAAACCACGCCAAGACACATCATAAAAATTGCTGAGAGCCAGTGATATAGAAAATAAATATCAGAAGTAGCTCAGGGATAGGGGAAAGACATAAAGTAAAAACACAAGCCACAAATTTGGGAGATAGGTTTGCTATTCCAGAATTATAAAAAGTGATTACAAATAAATAAGGAAGAGACAATCCAAAAGAAAAATGGGCAAGGCATATAAACCGGTGTTTTACTGAAGAATAAACAGAAATGGCTCAGAAACAAATGAAAAGATGGTTGACTTCATTAGTCATCAGATAATGAAATTTTAAAATATCACATGCTGGCCAGATGCAGTGGCTCACACCTGTAATCTTAACACTTTGGGAGGCAGAAGTGGGTGGATCATTAGGGCCCAAAGTTTGAAACCAGTCTGGCCAACATGGCAAAACCCCATCTCTACCAAAAAATACAAAAATTAGCTGGGCATGTTGGCACACACTTGTAATCCCAGCTACTCAAGAGGCTGAGACACGAGAATTGCTTGAACCTGGGAGGTGGAGGTTGCAGTGAGCCAAGATTGTGCCACTTCACTCCAGCCTGGGTGACAGAGTGAGACTGTGTCTCAAAAATAAAATCAAATAAAATATCACATGCCGTTTTACACCCCAAAAATGAAAAGGTTGACAAGGAGAGATTTACACTTCTGATAGGGGTATTAAATAGCACAACCACATTGATCAATAATTTGTAATAAGTGAATACAAAGGGGTATAGATTAAATGCTACAGAAATTCCATTCCTGGGTATAAATCCTAGACACATTTATGCATATGTACACCAAGATATATGTGCAAGAATGTTCACAGCAAATCTCTTTGTAGTAGCAAAAGGCCAAAAGGTCTATCAACAAGAAAATTAATAAATTGTGGCACATAATGGCATCCTTATGCCAATAAAAATGGATGAAATTATAGTTAGGTTCAAAAGGCAAGCCTCCAGATAATTTATATCATATAATTCCATGTACAACATTCAACAACAAGCAAAACTAAACATATACAAATGTCAGGGAAAATGATGAACAAGGTTAGAAAATGATTAATATAAAAATACTGCACAGTGATAACATTTAATGAGAAAAAAAGAAGGAGGGGCTTAGGCAGGGACCTACAGGGAACTCTGAAGTTCATGGTAAGTACTAAATACATAACCAAAGTACTCAAAATAGAAAATATTTTAGTAATGTTTCAGCTAGTTAATATCTTACTTAAAACAAGGTCTAGGCCAGGCATGGTGGCTCACACCTGTAATCCCAGCACTTTGGGAGGCTGAGGCGGGTGGATTGCTTAAACCTGGGAGTTCAAGACTAGCCTGGGCAACATAGTGAAATCCTGGCTCTATTAAAAAAACAAAAATTAGCTGGGCATGGTGGCACATGCTTGTAATCCCAGCTACTCAGGAGGCTGAGGCAGGCAAATCATTTGAACCTGAGAGGCAGAGGTTGTGGTGAGCCAAGATCACACCACTACACTCTAGCCTGGGTGACAGAGGGAGAGTCAGTCTCAAAAAATAAATAAATACAAAAATAAAGAAAACAATATCTAAAAAATAATAAAAGCTACTAGGAGGTAGCCAGGCACAGTGGCTCACACCTGTAATCCCAGCACTTTGGGAGGCCAAGGCAGTCAGATCACTTGAGGCCAGGAGTTCGAGACCAGTCTGGCCAACATGGCAAAACCTGTCTCCACTAAAAAATACAAAAAAATTTGTGTGGTGGCACATGCCTGTAATCCCAGCTACTTGGGAGGCTGAGACAGGAGAATTGCTTGAACCTGGGAGGTGGAGGTTGCAGTGAGCTGAGATCAGACCACTGCATTCCAGCTCAGGTGACAGACTGAGACTCTGTCTCAAAAACAAAAACAAAAACAAAACAAAACAAAACAAAAAAACAAACTAATAGGAGATGAAGAAGTAAAGATAGCCAACTTTGAATAATCTTTAAAACCCTTAGGTGGGAAAAAGAGAGAATATAGTAGTCAGAAAGGGATCTGTGGTCAAGAGACAGTTTGGCTTTATTCTTTTCCAGAACAGGAAATGTTTTGCAGACATATGAGCTGAGGGGTGAAGACCAATGGAGAGTAGCAAGTTAACAGTAGTAGTAGCCTTAGTAATAGGAATAGTAAAAGCTAATATTTATTGAGAGCTTGTGGCAGATACTATTCCAACTTTATATATATATATATACTTTAAGTTCTAGGGTACATGTGCACAACATGCAGGTTTGTTACATATGTATACATGTGCCATGTTGGTTTGCTGCACCTATTAACTCATCATTTACATTAGGTATTTCTCCTAAGGCTATCCCTCCCCCATGCCCCCACCCCACACCAGGCCCCGGTGTATGATGTTCCCCACCCTGTGTCCAAGTGTTCTCATTGTTCAATTCCCACCTATGAGTGAGAACATGCGATGTTTGGTTTTTTGTCCCTGTGATAATTTGCTCAGAATGATGGCTTCCAGCTTCACCCATGTCCCTAAAAAGGACATGAACTCATCCTTTTTTATGGCTGCATAGTATTCCATGGTGTATATGTGCCACATTTTCTTAATCCAGTCTATCATTGTTGGACATTTGGGTTGGTTCCAAGTCTTTGCTATTGTGAATAGTGCTGCAATAAACATACATCTGCATGTGTCTTCATAGTGCATGATTTATAATCCTTTGGGTATATACCCAGTAATGGGATCACTGGGTCAAATGGTATTTCTAGTTCTAGATCCTTGAGGAATTGCCACACTGTCTTCCACAATGGTTGAACGAGTTTACACTCCCAACAATGGCATAAAAGCATTCCTATTTCTCCACATCCTCTCCAGCACCTGTTCCTGACTTTTTAATGATCGCCATTCTAACTGGTGTGAGATGGTATCTCATTGTGGTTTTGATTTGCATTTCTCTGATGACCAGTGATGATGAGCATTTTTTCATGTGTCTGTTGGCTGCATAAATGTCTTCTTTTGAGAAGTGTCTGTTCATATCCTTTGCCCACTTTTTGATGGGGTTGTTTTTTTCTTGTAAATTTGAGTTCTTTGTAGATTCTGGATGTTAGCCCTTTGTCAGATGGGTAGATTGCAAAATTTTTCTCCCATTCTGTAGGTTGCCTGTTCACTCTGATGGTAGTTTCTTTTGCTGTGCAGAACCTCTTTCGTTTAATTAGATCCCATTTGTCTATTTTGGCTTTTGTTGCCATTGCTTTTGGTGTTTTAGTCATGAAGTCCTTGCCCATCTTATGTCCTGAATGGTACTGCCTGGGTTTTCTTCTAGGGTTTTTATGGTTTTAGGTCTAACATTTAAGTCTTTAATCCATCTTGAATTAATTTTTGCATAAGGTGAAAGGAAGGGATCCAGTTTCAGCTTTCTCCATATGGCTAGCCAGTTTTCCCAGCACCATTTATTAAATAGGGAATCCTTTCCCCATTTCTTGTTTTTGTCAGGTTTGTCAAAGACCAGATGGTTGTAGATGTGTGCTGTTATTTCTGAGGCCTCTGTTCTGTTCCACTGGTTTATATATCTGTTTTGGTACCAGTACTATGCTGTTTTGGTTACTGTAGCCTTGTAGTATAGTTTGAAGTCAGGTAGTGTGATGCCTCCAGCTTTGTTCTTTTTGCTTAGGATTGTCTTGGCAATGCAAGCTCTTTTTTGGTTCCATATGAACTTTAAAGTGGTTTTTTCCAATTCTGTGAAGAAAGTCATTGGTAGCTTGATGTGGATGGCATTGAATCTATAAATTACCTTGGGCAGTAGGGCCATTTTCATGATATTGATTCTTCCTACCCATGAGCATGGAATGAATGTTCTTCCATTTGTTTGTGTTCTCTTTTATTTTGTTGAGCAGTGGTTTATAGTTCTCCTTGAAGAGGTCCTTCACATCCCTTGTAAGTCGGATTCCCAGGTATTTTATTCTTTTTGTAGCAATTGTGAATGGGAGTTCACTCATGATTTGGCTCTCTGTTTGTCTGTTATTGGTGTATAGGAATGCTTGTGATTTTTCCACATTGATTTTGTATCCTAAGACTTTGCTGAAGTTGCTTATCAGCTGAAGGAGATTTGGGGCTGAGACAATGGGGTTTTCTAAATATACAATCATATCATCTGCGAACAGGGACAATTTGACTTCCTCTCTTCCTAATTGAATACCCTTTATTTCTTTCTCTTGCCTGATTGCCCTGGCCAGAACTTCCAACACTATGTTGAATTGAAGTGGTGAGAGAGGGCATCCCTGTCTTGTGCCAGTATTCAAAGGGGATGCTTCCAGTTTTTGCCCATTCAGTATGATATTGGCTGTGGGTTTGTCATAAATAGCTCTTACTATTTTGAGATATGTCCCATCAATACCTAGTTTACTGAGAGTTTTTAGCATGAAGGGCTGTTGAATTTTGTCAAAGGCCTTTTCTGCATCTATTGAGATAATCACGTGGTTTTTGTCTTTGGTTCTGCTTATGTGATGGATTACGTTTATCGATTTGCATATGTTGAATCAGCCTTGCATCCCAGGGATGAAACCAATTTGATCTTGGTGGATAAGCTTTTTGATGTGCTGCTGGATTTGGTTTGCCAGTATTTTATTGAGAATTTTCGCATCGATGTTCATCAGGGATATTGGTCTAAAATTCTCTCTTTTTTGTTGTGTCTCTGCTAGGCTTTGGTATCAGGATGATGCTGGCCTCATAAAATGAGTTAGGGAGGATTCCCTCTTTTTCTATTGATTGGAATTGTTTCAGAAGGAATGGTACCAGCTCCTCTTTGTACCTCTGGTAGAATTTGGCTGTGAATCCGTCTGGTCCTGGACTTTTTTTGGTTGGTAGGCTATTAATTATTGCCTCAATTTCAGGGCCTGTTATTGATCTATTCAGGGATTCAACTTCTTCCTGGTTTAGCCTTGGCAGGGTGTATGTGTCCAGGAATTTATCCATTTCTTCTAGGTTTTCTAGTTTATTTGCGTAGAGGTGGTTATAGTATTCTCTCATAGAAGTTTGTATTTCTGTGGGATCGGTGGTGATATCCCCTTTATCATTTTTTATTGTGTCTATTTGATTCTTCTCTCTTTTCTTCTTTATTAGCCTTGCTAGTGGTCTATCAATTTTGTCGATCTTTTCAAAAACCAGCTCCTGGATTCACTGATTTTTTGAAGGGTTTTTTGTGTCTCTATCTCCTTCAGTTCTGCTCTGATCTTAGTTATTTCTTGCTTTCTGCTAGCTATTGAATTTGTTGGCTCTTGCTTCTCTAGTTCTTTTAAGTGTGATGTTAGGGTGTCAATTTTAGATCTTTCCTGCTTTGTCTTGTGGGCATTTAGTCCTATAAATTTCCCTCTACACACTGCTTTAAATGTGTCCCAGAGATGCTGGTACATTGTGTCTTTGTTCTCATTGGTTTCAAAGAACATCTTTATTTCTGCTTCCATTTCGTTATTCACCCAGTAGTCATTCAGGAGCAGGCTGTTCAGTTTCCATGTAGTTGTGTGGTTTTGAGTGAGTTTCTTAACCCTGAGTTCTAATTTGATTGCACTGTGGTCTGAGAGACAGTTTGTTGTGATTTCTGTCCTTTTACATTTGCTGAGGAGTGTTTTACTTCCAACTATGTGGTCAACTTTGGAATAAATGCAATGTGGTGCTGAGAAGAATGTATATTCTGTTGATTTGTGGTGGAGAGTTCTGTAGATGTCTATTAGGTCCGCTTGGTGCAGAGCTGAGTCCAAGTCCTGGATATCTTTGTTAACCTTCTGTCTTGATCTGTCTAATATTGACAGTGGGGTGTTAAAGTCTCCCATCATTATTGTGTGGGAGTCTAAGTCTCTTTTTAGGTCTCTAAGGATTGTTTTATGAATCTGGGTGCTCCTGTATTGGATTCATATCTATATTTAGGACAGTTAGCTCTTCTTGTTGAATTGATCCCTTTACCATTATGTAATGGCCTTCTTTGTCTCTTTTGATCTTTTTTGGTTTAAAGTGTGTTTTATCAGAGACTAGGATTGCAACCCCTGCTTTTTTTTTTTTTTTTTTTTTTTTTTTGCTTTCCTTTTGCTTGGTAGATCTTCCTCCATTCCTTTATTTTGAGCCTATGTGTGTCTCTGCATGTGAGATGGGTCTCCTGAATACAGCACTCTGATGGGTCTTGACTCTTTATCCAATTTGCCAGTCTGTGTCCTTTAATTGGGGAATTTAGCCCATTTACATTTAAGGTTAATATTTTTATGTGTGAATTTGATCCTGTCATTATGATGTTAGCTGGTTGTTTTGCCTGTTAATTGATGCAGCTTCTTCCTAGTATCGATGGTCTTTACAATTGGGCATGTTTTTGCAGTGGCTGGTACTGGTTGTTCCTTTCCATGTTTAGTGCTTCCTTCAGGAGCTCCTGTAAGGCAGGCCTGGTGGTGACAAAAATCTCTCAGCATTTGCTTGTCTGTAAAGGATTTTATTTCTCCTTCACTTATGAAGAAGCTTAATTTAGCTGGATACGAAATTCTTGGTTGAAAATTCTTTTCTTTGAGAATGTTGAATATTGGCCCCCGCTCTCTTCTGGCTTGTAGTTTCTGGCGAGAGACCCACTGTTTGTCTGATGGGCTTCCCTTTGTGGGTAACCCGACCTTTCTCTCTGGCTGCCCTTAACATTTTTTCCTTCATTTCAACCTTGATGAATCTGACAGTTATGTGTCTTGGGGTTGCTCTTCTCAAGGAGTATCTTTGTGGTGTTCTCTGTATTTCCTGAATTTGAATGTTGGCCTGCCTTGCTAGGTTGGGGAAGTTCTCTTGGATAATATCCTGAAGAGTGTTTTCCAGCTTGGTTCCATTCTCCCCATCACTTTCAGGTACACCAATCAAACGTAGATTTGGTCTTTTCACATAGTCCCATATTTCTTGGAGGCTTTGTTCATTTCTTTTTACTCTTTTTTCTCTAAACTTCTCTTCTCACTTCATTCATTTGATCTTCAATCACTGATACCCTTTCTTCCACTTGATTGAATTGGCTACTGAAGCTTGTGCATGCGTCACATAGTTCTTGTGCCATGGTTTTCAGCTCCATCAGGTCATTTAAGTTCTTCTGTACACTGTTTGTTCTAGTGAGCCATTCATCTCATCTTTTTTCAAGGTTTCTGGCTTCTTGCAATGGGTTCGAACATCCTCCTTTAGCTCGGAGAAGTTTGATATTGCCGATCTTCTGAAGCCTACTTCTGTCAGCTCGTCAAAGTCATTCTCCATCCAGCTTTGTTCTGTTGCTGGCAAGGAGCTGTGATCCTTTGGAGGAGAAAAGGTGCTCCAGTTTTTAGAATTTTCAGCTTTTCTGCTCTGGTTTCTCCCCATCTTTGTGGTTTTATCTACCTTTGGCCTTTGATGATGGTGACCTACAGATGGGGTTTTGGTGTGGATGTTCTTTTTGTTAATGTTGATGCTATTCCTTTCTGTTTGTTAGTTTTCCTTCTAACAGTCAGGTCTCTCAGCTGCAGGTCTGCTGGAGTTTGCTGGAGGTCTACTCCAGACCCTGTTTGCCTGGGTGTCACCAGCAGAGGCTGCAGAAGAGCAAATATTGCTGGCTGATCCTTCCTCTGGAAGCTTCGTCTCAGAGGGGCATCTGGCTAAATGAGGTGTTAGTTGGCCCCTACTGGGAGGTGTCTCCCAGTTAGGCTACACGGGGGGTCAGGGACCCACTTGAGGAGGCAGTGTGTCTGTTCTCGAAGCTCAAACACTGTGCTGGGAGAACCACTGCTCTCTTCAGAGCTGTCAGACAGGGACATTTAAGTCTGCAGATGTTTCTGCTGCCTTTTGTTCAGCTATGCCCTGCCCCCAAAGGTGGAGTCTACAGAGGCAGGCAGGCAGGCCTCATTGAGCTGCAGGTGGGCTCCACCCAGTTGGAGCTTCCTGGACACTTTGTTTACCTACTCAAGCCTCAGCAATAGCGGACACCCCTCCCCCAGCCAGGCTGCCACCTCACAGTTCGATCTCAGACTGCTGCACTAGCAGTGAGCAAGGCTCTGTGGGCGTGGGACCCGCTGAGCCATGAGCAGGATATAATCTCCTGGTGTGCCGTTTGCTAAGACCATTGGAAAAGCACAGTATTTGGGTGGCAATGTCCCGATTTTCCAGGTACAGTCTGCCACAGCTTCCCTTGGCTAGGAAAGGCAAATCCCCCAACCCCTTGCACTTCCCGGGTGAGGCAACACCCCGCCCTGCTTCAGCTTGCCCTCCATGGGCTGCACCCACTGTCCAACCAGTCCCAATGAGATGAACCAGGTACCTCGGTTGGAAATGCAGAAATCACCTGTCTTCTGCATCGATCACACTGGGAGCTGCAGACTGCAGCTGTTCCTATTTGGCCATCTTGGAACGGACCATTATTCCAACTCTTTACCTACCTTAACTCATGGCATCCTCTCAACATTATAAGGTAAGCTCTATCTATTAGTGCATTCTCACATTGCTATAAAAATCTGCCCAAGATGGGGTAATTTTTAAAGTAAAGATGTTTAACTGACTCACAGTTCCGCATGACTGGGAGGCCTCAGGAAACTTACAATCATGGCAGAAGGGGAAGAGGCATGGCTTATGTGGCATGAGAAAATGAGAGCAAGAGCAGGGAAAATTCCCTTATAAAACCATCAGATATCGTGGGAACTCACTCACTATCACAAGAACAGCATGGGGAAAACCACCCCCATGATCCAATCACCCCACACCAGGTCTCTCCCTCAACACATGGGGATTGTGAGGATTATGGAGATTACAATTCAAGATGAGATTTGGGTGGGAACACAAAGTCTAACCATATCATTCTGCCCCTGACACCCCCAGATCTCATGTCCTCACACTTCAAAACCAATCAGCCCTTCCCAAAAGTTCCCCAAAGCCTTCTCATTTCAGCATTAACTCAAAAGTCCAAGTCCAAAGTCTCTTCTGAGACCAGGCAACTCCCTTGCTACTAAGAGCCTGTAAAATCAAAACCAAGTTAGCTACTTCCCAGATACAATGAGGGTACAAGCATTAGATAAATGCTCCCATTCCAAATGGGAGAAATTGGTCAAAACAAAAGGGCTACAGGCTCCATGCAAGTCCAAAATCCAAGGGGACAGTCATTAAATCTTAAAGCTCCAACATAATCTCCTTTTATTCCATGTCTCACATCAGGGTATGCTGATGCAAGAAGTGGGCTCCTATGGTCTTGGGCAGCTCTGCCCCTGCGGCTTTGCAGGGTACAGCCTCCCTCTTGGCTGCTTTCATGGGCTGGCATTGAGTGTTGGTGGCTTTTCCAGGTGCACAGGGCAAGCTGTCAGTGGATCTAGCATTCTGGGATCTGGAGGACAGTGGCCCTCTTCTCACAGTTCCATTAGGCAGTGCCCCAGTGGGGACTCTGTGTGGGGGCTCCAACCCCACATTTTCCTCCTGTACTATGCTAGCAGAGGTTCTCCATGAGAGCTCCACCCCTGCAGGAGACTTCTGCCTGGACATTCAGGCATTTCCATACATGCTTTGAAATCTAGGCAGAGGTTCCCAAACCTTGATTCTTGACTTCTCTGCACCCTCAGACCCAACACTATATGGAAGCCTCCAAGGCTTACAGCTTGCAGTCTCTGAAGCAATGGCTTGAGCTGTATGTTGGCCCCTTTTAGCTATGGCTGGGACACAGGGTGCCAAGTCCTGAGGCTACACAGAGCAGCATCAGGGCTGTAAGCCAGGCCCATGAAACCATTTTCTCCTACTAGGCCTCCAGGTCTGTTATGGGAGGGGCTGCCAAGAAGGTCTCTAACATGCCCTGAAATGTTTTCCCCATCATCTTGGCTATTAATATGTGGCTCCTCATTACTCATGCAAATTTCTGCAGCTGGCTTGAATTCCTCAAGAAAATAGGTTTTTCTTTTCTACTACAAGTTCGGGATACATATTTTCCAAACTTTTATGCTCTGCTTCCCTTTTAAATCCAAATTCCAATTTCAAACCATCTCTTTGTGAATGCATAAGATTGAATGCTTTCAAAATCAACCAGGTCACCTCTTGAGTGCTTTGCTGCTTAGAAATTTCTTTTGCCAGTTACCCTAAATAATCTCTCTCAAGTTCAAAGTTGCACAGATCTCTAGGGCAGGGGCAAAATGCCACCAGTCTCTTTGCTAAAGCATAGCAAATGTGACCTTTGCTCCAGTTCCCAAGACTTTCCTTATCTTCATCTGAGACCACCTCAGCCTGTACTTCATTGTCCACATCATTATCTGCATTTTGGTCAAAACCATTCAACAAGTCTCTAGAAAGTTCCAAACTTTCCCACAACTTCCTGTCCTCTTCTGGGCCCTCCAATCTGTTCCAACCTCTGCCTGTTACCCGGTTCCAAAGTTGCTTCCTCATTTTTAAGTATCTTTATAGCAGTACCCCACTACCTTGGTATCAATTAACTGTGTTAGTCAGTTTTCACTTTGCTATAAAGAAATACCTCTGATGGGTAATTTATAAAGGAAAGAGATTTTAATTGACTCACAGTTCTGCACGGCTAGGGAGGCATCAGGAAACTTACAATCATGGTGGAAAGCAAAGAGGAAGCAAGCTTGGACCTTCTCACATGGAAGCAGGAGAAGAGTGAGGAGTGAAGGGGAAAGAGCCTCTTATAAAACCATCAGATCTTGTGAGAACTCACTCACTATCATGAGAACAGCATGGGGAAAACTGGCCCCATGATCTAATTGCCTCCCACCAGGTCTCTCCCTAGACATGTAGGGATAATGGGGATTACAATTTCAAGATGAGATTTGGGTGGGAACACAAAGCCTAATTATGTCACTCTATTACTAGTCCCATTTTTCAAATAAAAAACTGACACATGGAGGTTTGATAACTGTGTGACATACTTAGAAGGTGGCTCCAAAGCCAAAGTTTTTATCCTTCATGCTGCGTAGCTTCTGATCATGAGGGAGAGGATAAATTGAGTAAGCAGGGTCCAACAGGGCACAAGACATGTCTGGACTAAGATCCTTTGAAGCTGGAGAAGTGGAGGGGAGGAAAGGTGCAGATGCGAAAAATGTCAGAAGGGGGAAAGGGTGAATGGGAGGGAAGCCATTCACAATTTAGAGCCTCGGCTTTTTGAATGAAGTAGGAGAGTAGGTATTTTTCATGAAAGCAAGTAAGGGTGCCGGCTGAGTTTAACTCAAAATATTTATGTGTCTGGTGAGTTTTGAGGGAAATTGAGACCACCTAAGGGAACAAGAGATTCACATTGCCCAGAACATACTCATTCCAGGACAATACACCCACTGTGTGACATGCTGGGGGCAACCTCCTGTGCTAATTATTGTTCTTTTATTTCCCCTTGAAATCGACTGCTGAACTCAACTAAGTGAAATATGTCCATAACACAATGCTGCCAGAAGGTCTTTGATACCAGCAACCAGGGCTTGCTCGGCTTTCCTGCCCAAATCCCTTTTCAGGGCATTTCTATCTCTCACATGTTATTCTCTTTTCTTCTGTCTGAGGAGAGAAAGATTCTTCTACACTCTTTTAAGGCTGTCTCTTCTCTATGTTTATGTCTCTATTATTACATTATAGGCTTATTCTAGGGAATAAATATCTTATTCCTGCCTTGCAAAGAATAACCACATGATATTTATACACATCTCTGTGTCAGGTGCAGTGGCTCATGTCTATAATCTCAGCACTTCGGGAGGCCAAGGCAGGAGGATCACTTGAGGCCAGGAGTTTGAGACCAACCTGGGAAAACCTCACTATGTTTTTGTAAAATTCTTACAAAAAGAATTTTTTTTTAAGTAAATCAGGTGTGGTGGCACATGCCTGTTGTCCCAGCTACTCAAGAGGCTGAGATGGCAGGATCACTTGAGTCTGTGAGTTTCAGGCTGTAGTAAACTACAATTGTGCCACCACACTCCAACCTAGGTGACAAAGCAAGACCCTGTCTCAAAAACAAAACAAAGCCAAAAACCTTAGGGAACTGTATCTGTTACTCTTTTATTACCAATAATATCTTCAGGCAAAATCTGCTGACAAACATTTATAAATTAAATGTAAAAATAAAATCTTAAATCAGCTTTAAAATAAGTCAGTATATGATATGTAACAACTCTAAATCAGCTTTAACAGTTTGTAATATGTAACAACTTAAAATCTAGACACCTACAGACTATCAGATAATGTCTAGGAAATCACCTCAATTACGTACTTTCTCTAAGTTTTCTATATATCACACAATTAAATTACAATAAATTTCAGAAAACAATGAATCCACTCAATACAGGAAACCACAATAAGCAAAAGTGCAGGACACAGGGAAGCCAATAACTGCAACATGTATGTGCTTAATGAAAAAAGATCCATTCAGGCATATATTCAGATGCCAAACAGCTTCTCCTAGTACTTTCCTCACACTAATTCTACTTTACTGCTTTGAATCCTTTTGGTAAACAACACCCACCATGCATGAGGCACACACACATAATCAAATAATAACTAAGGACAATCATTTACTCCTGTTTTTTTCACAAATGATATCTTATTGGATGCCCTTTAAACCAATATGTTTCAAATGTTTTTACCAAACCAACACTAAGAAAAACATTTCAAGTTGCAACCAAGTTCAAACATATTGTATTAGTCCTCTTTCATGCTGCTGATAAAGACATATCATAACTATGATAGATAAGACTGGGAAGAAAGAGAGGTTTAATGGACTTACAGTTCCACATTGCTGGAGAGGCCTCACAATCATGGTAGAAAGTGAGGAGGAGCAAGTCATGTCTTACATGAATGGCGGCAGGCAAGAGAGAGCTTGTGCAGGGGATCTCTCATTTTTAAAACCAACAGATCTCATGAGACTCATTCACTATCATGAGAATAGTGCAGGAAAGACCCTCCCCCATAATTTAATCACCTCCCACTGGGTTACTCCCACGACATGTGGGAATTGTGGGAGTTACAATTCAAGATGAAATTTGGGTGGGGACACAGCCAAACCATATCACATATATTCATGAATTACAGTTTAATCTAACAATATTTACCTTACTACTCATGATGCACTGTGAGATTTATTTTTATTTTTACTGGTTTCATTTTACCAAATTAAAACTTAAGAGTTTGAAAAATACTGCTCCAATTACTTTACTCAGGTACTATTTTTAATGACATGATCCTAGGTTGCTATTCAGAAAAATAAATATTTGTCCTAAGATCAGAAAAGAATGTAAGTGATCCTGACAGATAGTATATATATCCTTCATTCAATATGGCAAGGAAAAGAGCACATGGCAAGGAAAAGACTACCACCAAAGAAGGAGCAATCAGTCAATCAATCAATCAATCAATCAATCAACCAAGGCAGATAGAACATTTTTGCTGATATTCAATAAGGGTCCTTTAGAATTATGTGAGGCAGTGTGATACAAAGAATAGAGCACTGAATTTAAAATGTGGATACTTAGTTCAAGCCCCAGTTCTACACTTTGGGCAAGACATTTTGTAGAGATCTAATTTTTCTCATCCATAATGAACATGGGGCAGGGACTCTATCTCCTGTCTAGCACTCTACTCCCAGAGCCTAAACAGTGCTTGACATCTAATAGATGTTGTTAAACAAATGAATGGATGAATATATATCTTGTTCATATGGTTGCAAACAGGATGTCAAACAAATGCTTGATTTTTAAAAATTCAGTCTGAAATAATTGGGGACTCAATATGCTGGCAGCTTCACACTATGCTGATTAAGCACTTTTCTCTTTCCACAACTACTAAACCAAAAACAGAAAAAAAAAATGTGGGGGAGGGGGTTGTGGAGGGACTGATTTTCTGTATTTTTCCTTTTCCAACAACTAGTTCTTATGAAAAGAAATTCTATCAACAATGTGTTTAAATTCTCCACATCCAGGATACATGCAACATTGGTGCCCTCTTAGAACAAAAATGTAAAAAATTGAACTACTCCTTGTTTCAACATTTAAGCCATTTAATTCTTTCTTGGTATCATGAACTGAGAAGACTGAAGGGGGTCACAGAAAAAAATTATAATCACAATACTATATTTTTTCAGGTTAGCACCAATACTTGTAAATGTTTTGATAAACAAGGATGAAACTATTTATTTTAACTGATGCTCAACCATATTGGGTCATCCTTATCAGCTACAACCACACATTGCCAAAATCAATCAATCAATCGTTTTTTTTGAAATGGTCTCACTCTGTCGCCCAGGCTGGAGTGCAGTGGTGCAATTTTGGATTACTGCAACCTCTGCCTCCTGGGTTCAAGCAATTCTCCTGCCTCAGTCTCCTGAGTAGCTGGGATTACAGGCATGCACCATCAAGCCGAGCTAATTTTTGTATTTTTAGTGGAGACAGGGTTTCACCATGTTAGCCAGGCTGGTCTGAAACTCCTGACCTCAGGCGATCAGCCACGATGGCCTCCCAAATTGCTGGTATTACAGGCGTGAGCCACCACACCCGGCCTAATTAGTCATTAATTCTTGAGTAGTTCATTTAAGTATAACATCTTGCTACCACCTATGAGGGATACAAAAGGTCCCAGTGCTTGCCATCTTAACATGATTTATCATGAAACTATTCAATAACTGTGCAAAATACTATTTGATTAAATATGATAGACAGTACAGACAATAAGTCCCTACGGGACTTATTTGGATAAAAAGGAAAATACTACCTTCATAAAGAAACTTACCACCTAAAAGTTTAGGCTTCGGGGATGGCAAATACATGGAAAATGATCAGCTGTTTTCCTCATCCTCTAGTAACTATGTCAGGCCAGTTACTGATCACGGTATTCTTGCCCAGTGAACATAGTTATAACCTCGAGATCCTTATCAGCACATCCTTCTAGGCAGCTACAATAAAATATGATGAAACTTATTTGTCATCTCTGGGCTCAGCCTCTTTAAGAAGCTGCAGGAAAGTCTTTGATTATATTAATTATCACATGAATCCTGTCAAAGTACATACCAAGAAGAACACCATCAACTTCAGAATCCATCAGGAAAGGGATATTCATTTCTCTATATGGTCTAACAAATGACACTATTTAACTCTAGGTCTTAACTTACTTATGTCAAATAACAATTGTACCTATAAATCCAATAAAGTGCTTTATAAAGTCTCATTCTATAACATACCACATGCATGAAATTATAAAATATATGCTCACTTTAACAAACAATACAAAAGTATATAAAGTAAAAACTGAAAGTTTACCAGCCCCTACAACAGTCCATTCTTCAGAGTTAGCCAAGATTAAGTTTAGTATACGTCTTTCCAAACTTACTTTTTACTTATGCAAGAAAAACAATGTGTGTGTCATATGTTTATTGCAGCACAATTTACAATAGCAAAGACATAGAACCAACCCAAATGACCATTAATGATGGACTGGATAAAGAAAATGTGGTACATATATACCATAGAATACTGTGCAACCATAAAAAGGAATGATATCATGTCCCTTGCAGGGGCATGGATGAAGCTGGAAGCCATTATCCTCAGCAAACTAACACAGGAACAGAAAACCAAAAACTGCATGTTCTCACTCATAAGTGGGAGCTGAACAATAAGAACACATGGACAGAGAGACGGCAACAACACACACTGTGACCTGTCAGGGGTCAGAGGCGAGGGGAGGGAGAGCATTAAGACAAATACCTAATGCATGCAGGGCTTAAAACCTAGATGACAGGTTGATAGGTGCAGCAAACCACGGCACACATATACCTACGTAACAAACCTGCACGTTGTACCCATGTATCCCGGAGCATAAAAGAAAAAGAAAAAGAAAAACTAAAAAAGAGAGTGTGTGTGTGTGTGTGTGTGTTTGTGTGTGTGTGTTCATGTGTAAGGTGTACTAGAGCTATTTTCCTTAGAAAAGTATTTCTAGCAAAATTATTTCTTTCCTAAACTTTAAATTTGTAAAAGAAATGCAACATGTAAATAATAGAAATTTAATGCCATTTTATTCTGTACTTAACACAGGTCGGTGTTTGGACATGTACAAATTAAAACACGAGGAAAATGCATTAACCCAGCACCTTTTCAACATGAATTGTCATAATAAAGGATTCCATCCAAGTGTTATTGAAGCTCAAAAAAATAGAACTTTCTATTGAAAAACACCCTTTACATATAGTAGTGCCATATATTTTGAAAAAGAAACGTCTAATGAGCACGGAGAGGCACATCCACAGATATTCATATCCACAGATATTCATGAAAACACACTTACCCAGAAACACAGTGTGTTCGACAGAGAAGAAAGCTTACTGAGTGCTTAGTTCAACACTTTCATTTTACATATAAGGAAGCAGACTCAAAGGTCACAAAGCCAAGAACAGAAGCAGCACCAGAACCACAACCCACCATGACTTGCTGTGCTTGTTATACAAAACCACACTGGTATTCTTTAACATGATGAATTTTATTATACAGATGAGGCTTATGGTTTAAATGGAGGTTCTTATCTGTACTAAATTGCTTTTGTCCCCAAATCTAGCTTCTTGGTGCCCTGGGTGCCTCTATCGTAGGACCCCCAACTGCCCTCAAGCCTGTGATTCTTTCTTCTCCCTCCAGTCTCATCTCAACAGTCTCTTCCATTGATGGCCCTTGTGCTGGTCCATCTCTGCTCTGCCCCAACCCTGACCTTCACTTTCATCCTTAGCAAAGTTTTGGGGCTTAATAAAGGGAAACATGTATGTGCTCATCTCCAGATCTGGAGCCACAGTTGTCAGAGATATAAATCATAACTACAGGTGCCTTTAGGAAAGTGAAAGCTACATTTACATTATTAACGATAACAAGTCCTGGAAGAAAGAACCTCATCCCCATGAACGATACACAGCCACTGTCTTTCTTTGGGTACTACATTCACACACACAGAGAGATTCATGTTCCACCTACATGACAGCCCTGTGATTTGGGCTAAAATTTAACCTTCAAAAGCTCATAAAATAGTAGTGCTCTTACTTTCAAAAGCAGATACACCCTTTTCATA
The DNA here is from genome assembly GCF_029281585.2 of Gorilla gorilla gorilla. Classification (NCBI taxonomy): domain Eukaryota; kingdom Metazoa; phylum Chordata; class Mammalia; order Primates; family Hominidae; genus Gorilla; species Gorilla gorilla. The sequence continues at coordinate 168,203,934 of NC_073229.2, forward strand.
ATGATATATCAGAAGTTCAACATATAAGACAGAAGTACCACAGACAAGTTAAACATGGTGAAAGATTACTCACTTTTCTTTCCCCTCATCCCTTTCTCCAACCCACCCCCACCTCTGAAGAAATCTAGAGCTCCAAGGGATCAGTTTGAGAACCGCTGCTTTATATCTTTTAACACATTCGCTGTTTTAAAAAAGCCTATTTTTCAAAGCTGTTTTATGTTCACAGCAAAATTGAGGAGGAAAGAGACTTCTTACATGTCCCATCCCCCACACATGCACAGCCTCCCGTATTACCAGCATCCCCACCAGGATGGCGCATTTGTTCCAACTGTTGAATCCACACTGACACACCATTATCACCCAGAGTCCATGGTTCACATTAGGGCTCACCTTGACGTTATACATTCTATGTGTTTGGACAAATTTATAACAGCATATATCTACTAATATAGTGCCATACAGAGTAGTGTCACTGCTCTAAACAAAACTCCTCTGTGCTCCGTCTATTTAACCCTCTTTCACCCCTAACCCTTGACAGCCACTGATCTTTTTATTGCCTCCATAGTTCTGCCTTCTCTAGAATGTCATACAGTAGGTAGCCCTTTCAGGTTGGCTTCTTTCACTTAGTAATATGCATTTAAGGTTCCTCCATGTCCTTTCATGGCTTGATAGCTCTTTGTTTTTGTTTTTGTTTTTTTTTTTTTAAATTTAGACAGGGTATCGCTGCTGCCCAGGCCAGAGTGCAGTGGCACAATCACTACTCACTGTAGCCATGAACTCTTGGGCTCAAGTAATCCTCCCACATTAGCCTCTCAAGTAGGTGGGATTACAGGTGTGTGCCACCATGCTAAGCTGATTTTTTTAAATTTTATTTATGCTGCCCAGGTGTTGCCCAGGCTGCTCTCAACCTCCCAGGCTCAAGCAATCCTCCTGCCTCAGCCTCCCAAAGTGCTGAGCCACTATGCCTGACTCTCATTTCTTTTTAGTGCTAAATAATGTCCCACTGGCTGGATGAACCACAGTTTATTAATCCATTCACCTACTGAAGGATATATTGGTTGCTTTCAAGTTATGGAAATTATGAATAAAGCTGCTGTTAACATCCTCATACTTGTCTTTGTGTGGACTTCAGTTTTCAACCCCTTTGGGTAAATACCAAGTAGTGCAATCACTGGATTATATGGTAAGAGTATGTATAGTTTTATAAAAAACTGCCAAAGTTCCTTGCAAAGACACATTCACTTTTACTAAAGAGAAGACCTATATAAAGACAAGGCACATGGTACTTTGCACATTGCAAATCGTTAATAACCAGGAGTATTCTATTTATCCTTGCTTGATAGAAATGTAATGCTTTTACTTCTCCTAAACAAGTTGTTTATAAATATGTTGCTCTGTATTGAATAATATATTAAAAATCACCTTTCTTCTGACCAGAGGCACCCTACATGTATACCTGGCCAAGGGCTGGCCCATCAGTGGCAGGAGGAAGCATGTGCCAGCACCCGTGCCACTGTGGCATGCTGCATACTGCATACAGTGCTCCAGAGAATCGTACCCTTCCCTGCACCGGTACCATTTCCCAATGTACTTGAAAGATTCCAAACCCACAAGCTGATAAAAGATGTTACATTCCCTTCAATCTTTCTCTGAAAATGCCACGCCCATTAGCTTCATCAGCTCATGTCTCTAGCTCCTCTCCCCAAAAGCCCAGTCTAAGTAGCTGTGCCCGAAGAGAAAAGGTTGTTGGAGAAAGTGGCAAATGCCATCCCATGCCTTCCACACCACCACTCCTCACCATTTTTTTTTTTTTTTTTTTTTACCTCTACATGCTTCCTCTCTCTTGTTTCAGCCCAAAGCCCTCAGGTTCATGGACTCATGCAAATTAATGTCTGAAGGAACTTATTATTACTACTGCAGTTTTAACTTTAGCCAGATCTCAAACCAAGATTAGGCTGAGCCAATGAATACTTGACCATCTCTAATAAGATTGACTCCAAATTTATACACCTATACTAAAGCTAAAATTGGTGTCATTTCCAAAATATCATTTGTGCTAGGCCATCTTTGCATCACTATACAGGAATAACTGAGACTGGTTAATTTACAAAGAAAAGAGGTTTAATTGGCTTACGTTTCTGTAGGCTGTACAAGAAGCATGGTGCTGACATATGCTCAGCTTCTGGTGAGGGCTCAAGGAGCTCTTATTCATGGCAGAAGGTGACAGGGACCCAGCATGTCACATGATGAGAGTAAGAGCAAGGTGAGGGAGGTGCCACAGCATCACACACTTTTTAAACAACCAGATCTTGGGTGAGCTCACTCATCGCCAGGAAGATGGCACTAAGCATTCCTGAGGGATCCGTCCCCATGATCCAATCATCTCTCACCAGGCCCCACATCCAACACTGAGGATGACATTTCAACATGAGATTTGGAGGGACGAATTTTCAAACCACATCATTCTGCCCCAGCCCCCCAAATCTCATGTCCTTCTCACATTACAAAGTGCAATCATCTCTTCTCAACAGTCCATTAAATTCTTAACTCATTCCAACATCAAGTCCAAAGCCCTAAGTCTCATCTGAGACTCATGACCTTCCATTTTTGGGCCTATGAAAGCAAAACAAATTATTTACTTCCAAAATACAATGGTGGTACAGACACTGGGTAAACATTCCCATTTCTAAAGGGATATATTGGCCAAAAGAAAGGGGTAATTTTCATGCAAGTCTGAAACCCAGCAGGGCAGTTATTAAATCTTAAAGCTCTGAAATAATCTTTTTTGACTCCATGTCCTGCATCCAGGACACATGGGTACAAGGAGTGGACCCCCAAGGCCTTAGGAAGCTCTGCCCCTGTGGCTTTGCATGGTACAGCCCCTGCAGCTGCTCTCACAGGCTGGAGTTGAGTGTCTGCATCTTTTCTAGGCAAGAGTGCAAGCTGCTGGTGGATCTACCATTCTGGGGTCTGGAGGGTGGTGGCCCCCTTCCCACAACTCCACTAGGCAGTGCCCTGGGGGTACTCTGTGTGGTGGCTCCAGCCCCGCATTTTCCCTCCACATTGCCCTACTAGAGTTTCTCTTCAGGGGCTCCACCCCTACAGCAGGCTTCTGCCTGTACACTCAGGCTTTCTGATATGTCATTGGAAATATAGGTGGAAGCTGCCAAGCCTCCTTCATTCCTGCATTCCATGCACCCACAGGAAGCTGCTAAGGCTTATGGCACCTTGCACTCCCCAAAGCCACAGCCGGAGCTCTACCTGGGGACCCTTTGAACCAAGACTGGAACTGGAGCAGTGGAATGTGAGGAGCAGCTTCCCAGGGTGGTGCAGGGCATCAGGGCCCTAGGCCTGGCCCTTTAAGCCATTCTTTCCTCCTAGGCTTCTGGACCTACAATGTGACTCAGACCTACAGGTCTTGCTAAGGTTCCTCCACCAACTGGGCAGGATTCAGGGGCCTTTGTGTCTGTTAACAAAGCCTCAAAGTCCTCTCCAGATACCTCCTCTCAATTCCCTTTCCTGGGGACCCTGTGACCTCCTGCTCTGTAACCTCCCTTCTCAATAATAGGGAAGAATCACATATATTTTGATAAATACTACTCACAGCCCTAACCCTAATTGTAACTTTCCCAGATATTTTAAATATATTTAGGAAATGTATTCAGCAAAACTATTTAGCAAATAGCTACCACCCATCATAGCCACTCACTAAATCACCTATTGTGAATTTAAGGGAGTCTTGTCACTGGCTGCATTAAGCTTTGTCTTGCCATTAGTAATATTTTCCATCCCTGAGGCTGCCCTGCAAGTAAACCTGCTTAGTCTTTTGGGGTACCTAGGGCCTTTTTGAGAGATCAGCCTTGAGGTCCATTTTGGGAGATAACCTCAAGGTTATTAGTACCTTTACTGTTTATTTCTCTATCCCTAATGCCACTTCACTGTCCCCAGGTGGCCAAGGGTCTGAAAGGTCATTTCCCCCCCTCTAGCAAGAGCAAGTCCTCTTTACTCCTCCACGAAGCTTTCTCAAATTTTATGAGAACCCTCTGATCCCTTCCTTTCAGGAAATTGTGCCACACCATTTTTTTTTGAAATAGGGTCTTACTCTGTTGCCCAGGCTGAAGTGCAGTGGTGTGATCACAGCTCACTGCAGCCTCGACCTCCCAGACTCAAGCAATACTCCCACCTCAGCCTCTCAAGTAGCTGGGACTACAGGCGTAGTCCACCACGCCCAGCTAGGTTTTGTATTTTTTAATAGAGGTGGGGTTTCACCATGTTGCCAAGGCTGGTCTCAAACTCTTGGGCTCAAGCAATCTATCCACCTTGGCCTCCCAAAGTGCTGGGATTACAGGCATGAGCCACTGGGCCAGCCTGTGTCACAGCATTTAGCATTTATATTTATTTCACCTAGTTGGTTTCCTCATTGCTCCCCAGGTTAAATGTTGACTTTCCACCTTCATGTATTACCTATAGCACCCAATATTATCCTAGACACAGGGCTGGTATGTTATACATTTTTTGATTACTTGATTGAGAAGGTTTAAAATGCTGAATTGAAAGACATGAAAGTAGGGGCCATGTGCATCTAAAACTAGAGAGGTGATCTATGGAGATTAAATCTGCCTCTTCCCAAGAAAAAAATGAACCAACACTGGGAAGTATTCTCAAAAGCATTCTTTACACTTTCCTGTGTCCTTATTTTTCAACGAAGAGATTCTTATTCACACTTTTCCATTCCAAATTACCCATTACCATTCTAATTAAAATCTGACCCACATCCCTCATCTCCATATAGATCCATGGTCCCCTCCCCGACCTCTTCAGAGATCAGACCTATGTGAAAGGATATGCAAGAAAATATTTCTGACACCAGAACTACCAGCTGCAGAAAAAAAGCAGTTAAGTTACTAAACAATAAAGCTATTTTTCTAGTGATATTTTAGTATGTTATTGGAAGTTAGAGGGGTTCCCCCTTCTAAAACTCTCCCATATATGACTTCCTTATAGCTTTTCCACCATTTCTCTCCCCTGCCCCCAAAACGAGACCTCCACTTATAAGCCTCAGAAAGAAAAATGTAATTTTCAAAGAAATTTACAATTGGAAGTGGAAAGGTACTGGGTGACAGTGTGAGTAGAAGAGTTGTAACAGACATGCATGATTACAGCCTTTGCTCCTTTTCACTCCAGGGAGAGTCACAACAGCCAGAAGAGAGCCAACCATAGCATGGAGCAGAAGAAACACGCAGGACTAAATTCCAAAAGGCAGCCTCTCATTTCAGTTCAGTTACCCATCAGCCATATGATGTTAGCAATTCAGTCTCTTCCAATTCCAATTTCTTTCTACAACTCAAAAGGACAGTCTATCTGTGCAGCCTACCAAGTTCCACCAGGATCAAACAAAGTGAGGTAAGAACAAGAGAGCAGCCACTCCTGAATGTGGCCTTTTCACAGCCAGGTGCCTCTGAAACATCGTAGCTGTTAATCCTCATGAGTCTCCTGTAGATCATATTATTATATCCCCATTGTACAATGAGCAGACACAGCTAATTGAGGACCTTGTTCAAGGTCACCAGCCAGTAAGTTATTCAAACTTGTTTAGCCCATGTTTAACTTCCACATTATACTGCCTCCCTCTATATTTTGAAATAACTTTAAAACTACAAATCTATACAGTTTTATTAAAACGTATATGAAAAAATAAGTCCCTGAGGAAGAAGTTGGCAGCCAGATTTGATTCACTTATTCCTTTTCTACTCCCCACCTCCCACCATCAATTTTATCAAGTTCCTTCCTCCTCCCAATCTCCCTCTTCTAGTTATTCTTTTTAATTCCTCTTACGATTTTCCTTTTGTGCACCTGTCCTCTGTTGTCATTCCAACCTTCTGTAATTAACATAATGAGAACAAACCCCTACAACTTTAAAGTGCATGCAATTAAAACAATGTATCAATTATATCTACCATGAATGTAGGACACATTTTGAGCTTTTTCTTTTTTGTTTGTTTTGTTTTTTAACCACCCCTTTATTAGGTTAACTTTAGACATAGCTGAGACTTTTATGAAGATGAAATGACAGAATGCTTAGCAAACTTAAAAAAGAGACATCATGGGCCGGGCACGGTGGCTCATGCCTATAATCCCAGAACTATGGGAGATGAAGGCGGGCAGATCACGAGGTCATGAGATGGAGACCATCCTGGCTAACACGGTGAAACCCTGTCTCTACTAAAAATACAAAAACTTAGCCAGGTGAGGAGGCACGCGCCTGTAGTCCCAGCTACTTGGGAGGCTGAGGCAGGAGAATCACTTGAACCCAGGAGGCAGAGGTTGCAGTGAACCAAGATCACGCCACTGCACTCCAGCCTGGGTGACAGAGTGAGACTCCGTCTCAAACAAAAAAGAAAAAAAAAAAAAGAGAGAGACATCATGAAACAAAGTCATTTCCATTTTTAGATTATCAGCACATAATTACACTAGAATGTTATCAGACCAAAAAAAAAAAAAAACAAAACACAGATTTGACTACACAGTGAATCCTCAATTATATGTGTGGCTAGTACAGAAGGCCACTGTTTACCCATCCCTGTTTTTGCCTCCCTTGGATGCTTTTCCCCCCAAACCTAGAGAGCTGCTCCTCTCTCTGGGCCACGCAGCACTTTGTTCATTTTCTACCTTAGTTATCATCGTAGCCGGGTTATATTGCAGCCTGTTTTCACATTAGTCTCTCCAACTTAACAGAGAGGGCTAGGGCAAAAAACAGCATTTATTCATCTTTATATTCCAAGAATGCCCGGTACATGAAGATCCCCAACACATGTCTGTTGAATGATGGAACAGAAATTCACATTTAGCAGAAAAACATGCAGCCTTCAGACAGACCGGGGTTACCATAGGGCAGGACACATTGGCGATTACTGGCTCTCAACTTGCTTACAGGAAAATAATCTAAAGCCTTTGGTTCTTGAGAAGAGGAAGCAGAAATGGTGCATTTTTCAAACCATCCTCCACAGGCTGGAGCTGGCTCACTTTTCATCCTGCTGACAATTTTGTGAGTTACAGTTTACACCAACACTGTCACAGAGTTGATCACCTGAAAACCAGCCCTCCTTTCCTTCCCGTGGCAACGGTATCCTGCCACACTCCTCTCACTCAGCCCAAAGATCACTTGCAGAACCAAAGAATGAATTTATTTGTTGCAACCTGCACCGGAACTTTGTAGTATTCCAATTTCTCCCCTTTCCACACACTTTCATACACCCTATTTCACCTCTATTACAAGTTCTCTGGGGCCACTTTACAGATGATAAAACTGGGCTGAAAATGTGTTTAAGGTCACATGAGTGGAACCCAGTTCTTCTCCTTCCTGATGCCTAACTAGGCGTCCCCAGCCATATCCCCGGGGCAGCTTTTACCAAAAGGCTCACGCCAGGGCTTTATCCCCTCACGTGATTCAGGACCTCTGGGGTGGGCCCAATAGGTGTGTTCTGAAAAGCTCTCCTGGTGCTTCTGGGAGGCGCCTCGGGTTAGGCAGCGACGCACAAAACATAAACCCTGTCATATCATTATTTATTCCCTGAATACATCGGAGTTATGTTCTTTCAGTGGCCACACAGATGCTCAATGTCACGACCCTTGAATAACTGCCATAGTTGTCACTTCACTTGGCTTTTTCAATAAAATGAACAGGTCCCGCGCTCCCAGACCCATGAACACTCGGGAAGCCCCAGGGGTATCTCTGTCCTCGACACAGCAGGGGCCCTACAAACCCAACACGGCTGTGCACCCGCCAAAGTCCCCACGCCCACCGTGGCGGGGCGTGTCCTGCCCGCCCCCATCAGGGGAGTCCTGCTCTCGAAATTATCCCGCGCGCCGCCGGTAATCTGGGGTGACGCCACGGCCCAGGTCTCTTTTCTCCCGGAGTCTGCGGGGACCTCCCCGCCGCAACTCGGTCACTTTCTTCCCATTAACTCAGTCTCTGGGGGACGGGCTAAGCTGGCACTTGAGATTCTCCCGTTGGGGTGGTTCAGCAATGATCACCCCGCCGTCTGCGCAGACAGCCCCGCCCCCAGCCTCGGAGAGCACAGGACCCGGGAGGCGGCGACCTGCCTCCGCGCGGGGACAGTGGCCGGCGGGGCGGGCGCTAGGTGGCGGCTGTTCAGCTCCCACGTCACCCGGCCCGCCCTCCACCCAGCGCAGAAGCGAAGAGCTGCAGGCGACGGAGAAAAGGGAAGCGCGCCCCAAGGCGCACAAAGGTGGCCGCCGGTGTCCCAAGCACCGACCGCCATCCCCGGCAGGACGCAGGCAGGAGCCTCGGCCAGGCTACCTCGCCTGGCCCGCGGACTCCGCGCGGCACGTGGGCACCTGCGGCACGGGTTGGAGCCCCCGCCCCACGCGCCCACCTTAACGCCGCGCCCCCGGCTCCCCGCCCCGCTGCCAGCCAGTTCTCTCGCTCGCCCCTGCCTCACCTGCCTTTCCTACCTACCCGCCGCCAAGTTTCCCCCGCTTGGAAAGTTCTGGAGTCCGGAGCCCGTGGCCCACTGGGTCAGCTCCGGCCGGCGGGTCCGGGCGGCCGCTGGGCGTGCGGCGCGGCTCCGACTCGGCGGCGCGGAAAAGGGGAAGGGGAGGAAGGGGCGGGAGCCTCGGCGGGGCGATCCCCCTCCGACCCCAGCCTGCCCGCGGTAGCCGCCTTGGGAACTTTTGCGCTATGATTATTCGCCCCCGCGTTGGGGACTTTGCCTCTCTTCCGCGAGACTCTTGTCATCGCCGCCCGCGGTTAAGAGTTGGGGCTCCGGGTCGGGCTGCCTCAGTTCAGATCTTGCTCCTCCACTTAGGAGGGTGTGATCTGAGGTAACCTACTCTACCCCTCTGCAAAAGGAGGGAAATTAATAATAATAATAATAATAATTCCTATCCAGGGGCGAATCCACGTGTTGTGGGGCTTGAAACTGAAACAACTGTGAGTAGAGGTGGCAAATCTTCAAGGGAAGTATAAAATGAGATTCTGGGATTAGCAAGCATCTGTGCGCGTGAGGGTGCCCGAAGCTTAAGCTTCATTAGCTTCACGTCTCAAACTGCCTCTGCAATGTTCTTCATGAGATTAATTAAGTGCGAGAATTAAATGAGGTGAGCCGCGAACGGGGCCTAGCATAGTGCGGGGCGCACTCAGCAGGTGTTGTTTATAGGGATCATTTCCCTGTAACTGGCCAGGTGGACCTGGGAGAGGAGGAAATAATGCTGATTGTCAGTTATGTGCCAGGTGTTAGAATACGTGTTAAACTCAATTCATATGCCAACGCGTGCGTAAGCAATATGCCAGTTTTATAGCTCAGAACACCGAGGCTCAGGGAGTCACGTAACTTGCTCATGGTTTCACCGAAAACCCAATTCTGCCACGTTGCAAAGACCCGCTTTTTCCACAGTTCCATCTCACAAATATGAATATGTAACTATGTTACCATAACTTGTTGTTTGGGCAAGAGAAGAAGAAATTCCCCCATGAGTGAATTGTTAATGAATTTTCAGTGCAAAATTTCCCCAGCTCATGCAACAGCAAAGAAGACTTGCCCTGCATATGAAATACCTGGAAAATCAACAAATTTACTGAAATGTGTTCAGGTTACACATTTGCTTGCTCTGTTAGCACTATGTGTTTAGTTTTTATATTGGTTATTAATACTACTGCACTTCAGATGAATGAGTTTATAATCTGTCCCCAAAGGGCGTATAAACGAAGACAACAACATAAGGAAAGGAACTTTCCTTTCAAGGCACTTCATTCTTTTTCTCATTGAATTTCAACATCTCTATGCTGTAGTTGTAATACCCTCAATTAACTAATGAAAACTCAAAAGTAGATTAAGTTGTCTAAGTTCACACAGATAGTCAGGATTTGAACCCACCTGATTTGCCTGGATTCTAAACCTTAGCTCTTTTTTCTACACTTTGGGGGAGAAGAGAAGAAACTATTTTAAATACATGAAGTCAGGCTGGGCGCGGTAGCTCACGCCTGTAATCCCAGTACTTTGGGAGGCTGAGGCTGGCAAGTTTGAGACCAGCCTGGCCAATATGGTTAAACCCCTTCTGTACTAAAAATACAAAAAAATGAGCTGGGCATGCTGGTGGGCACCTCTAATTCCAGCTACTCGGGAGGCTGAAGCAGGAGAATTGCTTGAACCTGGGAGGCAGAGGTTGCAATGAGCCGAGATAGGGCCATTGCACTCCAGCCTGGGCAACAAGAGTGAGACTCCATCTCACAAAAAATAAATAAAATAAAATACATGAAGTCATTTATGTTTTGCAAAGTGGAAGAAAAGAGTATATCAAATGCAAGTCATTATTTTAAGTTTCTATTGCAGGAGAACTAAACAGAAAGCTCAGATCCACAACTTAGTTATTTAGGGTGAGGAAGGCAGAGTGCCTGCTACAGTGCCAGGCACATAATAGGACATTTGTTGCATGAATCAATGAATTCATAAAAGAATTAGTGAAATTCTTTTGGCTCGTTGGTAGTGCCTCTTAAGTCACAGCCTTTCAATATGTAGTTCTTATAAAATGCCAGTATCGTGAAGAGATTTTCCCCCCTCTACTTTTGTTCTCCCTCTTGGGTAATAAAAGGGACAAATCAAATTTTTAGGGGGAGCAAAAGGAGAGTGGAAGCAGGAAAGGACAGAGAAGAATAAAAGGATCATAGGAATAAGGAGAAGGAGAATGAGACACATCCTTTCCGTTGCCTCTTCAGAGAGAAAGATTTTATATCTGTCAGAAACATGAATAAAACTACAAAAGTGCATTAAATTTTCTAACTAAATTGTGGAATAGTTTGATTGTTATTGTATTATTGTAAAAGCAACAATATTTTGTTAAGACAGAAAATAAACCTTGCACCCATGCGCACTCCCACCCCACAACATGTGAGTCCAGCTGTGGCTCGGATGGGGTAGGCAGATGGGAGATTGCACATTTAGATAAAGAAGGCAAGTTCACTACCTCTCCTTCAGGTAGGTAGTGAACTTTCATGCAGGAATTGAACTTTCGAAGACTTTCAAAAACAAATTCAATAAAGGAAGTGAGAGAGGGAGGATACATACAACTTTCAAGGAATAGATGGTTTTTCCGAAGTTTAGAGGAGGGAAGGAAATAATGGCTCTAATGAAAGGAATAACAGCTACCATTCTAGTCCTTATTCAGGCAAGCTGACCCCAGAGCCCATGTTCTTTTGCCCATGCTATTGGGCACTTCACAGCAGAACAGGTTTAGACCAACTGATCTAGAAATGGCAGGCTAGAGAACAGAAAGTAAGAGCGAGGAGGGAGGAGGGACTCAGATTACTTTTTTTTCTTTTTTTAAGAGTTTCACTCTTGTTACCCAGGCTGGAGTGCGATGGTGCCATCTCGACTCACTGCAACCTCCACCTCCCAGGTTCAAGTGATTCTCCTGCCTCAGCCTCCTGAGTAGCTGGGATTACAGGCACCTGACACCACACCCGACAATTTTTTTTTTTTTTTTTTTTTTTTGTGAGACAGAGTCTCGCTCCATCACTCAGGCTGGAGTTTGGTGGCACAATCTCAGCTCACTGCAACCTCTGTCTCTTGGGTTCAAGCGATTCTCCTGCCTCAGCCTCCTGAGTAGCTGGGATTACAGGCACATGCCACCATGCCCAGCTAATTTTTGTATTTTTAGTAGAGACGGGGTTTCACCATGTTGGCCAGGCTGGTCTTGAACACCTAACCTCAGGTGATCTGCCCGCCTCAGCCACCTAAAGTGCTTGGATTACAGGCGTGAGCCACCACGTTTGGTCTCCGGGTGCTTTCTTAAAAGACCTACAGAAGATGTGAGGCCCTTGAGCTTGAAGATTAAAGCAGTCATTCCCCAATCCCAGACTGAGAGTACAGCCTTCCTTAGTTGTATACCTAGTCACAACATCCCTCATTTGCAGATGTCACTAGCACATCCAGCAGTCCTTAACTTTCAAGTACAGGATCTTTGGTTATATACCATCAGTACAGCTGTGCACTGTTTATTAATACACACCGCACCCCCTGCCCCATAACCTGCAACTACCTTTCATACACCAAATTCCATTTTGGGTCATCATCTGAGAGATGACACCAACCATTGAGTGATGGGTGTTGCTGTTAGCCACTCATCAAAAGAAGCACAGACGCCGGGGTCTTGTGGTCCCAGCGCCCACCACCCCATGCCAAAGAACCATGTTCTTGGACCTCTGCCTCCACACAGACGGCACTCATGAAGGAGGCTCAGGGGTCATGTCCCAGTGCCTAGAACCTGCTCTCCTGGGTTGGGGAATGGGGTTAGTTCCAGCAGACACAGCCTCAATTCTTTGGTGAAATAATACAATCAAATCCTCTGTAGGTGCAGAAGATGAAGATCCTCACCCCCTACCCTGTTCCAACTAAACAACGGCATGATGTTGGTAGTTAGGTTTAATCGACCCAGGTGCCTGGGACATGGGTGGCCTGACTCCAGCAGCCATCTCCCTGCCTTGGGTTCCAGAGTGAGGGCTGACAGGCTAGAACTCTCACTGGCACCCCTGGCCGCTCAAGCCTGAGGGAGCCAGGGCCTACAGAGACCATCATGAGAAATTTTCCAATCAAAATTTTTTTCTAGTAATGAGAATCATTTCTAACATCTACGAGTTTTGTTGTTTTTTTCTTTTTCTATTTTTTTTTGTTTTGTTTTTTGCCTTTAAACACATTTCCAGGAACTCATTAGTTACCAATGTAAGGGACCACCTTAATGAATAAATTACTCCAAGGATATAGAATTCCCTTTTGTTGTCACAGCCTCTTATTCTGCCCACCTTGTCTTGTTTCCTATTTTAAAAAATGTCTTTGTGACCTTTAATCCCTAGAACCTCTTCCTACTTTCTTAGTTCATTACCTCCATTCTGACTTCCCTTACCTCTCCACTCACTATAGGTCAGTTTTTGTTGCTGTGGTTTTGTGTGTACGTGTGTGCACTTATTTCCTTACCGCCATAAGCATGACTCTTCATTTCCTTGACTTCCCTCCATTTCCAGTCAGAAATCTCCCCTCATTCACTTGTTTTGTTACTTTCTCAAATTGTTACATGCTACTGGGACATCAAAAGAGTATGTTGATTGGATCTACTGTGAATATAATTTCAGAAGAGCACATACAGCTTTTTAGCATCTTTTTCATCATCTCTTGTGTTAGTCCATTTTCATACTGCTATGCAGAAATACCCAAGACTGGGTAATTACTAAAGAAACAGAGGTTTAGGCCAGGTGCGGTGGCTCACGCCTGTAATCCCAGCACTTTGGGAGGCCAAGGCCGTCAGATCACCTGAGGCCAGGGGTTCGAGACCAGCCTGGCCAACATGGTGAAACCCCGTCTCTACTAAAAGTACAAAAATTAATTGGGTGTGGTGGCGGGTGCCTGTAATCCCAGCCACTCGGGAGGCTGAGGTAGGAGGATTGCTTGAACTCAGGAGATGGAGGTTGCAGTGAGCCAAGATTGTGCCATTGCACTCCAGCCTGGGTGACCAAGCGAGACTCTGTCTCAAAAAAAAAAACAAAGAAAGAAAAAGAAAAAGAAGTTTAATGGACTCACAGCTCCACATGGCTGGAAAGGCCTCACAATCATGGTGGGAGGCAAAGGAGGAGAAAAGTCATGTCTTACATGGTGGCAGACAAGAGAAAGTGTGCAGGGAAACTGCCCTTTATAAAGCCATCTGATCTTGTGAGACTTATTCACTATCATGAGAACAGCTGGGAAAAACCTGCCCCTAAGATTCAATTACCTCCCACTGGGTCCCTCCCATGACACATGGGGAGTATGGGAGCTACAATTCAAGATGAAATTTGGGTGGGACACAGCAAACCATATCATCTCTTTATTACATTTTCTACCTCTGCAATTCTAAACCTTTTGCATCCAAGATCTCAACTTTTCCTCCTCCTCATTCTCAACAGAGTGAGTTGCCTTCTTCTTCAAGTAGAAATACTTCCCACTGGAGCTTTCACAAATATTTTTGCATCTTTCCATTATTTATTTTTCTTCTTTCTTCTCTGAGAAAATGGTTCTCCTTGCAAAAGCTAATCCCTGTGACTTCAGCTCAAAACCCCAAACTTCTCCAGGATTAGACTATTGGTTGTCACATTTTACTTGCATTTTCAGAGTCCTCCACTTTATTGACTCTTGGGCCTCTGCTTTCAAGCTTATGTCTTCATTATTCTTTAAATAATAATCATTAATATTAATATAAAATTTTCCAGCAGCTTTGCCACTTCCTGAAACTATTGACTTGTAGTTCAGTGCTCCCTTACTACCTCTGAAGTTTAATATTGAGTGTCAACTTGATTGGATTGAAGGATGCAAAGTATCGTTTCTGGATGTATCTGTGAGGGCATTGCCAAAGGAGGTTAACATTTTATTCCATGGACTGGGAGAGGCAGACCCACCCTCAATCTGGGTGGGTACCATCTAATCAGCTGCCAGTGCCGCCAGAATAAAAGCAGGCAGAAGAACGTGGAAAGACTAGACTGGTTTAATCTTCTGGCCTACATCTTTCTCCTGTGCTGGATGCTTCCTGCACTTGAATATTAGACTCCGAGTTCTTTAGCTTTGGGGCTCAGACTGGCTTCCTTGCTCCTCAGCTTGCCGACAGCCTGTTGTGGGATCTCACCTTGTGATTGTGAGAGTCAACACTCCTTAATAAATTCCTCTTTATATATACATCTATCCTATTAGTTCTGTCACTCTAGAGAACCCTGACTAATACACCACTGAACTTTGTCAATGCATGTCTCTGCCCATTACCATTGGTTCTTGTCCCTACTCACTGTGGAACCCCTTAGTATCCACACCTTGCAATCTGGCTTCCTCACCACTCTGCTTTACCCGTTCTTTGCAATCAACAGTGACATCTTCTAACTGCCAAGCCACTGGGCTCAGTCTTTAGCATCTTAACTTTTCCAAATGATTTACCATAAAAATGGTTCTGAACCATTTACCAGGTTGATCTGTGCCTCTCCCTTCACATTCTCTTCCCAAAGGCTCTTTTTTAAAAAAGGAAACAGGGGATTTTAAAATTAGCTATGTGATTTAAATTACTGTTATTACTTTTATTTAGTGGTCTTAGTTCCTTTGACGGTCTACCAGTTTGAACACTTCAAAACAAGCCAGACACCTGAGCATCTCACGTCATACATCAATAATCCAAAATTAGGTAGAATCGTTGCAGGCTGAATGTTTGCATCCCCCAAAAATTTATATGTTGAATCTTAATCCCCAAAGTGATGGTATTAGGAAGTGGGGTCCTTTGGGAGGTAATTAGATCATGAGGATGCCACCTTCATGAATGGGCTTAGTGCCCTTCTAGAAGCGACTTCAGAGATCTCTCTTGCTCTCTTTCCTCCATGTGAGGATACAATGAGAATCCTGCAGTCTGGGACCTGGAAGAGGGCCCTCACCAGAACCCACTCATGCTGGCACCCTGGTTTTGGAATTCCAGCCTCCAAAACTATGGGAAATAAATTTCCGTTGTCTATAAGCTACGCCATCTATGGCATTTTTGTTACAGCAGCCTGAACTGAGTAAGACACATTTTATATATTCTCTCAATCTTTTCTGTCTATACATTTGCTTGGGGAAGGAGGACAGGGTTCTAAGTAGCCCCAAGGAAATAGCTAATAACCCTAAGCAGAGGCAAAGCAATTATCAAGAAATTAAAGGAAATCCTACATGAAATTATCTGTCCATTCAAAGCTGTTATCTCTGCATTGAGGAAATTATGCCAGCCCTAGCAGAAAGTAATTCCTCCGTTTGCTTCAGTGATTCTGTATCTCCTGGCTCTCCTAACACTCAAAATATTTCTTTATCGTCATTCTTTCCTCTTTTCTTTTCTTAAATGTGGTGGTCTTCCAATATTTTAGCTTGAAACATTTCCCTTTATCTTCGCTCATTCTCCTTTCCACTTATGTTCTTGGGAAGCACATAATAAATCACTTCTAGGCATACAGATTCCAAATCGCTAGCCCTGAAAGATCCCCAGTCATAAGATACCTGTTTTTTTTTTTTTTTTTTACTGCCTGCTGAACATCTTGCCCTGCAGTGCCCACCAGACTTTCTCACTCAACATTCCAAACTGAACTCAGCATCTTATCACTATAACTAGTTTCTTATTTCAATTTTCATAGTTCTAGCAGCACTGCCATTCTCCCAGATGCCTACATTTGAAAACTAACTTTGTGCCTCTGTTTCTTCTCTGTCCTTCCCTCCCCGTATTGTACGTCCCAAATCTATCAAAAGTGCACTTACAGTAAGCTTGGCATGTATATTCTTATGATACCTATCTTATTCTGTTGGGAATTATACAGATGTGACCGTTTTAAGGAAAATCCATAAAAAGAAATGAAATTTAAATAGTAGTATTTAGATACTTAAGTTAGTATCAATGATATTATTCATTCTACAAAAAAGTACTTTTGTACAACCTCTTGACAAGTATGAGATGTAAAATGCAACTTCTACTTCTAATAATTTAATTTTTACAGGCTAAAATTACATGCAGTTATCTTTTTGCCTACTAGAAGAAAATAGTAACATTTTTAAACTATATATCTGTCATTTGTCCAAGTAATTTTATTTTCATGTGAAAAGTTTAAGCATACAAAGAACAGAAAGTAGTAAAATGAACTCTCATATGACCATTGCTCAATTCAATAAATACCAATATTTTGCCATGTGTGCATAATATATTTTTTCTTTTCTTTTGTTAAAGTATTTAAAGCAAAACCCAGACATCAGCTTATTTCATTCCTGTTTACTTTCTTATGCTATTATAATAGTGTTATATAATAGAAGCATATAAGCATATCCATACTAGCACATAAAGCATATAATAGTGTTATAATGTGATCATAACACTAGCAAAATTGATGGTCATAGCTTGGTGTTGTATAAAACCCATACTGTATTCAAATTTTCTCTATTGTCTCAAAAATGTGTTCTTACAACTGTTTTTTTTGGGGGAGGGAGGGGTATCGTTTTGTTTTATTTTAATCAGGGACCACACAAGTTCTACCCAATGCATTTTGTTGTTATTGCTCATAATTCCTTTTTAGTCTTTTTATTTTCCATGCCATTAACTTGTGGAAGAAACCAGATCCATAATATTCAAACGTCCCACATTCTGCATTTGTCTGTTTACTTCCTTGTGGTATAGTTTAACAACTTGTTCCTCTATTCTCATAGTTTCTGTAAACCGATGCCACTGTTTTGTTTTTGGCATTTTGTATATTTTTCCCACTGCGTGTGAGTCACTCAAAAAAGTACATCTTTCAGTGATGCCTTTTTTCCTGGATTCATCTCAGTTGGGTTTTAATCTTTCAATAGATACCAATTATGATGAATTAGTCATATTCTAATGATTTCCCTAAGAATAGCTTGATGCATTAATGAGGGATCTGACAACACATAAACATGAGTTGAATAAAAGAAAATTATTTTAGAAAAATTCAGGAAATGATAATTGTTTTATATAGCTAAGTTCTTTGATTCAGTATGCGGTACTGTAAGAACATTCTCTGTGGTATTATGAGATATATATAAATATATATATTGGTTTTTGTCCACTGTTCCTGGTTCATACCTCCCATAAGCCCTTGCTACAGTCTTTGTTATAATGTTGGGTGTATTTGGCCTCAGGGATAGGCCTCTGCCTTTCTCCTGCCTTCCTTTCACTCTCCTGTTTCCCCGCCTGTCTGATAGTGGGTGGGTCTTAAAACGCTCCCAGGAGAGGGTCTCACCCTACACCCTGGGGTAAGGAAAGCTGATATTTTGAAGCTTTCATAAAAAACCCAAGAGGACGGGTTCAGAGAGCTTCCAGGTAGCTGAACACATGGAGGTGCCTGCAGGTTGGCCTCCAGGGAGGGCATGGAAGCTCCACGTCCCTTCCCCATACGTCACCCTACATGCCTCTTCATCTATATTCTTTGCAGTATCCTTTATAATAAACTGGTAAGTGTAAATAAGTGTTTTCCTGAGTTCTGTGAGTGGCTCCAGCAAATTAATTGAACCCAAAGAAAGGGTCATGGAACTTGGGACTGATGTGTGTGTAAGGGGAGGCAATCTTGGGACTTAGCCCTCAGCCTGTGGGATCTGACACTGTCTTAGGGTAAATGGTGTCAGAACTGGATTGGAGGACACCCAGCTTGTGTCTATTACTTGGTGTGTGGGAAAAAAAAAAAAAACCCACACATTTGATCACAGAGTCTTCTGTGTTGACTGTTGTGTAAGAGCAGAGGAAAAATGTGGTTAGAGAGAGTTTTCTCTACTACATTCTCTTTTTCAAAATTTACTCATTTAAAATAAATAAAATACCTTCACATATCAATTATCATTTTTGATAATGAGAGCTGGGTTTTGAAGTTTATAGAAGTAAAGAAGCACTAGGCCGGGCACAGTGACTCATGCCTGTAATCCCAGCACTTTGAAAGGCTGAGGCGGGTGGATCACCTAAGGTCATGAGTTCGAGACCAGCCTGGGCAACATGGTGAAACCCCTGTCCCTACTGAAAATACAAACATTAGCTGGGTGTGGTAGCGGGTGCCTATAATCCCAGCTACTCAGGAGGCTGAGGCAAGAGAATCACTTGAACCTGGGAGGTGGAGGTTGCAGTGAGCCAAGATCATGCCACTGCACTCCAGCCTGGGCGACAGGCCAAGGCTCTGTCTCAAAAAAAAAAAAAAAAAAGTAAAGAAGCACTTATTTTTGAGTGACTGGAGGGATTTAACTTATGTCTGTGCAGACATGTTATACTTAATAGTGTATGTGGGCAATCTTGTGTTTTAAACTGAAGCTCAACAAGGTGATTTATTTCCCAAGTATATATAGATATTATAGTCATATTTTTATCATAAATATATATAACTTTTTCATACAGATACAGTTTCTAAATATTTTCTCTACACTCAATAATATGAAAATTTCATAAAGGATATTATAATTACATTTATTGAGTACCTACAATATGCCATTTATATGTTTACACTCTTTATATGTAATAAGCCTTTTAGACTTTACAAAAATCCTATGAAATAGGCTTTAGAATTATTCTCGTTTAATAAGGAAGCAGAGGCAAAAATCAGTTAGGTCCCTTTTCCAAGGGCTTTCAGGTCCAGGATTTGAATCTAGGTAGCTTAGCCCTCTTGGTCTTTGCCCTTAATTTCCATGCTGTGCAAAGTTTGCATTAAAGTAGGCTAAGTGGGGAGGTGGGCGGAAGCAACTTATCAGGTCTCAGCCTGTGTAGGCCAGTGCCCACTTCCAGAGTGACCCCAGGAAACTTCTCCAGTTACAGAGGGGCTTTAGGGAATCCCCGTCCAAATAGGGCAGTGTGGGATAGACCTGAGAAAGCTGTTGAAGAATGGTGGAAATCCCCTGCCATCGAGAGATTTGAAAGAGTCTAGCATTTTCCTCTTTTGTCTCTTCAGATGGAACTAGTCCATTAGTTTATAGCAACTGCAGCAGGTCACAAAATAATGGGTATAAGTGCCCTTGGAGGAATCTAGACCAGCTCTGTGTAAGCTTAGCCACATTATCTTGGTCCACCATGCCTTTCAAAAACACTAAGGAGAGCGGAGTTTGCATTTTGAAGATCAGCTTAGAGTGAAATGACTTAGGTGAAAAGTTGCTTGTTACACTTGGCCTTTTTGTCCTTCATGCTGAATATTTCATTTTAGATCTTCAAAGACTTCTGTAAAGAAAGCTCTTCTAGATTAAGAAGACATTGTATTAAAGTTGCAATTGGATAGGTTGGGTTTTGTTTTGTTGCAAAAACACCTCTCTGTATCTGAAACCTCTCGACACCACCCAGAAAACTGTTGCTGAGATTATTTGTATTAGTTTGCTAGGGCTGCCGGAACAGAGTCCTGGTGGCTTACATTAACCAACACTTATTGTCTCACAGCTCTGGAGGCTAGAAGCCTGGGATAAAGGTGTTGCCAGGGTTGGTTCTGTCTGAGGCCTGGGAGGAAGAATCTGTTCCACAGCTGCCTGTTAGCTTCTGATGGTTTGCTGGCAATCTTTGGTGTCCGTTGGCTGGTAGACGCATCACCTAATCTCTATCTTCATGCTCACATCTGTTTCTGTGGCCAAATATTTCCTCTTTATAAAGGCATCAGTCATATTGTATTAAGATTCATCTTAATGACCTCAATTTTAACTTTATTGCTTCTTAAAGACTATTATGTTTAGAGTATTTGTCCCCTCCAAAACTCATGTTGAAACTTAATCCCCATTGTGACTGTATTGAGAAGTGGGGCCTATAAGAGGTGATTGGGTCATAAGGGCCATGCTCTCATGAATGGATTAATCAATTCATAGGTTAGCGGATTAATCCATTCATAGATTAATGGATTAACGGGTTATCATGAGAGTAGAACTGATGGCTTTATAAGAAGAGGAAGAGAGACCTGAGGTAGCACAGTCAGCCCCCTCATCATGTGATGCCCTGTACCACCTCAGGACTCTGCAGAGAGTCCCCACAAGCAAGAAGGTTCTTACCAAATGTAGCCCCTTGGCTTTGAACTTCTCAGCCTCCATAACTATAAGAAATATTTCTTTCTTTGTAAGTTACCCAGTTTGAGATATTCTCTTATTAGCAACAGAAAATGGATTAATGCAAAGACCCTATTTCCAAATAGGGTCACATTCCAAGTGAGGTACTCTGGGTTAGGACTTCACACTATTTTTAGGGGTGGGGGCACAATTCAACCCATAACACTATTTTTTGTTGTTGAAATTAATGTTTTGTTCTTCTATTTCCTTCTATTATTTTTATTTCTATTTATTTCTTAGATTATTGGCTGTGTTTTTATTTTTCAATGACAGAATTTTCTCCTCCATTCTGTCCCCTGTCCCCTCCACCGCCCTTGCCCTTTCCTGTCTGTCCAATTCTTTCTGCACATTGATTCTGGGTTAAACTTGTAGCGGCACAACTTTGAACAAGTAAATCTCTGCACAAAAATTCCCATTGCCCCCAGAATTGAGTCTCGGCTTCTTGGGTTGGCATTTTGGGCTCTTTTACAATCTGGCCTCCAACAGAGCTTCCCTTAAGAATGCTCTGCTCTTGACTGGCTTTCTTCTAAGATACATATTTATACTTCCACTTTTTCTTACCTTCTATTCTCTTTTTTCTAGAATACGCTCTCTCATTTATCTTTGTTGACCTGAGCCATATCCTTACTTAAATGCCAAGTTCAAGAACTACTTCTTTCAGAAGAGAGTCCCTATTCATTTCTAGGGGTCTGCTCTCTGCCAGTTATCACTACCTCTTCAGAAACCTTGAACCATTCACTTGCCTTCTTTTATCTACTCTCTTGTAGTAAATGCTGTATATAAGACACAGTAAATAGATGCTGATATGGTTTGGCTGTGTCTCCCACCCAAATCTCATCCTAAATTGTAGCTCCCATAATTCTCACATCTTGTGGAAGGGATCCAGTGGGAAATAATTAAATCACATGAGCGGTTTCCCCGATACTGTTTTCATGGTAGTGAATAAGTCTCATGAGATCTGTTGATTTTATAAGGGGTTTCCCCTTTTGCTTGGCTCTCTTTCTCTCTTGCTTGCTGCCATGTAAGATGCGCCTTTCACCTTCCACCTTCCACCATGATTGTGAGGTCTCCCCAGCCATGTGGAACTGTGAGTTCATTAAACCTCTTTTTCTTTATAAATTATCCAGTCGCAGGTATGTCTTTATCAGCAGTGTGAAAACAGACTAATACAGATGCCTTCACTTTTCAATTAGAGTATAAATTCCTTAAAGGCAAGGTTTATGTCATTTACTTCTATGTTCTTTTTTATTTTTGTATCCTTACCATCCTGACAAAAACTGGTACTTTATTTCATCAAGTCTAAAATGCTATCAGATGTAGGATGCACCATTATTTTATATACCAGTAGGAGGAAAAAATGTGACTGCTTAACTGAAGGCACGATGCTTTCTTATATTCTTTGTGATATCAAGAGTGTTGATGACACAGCATTTCTTAAAAGACTTCATAAAAGAACTAAAAGCCATTGGTGCTGAGCTGTTGAGCTGACTGTGCAAGTATAGAGCAAGAGCTTTTTGACCCTTGCTTCAGAAATGTTGCTAAACATATCAGATTCACTACTTGTCCCTACCCCTCTTCCCATTACAATTTGGGTTCTGAGAGCTAAGAAAATGATCCCACATTTGTCTCCAGATTTTTTCTCAAGCTGCTGACACCCCTTTGGACAGGTCTTGATTTTGGAGTTTTTAATATTTGGGTAAGCACAGTCAAGCCATGTCATGACTGCCATTGGGCCAACAGTGATTATATGATGCTGCCTGATTTTGGAGATATAAAGATGTGAAGAAAAAACATGTACATCTTAAAATACAGCAAATGCAGTATGTAGCATGTAGCTGACTGACTGAATGCTTAACAAATACTCTAAGTATCTTTAGGGGACAACTCTGGCTTAGTTTTGTTCAGCATCCATTCAGTCTTCTCCTGATAACTGTCCCCATCTTTCTATCAATGGGTCCAACCCCTTACTACTGTGGGCTTGAGTACTTCTGCAGGCATTGACTTCACCTGTGATCCAGGGGTGGAACATATGCCCATGGCTAAATTAATCATGTTGATGTCCCCGGCCAGAATGATTGGTCCAGGGATCATCTGGGATTTGAACCTGAAGTATATAGCTCTTGGAGCTACTGTCAGCTTCAGGAAATGGAAACAGTACTGAGGAATCAGAAATGAGAAATTAACAGAGAGCAACAAAGTTCTAGTCACATATTCAAATCGTGGATCTTAAAGCACCAAGACTGAAGCTCCTGGACTCAGTGGTGACATGAGCCTTAAGCTCTTTTTGCTTCAGCCTGTGGATTTCAATGTCCTTCTTTTGCAACTTAAATTATCTTGAATCAGAAGAGGGAAGATGAATCGCTAGGCAGAGAAACACATTCAAGAAATATTTATTGCCTGTCTACTGCATACTGGCACTGTGTTACATCCTGGGCTATAAAAATGAATAAAATAGTCTCTCCATTGAAGCGCTTCCTAGGTTGGAAGAGAAAAATCTTTCCACCAGCCTTGACCAGGTTAGTCTGGCATTTTCCTTGAACTCTTTTGCACTCCCTGAAAATGATAAATACTAATTTTGTATTAGTGGCTTCATTAGGAGGAATTTCCACAAGTCTGCAATATAACAGATAAAATTTGGACTTTTCTTAACCACATATTTGTGAGAAACTCCATCTTTTCCATAGCCATAATTTTTTTTTAACAAAAAAATTAAGACATGATACCAATTTATCATGTGCAGTGGTGTGATCATGGCTCACTGCAGCCTCAACCTCCTGGGCTCAAGTGATCCTCCCACCTCAGCCTCTAATGTAGCTGGGACTATAGGCACACATCACCACATCCAGCTAATTTTTTTTTTTTTTTTTTGAGACAGTCTCACTCTGTCACCCAGGCTGGAGTGCAGTGGAGCGATCTCAGCTCACTGCAAGCTCCGCCTCCCAGGTTCACGGCATTCTCCTGCCTCAGCCTCCTGAGTAGCTGGGGCTACAGGCGCCCACCACCACGCCCGGCTAATTTTTTGTATTTTTAGTAGAGATGGGGTTTCACCGTGTTAGCCAGGATGGTCTCCATCTCCTGACCTTGTGATCCACCCACCTTGGCCTCCCAAAGTGCTGGGATTACAGGCATGAGCCACCGCGCCTGGCCCGATTTTTGTATTTTTTGTAGAGACGAGGGTTTTGCCATGTTGCCCAGGCTGGTCTTGAACTTCTGGACACAAGCAATCTGCCCGCCTCAGCCTCCCAAAGTGCTGGGATTACAGATGTGAGCCAGCTCGCCCGGCCTAATACTATCTTTTAAAATAAGCAGTGCTGTTTCAAGGAAACTGTTACTGAAGGTATGCACAGACTCCCAAAGTGCTGAGATTACGGGCGTGAGCTACCTCACCCAGCCTAACATTATCTTTTAAAATAAGCACCACTGTTCCAAGAAAGTTGTTACTGAAGATATCCACAGAGACAGTAGAAGGTAGTTAGAATTAAATCTTTTTTAGGTCTATGTACCATGCACTACCAATATTCAAGTTTTAGTTACTTGGTAAAATAGAAAATATTCAGCAGTTTAGGCTGAAGAATAAGAAACGATGTGTCACTTGGGAAATAATGCCTGCTGTACAAATAAATGCCATATTCCTTGCATTGCTTAACATAGCAGAGATAAGCCAAATGATGTTGCTTATTAACATGCTGAGCATTTGAAATTGCATTTTCGCATTCCTATAAACAGCCTGACATTGAAAGATTTCAGTAATTTAGAGCTGGTTGGAAGAAATTATACTACTTAAAACTCATAAAAATTAGTATCCTCAAGTGCATATTTGAAAAAATGAGTTAGTTAATATCAATATGAATGGGAATTTAAAAAATCAAATGCTAAGTGGGAACACAGGATTTTAGTAGGAGTCTTATATATGTGTAATATATTTGAATATTTGAAACCTAATAAATATGCGCATATGAAAGCCAATTTATATTATGCGAATTGTCTAGGACCTTGTGTCTGAGGCAAAAACCGGCTCTTATACAAATTAGAAATGATATACTAGACTTGAGAGAGACTTAAAGACCATGTCGGTGCAGGGAAAACTCTTCATTTGTAGAGGAGGGCTAAATTGAATAGATCCGAATATAGCTTTCATGAAGGCGGGAGGTAGCCATAATCTCACAAAGAACAAATGTGAGGCAATTTTACAGGCTTTGACTATCAAAGAAACTTTCTGTATGGTGATAACTATGCATATATTATTGGCTCTTTTTTGAAAAACGGAAAGAGCTTTTCCAGAAATACAACAGTGACATGCATCACCGCTCAAATTTTGACTATGTACAGAATGACTGTTAGGAGGTCACTTTGGCCTTACAGTGCCCATAATGCTAACAGAAAGACGTGCCCAGTCGGGTGCAGTGGCTCATGCCTGTAATCCCAACACTTTGGAAGGCTGAGGCAGGCAGATCGCTCAAGGCCAGGAGTTCAAGACCAGACTGGCCAACATGGTGAAACCCCGTCTCTACTAGAAATACAAAACTTAGTCAGGTGTGGTGGCGCTTGCCTGTGATCAGCTACTTAGGAAGCTGAAGCAAGTGAATCACTTGAACCCTGGAGGTGGAGGTTGCAGTGAGTGGAGATTGTGCCATTATACTCTTTTGGAGACAGAGCAAGACTCCATCTCCGAAAGACATGCCCTTTGACTGGCTCTCTGTGAATAGCATCCTGAGAGTTCCATCTGACTTCCCACTAGAAACATTCTAAGAGTCCTGGCCTGGATAGGGATATTGTTTGAATCTTATTATAGAATTTGTAGTGAGCAGGCCGGGCGCAGTGGCTCACACAGGTAATCCCAGCACTTTGGGAGGCTGAGGTGGGCAGATCACTTGAGGTCAGGAGCTCAAGGCCAGTGTAGCCAACATGGCGAAACCCCATTTCTACTAAAAATACAAAAAAATTGCCAGGCATGGTGGCATGTGCCTGTAATTCCAGGTACTCAGGAGGCTGAGACAGGAGAATCACCTGAACCTGGAAGGTGGAGTTGCAGTGAGCCAAGATCATGCCACTGTACTCCAGCCTGGGCAACAGAACAAGACTCTGTCTAAAAAAAAAAAAAAAAATAGAATTTGGAGTGATAAAAGTTGCTGGCTTAAAGAGTGAATAAACCCACAAATATGGTCTCGGTTTTGGGTTTTTTTTTTTAATACCTCTCTCTCTCTCTCTCTCTTTTTTTTTTTTTGACAGAGTTTCTGCTCTTATTGCCCATGCTGGAGTGCAGTGGTGCGATCTCGGCTCACCACAAGGTCCCTCTCCCAGGTTCAAGTGATTCTCCTGCCTCAGTCTCCAGAGTAGCTGGGATTACAGGCATGCGCCACCACGCCCAGCTAATTTTCATGGTTTTAGTAGCGACAGGGTTTCACCATGTTAGTCAGGCTGCTCTCGAATTCCTGACGTTAGGTGATCCGCCCTCCTCAGCCTCCCAAAATGCTGGGATTATAGGCATGAGCCACCGCTCCTGGCCTTAAAAATACTTTTCATTAAATAAATTCACCACCTTTAAACTTTTTTTTCAGATTTTTGATACAGAAGCCTGAATAACCAGCTCAAATGCAGTTCATACATTAAGCATTCTCAGGTGCTCCTACGACAAACGAATAACCTCTACAATCTTTTTCTACTGTACCCGTAACAGTATATACATATTATTTAGCATTCAGTTTCCCATTAGTAATGTACATTTTATCAAAATAAACTTGTGTTATCAAACGAAGAACTCCTTCATGCACATATGCCTTATTTACCATCTTAAAAATTCCTATCTGCATGACACAATCTTTGGAGTGTGGGAAATGTAATTAGTACTGCATGTCTTAGTATATGAATTTTAAAGAAGTTCTAGGGCTGAGAGAAAAGGGTTAAAGATGTATTGGCTTCACTGTACTAATCATGTGTTGTTTCTTATCATAGAACAGCAAGAAAGAGATAAGTGGGTGTGGGGGGGTGGGGAGGGATAGCATTGGGAGATATACCTAATGCTAGATGATGAGTTAGTGGGTGCAGCGCACCAGCATGGCACATGTATACATATGTAGCTAACCTGCACAATGTGCACATGTACCCTAAAACTTAAAGTATAATAATAAAAGAAAAAAAAAAGAAAGAGATAAGTGGGAAGGGAGATAGAACAAAAGCCAGAGAACATGCTGAAGGGCTAGAGGAAAAAAATGAATGTCTAATCAGCTTTCATCCCCATGAGTGTGAACATGCTGGCTTTCCACAATTTGCCTTCTACAAATTTTAAGTCTATTTAAATGAACTGAAAGACAACGTGCATATTTAGTCCTGTGCTCCCATGTTATAGTCATCACCTCCAAAGTCCTTACTGACATGTATTTACCTCAGATTTCACCTTCCATAAATCAATAATTGTTTTCCTCTGCATATGGGAAACATTTTGGTTTTAGCAATATATTGTTTCTTCAAGAAACTAAAAGAATTTTCATGTGATCCTATAAAAATGGGTATTGTGTCACTTTTTATTCAATCAAATATGTATTTTGAGATGTACTTGGCTTGAGACTTTCATTTTATTATGTGAAATTATCAAGTTATTTGAACATTTGATATTTTTCACACATGCTTATTTGTATGCTGATGATAGAAACAAGTGTGTATTTCTTTGAAAGATGTTGAGGTTAGGAAAAAACCCCAAAACCTATGGTGCTTGTCAGACTTGATGAAACTAAAATCACTGAGGTAAGGTTGTTAACACATCAGAAAACATCAGAGTTCCACGTTGAACGTAAAGGGTAGAAAGATTCATAATCAATCTATGTTTAGCATTTTTCTGTGTCCCATCTCAACTGTATCCAGTCCTCATTGTTCCTCACGAATTTGTTTGTTCGTTTATTTATTCACTTACTCATCATTCAACAAACAGTTATTGTGTCCACTCTGTGTCATGCACCACTCTAGAATCTGGAGATGCATTGGTGCACTACATTTTTTTTTTTTTTTGAGACAGAGTCTCCCTCTGTTGCCCAGGCTGGAGTGCAGTGGCATGTTCTCAGCTGGGTGCAACCTCCACCTCCCAAGTTCAAGTGGTCCTCCCACCTCAGCCTCCCGAGTAGCTGGGAATACAGGTGCACGCCATCACGCCTGGCTAATTTTTTATTTTTAGTAGAGATGGGGTCTCACCATGTTGGCCAGGCTGGTCTTGAACTCCTGACCTGAAATGATCTGCCCATGTCCGCCTCCCAAAGTGCCAGGATTACAGGTATGAGCCACCCTGCTTGGCCTACTACTTTTTTTGTTTGTTTGAGGAAGGGTCTCATTCTGTCACCCAGGCTAAAGTGCAGTGGTGGCACAATCATGGCTCACTGCAGCCTTGACTTCCTGGACTCAAGTGATCCTCCCACCTCAGCCTCCTCAGTAGCTGAGACCACAGGTGCGCACCACCACACCCAGCTAATTTTTGTATTTTTTTTTTTTTCTTGTAGAGATGGCATTTCGACATATTGCCCAGGCTGGTCTTGAGCTCCAGAGCTGAAGCAATTTGCTTGCCTCGACCTCCCATACTGCTGGCATTACAGGTGGGAGCCACCATGCCCAGCCTCATTTTCTTTATTAATTGTGAGTGCAGGACCTTGTTTTCATAATCTTTGTATCACTCTTTAGTGCTTAGGACTGTGCATTAATTACATGGTCTGACTAGTATTGTCAGTCAACAAATATTTTTCAAATATTTTTAAAGTGTCTATAGTGCATTAAATGCTAAGCTACATGATGAATAGCATCAGCTAAAATTGTTGTTCTTACTTCATGAGATTTTATCATTTAAAGCAGGAGTCCCTAACCCTTGCTGCAGACCCGTACTGGTCTGTGGCCTGTTAGGAACTGGGCAGCACAGCAGGAGGTGAGCGGTGGGTGAGTGAGCATTACTGCCTCAGCTCCGCCTCCTGTCAGGTCAGCGATAGCATTAGATTCTCATAGGAGCTTGAACCCTATTGTGAACTGCACATGTGAGGGATCTAGGTTGCACGCTCCTTATGAGACTCTGAGGCGGAATAGTTTCATCCCGAACCTCCCACACCCACCCCCTCAACCCTCCAATCCTCCAATTCCCCAACCCTGGTTCATGGAAAAATTGTCTTCCATGAAACTGGTCCCTGGGGCCAAAAAGGTTGGGGACTGTTGATACAAAGTCCAAGTTAACCTAGCAGAAAAACACAAGAAATGAGAGATGTTCAGCTCCTAAATTGCATAGGAAAATACACATTTTGCTCTTTCTTTTAAACTGATTTTTAGAAAAATTTATTCTAAGGCTGATACACTTTTTTGCAAGGTGAGATGGACGAAGTAAGATTAAAGAACCTCTCTTGAAAGAGAGGCTGAGAAAATTAGAAGACTGGTTGAGGAGTTTAGATAACAACTGGAAATGGTGGGAGGAAAAGGGGTCAAGCAGAGGAAAGGAAGAGGGAGAAGCTGAGGTGGGTCCAGATGAAAAACAGAGTGGAAGGAGCTGCTTTGTAGAGATTGAAGTGTTCAAGAGTCCATCACCTCTTATACTAACCAATTGATTACATGCCTCCTTTGCTGCAGACTGTGAGATCCACAGAGGCCGTGACCCCGTTTGCCCCAGTGCAGGTTCAATAAATGTGTGTTAAATAAATGGCTAAGAGTAAAGGTTCTAAAAATAAGAAGCCTACATTCATATAATACATTAAATCTTTGAAAACACATGACACACACCTATATACTGAGGACATTTTGCCCGCATCTGAGGAGATGTATATGAGAATGTTTGTTGCAGCACTGTCTGAAATAATAAAATGCTGGAAGCATTCTAAGTGCCCTTAATTAGAGAATGCACGTATAAATTGTGTAGTATATGCCTATGACATAGCGTTAAAAAGGAATGAACTACATAACTATAGCTCTCAACTTGGATAGATCTCAAAAATATAACATGTGGGCCAGGCACAGTAGCTCACGCCTGTAATCCCAGCACTTTGGGAGGCTAAGGTGGGAGAATCGCCTGAGCCCAGGAGTTTGGAATCAGCCTGCGTGACATGTGGAGATCCTGGCTCTACCAGTAATAAAAAGAATTAGCCAGGTGTGGTGGCATGCATCTGCGGTCCCAGCTAAGTGAGAGGCTAAGTCAGGAGGATTGCTTGAACCCAGGAGGCTGACTCTGCAGTGAGCTGTGATCGCACCACTGCACTCCAGCCTGGGTGACAGAGTGAGACCCTGTCTTAAAACAAAAAACAAAAAACTATATATATTTAATTAAATTATGTGTGCAATACCATACTATATAATACCAAAACATATAATATCATATATAATTCAATTATATGTATAATACCATATCTGTATATACTGTAATACAATTATATGTATAATACATTGGTATATTATAATATTAACTATATGCATAATACCGTATATGTATATGTATAATACGTATATAACCCAGATGTATATAATACCATATATATCTACTTTAAACAGCTTTATTGAGATATAATTTACATCCTGTACAATTCATCCATTTAAAGTGAACAGTTCAGCCGGGCACAGTGGCACACACCTGTAGTCCCAGCTACTCCAGAGGCTGAAGCAGAAGGATTGCTTGATCCCAGAAGTTCAAGGCTGCAGTGTGCCATGACGGCGCCCGTGAATAGTCACTGCATTCTGGCCTAGGCGACATAGCAAAACTCTGTCTCTAGGAAAATAAAATGAAATAAATTTAAAAATAAAATGAACAATTCAATAGGTTTTGGTAAATGTATTATTAATTTTTAAAATTGCAGTAAAAATACATAACATATAATTTGCCATTTTAATTATTTAAGTGTACAATTAATTCAGTTGTATTAATTCACAGTATTGTACAACCATCACTATTATGTTGTGATTATTTTGGAAACAATTTTCCATTACCCCTAAACAAAAATTCTGTAACCATTAAGCAATAATATGTCATTGCTTCTACCCCAAACTTCTAACAACCTCTATTACTTTCAGTCCTGATGAATTTGGCTATTCTAGGTACATCATATAAACGATATTATACCACATTTGTCTTTTTGTGTTTTGCTTATTTCATTTAGCATAATATCTTCAAGTTCATCTATATAGCAGGTATCAGAACTTCATTCCTTTTTTATGGCAGAATAATATTGCATTGTGGGTATATGCCACATTTTGTTTATCCATTCATCTGTTAGTGGACCTGTGGATTTCTTCCACCTTTTGGCTATTGTAGATAATGCTGCATTGGACACTGGCATACAAATATCTATTCCAGTCCTTGCTTTCAATCCCTTTGGTTATATACCTAGAAATGGAATTGTTGAATCATATGATAATTCTATGTCTAGCTTTTTGAGAAACTGCCAGATAGTTTCATTTGTGTGCGTGTATATAGATGTATATACACGCATATGCATACATATGCGTGTATATACATATGTACATATGCGTGTATATACATATGTATATACATATGTACATATGCGTGTATATACATATGTATATACATATGTACATATGCATACATATGCGTGTATATACATATGTACATATGCGTGTATATACATATGTATATACATATGCACATATGCATACATATACATATGCACATATGCATACATATACATATGCACATATGCATACATATACATATGTACATATGCATACATATACATATGTATATACACATGTACGTATGCATACATATACACATGTACGTATGCATACATATACACATGTACGTATGCATACATATACACATGTACGTATGCATACATATACACATGTACGTATGCATACATATACACATGTACGTATGCATACATATACATATGTACGTATGCATACATATACATATGTATATACACATATGCACATATATGTATCTATACGTATGTGTATGTATGCATATACACATAGATTTTTAAAAACACAATAACACTTCTACATATGGTTCCTGGATACGAATATATGTTTATAAGATCTAATGGCTATAAGGGAAGAACTTACTCATAGAAGTGATTACTTTGGTGGTGGGGGTAGGGTTGGACATGAGGACACAGGAGAGACTGGGCTACAAATGGTCAAAGGAGACAATAGTTTTACCTGCAACGCTTCCTTTCAGTTTTAAAAAGGGGCATAGATACATAATTTGCCAATTGTTTTAAAAATAGAAAAAAGGGAAGGAAATTGGACAAAATTTGAGGTAGAAGTATCTCCATGTTATATTATTCTGTGTACTTTTTTTTGTTTAATTAGAAAGAGAAAAACTTTTCTACAAGGTACACATCATTCAATTCTCATATCAAAACTGATGAATGAGATAGTATTAATACCAATGATATCGTTTTAAAGGCAGAATTCTGAAACAGACAGCAGTGGGCCAGAACCAGAGATGAGTGCCCTAGTCTGCTGGTCCAGGGCTTGGAGGTGAGGAGAGGGAGGCTGAGGTGGTGAACACCCTAAACGCTTTGATGCTGTACCACAGGGCCTCAAATCACCTACTGTATTTTCCCTTCATTTGTGATGTTACGAAGACACTTCTGCTTTAAAGGCCACTGTTTTTAGAGGAGACATGGAGGAAGCAAGGATAAGGTTCACTGAAGTAGGAGGACAGAGTGATAAGAGGGACGCCTAGAGGACAAGATAACAACTGAGAACAGTGGCTAGGAAATGAAGGAAGTGGAGACGAGGAAGGATTCTGAGCTAACGCAGATCACAGATAGCGCTTCAAAGAGCCATTTGTACCAGACCCTTTGTGTAGTGTGAGAGATGAGATGGACTCTTCAATGTCTTGGTTTCCTACCAGCACTTCCCCCGCTCCAGGTTTCGGTATTTCAGGGTTGAGTGGGCAGGCGTGATGGAGCGCATGTGTGTATCACACATAAAGAAGATGCAGGACAGAGAGAGCTGGAAGAAATGTGCGACGTGAAATGAAAAGCCAGTTAAGAACAAATTGTCATCTCTCCAAAGCAGATCAACTGTTGGCTGCCAGATCATTCAGTACTGATGCCTCATCAGTACACATCTTCCAGACGTTAATAAAATTAAGGAACAAAACGTATTGGTTTTCTTCTTGCTCTTGTCCTGAAAAAGAATGAGCTGTACATAGCTTCATAATTAATTTGTGCAATATAATTAATGTCTCCTTTCTTTGTAATATCTTTAATTTGCTAGTCTAAGAGAGGTGGAAAGAATCGGAGCTGAGAACAAAGAATTTCCATTCACAAAGGTATTCGCTTTCAGCGATGGAATTACAACCCAAGGAAAGGAAGGTTATCGTGGCTATGAGTTCCAACCTACACACTGCTGCCAAATTCATCTTCCTTGAGTTCAGGGTTGAATACATCACTTCTGTATTCTAAACTGTTTTCATTACCAAAAGCAGTATCCCTCAAATATTTTTCTCAGAATTATCTTTGTATTTCTTGAGAAAATAAATTCCAGGATTAAATAAATGTAGGAAATGATGGTCAAGCAAAATTTCTTACTATAAAACTTTAAATAATCTGAAGCATGAATCTCCAAGGTATATGGCATTTCTGAAACTTATTTCACCAAGATAGTCCCCCCACCTTATCCCTAAAAACCAAAACCAAAACAAAACCAAAAAACCCCAAAAAACCATTGATAATTTTTCAAGGAAAATCAGAATTCTGTAAAACACATTTCTGGAAACCCTCATCGACTCCACGAAGAGACTGGATGCTAGTTTAAGTCCCTGCTCTAGCTCTTACTTGCTGAGTGATATTGGGCAAAACCCTTAAATTTTCCTAATATTTTTGCTTATTAGTATAATGGGATAATAACTTTCTCAAGTTTGTCATGAAAACTGAGATGTTGATGTTAGTCTTTGGCACATGGTGCGCACATAGTAAACAGTAATTGTTAATGTTATTGTTATCAACCTAGGATGTAGATCCTGGTTTTCCAGCTTTATGAAAGCAGGGAAGCAGGGGCCAAAGGGTGGGAGGTCTTGTAAGCCATAAGAAGTTAATGGAAGTAATGGAGATGGTTTTGCTTTTTGTGGGGTTTTTTTTGGTTTTTTTTTGAGACGGAGTCTCACTCTGTTGCCCGGGCTTCAGTACAGTGGTGTAATCCCAGCTCACTGCAACCTCCGCCTCCCTGGTTCAAGCAATTCCCCTGCCTCAGCCTCATGAGTAGCTGGGATTACAGGCACACACTACCACGCCCAGCTAATTTTTGTATTTTTAGTAGAGACGGGGTTTCACCATGTTGGTCAGGCTGGTCTCAAACTCCTGACCTCGTGATCCACCTGCCTCGGCCTCCCAAAGTGCTGGGATTACAGGCATGAACCACCATGCCCAGCCTGGAAAAGGTTTTAATAGAGAAAAGGGATTTGAATTATCCTTCCCTTCAAGGGCAGCTAAGAAACCTTGCCCTTGTCTTAAATGTATAAGTTTTGGCTGGGTGTGGTGGCTCACACCTGTAATCCCAGCTCTTGGGGAGGCCGAGGTAGGCGGGTCATGAGGTCAGGAGTTCAAGACCAGCTTGGCCAACATAGTGAAACCCCGTCTCTACTAAAAATACAAAAAAATTAGCCGGGCCGGGTGGCGGGTGCCTGTAATCCCAGCTACTTGGGAGGCTGAGGCAAGGAGAATCACTTGAACCTGGGAGGCGGAGATTGCAGTGAGCCGAGATCGCGCCACTGCACTCCAGCCTGGGCAACAGTGCAAGACTCAATCTCAAAAAAAAAAAAAAAAAAAAAAGTGTAAGTTTCATTAGTCAAGGCCCTGCCCAAATGCCTTTCTCAATGCCCTCACATAGTACCTCACTGGCGGTTTGCAATAATTTCTTCCTGTACACTCCCGTAGCCTTTTTTTTCTAAATTTTTTTTTAGCATTTATCACTTGCTACTACATATTAAAGTTATTTATGTGCTGCTATATTTATTTCTCCAACTAGCATGCTTTCAAAGCATGCCCACATCTTGTCCCATACTTTTAAGCATAATACAGTCACCTGTAAAATGATCACTAAAATTTGTCAAATGAAAAACGTGCCCAATTCTTTATAGTTTACAAAGTGGCTTTCTAATTACATCACTCTAAATAAATATAGGAACCGCTTATTTTTCTCCGAAGTTATCAGGAATCTACAAGTTTAGATCTTTTTCTGAAAGTAATTTCCATCTGAGTATCATCTGCTGCCCTCCTGTGTTTGACACAAATATTCTCTCATATGAGAACAACAAAAACAGAATGGCTCAATTAAATTTATTTGGACTGCACTTTTACTTTCAGATACTTGAAATGTGTTTCCACACAAAACAATTGTGCTCCCTACTAAGATTATTTTTATTCAATCTTTATTCAATATATTTCAAATTACATTTTTTACTTAGGGTTATATGAGATCTTTCATATTGGTCTGATATTCTTTCAATATAATCTACTAAACTTTTAGTATTTCCATTTAAAAAATCTGAGACAACTTATTTCAAATTATTCTAATACTATTTTTGTATACTAGACCTACTTGGGCAACAGTACAAGACTTTGTACTTCGAAACTAGAAAAACCTGGTTACTAGTTGTGCGATCTTGTGCAAATTACTCTTCTGAACCTGTTTCATTTGTAAAATGAAGACAGTTCCTCCCAAAGATCACACAAAACACTTAGCACACCATAAAAATGCTCAATATGTTAGCTGTTATTAATACTATAGGAAACATGTTTTCAAATGGCTCTTCTTTGGTATTACCTATTATGGTAAAGTTAAAGACTGCCTAAGAACATGAATTAGCATGGGCCCAATATATCACCTGGATTAAGCCCTGTCCTTTGATATTCAACACTCAAGATTTATTGGACACCTGGGATGTGTTAGACATCATTCTAGATACTTAGGATATATTGGTTTGTAAAAAAGACCAAAATCCTTGCCTTTGTGAAACCTCACTCTTCATGGAGGTCTTTAAGTTACTGACTTCCTTCTAAATTCTTACTGTACATGTTACTCATTTCTTTACATATGCTATCCCATACCATATACCCAGTCCTTTCCTCTCTATCTCCAATGCAGGCTCTCATCTCTCTTGTTCTACTGCTACAGCCTTGAATTGGGGACAGGAGCTCACTCTAATGACACTTTGTATACCTTTATCAAGTTTTGTAAGGATGGTGACTTAGTTTGACTCTGCTACTCTTTAAAGAGGAAAAAAAATTAGTGTTGACATTTTTATTTAATTGCCAATTATTACAATCTATTTTCTTTTACATTACCCCAGTCTATTCTCAACACAGCAGCCAGAGGGATCATCTGAAACCACAGTTCAACTGTTTTTCTTGAAGCGATGGCCCATTTCATCTTTTGTTTTTGTTTTTGTTTTTTTTGAGATGGAGTCTCGTTCTGTCGCCCAGGCTGGAATGCGGTGGCACGATCTCGGCTCACTGCAAGCTCCGCCTCCCGGGTTGACACCATTCTCCTGCCTTAGCCTCCCCAGCAGCTGGGGCTACAGGTGCACGCCGCTACACCCAGGTAATTTTTGTATTTTTAGTAGAGATGGGGTTTCACTGTGTTAGCCAGGATGGTCTCAATATCCTGACCTTGTGATCTACCCGCCTCGGCCTCCCAAAGTGCTGGGATTACAGGCGTAAGCCACCACGCCCGGCAATTTCATCCATTTTTGATAAAATATCTGCCAAATACCCAAGTGTAAACAACCATAGTTTAATCTCCTATAGTCATTCTTTCCAGTAAAAATGGTAAGAAAGAAATCCCAGGGAAACTGAAGCTAAAACTATTTTCATAAAAGTAAGATTTTACTTGCCTTTCTTACCATTAACATTTGCACAGATGGTGCAAAAGCAATAGTGATAAAACTACCAGCACTTAGCATGAATCAATGGAGGGGCACAAAAATGTATTGCTAGTCATTGTATACTTCATTGCCATGCACCCTCAGTAAAAACAAAAACAAAAAAACTCAGTTTCACTTACGAATGTGCTTGATGAAGCAGTAAAAATTGCTAACTTTATGAAATCTTAGCCCTTAAGATGTCTTTTAATATTCTGTGTGATGAAATTGGTAATATGCATAAAGCATTTCTGCTGCCTACCAAAGGACAATAATTTTCTCAAGGAAAAACACTTTTTATTATTTGAGTTGCAAACTGAATTGGCTGCCTTTTTTTTTTCAAGGCACATTTTTACAAGAAAAAATGACAAACTGTATCTTGTTACTCAGACTTGGGTGTGTATTGGGTATGTATTTGGCAGACATTTTCTTGAAAATGAATCAAGTGGGCCTTTCACTTAAAGGAAAACAATAATATTTGCTATCAACTTCATGCTTGATAGCTTGATCAAGTTCAAGCTATCAAGTAAAAACTTAAACTTGTGGAAAACTTATACCTTCACAGTAGGTTTTTCAGTTTCCAAATACTATAAAACCTTCCTGAGACAGGGATGATATTACTCAATGTGATTTTTGATATGTATAATGAATGTAACAACATTTGGAAGGTCTGTATAACTCAGTAACCCATTACTTTTCAGATGACTGATGCATGATGTTCCAAATCAGGTATGGGTAAAAGATCCATTCAAAGCTCAAGATACATGAATGAATTTTAATGGAACAGAATAAAAAGTTCATTAAACCAGTTTCAGATTCCATGTTGTAACTAACCTTTAAGAAACTACCACTTGTTGGGTTTTAGTAGAATATCAAAGAAGTATATGTACATCTATTTGAAAAAGTTAAATATTCCTCCCATACTAAATATTTATGAGAAGTGGATTTTTTCATACTTCGACAAAAATTTCATATCCCAACAGTTTGAATGCAAAAGCAAATATGGGAATCAAGCTGTCCTCTATTAAGCCAAACACAGAAGACCTCTGAAAAACCGGTTTTTCTTAAAAGCCATTCTTCTCACTAAATTATGTCTTGGTAAATTGCCATTTTTCATAAAACAAAAAAAGTTTTTGTTAACATGAAATGGTTTTATTATCATTATTTTTACCATTGACCTTTCTGAGAATTTTCATTATTTTTCAATGAATTAAAACTTTTGTTTTCATTTCTATGGTGGTGAATATCAATAGCCACAATCCATATAAACAGAGGCTCTTTGGTGTCTTCTACAATTTTCTAGTGTAATGAAAAGTTAGGAGCAATGACTCACCCCTGTAATCCCAGGACTTTGGGAGGCTGAGGTGGGTGGATTGCTTGAGCCAGGAGTTCAAGAGCAGCCCGGGAAACATGAGACCCCCATCTCTACAAAAAAACTAAGAAATGCAAAAATTAGCCGGGCATGGTGGCACGTACCTGTAGTACCAACTACTTGGGAGGCTGAGGTGGGAGGATTGCTTGAGCCCTGGAAGTTGAGGCTGCAGTGGGCCATGATCGTGCCACTGCACTCCAGCCTGGAGTTCCAAAGCCACCACTGAGCTAAGCTATGCCAGGTCACGTGACTTCTCTGCGTAAAAACCTTCCAATGTTCTGGAGTGGTGGCTCACACCTGTAATCGTAGCACTTTGGGAAGCTGAAGTGGGAGGACTGCTTGAGGCCAAGAGTTCAAGACCAACCTGGCCAACATATCAAGATCCATCTCGTATTTTTAAAAACTAAAATTAAAAAAAACCACAACCTTCCAATGGCTCCTCAGAGGTTCATATATTGTCCTACAAGACTCTACTCTGTTTCCCCCTCCATTACCTGTCCCTCTACTTTTCCCCTTGCTCACTCCCTCCAGCCATGCTTGCCTCTTTGAAGTTCCTCCAATAAACCATACATACTCCCAGCGTTAGTACCATTGCACTGGCAGTTCCCTCTTCATGGAAAGCAATTTCTCCAGTTTTCCGCATGGCCATTTCCCTCATTTTCCTGAAGTCTTTGCTCAAATGTCACCATCTCAATAACTTGTGCATCATATTTAAGATTACAGCCCTACCAGCTACTCCCACCCGCACCACATACATTGTTCTCCCCTCCTCGCAGCATCTTCTAACATTTGCTTATTACGTCTAGTGTTTGACCTCCTTTCTCCACCACCAGCATAATGTAAGCCCCAAGAACATGGGAAAATGCCTGTCACATAGAGCTCAACAAATATTTGTTGAATGTAGAATGGATGAACTCGCTTGCCAGCTTGTCATTTCTGGAGACATGGCCACAAATTCCCAAGAAAAAGAAAGGATGCATTTTAAAGAGGCTAGGGAGGACAATGACAGCAAAGACTGCAAAGAGTTTTAAAACAGGAGAAAAAGAAGATGGGATACAATAGCCACAAATTTCAATACTGAAGGCATTGTGGGCCTGAAAATAACGCTCTTGGGAGAAGTGGCAGTCGGGGAATTAATTATAAAGGTAGACACGGCGGATCTAAGTGCCTGGCCATGGACACTGGCATGCGCTCCCTCACCCAAACCCACTTCCCGCTCGGCTCTTTCCGGAGCCTTCCACCCTAACACAGAAAGTTCACACCAAGAGACTGAACGATTTCTAAACTTTATGGAAAAAGCCAATGACAATCAATTAGCCAAAAACGAGACGCCAAATCCCATCTCACTCCAGCGTCATGCCCTCTTCTCAAACGCTCGCCGGCTCTAGGACCTCTCCACCAGCACAGTTCTCAGGAGTCCTGCTGGTCTCCCAATGCTGTTCTAAGGGTCCACATGAAGGCAGGTCAGGCGGGACTCCCCGGGCAAGCACTTCTGTACGCGGAAAGCACGAGGCGCAGGAGCCATGGAGAGCCGGTACTTTGGAGACATGAATACTCAAGAGGATTGGCAAACCGGAGAAACGCTGGGAGAGGTGCCCCGCACTGCGGTGGTAAGGCAGAGTCTCAGTTCTCCTCGGGCTTGTCGGCTGGCGGTCCACAAGGCTGAAGCATCTTTTCCATCAAGTTGAAGCGGACTCGCGCTTTGCTCTCATTCTCCGCAATGGCGAAGTAGTTGAGAAGGTCGAAGTGGCCCATGTAGGAGCAGTACGAGTCGCGGTGTTGGTTCACCAGCCACTCCCACTTGGTGGTGTCGGCGTGGCCCGTGCCGATGTACTTGGACTGTAGGTGCTCCAGCTGGCTATGGATGGTGTAGCGGTCAGTCATCTCGCCGCTTTCCCCTTCGCTCTCAGGTCAGAGGACGCAGGGAACAAGCCGCCGCTCTAGCGTTTTACAGGAGAGTGAAGCCACCGCACAGAAGCTCCAGGTCCGCGCCGTCGCAGAAGAATGGCGTCACAACGACTAAGTAGCGTAACTCTCGCTCATAGGGCTCAGAGGCGGAAGCGGAAGCACATTCTGTCACGCAATTGGAGTTGCTGAGGCGACGCAACAAGTGTG
This sequence comes from Gorilla gorilla gorilla, assembly GCF_029281585.2. NCBI lineage: Eukaryota > Metazoa > Chordata > Mammalia > Primates > Hominidae > Gorilla > Gorilla gorilla. The sequence continues at coordinate 168,243,859 of NC_073229.2, forward strand.
CCTCCCCCCTCCATGGAGATCCCCGCCCCATCAGAGAATGTTGCATGATGGTCCACTTAGTGGCTAAGGGAGGCCATTTTCCAACGGGGAGCGTTGCATGCTGGGACTTGTGGTCTTGGGAGTTCGTGCATGCAGGCTTCAGGGACTCCTGGTCGCGTTCTGTTGTTTGTTTAAGACGGAGTCTTGCACTGTTGCCCGGGCTGCAGTGCAATGGCGCGATCTCGGCTCACTGCAACCTCCGCCTCCCGGGTTCACGCGATTCTCCTGTTTCAGCCTCCCGAGTAGCTGGGATGACAGTTGCACACCACCACGCCCGGCAAGTTTTTTTGTATTTTTAGTAAAGACGGGGTTTCACTGGTCTCGAACTCCTGACCTCGTGATCCGCCCGCCTCGGACTCCCAAACTGCTGGGATTACAGGAGTGAGCCACCGCGCCCCGGCCCCTGGTCGCGTTTTAAATTGATCTGGGGACCTAGTGGAGGGTGATGTCTGGAGGTGGGGAGCATCCGTGGGTGGCTTGGGGCTGATAGGAAATGGGAAACCCAAGAATGACTGGACTACGAGCAGCCCCGAAAATAAACTCTTGGTGTATTTCGGAGCCGTCGTGGCGGCACGGCCGTCCCTTCACAACCGGGGATGGATTACCCAGAAGTCAGCAGGCGCCAGTTCTGGTCCCAACTATGTCTCTTAGGAGTTTGTGGCGTAAAAGAGTTATTTCAGCTCTAACCAGGGTGCTTGGTGAGCAAGTACAGCACCAGTTCCCACACATTCCGGCTTCCACCTCAAGCTCCTCCTTCCTCTCTAGCCACTTATTTTGATATCCTCCCTCCAAGGCCTCACCTCACCCTACTTGGCTCTTCCATTCAGTGGGTTTTGTGGATTCAACCAACCTGATTGAAAATATTGGGGGAAAATATCAGTCTGTACCGAAATGTAGACTTTTTTTTTTTTGGATTGGCTATTTTTTTCTTTTTCTTTTTATTTATTTATTTATTTTTTATTGATAATTCTTGGGTGTTTCTCACAGAGGGGGATTTGGCTGGGTCATAGGACAATAGTGGAGGGAAGGTCAGCAGATAAACAAGTGAACAAAGGTCTCTGGTTTTCCTAGGCAGAGGACCCCGCGGCCTTCCGCAGTGTTTGTGTCCCTGGGTACTTGAGATTAGGGAGTGGTGATGACTCTTAACGAGCATGCTGCCTTCAAGCATCTGTTTAACAAAGCACATCTTGCACCGCCCTTAATCCATTTAACCCTGAGTGGACACAGCACATGTTTCAGAGAGCACAGGGTTGGGGGCAAGGTCACAGATCAACAGTATCCCAAGGCAGAAGAAGTTTTCTTAGTACAGAACAAAATGAAAAGTCTCCCATGTCTACTTCTTTCTACACAGACACGGCAACCATCCGATTTCTCAATCTTTCCCCACCTTTCCCGCCTTTCTATTCCACAAAGCCGCCATTGTCATCCTGGCCCGTTCTCAATGAGCTGTTGGGCACACCTCCCAGACGGGGTGGTGGCCGGGCAGAGGGGCTCCTCACTTCCCAGTAGGGGCGGCCGGGCAGAGGCGCCCCTCACCTCCGGGACGGGGTGGCTGGCCTGGCGGGGGGCTGACCCCCCCACCTCCCTCCCGGACAGGGTGGCTGCCGGGCGGAGAGGCTCCTCACTTCCCAGACGGGGTGGCTGCCGGGCGGAGAGGCTCCTCACTTCTCAGACCGGGCGGCTGCCGGGCGGAGAGGCTCCTCACTTCTCAGACGGGGCGGTTGTCGGGCAGAGGGTCTCCTCACTTCTCAGACGGGGCGGCCGGGCAGAGACGCTCCTCACCTCCCAGACGGGGTCTCGGCCGGGCAGAGGTGCTCCTCACATCCCAGACGGGGCGGCGGGGCAGAGGCGCTCCCCACATCTCAGACGATGGGCGCCCAGGCAGAGACGCTCCTCACTTCCTAGATGTAATGGCGGCCGGGAAGAGGTGCTCCTCACTTCCTAGATGGGGTGGCGGCCGGGCGGAGACGCTCCTCACTTTCCAGACTGGGCAGCCAGGCAGAGGGGCTCCTCACATCCCAGACGATGGGCGGCCAGGCAGAGACGCTCCTCACTTCCCAGACGGGGTGGCGGCCGGGCAGAGGCTGCAATCTCGGCACTTTGGGAGGCCAAGGCAGGCGGCTGGGAGGTGGAGGTTGTAGCGAGCCGAGATCACGCCACTGCACTCCAGTCTGGGCACCATTGAGCACTGAGTGAACGAAACTCCGTCTGCAATCCTGGCACCTCGGGAGGCTGAGGCTGGCGGATCACTCGCGGTTAGGGGCTGGAGACCGGCCTGGCCAACACAGCGAAACCCCGTCTCCACCAAAACCAGTCAGGCGTGGCGGCGCGTGCCTGCAATCGCAGGCACTGGGCAGGCTGAGGCAGGAGAATCAGGCAGGGAGGTTGCAGTGAGCTGAGATGGCAGTAGTAGAGTCCAGCTTCGGCTCGGCATGAGAGGGAGACCGTGGAAAGAGAGGGAGAGGGAGACCGTGGAAAGAGAGGGAGAGGGAGGAAATGTAGACTTTTTAAGGTTATTATTCCCTAAACAATACAGTATAACAACTATTTACATAGCATTTACATTGTATTAGGTATGTTAAATAATCTAGAGACAAACTATACAGGAGGATGTGCGTATATGCAAATACAAGCCATTTTATATCAGGGACTTGAGCATCCTCTAGTTTTGGTATCCATGGGGGTCCTGGAACAAATCACTCACGAATACTGAGGGACAACTGTATTTCTCCATGTTACCTGTTGTGTCCATCCCCATTTCCTTGTACAAGCTATTCCATCTACGTGGAATGTCTGTTCCCTTGGTGAACGCATCTCCCTTTAAAGGCAGCTCAAATGCATCTCCTTAGAGTTTTCACTGGCTGCTCCAGACAGATGTAAACTCTCCTTCCTCTTTGCAAGTTATACATCTCTTCCTTATTATTGCTTTATGTCCTACTGTTTGGCTTAATAACTTCCTTACATGGGTAGAAGCTACTTGAAAAAAAGATCCTTTTTTTAAAAAAAAAGTCCAAAACAAAAATTTGATAAATGGATAAATAACTCTATTACAACCGAAGAGAAGGAAAACTTTACTGGGAAGGAGATAACTTGAAAATAATTTTATTCTGCTGTTTAAACTTCGTTATAACAAATGTTTCACTCCTAAAATGTAAAGAATTTTGTCAGGCATACTTGTGGGAGATGTATCAAACCTTAACATTTTGCCATTTTTCTATGGAGCCTGTTTTTTTGATTGCTGAAAGTGTGTATCCATGCACAATAGTTGTTTTTGTTATGCAAGTTTTAAAGCTCTATATAAATAACGCTCCGTCTATATTGTTATAAAAGTTGCTTTTTGCCCTTGTCAGTATTCATGTTACATGTTATGTAACTTTAGTTCATTGTTTACTGCTATATAGTATGTCACTTAATTAGTATACCATAACATGTCCACTCTCTCAATGATGGGCATTTATTTTCGTATTTTTGTTATTAGAAACAATGCCGAAATAAATATTCTTATACATGTGAAGGTGTTTCTCCAGGGCAGTGGTCCTCAACCTTTTTGGCACCAGGGACTGGTTTCGTGGAAGACAATTTTTCCACGGACAGGGGTTAGGGGTGGCAATGGTTTTGGGATGATTCAAGTGCATTACATTTATTGTGCACTTTATTTCTATTATTATTACATTGTAACATATAATGAAATAATTGTACAACTCACCATAATGTAGAATCATTGGGAGCCCTGAGCTTATTTTCTTGCAACTAGACAGTCCCATCTGGGGGTGATGGGGGATAGTGACACCAAAAGTATGTTGCTTATGTCCAGTCTACTCTGTAATCTCGTTTTGGTTGCTGTCACTGCAGAAAACCCTCATTCACATAGATAGGATGTTGGAAATGGAAGCAGACTTTTCTGTGCTTTGGTGCCAATCTGAGGATATTCCACCTTGACTCTAATCCAGAACATATGGAGATTTGAAGTTGTCTCAAACATACTTTTAAAGCCACCATTATTTGCAGTCTCAAGCAGTTGATCTTCTAGCACGGGCAAAGTTGATTCACCTGGTTTTTTCACAAATGCGTCATAGATCCATTCCTTCCCAGTTCAGAGGTCTTTTGTAATTGGGAAGTAATGCCCAAACTCTATTGAATGTAAGACAGGTGATCATGCACCGGCTGGGAGAAAGAAGGCCCTGGCTCAGTCTCTTTCAAAATCTCTACTAATGTTTGAAACGTCAAAAATCCCGGTGTTGACTTGTCACCCCCATAATTCCAGTTGGATTTGAATGCAGCCACTTTATCTGCCAACTTGAACACAGTTGTTCTCCTCTAAAGTGACAGATTGAATTCGCTGAGCAGGTTGAATATGTCACACAAGTAAGCAAGTTTTGCCACCTATCCTGTGTCACTGAAATGTGCTTCCAGTGGTGACTATTTTTCTAAAAGAAATCTCTGTAGCAGCTCTCCTAACTCAAAAACTCTGGCCAGTGATCTACCTTTAGAAAGCCATCTCACCTCTGTGTATAAGGAAGATGAGTGCGCTCTGTGTTCATCTCCTCACAGAGCTGTGCAAACAGACGTGAGTTAAGGGCATGTACTTCAATATAGCTGATAATTTTAATCACATCCTGCAAAACGTTGTGAAGTTCAGGTGACATTTTTCAGCTAGCCAGCATTTCCCCATGGACGACACAGTGCACAGACACATTCAGAAGCAACCTCTTTGACCCAAGTAGTGAAACCAGAAAGCTGTCCAGTCATGGCAGTTGCTCCATCCATGCTTATACCAACACAAAATGGCCAGTTCAGTTTTCTTGATGTGTAATCATTTAAAGACTTGAATAGTTCTGCAGCTGTGGTGTTGGCTGGCAACAAAAGTACACGTAACATAGCCTCTTGCACATCCTCCTGAAAATATATTCACAAAAACAAGCGTTGTTGCCTTGTTGTCAAGATTGGTAGACTTGTCAACCTGGATTGTGTACCATGGTGACTTATTAATCCTCTCTAACAATTATGCCTCAATATCCTCTGCTATTACATCAATTTGTCTAGTTGTGGTGCTAGCCAAAGAGGAATGTGTGCCTCCTTTTGAACTGCAGCCTCTCCTAAAAGTTCACAACAGATGTCCTTAGCAGCAGGGAGGATCAACTCTTCACCAACAGTAAAGGGCTTCTTAGCTTTAGCAATGTGGTTAGCCATTGACTGATGCTCTCAGTACAGACACACTTGTTGTGGTAGTGGCCTTCAATAATTGCTTCTGTTTGTGTTCATGTTTTTTTCTTTTGAAAAACTCCAAAACCTCGTCTTTTAATGCAAGTTGCTTGGTCTCCATGTGGTAAAGTGGTTTTGAAGCTTTCATAGTTTCGGTGGATAGAGAGTTACCAAGTATTCTACAAAATGAGCTTGGAGAATGTGAATTACTTGTTGCAAAGAGTAATTTAAGTAGGACCCTCGGTGTTTTCTTTTAAATGCAGCTTTCTTTTCACTGTCAGTCTTAGAGTCTTCTATTTCATCATTGGGTCTTTCTCCTTTTTCAAAGAAGCTCTCTAGGGATGTTTGTTTTTTACTTATTTTGGCTGGGGCTAGCTTGTGTGCTTACCAAAACTGTGACTGAGACAAGTGCTGGAAAGAAGCATGGATGGAAGTGGTAAACAATGGGTGGGCCATCCACAGACTAAAGTAAGTGTTGAATTGTGACTTAAAGCCTGCCACCAGATGCAGCTGTATAACTGAAGTACATCAATTCATTTGCCACTATAAAGCCTGCCACCAGATGCAGCTTAATTGCCACTTACCACTCACTGACAGGGTTTTGATATGAGTCTGCAAGCAATTGATTTATTATGGTCTCTGTGCAGTCAAACCTCTGCTAACGTTAATCTATATTTGCAGCTGCTTCCCAGTGCAAGCTGCAATAAACACCTCAGCTCCACCTCAGATCATCAGGCATTAGATTCTTATAAGGAGTGCACCACCTAGATCCCTCACATTCATAGTTCACAATAGGGTTCAAGCTCCTATGAGAATCTAATGCCACTGCTGATCTGACGGGAGGCGAAGCTCGGGCAGTAGTGCCAGTGATGGGGAGTGTCTGTAAATACAGATGAAGCTTTGCTTGCTTGCTCACTGCTCACCTCCTGCTGTTTGGCCCAGTTCCAGGGGTTGTGGGCCCCTGCTCTAGGGCATATACATAGGAATAAAATTGTTGAGACTTAGGGATGAGTGTCTTCCAGCTTTGCTAAATGTTGCCAAATTGCTTTCCAAAGTGATTGTACCAATTGGTTCTTCCACCAGCAGAATGAGAATTCCTTTGGCTCCACATACTTTTCAATACTTGGCGCTGTCAGATATTTTTTAATTTTTCAAACCTGTTGGATGGAATGGAATTTCAATTTGGCTTTAATTTGCATATCGCTGATTAACTAGGGAGGCTGGAGATCTTTTTGTTTATTGATCTATTATATTTCTGCTGTGAATTGCATATTCATATACTTTGCCCATTTCATACTGGATGTTTGTATTTTTCTTACTAATCTTCAGGAGCTCTTTTTTGAGACAGAGTCTAGCTCTGTCATCCAGGCTGGCGTGCCGTGGCATGATCTCAGCTCACTGCAACTTCTATCTCTCAAGCAATTCTCCTGCCTTGGCCTCCCAAGTAACCGGGATTACATGCACCCACCACCACTCTTGGCTAATTTTTGTATTTTTAGTAGAGACCGGATTTTGCCATGTGGACCAGGCTGGTCTCAAACTCCTGGCCTCAAGTGATCCACCCACCTCGGCCTCCCAAAGTGTTGGGATTACAGGCGTGAGCCACTGTGCCTGGCCTAGGAGCTCTTTACATATTCAGGATACTAGGCTTGCGGTTATAAGCAATGAAAGTATCTTTTCCCAGTCTATAGCTTTTCTTTACCCTTTCTTTAGGATATCTTTTGTTGTAGAGAAGTTAAGTTTAAAATAGTCAGATTTATCAGCCCTTCTTTATGGTTTGTGCTTTTTGTATTTGGTTTAGAAAATGAAATCAATCAAAGCCCTTTCCTGCCAAAGGGCCACAAAAAGAGTTTCCTTTATTGTCTTCTAAAAGTTTTAGAATTTTTGTTTTTCATATTTACAACTTTAATCCACCTGGAAGTTTTCGTTTCATTTTGTTTTGATTTATGGATCTAATTTTTAGTATTTTCCTATTTGGCTTTCTAGTTACCAGTGATAACCAATCATTTATTAAATAGTGCCTCTTTTTTCTACTCATTTAGTGCTTCTATTACTTATTTATAGAGCTGGGCATTCTATTCCTTTAGTCTATCTGTCTATACCTTCAACAGTAGCACAGGGTCTTAATTACTGAACCCTTATAATAGGTCTTGATATCTGATTGGATGAAAGCCTGTACAATTTTTTTCTTTCATAAATTTATTGACTATTCTTGATCTTTTGCTTTTCCACATGAATTTAGAATTGGCAGAATCCTTATGGCAATTGTGATAGAGTAGAACAAAGCCGTGAAAATTAATTTAATACTATTTCTATATCATTAGGAATGATTCTAAGATATGAGAGAATTCCTCAAATTCAAAAGCCTTTAGAGGTAAATGGAAAATGCCCTTATGTGTATTAATTAAGAGTCAAGATATATTAGTTTGCTAATGCTGCCGTAACAGAAGTACCACTGGTCGTTTAAACAACAGAAATTTATTTTCTCACAGTTCTAGAGCTAGACATCCAAGAGCAAGGTGTTGGCGTGGCTGGTTTCATTCTGAGGTATCTCTCCTTGGCTCTCTGTGTCTTCACAAAGCTTTCCTTCCGTGCCTGTTTGAGTTCTAATCTCTTATAAAGACACCAGTCATATTGGATTAGGACTCACTCATATAACCTCATTTTAACTTAATTACCTCTTAAAGGTACTGTCTCCAAATACAGTCCCATTCCAAGGTGCTGGGGGTTAGGATTTTTTTTTTTTTTTTTTTTTTTTTTTGAGACGGAGTCTTGCTCTGTCACCCAGACAGGAGTGCAGTGGCGTGATCTCAGCTCACTGCAACCTCCACCTCCTAGGTTCAAGCAATTCTCCTGCCTCAGCCTCCCAAGTAGCTGGATTACAGACATGCACCACCATGCCCGGTTAATTTTTGTATTTTTAGTAGACTTGGGGTTTCACTATGTTGGCCAGGCTGTAGGATTTTAACCTGTGAATTTTAGAGGGACACAATTCAGCCATAATAGTTATATACAGTGACATGAAATACATAAAATAACTTGCTTTTTACATATTTGTGAATTTAATTAGATTTATGAAAATAATTGAAATACTTGAAAAGGTTTTATTTATTAAATCAGATAATTGCAATACTTACAAGGAACATAAAATATATTAATAACTATGGTTTAGGCCTGGCGTGACAGCTCACGCCTGTAATCCCAGCACTTTGGGAGGCCAAGGCAGGAGGATCTCTTGAGTCCAGGAGTTGGAGACAAGCCTGGGCAACATGGTGAAACCCCGTCTCTACTACAAATACAAAAATTAGCCGGGGCTGGTGGCACGTGCCTGTAGTCCAAGCTACTCGGGAGGCTGAGATGGGAGGATTGCTTGAGCCTGGGAGGTTGAGGCTGCGGTGAGCTGAGATCTTACCACTGCCCTCCAGCCTGGGTGACAGTGAGACCCTGTCTCAAAAAAAAGGGGAAAAAAATTAGCTATGATTTAAAGTGTTTAAAATAGTTAAACTTTGGAGTAGAACTAAATTTTATTCAAAGTCCCCTTTAAAACGATCGCTAAAATTTGCTAAACTTAGAAATAGATTAGGATTTTTAGCTGAAGTTAAAAGCTTAAGGGAACAGGTAGTTTTTCAATTTATAAGTTTAGCAGATTGAGCATCAGCTTTTAAAACCTAAATAAATGCCTGAATAGTACTTTCTACATTCCCCCAGATGATCCTTAAAGGCACTACAAAGCCTCACATTTAATGAAGTCAGCTTTCAAATAGCATGAAAACCGTGCTGCAATTTTTAATTGTAATTATATTTAATTTTTAACTTGGAGAGAGTTGTCATCTTAACTATCTTGAATTTTCTCATTGATGCACATAGTATATTTTTTCATTTATTTACTTCTTTCTTTGTCTTCCTCTCTTCCTTTCCTTCCCTTTCCTTTCCTTTCCTCTCCTCTCCTCTCCTCTCCTCTCCTCTCCTCTCCTCTCCTCTCCTCTCCTCTCCTCTCCTTTCCTTTCCTCTGACAGAGTCTTGCTCTGTTGCTCAGGCTGGAGTGTAGTGGTGTGATCTCGGCTCGCTGCAACCTCCACCTCCCAGATTCAAGCAATTTCTCATGCCTCAGCCTCCCGAGTGGCTGGGATTACAGGCATGTGCCCCCATGCCTGGCTAATTTTTTTGTGTTTTTAGTAGAGACAGGGGTCACCATATTGGCCAGGCCGGTCTTGAACTCCTGGCCTCAAGGCCACCTCGGCCTCCCAAAGTGCAGGGATTACAGGCGTCAGCCACCGCAACCTGCCTAAGTCTACTTTTCTTAATGTAAAATAAAGCTGGTATAATTTTCTCCATTCATATCTTTACCATATTCTGTTAAGTTTATTCCTGGGTATCTGCCATGTATACTTAGATTACACATGAATTTTAAATTATGACCTAATAAGGAATATTACAATTTCTTACACTTGTTGACAATAAAGAATTTTGGTCTGGAACCAGCGATCTTATTGGCAAGACATGCCAGGAGAGCTGTGAGCATTTCCTAACCGAAGATATTACCTCAAGTCAATCTCACCTGTTAGGTTACTTTATGTAACTTTCAAATGTTGTCTTTACTAGGTGACTTTGGGGAAGGAAAAAAAGTAAACAGAAATCTTAAAAATAAAATTTTACAAATGCTGTCTTACAGTTCAGCATTTGAGTAAGGAAAAATATGCAATAAAAGATTCCATTGGAAAAGTGTATAGAATTTAAAATGTATAAAGAAAAATTACATATGTTTTAAGACAGAAAATTATATTTTGTCGGATCTGTTTTTCAAGCAAAGTCTTCCTTGTCTTTCTTGGCCTTGTGCTGCAGGCTTTAAATTTTTTAAGAAGCCATTTAACATTTTGACTAGTAAAGGCATAATCCACACATACAGAACTATAACAAGGAACGCAGTATCTAACTTCTACCATTTGTCACCCCCAACTTTAATGAGTAACCACACTGTATTAGTTTCTTGTGTATCCTTTGGGAGATTACATTCATGGACGTATAAGCAAACACAAATATACATAGTATTTTACCCCCTTTTAAAATTCATATGGCAGCAAAATACTCACCATAATTCTCTACCTTGGTTTTTTGTGTTGGTTGTTTAATTCTGTTCTATGTTCTTTGATACATCATAGAGATCATCGCATATTAATACATAAAGAGTTTCCTCATTCTTTTTTCCTTGTATTATTGCCACATAATATTCCATTGTATAAGTGTATCATACTCCCAGTAACCACCCTTTTATTGATTACCCTTTATGTTGTTTCCACTGCTGCAATGAATAACCTTGCTGCAATGACTAATACTGTACATATGTTATATTGCACATGTACAAGTATATTCATAAGGTGAATTCCTAGTAGTGGAATTAGAGCATTATTTAAGACAATGAAACTACTGTTGTGCACACACTTAACGCAATCATGAATTTCTAACCATAGTGCTTTTCAGTGATTTTCAAATGTCTTGGATCACCAGAAATTATATTCAAATTTTATTATGATCTAAGAAAGACATGAACTTTAAGTAGAAATTAACTAAAGTCGCATTTCCCTTGGTGAAAAATTATTTTAGATATCATTTCTGTCTGTAAGCAAGTATTAAGAGGACTTTCAATATGTCCAGATGTTGAAATAATGTTTCACACTAGGGGTCGCCAGAACAGTATTTAAGGCCAACAAATGGAACAACTGTTGAGAACATTTTCATAATGAGGCACCCTTGAGCTTCTCAATCACAGTAAGCAGGAATGGTGCCTTGTGAATGAGATGCTAAAAATAATACTTTGGTGTGCTGTATTTTTAAAGGCAACTAAGACTTTGATAATTTAGGAGAAAAGGAAGCAACCATTCCCTTATACTTTGGGGGCATTACACAATAAGTGGTGATGTGTAATTTAGGTGATATGGAATTTAGAGAATTTTTTAAGTAAATTTGCTAGTTATAATCTTATTTTTCTGTGATTGAAAATGTCTTTATCTTCTACTTTTCTTTTTCCAGCCATTGTGGGTTTCATATACCTGGGCAGATCTAGAACTCTCCATTTTTTAAGGGTTTTGCCCCTAATTGGGGATATACTACAAGGGTTAAATTTTATGTACTTTTCATATAACTTCTCTTGGGACAGATACGATTGCCATGGGCCTCCATTCTACAACTCATAAGATTTAATAGGCTGGTTCCTTTCTGTTCCTTAGTGATAACATTAAATCACAGGCCAGTGCAATTTTTAAACAATTTCTCATTGGAGAAATTTTACAAAGAAACATTGAAGCACTGTATGCATGTTCCATTTGTTACAGTAATATGAAATTTACTCTTATAATAGTATTTTTATGAGAACAAGTGTCTTAGTTCAGGCTGCTATAACAAATGCCATAAATTGGGTAACTTAACAGAAATTTATTCATCAGAGTTCTAGAGGCTGGGAAGTCCAAGATTAAGGTTCCAGAAGATTTGGTGTCTGGTGAGGGTCTGCTTCCTGGTTAATAGACAGACGTCCCTTCTCTGTGTCCTCATGTGCCTGAAGGGGCATGGGAGCTCTCTTGGGCCTCTTTTATGAAGGCACTAATCCCATTCACGACAGCTCTCCTTTCATGAGCTAACCTCCCAAAGGCCGCACCTTCTAAAACCACCACCTTGGAGTTGAAATGTCAACAAATGAATTTTGGGGAGACACAAGCATTTAAACCACAGGAAATAGTTAAGAGTCACAATTTGTCATTTTCACAGTTTACCTAAGAGAGGGAAGTCATCTTTAAATATATGGTGAGAAGAGGTTTGAGGTCTAAAAAAAAGATTTAACTGAAGATTTTTTCTAACTTCAGTAAAAGGAATAAACAGGGTGCTATGGTAAAGAATAATGGGGAAGAAGGAGGGGGGCACTGAGGAGAAGGTGATTGAGGGGAGGCCACTCTAGAGAGGTAACACTTGCATGCGTCCTGAGGAATGACAACAAGCCAGCTATGCCAAGAACTCTGGAAGAGCATTCCAGGCATAGAACAAAGGCCCTGAAGTGGGGAGAAGGTTGAAGGACTCTAGGAACCACTAGATGGTTGGAGCCTAGTGACAGAGAAATAGTTACATTAGATGAAGCTGGACATGGAAGCAGTGGCCAAGTAATTTACAGTCTTGTTTGAATTTTTAGTCTATTGGGAAGCAAAAAAAAGTTTGAAGCCAGGGGAGCACTATGAAACCCTCATGTGCAGAACGGGGGCTTTGGGAGGGAAGAAGAGAGTGAGCTAAATACAGCCACAATCACAATCTGTGTAAAGATGCATGTACAAGACTGCCCTGTCACTTCAACCATCTCTTGCCTCGCCATTGCTCCAAACACACTGGCCAGGCATGTTTCTATCTCAGAGGAATTTTTCCTTTTTATTTCCTCTGCCTGAAATGCACTGTCTCCAGATGTCCATGTGGCAAAGGACCTTGGTTCTTTTAGGCCTTTGCTCACAATGTCACTTTTTAAATGAGTCCTTTTCTGGCCAAATTATCTAAAATTGTAAACCTGTCCCTCCATTACCAATGTTTCCTACCCCTATTTCCTTTATTTTTCCCCTTACCACTTATTGCTAGCATACATGTTTAACTACATGTAAACACATAAATAATGTTTTATTTATCATGCTTATTGTCTGTCTCCTTACATAGAATATAAGCTCCGTGAAGACAAGGACTTTTGTGTTTGGTTCATGGCTCTGTCCCCAGCATGAAGTTCAGTGATTAAGTACTAAATTAATGTTGATGGAATAAATGAAGGAAGAAATGTTCATGATGGCCTTTTGAGTGATAGCAAAGGACTGGAAACAAATTGAGTGCTAACAAGGAATAATTACATCAATTATGGTATAATCATAATATGTAGCTTTTAAGAGGCCCATACCTAGTAGATATAAATAGGCATAAAAAGACATCCATTTTATATTAAATGGGAAAAGGAAGTTATAGAAGTTATATGATCCTGTCTTTCAAACACACACCACACACGCGTGCACACACACACACATTTGTATCAGCATAGGAAAAGTATTGAAGGAAATATTAACCATTTGCCTTGGGGGAATGAGATGGGTGATTAAGGGGGATTTGGTTTGAATCATGCATTACCTTTGACATAAAAAGAGAAAAATAGAACAAACAAACATTATTTAAAACCAAAATGTGATTCTACTCCAAACCTACCAGCATGGATTAAAATGTAAAATATTGACAGTATTAGAATATTGCTCTCATAATGGGGTAGGCAGGAGATAACCAAAATCTCAAAGGATCCCCAGGAATTAAAACTAGTCACCTCAACATCTCGACCATCCTTTATCTTAAGCCTAAGAGATGTGGATCTGGGGGGAAATTTTATTCTATAGAATTAACATCAGAGAAAAAGACCCATGACAAGGCTTTACAAAATTATGAATATACTAATTTTTTATTGTTTTTGAGTTGCTTCAGTGACTTATCTAAGAGGATTACATGGAACAGTCTTTCCTAGCTGAGTCAGTTCAGCTAAGGTCCTTGAACAGCAATAATTACAAATTAGAATCTGGAGTCTAAAAATAAGAGGTGAAATGGATGGGACTGACCTTCTGTGCAAATATTCAACACTTCAGGTTTCTAACTAAAGATGTCATTCATTACAGTCTACCCAGGGGAAAAGTTGCAGGTGAACCCATAAGAAAGGAGCTGAGCTTACACTTTTCTTTTTATCCGAATTTGAGCAAGTGTAAGAATTGTCTGGTCCCTAGGGAAAGTTTAATGCCACTTCTCAAACGACATGGGGTAGTTGTTACATTTTCACTTTTTAGAACAGGTATGTGTATAGAAGTGATGACAGGTGCATCCTTATTAATCTATGGTTTCTTTCATTTTTCACAAATTGCACTTACTTTCATAAAACAGAACCACATTTTAAAATCTCCATGTAAATTTTTGCAATGTTATTTATTTCTATCATATTTTCTTCACATTCACCTATGAGTGTTTCCTAACTTAGAAGCCCCTAAGGATCTGTGTTTAATATATTGTCTTCAGTGACCCAAAAAGACCATGACGCAGAAGCAAGCCTAACTTTTTTTTTTTTTTTTTTTTTTTTTTTTTTTGCTGTTCATTTGTTTGTGGTAGCTTAAGACCAAAAAAGAATTTGGGGGTGGAGCAGATTGACACTCACAGCCATAGCTAACTACTTTTTTTTTTTTTTTTTTTTGAGACGGAGTCTTGCTCTCTGTCCCCCAGGCTGGAGTACAATGGCATAATCTCGGCTCACTGCAACCTCTGCCTCCTGGGTTCAAGCAATTCTCCTGCCTCAGCCTCCCAAGTAGCTGGGACTACAGGTACATGCCACCACGCCTGGCTAATTTTTGTATTTTTAGTAGAGACAGGGTTTCACCATATTGGCCAGGCTGGTCTCGAACTCCTGACCTCTTGATCTGCCCTCCTTTGCCTCCCAAAGTGCTGGGATTGCAGGCATCAGCCACTGCGCCTGGCCAGCTAACTACTATTAAAGAAAAAATTATTCAGTGATACTTGTTGAAGCATAGTAAGGAAGAATTTATTCAGAACCATCAAGGTAGGTACAGGGATGACTGCAACAGTGTGTTGCAGTAGGGGAGAGAGATTGGGCTTAACTTCCAATACAGCCTGGACAAGTGGGAATTTATAACCAAGGAGCAGGCTGGGGGTCAGTGAATGGAAAATTACTAGGAGGAAATATCAGGGGTAAAGGGGATTCTGGCTAAATCAACCCAACAGGATTCTTGCTGAAGACAGGCCAGGATGATCAGACATCACCTGGGGGAGGATGGAGACGAGGAACCTGATCAGATATCAAGGATGATCAGATTATTGAGGATGGGGGTTCTGGTGAAATTGACTTAGCAGAGTTCTTTTGCTAAAGCTGGATTTTACAAGGAAGTGCACAGATGGGCCCAGGAGAAAGTTCAGAAACCTGATTAAAGAATCTTTGTCAACCAGGCATGGTGGCTCAAGCCTGTAATCCCGGCACTTGGGTCAGGAGTTCGAGACCAGCCTGGCCAACATGGAGAAACCCCATCTCTACTAAAAATACAAAATTAGCCTGGCATGGTGGCACGTGCCTGTAATCCCAGCCACTCGGGAGGCTGAAGCAGGAGAATCGCTTGAACCTGGGAGGTAGAGGTTGCAGTGAGCTGAGATCATGACACTGCACTCCAGCCTGGGCAACAAGAGCGAAACTCCGTCTCAGAAAAAAAAAAAAAAATCTTTATCAGTGTCCATGGTGCTATTTCCCCACCCATTCTTTTGACATTTTCTTCAGCTTATGTAAGCCACTATGCAAAGCAGTTTCAAGTCTCCCTCCTTCTAAGTGGATGTTTGCTTCTAAATCCCTCTCATAAAGACATTCCAGCAGGCTGCTGAGGACCGCCTAAATAGTGAGCTTCAGTGAGTTAGTTGCTTTAGTTGTCTGAGGAAAATATTTATTCTGTCAGAAACATAAAAATACTTTCAGTCAAAGCCCCGTCTTCAGGGTCCTCAAGATAGAGAAATTCTGCTTTGGCATCATACCCTTCATCTCTATTTTTGGATCTCTTGATTTGCTAGACGGTCTTTCTATTTGCTTAATCACTTTACTTAAAAAAGTAAGAAAACACATGGAATTTTGTCCTAGTTTTAGTGCAGTTCTGCCCTAAGACCAAGGCAAGAGTGGGGCTTTCCCCGCGCCCCTCACTTTAGAGGGACCTGTTTGGACTCCTCTGTGAGCTTCACCCTCCCATGAGCTGCAGAGTCCACGGGTCAAGGGGACATTCCCACCTAGGTCCACACCCCCATGCTCCCCACTCCCTCAATCCCTGGCTTGGACTCACACAGATTAAATTTTGAAACACAAATTCCAAGTATGAATAGTCCCAAGCCCACATCCAGGGCTTTGCGCAGGTTTCTTTCCTGCATCGGCCCTCCCAAAGGCTCACTTTGCTGCTCAGGTGCATAGCACTGGGCCTGCAGTGTGCCTAGGGAATGGCTCTTGGCTGGGGTGTTCGACTCGTGAACTCGGAGAGGCAGGTTGAGAAATTCCATCTGAAGAGTTTGGGCTTAGAGCTCCCTCGTAACCTAGAGATGATTTTTTAAAGGACTCAGGTGTCCATCTTTGGTTCAGAAAAGATGATCTTGTACCTAAATGTCTCCCATGTTGCCATTCCAGTCTCAAATGTCATACTGGTAAGTAACCTTATGGTCATAAATTGTATATTTATTAACAATGACTTGCTCCAGGTGGTAACCTCAGTTCTTTTGAAATAGAACATCTGATCTTGTGATATTAAAGCTTCTTTAACTTGTGATGTTAAAGCTGCTTCCTTTACTAAGCGAGTGACTTTTCAAATCGAAGATTTATAATTAAATGCAAAGCTGGTAAATTATATCATGCCACCAGTATGAATACTTTCATGTTAGGCTTAGGAATAATCTTTTTATTATTTTCTTTGAAGTGTTCATAATATTTAAAAGAATTTGCCGTGTTAGACTACCTTACAGATGTCTTGTGATTCCATTTATTTAAAACATGTAATTTACATAATTTCAAATTTTAAAAAGAATATGAGCAAAAGTGTAAGTGGCATAATATTTAAGAGAAATGGATTTATCAAATTTATTACTTAAATTGAGATTTACGAGAGCCTTTGAAGTGCTGTGGAAGGTTTTAAAAACAAGATCAGGGGTTTGCTTTTTCAGGCATTTGAAATGCTGAAAATAAATCAAATATATTAAGCCCATTAATGCAGTTTAAAATATTTAGGGGGGTTTGCTGTATACAAAGTCAATATTAGAAAGTAATGCTTCTTCTATATTCCAACAACAAGAAAATAAAATGGTCCACACATAAATGAATGCTTGATGTACAACAAAGGTGCACTGCAGGGCAGCGGGAGAAAAAAGTCTTTCCAATAAGTGGCGCTAGGACAATTGCATACCATGCTGGAAAGAGAAGAAATTGAACTCCTAATTCACACAAAAGTCAATTCCAGGTGAATATGAGATCTAATATGTTACAAATTGTTAAGTTATCCAATGATTAATACAGAAGAATATCTTCGTGACCTGGGAGGGTGGCGAAAGTTTTCTTAAATGAGACACAAAAACACTAACCATAAAAGTATAGATTAGTACAATAAATTACATGAAAACAAAACACTTCTGTTCCACAAAAATACCATTAAAAGAATAAAAATACAAGCCATAGACTGGCAGGAGATATTTGCAACTTAGGTAACCAACTATCAACAACAAAACTTGTTTCCAATCATATAAAGACCTCTTTTGGTAATTTGGTAAGAAAAAAGGCAGAAACCCTAACTAAAACTAGGCAAATGACTTGATTATGCATTTCACAATAGAGAAAATCCAAATGGTTACTAAACATGGAAAAGTGTTCTTCACATAATTAATAAACAGAGAAATGCTAATTAAAATAAGATGTCACTGAATACCTACTGTATTAGCAAACTTTTTAAAGTTTCATAATATCAAGTGTTGATGAAGAGTTCTAATTTTTGGTGGGAATGTACTGTAACTTGTACAGCCAGTTTCTTTTTGTTGTTTTGTTTTGTTTTTTGAGACAGGGTCTCACTCTGTCACCCAGGCTGGAGTGCAGTGGCACAATCTCAGCTCACTTTAATCTCTGCCTCTCAGGTTCAAGCGATTCTCCCATCTCAGCCTCCCGAGTAGCTGGGACTACAGGAGCATGCCACCATGCCTGGCTAATTTTTGTATTTTTAATAGGGATGGGGTTTCACCATGTTGGCCAGGCTGGTCTTGAATTCCTGGACTCAAGCAATCTGCCAGCCTCGGCCTCCCAAAGTGCTGGGATTACAGACACAGCCACCGCACCTGACCTGTACAGTCACTTTGGAAAACAATTTGGGATTATTTTACTGTGTTGCTTGGAGGAAGCATCACCCCTCTGGGAATCAGGATCTTTACAAATAATTCCCCAAATAGGTCACTGGGAGTGATGGTGGAACCATTCCAACTTTCACTTCATTCCCAGCTCCATGTATTCTATATACTGGGAATATAGCCCATATACAGTGGCAGATGCTTGAAGGTCTGTTCTGTAACCTGAGGATAGTGCCCTATCTTTTGCAGGGTGTCATCTCCCAGCCAGCACTTTAGCTGTAACTTCAAGAGGCAATTTCACTACTCTTTCATGATGGCAGTTTCTAGATGGTGCACGATCCACAACCACATGCCCAATGCCATACCTCAGTTGCTATGAAGACAGTCTCGTGGTTCAAAGACAATGTTAGGCGCCATCCCAGGTCAGTAGGTCATACACTTTATGAGCTTGCACACAATGGAGATAGCTGAGGCACTACAGGCAGGAAAAGTAAAAACATATCTGGAATATGTGTCAATCCCATTCAAGATAAATTTTTTTTTCCGGAGTTGAATGGAACTGATATAAACAATAGGCCGCCGAGTGACTAGTTGGTCATCTGAAGGAAGAATACCAATAAGAAAAGTAAGTTCTAGGGATCTGATATACAGCATGGTGACTATAATTGATACTGTATTTTATACTTGAAATTTGCTTTCAAGATTGCTAAGATCTACTTAAGCGTTTTTCTACCATGAAAAGGTAGAGATGATAGGTGTATTAATTAGCTTGGTTGTGATCATCATTACACAGTGTGTATGTCCATCAGATCTCCACATGCACACCTTAGATACATAAAATTTTTATGTGTCAGGTATACCTCTATAAGGGTGAAGGGAAAAAGAAGGAATGGTACCATATCAAGTACTCGGGAGTGATCTTTGTTGCTAAAAGTTTAGACATCTAGCAGCAACAGTAGGTAGATCAGCCATGGTGAGACAGAGTTTATATTGTTGGACCCAAGCTTCAGGGTTGCTTGGAACACAGCAGGAACCTGCTTCAGAGTCTTTTTCGTTCTTGGCCCAAGTCAAAATTAACAGTTTTCCAGATTATTCCAACAGTTTGTTGAAGAGTATTCCCAAGTGTTTTATATATTTTGCCTCCAAAATGGCCTGTAAAGGAAGGTGTGATGTATAGAAACTTGTCCTTTACCTTGGAAGGGATGTCTCAGCATATTCCAGCAGGTTGATGCCTAAAAACTTTATTGAAGTGTATGGCTGCTGAATCTTTGTAGTGTTTTTCTCCCTCCGTTTAGATTACATGTCTTAATAAGACGTCCAGAATAATTGCCATGTCTTGCTCCTAAGGTCCAAATAACATGATGTCACCCACTTAGTGACCCCAAGTGAAGTTCTGTGGAATGTTCAGATGGCCCAGAACCCTTTGCACTATCACGGCAGAGATCTAGAGAATTGACATAGTGCTTGGACAAGACCATGAGTGTATAACTGTTAGCCATCCCGTGTGTGTTTCTTGTCCTTCTGAATGATAGAGAGCAAAATGGAAGCAGATCAATAGCCACTAACCACACAAGCAGTAGTGTTAATCTGCTATAGTAAAGATGTCACATTGAATACAGAAGATGTTGTTGAAGTTACTACTTGGAGAAGTTTGTAGTAGTTCAAGGTCATACGCTCTGATTCACCTGATTTTCTAGGGGGCCGAATGGTGAATTATATGGGTTTATAATGAAATCCAGCACCCCTATATCCTTTAAATTTCTGAGGGTGATGCTAAACTCTGCCATGTCACTCCTGGGATGCAATGTTGCCTTTGATTTATAGTCTTGGCAATGGGGTGAGAATGTAGTTTTAGGGGCTTCTACTTGCCATTCCTACTACAATAGCTCTTACTCTGTAAGTCAATGAAATAATATGAAGGTTCTGTAAAATCCTAATATGTCTGTTCCAATTATACATTCAGAAACTGGGAAAATGATCTCTGTGTGAATCTGTAGACCAGAGGACACATGTGTCCAGCTAGGACTCCATTAATTACTTGACCCTCATATACTTCTGCTCTACCAAGAAGTCCATGAAGATGCTTTTGTTCTCTAGGTATCTGCATCAATTCAGACCCTATATCTAACAGTCCTCATAAAAGCTATGTATTCCCATTTCCAGAGCATGATACCCGAGTGTATAGCCAAAGACCTTTTGGGGAATAGCTAGAGGAATCACTACTGTATACATTTGTCCTGGTGTTGCAGTGTCCTTCTTCATGTGGACCTGGCCTCTCTTTCAGTCAAGGGGAATGTTCTGTAGTGGGTTTGAAAACTACCTGAGGTTTGGAAACTGGGCAAGGAATCCTGACTTTCTGTTGGAGAAGCTGACCACAGTCTTCCGCTCATCTACTCTTGGTTTTTCTTTCGATTTTATATATATTGAGCAATATCCTTGATGGCTACACATCTATCTTATCCCTTAGAACATTTTATTCTATTTTTTAAAATGAGCTATTCAATTTATATGAATTTTTAGATTAGGCAAAACTAATTATTGGTAAAATAAATCAGAACAATGATTGCCTCTGTGGCTGGGGACTTACTGGGGCATAAGGCATCCTTTGGGGGTGATCAAAATGAGCTTTCTTCTTTTTTATTTTTAAATTGGCAAATTAAAATTACATATATTTATGGTGTACAATATGATGTTTTGAAATATGAATGGGTTGTAAAATGGCTAAATCAAGCTAATTAATAAATGCATTGCCTCACATACCATTTATTTGCGGTGAGAACACTTAACATCTACTCTGTTAGCAATTTTCAAATATATCATACATTGTTATTAACTATAGTTATCTTATTGTACAATAGATATCTTGAACTTGTTCTTCCTGACTGGCTGAAATTTTATATTCTTTGCCCAACATCTCCACAATCCTCAGCCCTCTCCATGCTAGTTCCTGATAATCACCATTCTACTCTTTGCTTCTGTGAGTTCAACTTTTAAAAATTCCACATACAAGTGTTTCGTGTGATATTTGTGTTTCTTTCTTTCTGGCTTATATCACTTAACATAATGTCTTCCAGGTTGATCCATGTTGTGGCAGATTTCTTTCTTTTTCAAGGCTGAATAATATTCCAGTTTGTGTGTCTGTGTGCATATGTGTGTGTGCAGGTGTATACATACCATATTTTCCTTTTTAAAGTTTTATTTCATTTTCAATTGACATGTAATTATACGTATTATTTATGGAGTACAATAATATGTTTTGATACATGTATACATTGTGAAATGTTCAAATCAGGGTAAGTAGCATATCCATCACCTTACATATCTATCTTTTTTTGTTGTGAGAACATTCACAATCCTCTCTTCTAGCTATTTTGAAATATACAATACATTATTGTTAACTATAGTCACTCTGTTGTGCAGTAGAACACCAGAACTTATTCCTCCTATCTAGCTGTAACATTATACCTGTTGACCAACATTCCCCATCCCCACTCCTCCTCACTACCCTCCTGGCCTCTGGGAACCATTATTCAACTTCAATGAGATCAACTTTTTTAGATTTTACATGAGTGAGGTCAGGCAGTATTTGTCTCTGTCCCTGGCTTATTTCACCTAACATAATCCTCTGGGTTTTTCCATGTTGTCCCAAATGACAGGATTTTTTTTTATGGCAGAATAGTATTCCACTGTGCATAAGCATACACCACATTTTCTTTATCTATTCATCAGTTGGTGGACACTTAGCTTGATTGCATATCTTGGTTATTGTTATTAGTGCCACAATCAACATGGGAGTGCAGATTAGCTCTTCGACATACTGATTTCATTGCCTTTGGATATATTCCCAGTAGCGAGATTGCTGGATCATATGGTAGCTCTATTTTTAATTTTTTGAGAAACCTCTCTACTGTTTTTCATAATGGCTATACTAATTTACATTCCCACAAACAATGTAAAAGGGTTCCCTTTTTTTCATATCCTCACCAACACTTATCTTTCATCTTTTTTTTTTTTTTTTTTTTTTTTGCAGTTGCAAGATTTAATAGAGTGAAAACAGAGCTCTCATACAAAGGGAGGGGACCCAAAGGGGGTTGCTGCTCCCTGCTCGAATGTCTGGGTTTATATCCCAATCATTGTCCCTCCCCCTGTGCTCTCAGGTGATAGATGATTTGTTATTTCTTTACCTCCTGTTTTACCCTAATTAGCATTTTAGTGAGTTCTCTTTACTACCTGATTTGTCAGGTGTGAGCTAAGTTGCAAGCCCCGTGTTTAAAGGTGGATGTGGTCACCTTCCCAGCTAGGCTTAGGGATTCTTAGTCAGCCTAGGAAATCCAGCTAGTCCTGTCTCTCAGTCCCCCTTCTCAACAGGAAAACCCAAGTGCTATTAGGGAGATTGGCCGACGACCGCTCTTAACTGCTTCCTGCTGAATTGAGGCATAGTAGGGGTCGTGCAGTTGAGATTTCCTCAGGAGGGGTGCCTTCCATGTCATTAACATCGGAGCACGGTCTAGCAGGCCAGTCCAGGGGTCCGTGGTAGATCTTAGTCATGGACTGCATCTGGGGCTCCATTTGAAGAACGATTTGTAGTCTTACAGCTTCGATTCTGGAAGACACAAACTTAACAAGGAGGTTAAAGACACAGGGATAGAAATGTATGGCCTGCAGTGCAGGGGATTATTTCTTTGGCACACTTCACAGGCCCTGACTATCTGCTTGATAGTTTTGAAAAGGCCTGGTCTAGTAAATAATAATTTGGCCATCTGATGGGTGCTATCAATGCCTAAGTGGAAGGTTTGGTGAGGGGTTTTAAGTAATTTCCATTGGTTAGCTGACGGCAAAAGTATTTTTCCTTCTTTGGTGGCTAGCCATCCTGAGGGGAGAAAACTATGTCCTCGTGGGGTTCCCCATTCTATTTCTCCTGTTGCATACTGGGGTTTGGTTTCCCAGAGGGGATTATCCCATACTAGGGGTCCTTCTATAAGCAGTTCTAATGGAGGGTCCTGCGTTGCAGCTTTTTCGGCTTCAATATCCACTTGGCGGTTCCCTTCTATTTCCCTTTCCTTTCCTTTCTGATGACCCTGGCAGTGTAAGACTGCTACCTCTTTAGGTTTCTGTACAGCCAATAATAATCTCCTAATGGCTTCCTGATGTTTGATAGGTATTCCCTCGGAAGTTAGGAATTCCTTTTCTCTCCATAGTGCTGTGTGGGCATGAAGGACTAGGTAAGCATACTTACAGTCTGTTTATATATTTACCCTTTTTCCTTCTCCTAATTCTAGTGCCCAAATAAGGGCTATTAGTTCTGCCAGCTGAGCGCTAGTTCCTGGAGTGAGGGGATTACTTTCAAGTATTCCATTATCACTGACCACTGCATACCCC
Source organism: Gorilla gorilla gorilla (assembly GCF_029281585.2). Taxonomy (NCBI): domain Eukaryota; kingdom Metazoa; phylum Chordata; class Mammalia; order Primates; family Hominidae; genus Gorilla; species Gorilla gorilla. The sequence continues at coordinate 168,267,373 of NC_073229.2, forward strand.
ACTTTTCAAAGTCCTTTTTCTACAGAGGAACTTCCATCAATATACAAGTTGAGGGCAGGATCAGTCAAGGAACCTCTAGATGGTCCCCTCGAGTGGCATAGGTTTGAGCAATCACCTGTTGACAGTTATGTTCTATCTCTTCTTCATTGTCTGGAAGAAATGTGGCTGGGTTAAGAGTTGCACAAGTGTGCAGTCACAGCACTGGCCCTTCAAGTAATAGAGCCTGATATTTAAGCAAATTGTTGTCTGACAGCCACAAGTCCCCTTTAGCAGTGAGTATGTGATTTTACATCATGAGATGTCCACACAGTACGATCTCTTCCCTGTATTATTTTAACTGCTTCAGATACTAAGACTGCTACTGCTGCCACTACCTGTAAACAATGAGGCCAACCCTTTGCCACCACATCACTTTCCTTTCTCAGGTATGCCACGGGTTGCAAGCTGGTCCCTCAGACCTGTGTAAGGACTCCTAGAGCTATTCCTGTTTTTTCTGTGACATATAAGGAAAAAGTCTTGCCCCGTTGGCAAGCTTAACACTGGGGCTTGGGTTAGGGCCTTCTTTAGGACCTGAAAAGCTGCTTCTGCTTCACGTGTCCATCTTACTAAATGGGTATTGGCTTTCTGAGTTTTCTTAATTAGTGTATGTAATGGCCTGGCTATTTCGCTGTACCTGGGAATCCATATTTTGCAGAAGCCTGTGATGCCAAGGAGCCCTCTTAGTTGTTTTCGGGTTTTAGGATGAGGATAAGCCAATATAGGCTGGATACGTTCCTCACTGAGGGCCCTGGTGCCTTTGGATAGTTTTAGCCCCAAGTATTTAACCTGCTGTGAGCAGAGCTGAGCCTTTAGTTTGGAAACCTTGTAGCCACAGATGGCGAGGAAATTTAAGAGTGTTTGGGTGGCTTGATGGCAAAAGGTTTCTGAAGGGGAGGCTAAAAGTAAATCATCCACGTACCGAAGGACAAGAGTGTCCAGGTACGAGAACTGGCTCAAGTCTTGGGCTAATGCCTGGCCAAATAGATGGGGACTATCCCTGAACCCTTGGGGTAAAACAGTCCAGGTGCGTTGAGACGTTGGGTTCAAAGGATCCTCAAAGGCAAAGCAAGAATTGAGAGTCAGGATGTACAGCGATGCAGAAAAGGGCATCCTTAAGGTCCAGGACTGTAAACCACCCTGTTTCCTCTGGTATTTGGGAAAGCAGAGTATAAGGGTTAAGTACAGCTTGGTATAGAGGGACAACAGCCTCACTGATGATCCTGAGATCTTGCACTAACCTCCACTGTCTGTTGGGTTTCTGTACTCCTAAAATTGGAGTATTGCAGGGGCTATTGCATGGTTTTACTAGGCCTTGGGCTTTTAGGTCCTTAACAATCTTTTGGAGTCCTTGCTGGGCCTTGGGTCTAAGGGGGTACTGCCTTTTGTAGGGAAAGGAGGTGGAATCCTTTAGTTTAACTTGAACAGGACGGGCGTTCTTTGCTCGTCCATATTGTCCTTCTGTTGCCCAGACTTCAGGATTAATTCCTTCCTCAAGCAGGGGACAACAAACGGGTGTTCCTTCTCCTATGTTCAGGTGTATATTGGCCCCTGCTTTTGCTAGAATGTCTCTCCCTAACAAGGGAGTGGGACTTTCAGGCATAATTAGAAAAGCATGTGAAAAGAGTAAAGTTCCCCAGTCACAACTTAGTGGCTGGGAGAAGTATCTAGTGACTGGCTGTCCTAGGACACCTCGGATGGTGACAGATCTGGAGGACAGTTGTCTGGGACAAGAGAATAAGACTGAGAAGTCCATGCCAGTGTCCAGGAGGCAGTTAACCTCCTGGCCCTCAATGGTCAAGCATACCTGGGGATCTGTGACGGTGATGGCATGGGCTGGCGCTTGCCCCGGCCACCCTTAGTCATGCTGCTGGATCATCTGGTTAGTGGCTTCTGACTCAGAGGACCTTCGTCCCCTGGGGCAGTGGGCCTTCCAGTGATTCCCTTGACATAAGGGGCATGGACGAGGGGGCGGCTTATTTTTATTTGGACAATCTTTTTTAAAGCATCCTTGTAGACCACACTGGAAGCAAGCCCTATTAGGCATTTGATTTGCCCAGCTTTTCCCTTTTCTAGAGCCTCCAAAGTCCTTTTGCCTGAGGGCCATGACTAAAGCGGTGGCCTTTTTTTAAATCCCGTTTGTCCCATTCTGCCTGCTCCTCCTGATCTCTATTATAAAAAACCAAGGTGGCCAAGTTCAATAGGGTTTCTAAGTTTTGCTCTGGGCCTAAGGTGGACTTTTGAAGTTTTTTCCTAATGTTTGCAGCTGACTGAGTGATAAACTTATCCTTTAAGATAAGTTGGCCTTCAATAGAGTCAGATGACAGAGAGGTATGCTTCCTCAATGCCTCCCTTAGTTTCTCCAGAAAGGCGGTAGGATTTTCTTCCTCTCCCTGTGTTATAGTGGACATTATTGAATAATTTATAGGCTTTTTCCTAGTTTTCCTTAGTCCTTCTAGTATGCAAGTTAGCAAATGTCTGTGGCACCAATCTCCATGTTCTGATTCTGTGTCCCAGTCAGGGTCTACACTGAGAAGTGCCTGCTGGCCTGTGGGGAATTGTTCTTTCCTCTGTTGTCATCCTATCATTGACCTGACTGAGATATCAGAGATCACCAAACTCTCGGGCTGCAGTTATGGTGGCACTTCTCTCATTTGTGATTAGTGTCTGATCCAGCAGTAACATTATATCTCTCCATGTCAGATCAAAGGAGTGCCGTACCTTTGTAAAACATCAATACAACCATCAGGGTTATCTGATAATTTACCTAGGTCTATTTTAATTTGCTTCAAATCTGAGAGAGAAAAAGGTACATGCACTCTGGCTGGGCCGAATTCTCTTCCTCCCACCGCTTGGAGGGGGCATAATTGGGGAATATTGGCACTTTTTGGTTCATTGTTTACCCCTTTGTCTATCTTCTTTTGGACCGTTTGGGTTGAAGGGGGGTCCTTATTTGTTGGGAAAGGAGTCAGGGGGACGCCAGGGTAGGGAGGTAGACTCTGAAGGCTTCCTGTAGGGCATAAATCACACTTTTTACATAATTGTGAGTTGTCTCTTAACGAAAAGAAAGTTTGTACATATGGCACTTCACTCCATTTGCCTTCTTTTCTACAAAAGAGGTCTAGCTGTAAGATGGTGTTATAATTTGTACTTTCCTCAGGAGGCAAGATTTCTCCCCCTTGAAGAGAATATCTTGGCCAGGCAGTACTGCAGAAGAATATAAGTTTTTTCTTTCTTAGCGTCTGAGGGTCAAATTGGTCCCAATTCTCCAGAACACATCTTAGGGGCATTTTTGCCTTGGGGGGAAAGTTTCCCATCGCTTTGGAGGTCCCTTCCTGGTCACCAAAAAGTTACTGGGGGTTCTTGTTCTTAGAGCTCCCAAGATGGTGGCAGGCTGCTTCCAAGATGGCAGCAAGCCTCTTGTTCTCTGACTTGGGGTTCTTGGCCTCACGGATTCCAAGGAATGGAATCTTGGGCCATGTGGTGAGTGTTATAGCTCTATTAGAAGCCGTGGGTTATGGAAGAGAACCGTAGAACCCAGCAACTACTATTCAGTTTGATTAGAATGAACCCGGGCACTTAGCCATGCAGGAACAATGGCAAGCTTTTAGCCAGATTGGGAGTGGCAATGGGCGTCTCGCTGGATCATAAGCACAGCGGAAATCCTGCCGGATCCGGAGGGGTGGAAGTCAGCGGCGGGTCTGCGACAGTGGCAAACAGCAGTGGTGGATGGTGAGCGGAAGCTCAGCTCGAGCCGTAACAAACACGGACCAGAAGAGTGTGCAGTTGCAAGATTTAATAGAGTGAAAACAGAGCTCCCATACAAAGGGAGGGGACCCAAAGGGGGTTTCCCTATCTTTCATTTTTTTGATAACAGCCATTCTAAGAAATGTGAGGTGATATCTTATTGTGATTTCAATGTGATGATGATTAGTGATATTGAGTTTTTAAAAAATATATCTATTGGCCATGTGTATGACTTTTTTACGAGAAATGACTGTTCAGGTCCTTTATCTATTTTTAAATTGGATTATTTGTTTTCTTAGTATTGAGTTGTTTGAGGTGTTTCTTAGCATCTATTGTTTGAGTTCCTTGTATATTTTGCATATTAACCCCTTATCAAATGTATGGTGTGCAAATATTTTCTTCCATTCTGTAGGTTGTCTCTCCACACTGTTGATATTTTCTTTGCTGTGCAGAAGCTTGTCAGTTTGATGTAATCTCATTGATCTATTTTTGCTTTTGTTGCCCCTGCTTTGGAGGTTATAGCCAAAAGATCATTGCCCAGACCAATGTCATGGAGCTTTTGTCTTCTGGTATCTTCTAGTAGTTTTACAGTTTCAGGCCATATGTTTAAGTCCTTAGTCCACTTTGAATTGATGTTTTGTATATGGTGTGAGATAAGGGTCTAATTTAATTCTTGTGCATGTAGGTATCCATATTTCCCAACACCATTTACTGAAGAGACAGTTCATTTTTCATTGTGTTTTCTTGGCATCTTTGTCCAAAATCAATTGAGAGTAAATGTGTGAATCTATTTCTGGGCTCTCCATTCTGTTCCATTGGTCTAAGTGTCTGTTTTTATGCCAGTACCATGATGTTTAGATTATTATAGCTTTGTAGTATATCTTGAAGTCAGGTAGTATGATGCCTCCAGCTTTGTTCTTTTTGCCCAGGATTTCTTTGGCTATTTGGGGTCTTTCATGGTTCCATATGAATTTTAGGACTGTTTTTTTCTATTTCTCTCAAAAATGTCATTGGAATTTTGATAGGAATTTCACTGAATCTGTAATTCACTCTGGGTAGTATGGACATTTTAACTATATTAATTCTTCTAATCCAGGAACATGAGATATCTTTCCATTTATTTGTGTCGTTCAATATTTTTCATCACTGTTTAATAGTTTTCAGTGTACAGATCTTTCACCTCCTTGGCTAAATTTACTACTATTTTATTTTTTGATGTTACTGTAGATGGGATTGTCTTTTTAATTTCTTTTTCAGATAGCTCATTGTTAATGTGTAGAAACACTACTAATTTTTGTATATTGATTTTGTATCCTGCAATTTACTGAAACTTCTTTTAGTTCAACAGCTTTTTCTTGGTGGTGTCTTTAGGGTTTTTGGTGTATAAGATTATGTTGCCTGCAAACAGAGACAATTTTTTTCTGATTTGGATGCCTTTTATTTCTTTCTCTTGCCTAATTGCTCTGGCTAGGACTTTTAATTATCCCACAGAGTTTCTGGTGGTCAGAAATCTGAGGGTGGTTTTGCTGATTCACTGTTGGTGGTAGCATGCTACTGTGTGGCCTCTGGAATCCTATCATCTCCGTGACTACTAGGGACCCCAGTTCTGAAATAGCATCTCTTATCATCAACTCTGGTCTACAGAAGAGAGCCACCACTCACCTCAATGACACTGGTGTCCCCTACCAGCAATTTCCTTATTGCCTTGATGCATAAGTCCTCCACACTCTTTCAAGAATCATATTTAGCTAGGTTTCCAGTTTCACATAGTAGACCCTGTTTAGCATGTACACTTTGGTGGGCCTTTCAATCCCTTCCTGCACTCTGCCTGGCAACTCTGGCACCTCCACTTGATTTAATAGGGGCCACTGCTCTAAAAATCTCCTGAAGTCCATCCCAGCTAGAAAAACTATTGGCTTGATAGTTTATTTTCATTTCACCCATATATTTCACTAAACTTTCTTCTGGCTTAGGATTCAGCTGGAGTGATGTGTGATCCTGAGCTCTGATTGGTGTTCCAATTTTTCCCGTAAAATTGAGGTTAATACAAAGTGCATGAGATCATTATAATCAGCTCAGTAAAAAGAACTGTGGGCACAAGAAGAGGTCAGAGAGTGCACAGAAGAGGAACAGACCCGGGAACAAATAGCTTAAACTTACAAAAGAGCTAGCATGAAGTCCTATTTTTCAGGAAGAGGTGTCTATATAAGGCCAATGTGAGGTTCATTTTCAGGCAATTTATTAATGTTAATTGAGAGCTTTTTCTTCGTTTCAAATATTATAGCCTTATTTTTCCTGTCTGAACTCAATAAACAGCTAGTAAAATTAGCCAACATGGACAAAAATTAACACGGAAAAGGCCTGTGGTCATAAAACACATGAACTCTTCAGCATTGAGACTATTTTTTAAATAATTTCTATCTTCTGCCAGAAAATTAGCAGCAATTAAAACTATAATTTTTTTTCTTATTTCCATATAGGCCTGAGAGGTTAAAATAGAAAGTTAAATAAGGTGAGTGACATACCAGATGACCCAGCAAGTGTTTGACTGAGATAAGTTTTAACACTTCCGCTAAAAAATTGAAAAACTGTCACTTCCTTGTTAGAGCTGAAAATAGTCAGCTCTTACAAATTGTTCTTCCTGATGCAAATCCATATTAAGCTTTGTATTATTAACACGAATCACTCAAAACTCAAATGGGACTTAGGGAGAATTGTGTAATAAATAATACTAGATTGTTGATAAAGCATTTAATCCAGTTTAAATGAGTGCTTTACCCAAAGAGAGCTGACTTGAGCTTTTTTCCTTTCCTTCTATAAATTCAAGGCCTACATACAAATTCAATTTAATAAATATGTATTATGCAGCTGTTAGGTAAAAATTCAGTGACTAGGTGCTTCCAGGACTACAAATGTGAAGAAGATGTAGTGAATACTATGTAAATTACAATGTAATTGTGGTAATGAATATGAAAAATGTATAATTTATTACAATGGAAGGCAGCAGAAAAACTGACTATTCAGTGAAGGGGTGGATTACTTTTAATGTGATGAAAAAGGAATTTATAAAAGAAATGATATTTGGGGTAGGCTTAGAAGTCTGTGCAGCATTTCAGAAGTTGGTGACGGCCCTTTAGGTTGATCATTCTGGGGAAGGGTCTTTCTTTCATGAAACAGGTCATGGAGAACTGAAAGCTCATGGTGTGTTCAGAGAACAGCTAGCAGAGGAGAGGAGGAAAGAAGAGAAGGAAGGAAGAAGATCAAGCTGAAATAGTACTACGGGGACTCTTAATGCTCCATTAAGCCAAATGGTTTGGACTTCTTCTGTAAGTAATAGGGAGCCAATGAAGAGTGTGGGACAGGAGAGTAATTCAATTCAGTATGTATTTTGAATTGATGGCTATGATAGTGACTAAGGAGAATTAGAAAGTAGAGGCAGTTAGACTAGTTCGGTGGCTGTAGAAATAGTCTAGGTGGGAGATGAGGTCACATTTCAAAGGACCTTGAAGAAATGGGCACCTGTGGTGGAGATATTGTGTTGTCTCCCAATGTCTGTTTGTTCCTTCTTGCTTTACTTATAACCCCCCTCACCTTTCACTGGGTGTATCTCCATTCGGAGTAAAGATTAATCCCTGCCTCCTTGGCAGTTAGATGGGGTCATGTGTCTAAGGTCTGGCTAGCAGGCATAAATGGAAGCAGTCTCTGCAACTTCTGCAGAATGACCCTGACGGAAGGGATTCACTTTTCTTTATCTTTTCTCCTTTCTGATGGTTGGCGGCTGGCCATGGTGGCTACAACTGGAGCAGCCATTTGGGCCGTGAGGTGAGTTCAAGATGGAAGCCAAGCACAACCTAGAAGGACCCTGACTCCCTGACACCATGGTTTACCATACAGGACCTGGACTGATTCCCTCTGGAACTTTATCTGAGAGAAATAAACTTCTGTCTTGCTTAAGCCATTTTTATGGTGTCTTTCTGTCATTTGTAGCTGATCCTAATCCTAATTTTTACATTATCCTTCCATAAGCTGTGAAGAGCCACAAAAAGTTTTATGCGGGGGAATGAAATGATGAATATCATCTATTGCAAGAGATTCTATGCTCACCATGTCTTGAAAGAACTGCAGAGACGCAATGCTTCAGGCAACAACACACCTTAGGAGACCACTGCAGCCACCTGGTTTGAGAGGGGACCTGGACTGAAATAAGGCAGCAGGAATGGGCTATCATTCCCTGAAGATGCCCACAGCCCTTTCACAACTCCCATGTTTTTGCTCTTACTATTCCTTCAGATTAGAAAGATCTCACCTTCAAGACCTACCTAGTCCTGAAGTGATCTTCGGCATTCTCACAGTTTTGTTTTCCTACAAAAGTTTGTCCACTCATTTCTTTGTTCATGCTATTAATGCTCTCTCAAACACATATATAAATCTGATGGTGTCTTTCCTGGTTAAACTCCCCGGGCAGACAAAGCACTCCAAGAACTAAACATCATGGAGCACTTACTGTGCACTGGGCAGATTGTTACACCCTTTATATGCACTATCTTATTGAAGCCTCTAAACATCTCTATGAGGTGAGTAGCTTCTTTCCAAGAATGCTGGACTTCCCTCAAAAGCAACACTCTCTCCTGGTTATCCTACATAGGCAAGGGGATATGTTATTGTTGATAGTGTTGTTTCTGCCTTGGTGCCTCTCAAGTGGCCATTGGGAAGGTGGCTGCCCCTAGAGCTAGAGGCTTCCAAAAGGGAGTCGTTAACACCTATCGTCTTCAGATTTCTGTATTAGCCACAACTCTCAACAACAACAAATAAACCCTATGTCTTTTATATATTTAAATCACTAATCCAACTTAACAGATACTTACTGAATACCAATTCTGAACTTTGCATTCTACAATTTATTTTGGTGAAGAAAATGAAAAATAACACAGTTTTATTTTATTTTTCCATAGATTAGCCAGTTGTTCTAATACCATTTACTGAAAAAATAATAGTACTTATTTCCCTCTCTGGTTTGAAATACTATATTAATCATTTATTTTAAATTAATTTCGCATATGTGTGTATCTATAGGGATTTTATAAACTCAAATTATTCCTGGGAATATAACCTTGTAATTGTGTGGAGTTTTTAAAACTCTTTTTTTTTTTTTTTTTTTTTAGACAAGCTCTCACCGTGTCACCGAGGCTGGAGTGCAGTAGTGCAAATTATAGCTCACTGTAATCTTGAGCTCCTGGGCTCAAGCAATCCTCCCAGCTCCCTGCCACAGCCTCCCAAGTAGCTAGGACTACCGGTGTGGGCCATCATGAAGGATAATTTTTAATAATTTTTTTTTTTTTTTTTTTTTTTTAAAGAAACAAGGTCTTACTATGCTGCCCAAACTGGTCTTGAACTCCTGGCCTCAAGCAGTCCTCCCACCTTGGCCTCCCAAAGTGCTGAGATTACATGCATGAGTCACCATGTCTGACCCTAACTATTTATTTTGGAATAATTATAGACTCACATGAAGTTGCACAAATAGCTCAGAGTCCTGTGTTCCCTTCCTCGCCATGGTGACATCTTATATAACTACAATATCAAAACTAGGAAACTGATATTGGCAAATTACAAAATAAGCTACAGCTATTCAATTTTTCACCATTTAAAAAACATTCATTCACTATTATGGATGTGTGAATAGTTCTATGCAATTTTATTCCAATATATAGATTCATGTAACCACCACCACAATCAAGAAACAGAATGATTCCATTACCTATTTCTTCATATTTGCACCTGGCCCTCACATTCTTCCACCTCTTCACCCACTTTTCTGTGTACTGGCAACCACTAACCTGTCTCCATTTCTATCCTTTTGTCATTTCGAGAATGCTTTATAAATAGAATCATTACTGTACATAATTTTTTGAGAGTGACATTTTCCACTGAGCATGTTGCCCTTGAAGTCCATCTAGGCTGTTGCATGTATCAATAGTTATTGTTTTTTGGCTAGGCGTGGTGGCTCATGCCTGTAATCCCAGCATTTTGGGAAGCTGAGGTGGGCAGATCACTTGAGGCCAGGAGTTCAAGACCAGCCTAGGCAACAAGAGGAAACCCCATCTCTACTAAAAATACAAGAAATTAGCCGGGTGTGGTGGCTTGCACCTGTGGTCCCAGCTACTTGTGAGGCTGAGGCAGAAGAATCACTTGAACCCAAGAGTCAAAGGTTGCAGTGAGCTGAGCTTGTGCCACTGCACTCCAGCCTGGGTGATAGAGCAAGACCGTGTCTCAAAAAAAAAAAAAAAAAAAAAAGTTCATGATTTTTGCATTAGTAAGTAGCTTTCTGTTGTATGGATTTGGCAGTTCGTTCAACCATTCACCCATTCAAGGACATTTGGGTTGTTTGCAATATTTTGCTATTTATAAATAAAATGGCTATGAACATTGGTGTACAGATTTTTGTGTAAGTTTTCATTTCTCTGGGATAAATTCCTAAGATTGCAACTGCCAGGTTGTATGGTAAGTGCATGCTTTGTTTCATAAGAAATTGCCAAATTATTTTCCAGAGTAGCTATACCAGCAAGGTATGAGAGACACTGTTTCTCTGTACTCTTAGCAGCATTTAATATTATCACTAGTTTTTTTTTTTTTTAATGTGGTGTCTTGTTCTGTCACCCAGGCTGGAGTCAGTGGCACGATCTTGGCTCACTGCAACCTCTGCCTCCCGGGTTCAAGTGGTTCTCCTGCCTCAGCCTCCCGAGTAGCTGGGACTACAGGCACGTGCCACCACGCCCAGCTAATTATTTTGTATTTTTAGTAGAGACGGGGTTTCACTGTGTTAGCCAGGATGGTCTCGATCTCCTGACCTCGTGATCCACCTGCCTAGTCCCCCAAAGTGCTGGGATTACAGGCGTGAGCCACCGTGCCTGGCCACATTATCACTACTTTAAAAAATTGTGATAAAATTCACACACCACAAAATTGACCCTTTTAAAATGTGTAATTCAGCTGTTTTTAGTATATGCACAAAGCTGTGCAGCCATGACCGCTATCTAATTCCAGAATATTGTAATCATCCCCCCCCACCACACAAAAACATATCCACGGGCAGTCATCCCCCATTCCCTGTCCCTCCTCTCATCCCCTAGCAACCACCAGTAGACTTTCTGTCTCTATAGATTTGCCTGTTCTGGACATTTCATGTAAATGGAATTATAATGTGTGACCTTTTCTGTTAATGCTATTTTTAATTTTAGTTGTTCTAATAGGTGTGTAGTGATACCTGATTGTGGTTTTAATTTGTATTTCCTTAATGGCTACTAGTGTTGAACATCTTTTCATGTGCTTATATGCCATCATTATTTCCTTTTTGGTGCAATATTTGTTCATATCTTTTGCCTGTTTTGTAATTGGATTGTTTACTATTGAGTTTTGAGAGTTCTTTATATATTCCAGATATAAGATCTTTATCAGACATAAGGCTTACAAATATTTTTTCTCAGACTGTAGTTTGTCTCTTCATTTCTCTTTACAAGGTCTTTCACAGTATAAAAGTTTTAGATTCTGCTAATTTATTAATTTTTCTCTGTTATGGATCATGCTTTAGATGACATGTCTAAGAACTCTTTGCCGGGCTCTGTCTCAAATACAAGAACACAAAAGCAAAATCATAATCATAATCCACTGAAAGTTAGTGATATAGAGAAAAATCTTAAAGGAACTAAGAAAAGAAAAAGCTAAAATGGTAAGAACTTGTGAACACAAAAATGAAATGACAGGCACTGTGGTCTACTTGAAGGAGGAGGGTGGAAGGATGGAGAAGAGCAGAAAAGATAAGTATTGAGTACTGGGCTTAATACCTGGGTGATGAAATAATCTGTACTACAAACCCCCATGACATGTGTTTATGTATGTAACAAACCTTCACCTGTACCCCAAACCTAAAATAAAAGTCAAAAAAAGGAGCTGAATACATATAAGGATGAGATTATCATATTAAAGCCAGAATACATTGGAATAGCATCTTTAAAGTGTGAAAAGGAAGTTACAAAAGGAACAAAGAATATTTCATTTCCTATATGCACAGGGAGTTGGCCTTCCACAGTCAGAGCTGGTTAAGCACACTCTATAAGGTTGATGTCTGTCCTTATGGCCGATGCTAGCGCTGTGGGGATGGCTGTGGCTGATGCAGGGAAGAAAGATGGCTGCCAAGAGGATGAGGAGAGCAAGAATAAGCTAGAGCTCACAGAGCAAACTGGAACCATGTCAGCTCCCGTCGCCTCAGGTCTTGGTGGTGTGGGTGTCCTGCAGAATCTGAGATTCTTCATGAAGAAGCTAAACACACGCCTGGGCCAGCAGTCAGAAAAGGCGAAGGAGGACCTTGGGGAAGGTGGAGCAGTTGAAGGCCTGGCTGCTGTCTCCCACCAACAAGAGATCCAGATGATAAATGACAATGTGTAAGAGCTACAAAAATGTCTGCTACTTCATTTCCTCCTGATCTCACATAAGAATCTCCCCTGTGACCCTTCCTAATCAAAAATGCACACTGAGGAGAATTTGTAGAAATGTAATTGAGCTCTACACTCACATGTAATATTTCAGTTTATTTTAGCAAAATTTTAATAAAATGGACATGGTGATAAGGATGTCTGGAAATGGCCAGGCATGATGGCTCATTCCTCTAATCCCAGAACTTTGGGAGGCCAAGGTGGGATGATCACTTAAGCCCAGGATTTCAAATCCAGCCTGGGCAACATAGTGAGATCTTGTCTTTACACAAAAATTAAAAATATATATATATATCTGGGTGTGATAACATGCACCTATAGTCCCAGGTACTCAGAAGCTGAGACAGGAGGATTGCTTGAGGACAGAAGATCGAGGTTGCAGTGAGCAATGATTGCACCACTGCATTCCAGCCTTGGTGACAGAGCAAGATCCTGTCTCGAAAGAAGAAAAGAGAGAAAGAAAGAAAGAAAGAAAGAAAGAAAGAAAGAAAGAAAGAAAGAAAGAAAGAAAGAAAGAAAGAAAGGAAGGAAGGAAGGAAGACAGAAAGAAAGAAAGAGGAAGGAAGGAAGGAAGGAGGAAGGAAGGAAGGAGAGAGAAAGAGAGAAAGAGAGAGAGAAAGAAAGAAGAAGAGAAAAGAAAAGAAAAAAGAAGGAAGGAAGGAAGGCTGAAAACCATCTGTAAAAAGCAGCATGCATATCTGGTTGCTTTAGATCTGGTTTATTGTGGTAACCATGCCCCAGAAGAGTTTCATCAACTGTACTTACTGGAAAATATTATCTGGCTAGATCTCAGTAGAAAACAAGTCTTCCCCAGGTGGAATTTTGATAAAAATCTGTTAAATGTACACAGATGAGGGCAGAGTGAAGCAAAGCAAGACGGAAAATTGGGGCATCGGAAGAAGCAACAGTAGGAAGTCTTTCCCTCCCAGAGTCCTGTGCAGCCTGGAGCCAAAAGGAGCTGTGGTGTGCAGGGACCCTGCTGGTGCCAGAACCTTGGTGTCACCTGGAAAGAGTAGAGAAATACCCTGACCCAGACTCATTCTGCCTTCTGATCTCCTGCCAAAGCCTCCCGAGGCTCCAAGCAGCAGAGAGAATGGCCGAAAATGGATCTAGGAAGACAGAAAATAGCTGGTGCGAGTGATACCTAATTCAGCCAAACCTCTTGCTGTTTTTCCAAAAGAACCTGAAATAGTTGTGACAATAAATAAACTGATGTAGGGTTTATATTTTCTGTGAAATTTGCTCTTTCTCACTGAAGTTAAACCATATTCATCATTTTGACAAATACCATTACTTTTCATTTTTTTCTCAAATGGAACATTGCCCTATAAATTATTTTCATAACAAAGAGTGACTCAACTTTCAATAAAAGTGATGTATGGAAATCTGCCATGTTCTCATTCATAAATTACTCACTATTACTCATAAATTTTCTGAATGTTAGTCAACTTCTCTAAGTGTTCTGGGTCACAATAACTCACAGTTAGGCACTGAAAATACAGTTCAACTATTCTAAAGGTGAAAGTGTACAATGGACTAATATGACATTCATGTAATAACGTAAGAAAGCTGTCAGCTCAATATAGTCAAAGCACTAACTGCACTTAGTTCAAAAAGTTGGTGGTTAAAACTCATGAAGTCAATACTATAACAAAACACTCTCCAAGTACACTCTTGCTCTTAATAATAAGTTTAAAAGGCTGGACATGGTGGCTCACACCTGTAATCCCAGCACTTTGGGAGGCCGAGGTGGGCAGATCACTTGAGCTCAGGAGTTCGAGACCAGCCTGGGCAACATGGTAAAAACCCATCTCTACAAAAAAAAAAATACAAAAATACAAAAATTATCCACGTATGGTGGCATGCACCTGTAGTCCCAGCTACTCAGGAGACTGGGGTGGGACGATCACTTGAGCCTGGGAGGCAGAGATTGCAGTGAGCTGAGATTGCGCCACTGCACTCCCGCCTGGGTGACAGAGCGATACCTGTCTCTCAAAAAATAAAAATAAAATAATAATGATAATAAAGTTAAAATGTACAGCATAGATCTCTGGCTATTTCTTTGGAATACATTTGAGCTTCACCCTCCCTTTCCTCCTTCCTTCCTTCTTTCCTTCCTTCCTTCCTTCCCCCCTCCCTTCTTTCCTTCCTTCCTTCTTTCCTTCTTTCCCTCCCCTCCCCTCTCTCCCTTCCTTTCTTCTTTCCTTCTTTCCCTCCTCTCCCCTCTCTCCCTTCCTTTCTTCTTTCCTTCTTTCCCTCCTCTCCCCTCTCTCCCTTCCTTTCTTCTTTCCTTCTTTCCCTCCCCTCCCCTCTCTCTCTTCCTTCCTTTCTTCTTTCTCTCCACTTCCAAGCACTTTCATGTACATTCCCATTTAATCCTGAACAGAGGAATTATTTCCATAATGCAGATAGTGAAACTGAGGCCCAGAAAGTTTGAAGGACTTTCCCACTCTCTCCAGTTTAGAAAGGTATGACCCATGAATCGAAAGCAGTTTACCTGCTTCCAACCCCTCCCTACTTCAATAAAATACTTTATTATATCTTAAAAAGGCCATTTACCTGCCTACTGACTGGGTAACCTATACATAGTTTCCATGACCTAGCTGCTCTAAAAATCCATCTTCTGACTTCACTCCTATGAATGCCCTGGCTTGCTAGGGGGGATGTGTGAGCAGCCATTTTTATTTTTAAAAACTTTTTGCAAACTTACTGGCTCCACAGTGGTAAAAAAAAAAAAAAATCAAAACAACAACAAAAAACTCATGCGGGAGTGGTGACCCCTAAAAGCCACTCTTCAGGTCAAGAGATAAATTGGCTATAGGGACAGAAATTACAAATGCACCTGAAACATGTGTAACAAACTCCCAAATCAACTCAAAAGAGGAGACCTGCTCAAAGTCTGTGTTTGTCTGTTTAATCTTCCTCAACGAGCATTGGAGCGTGCAGAGTAGAGTGTGAGGTTTTCTCCAACACATATTTGCAAGGACATCTACTCTAACTTGCCACTTTCCCTCCATTCACAATGATAATAACAATAATATTTATTGGGTTCTTACTACCTGACAAGTGCTCTTCTCAAATCTCTCCACAGTAAGCTCACTTAACCGTCATATGGACCCTGTGAGGCAGGTGCCCTTATCTTGATTTTATAAATAAACAGACAGAGGCAAGTAAAGTAACTTGGCCCAGGTCACCCAGCTAGCATTGGCAGAGCCACGCTCAGGGCCTAGGCAGTCTAACCCAACCCCTGCATTTTACCACCCTCCAGCCAAGGTCTTCTTCAGGTCCTGCGTGAATGTGCTCCCATTAACCTGTGAACCTCTTGCACAGTAGTAACAGTTTGTCCCAGTAGACTGCCCACCACTGTGCACACTCAGCAAAGTTTATTGAATAGCTCGATAGTAATGAATGGAGGAAGGAAGGAACAAAGGAAAGGAAAGGAAAGGAAAGGAAAGGAAAAGAAAGGAGAGGAAGCGAAAGGAAAAGAAAGGAAAGGAAAGGAAAGGAAACGAAAGGAAAGGAAAAAACGGATATAAAAACATGTTCTGAGAGGTCAGGAAAATAAAAGATTGTTTTAGGGTGGGTGGGGGTAGGAAGAAAAGGTTACAACAAAGAGCTGTGAATAATGGTAGAATTTTAGTCAGCATAGACGAAGAAAAGGAAATTTCAAGAATAAAATTATATAAACAAAGTCAGAGAAACTGGAAAGCCAGGAGATATATCCAGGGAACAGTAAGTGGCCCAATTAGTCATGGCTTAGTCTTGGGCTACATGAAAGGATACAGGGAGATAAGTCTGTTCAGGTCAGTTGAGTTGACATTGCCGAATACTTCAAATGGTAGGATGAAGAAAATGTTGGATAAAAAAATGGGAGCCCCTGGAGGAGTTTGAAGGAAGAGATGGGAGGATGACAATCTCAGGATTGTGCATTAGGAAAATTAAAATGGCACTAACACGTAGAGAATTGTACAGCAGGGGCTGCCGATCTACAGTGAATGGATCCCTTGGGTCCATCAATGAGTGTTAGGGAGTCTGTGAATCCCTGAGGTGTACATAGAACTTTGTCTGTATCTGTGTATGTGCAAGTTTCTACTGAGAATATCCATAACCTCTCATGACTCCCGAAAACTGTGACCTGCCTCTATCAAAAGGACTATCCCAAGGCAGGAGTCCAAAAAGAGGCCAACATTCCACATGTGTGAATACTTTCACATTATAAATCAAGCTAAGAAACTGTTAAATATGTTCTTCATCCTACGCTGGCAAATATAACCTCACAATGATGAAACTGAGAAATATGTGACTATGGATGGGAAAATATTTTTAAGTGACTAGATTTAATTATTACTGAACATATGTTGAGTGTTGATGGACCATCAATGTTTGATGAATAAGAAAAAATATATACAATTCGTACGTTATGGCCGATTTATTCCTCATAACTTGTTTTTCTCACATTCATTCAACAAAATATTATATCGTTATAGTAAGATTTCACATAGTTTTATTCTGTTGACATAACAATCTAAAGAATTAAAAAATAAACATTAATGATATTCAAAACTCACTTTGAATTTACTTTTGAAAAAATACAAATTATAATAAATGTAAAAGACTCAAAATATCAAATAATAATATTTTAACATTATCTATTAAAATTAAAAGAATTACAATAACAATGAGAAACCACTACACGCCTATAAGAATGGCTAAAATCCAAAGTACTGATGACACCGAATGCTGGCAAGGATGTGGAACAACAGGAACTCTCACTCATTGCTGATGGAAATGAAAGATGGCACAGCCATTTTGGACGATGGTTTGGCAGTTTCTTACAAAATGAAACATACTATATGATCCTTGGTGTTTACCCAAATGAGTTGAAAACTTATGTCCACACAAAAACCTGCACACAGATTTTTTGGCAAATTTACTCATAATTGCTAAAACTTGGAAGCAACCAACATGTCCTTCAGTAGGTGAATGGATAAACAAACTGTGGAACAGCCATACAATGGAATATTATTCCATGAAAAAAGTAATTCAGCTATCAAACCACAAAAAAATGGGGGAACCTTAAATACATATTGTTAAGTGAAGGATGTCAGTTTGAAAAGCTATGCACTATATGATTCTGACTATATGACATTTTGGAAAAGACAAAATTATGGGTACGGTAACCCATAGCAAATATTTTAGGACAGTGAAACTATTCCGTATCATACTGTATGAGTGGATTACACATTTCTATACTATACTAATCATTATACATTTGTCAAAACCCGATTAGAGAAAAATCACACATATACGCATATACAAACCCAATAGAATGTATAACACAAAGAATGATCTCCAATGTAAACTGTGGGTTTTAGTTAATAAGAATGTACCAATATGGCTCATCAATTATAACAAATGTACCACATTAAACAAGATGTGACTAAAAGGGGAGACTAATGAATGTAAAGACTTAAATGTTATCCTTTGCTTCATTTGCCATTTGAGAAAATGAAATCTATTATATTCACCAATATGTTATATCATAAAATAATAATACTTATAAAATGTCTTTTCATATTAAAAAAGATTAAGACACAAAAGTTTTCTTATTTATCCCTTTGTGTAGATGAGAGAAGATGAGGGGGTATGTGGGAATTCTCTGTACTTTCTGCTTAATTGTTCTTATAAATCAAAAACTGACCTCCCCAAAAGTCTGTCAATTAAAACAAAGCCAGAATACAAATTATAACTAATGAACATAAACACTTAAAATAAAATTATTTAAATAGATCAGGATTTCATTAATTTATTAATTCGTATATTTTGAAGCTATTATTAGATGCATAAGCTTTAGAATTGTTACCTCTTTCTGATTAATTTACCACTTTGTCATTATGAAATGACCTTTTTTATCTCTAGTAATACTTCTAATTTGCTTTCAAATGTACTTTGTCTGATAGTAATATAGCCACTCTAGCTTTTTTTTATTCGTGTTAACATGCTGTATCTTTTCTCATAACTTCACTTGTGTCTTTATATTTAATGAGTATCTTTTCTGTAAGCAGTATATAGTTGCATTTTTCTTTTTTGTACAGTCTGACCATCTTTGCCTTTTAGTTGGAGTGATTAGACTACTTATATTTAATGTGATTATTTATTTGTCAGTCTGAAATCTAACATCTTGCTATTTGTTTTCTGTTTGTTTCATCTGTTCTTTGTTCCCCTTTTCCTCTTTTTCTGCTTTTTTTGGATCAATTGAGTATTTGAATAATTCCATGTATTCTTCTCTTTCAGATGACTGTAAATGCAAAGTACAGCTTGCTTTGATATCTGACGGCAGGATGACATTATGCTACCACCGTTCTGTGGACATTCCATATGAACACACCAAACCTATCCCTCTAAACAGATCCTGTGCATAATAACTAAGAAACACATGACCAGGTGCTCAGAGTCAGATTAGAAGAATATGAGCACCTTGAGCAAGGACCCAGATAGACCAGCTTAGCAAAATGTTTGTTACCACTAAGCACTGTTGATATCCTCATGGACAGTATCACAGTGTCATAAAAAACTGAACCCTCCAAAAGACAGATGATTTCGAGGTTCCTGGGAATCAAAGAGAAACGTTATTCTTTGCTTCATTTGCCATTTGTGAAAATGCAATCTGTTATATTCACTAATATGATATATCATAAAAATAATAATTATAAAATCTCTTTTCATATTAAAAAATATTAAGATACAGAAGTTTTCTTATCGTTTTCTGTAGTTTTATTTCTTCCTTACCCTGCATATTAGTCTATTCTCACACTGCTGTAAATACCCAAGACTGCGTAATTTATGAAGTAAAGAGGTTTAATTGACTCACAGTTCACTATGGCTGGGGAGGCCATATCAATTTTAAACTTACAATCACGGCAAAAGGAGAAGCAGGCACGTTCTTCACAAGGCAGCTGGAGGGAGTGAGTGTGAGAGTGCAGTACCATTTATAAAACCATGAGATCTCACGAGAATGCACTATCACTAGAACAGCATGGAGGAAACCACCCCCATAATCCAATCACTTCCCTCCCTAGACACATGGGGATTACAATTCAAGATGAGATTTGGGTGGAGACACAGCCTAACCATATCACCTTGTGTCAGTTCTGTATGGAGATCTTCTGTTAGTGCCTCCTTCATGTAAATTCTCTTTCTTTCTTTTTATTTCTCTCTCTCTCTTTCTTTATTTCTTTTTTTTCTTTCTCTCTCTTTCTTCTTTCTTTTCTTTTCTTTTACAGGGTCTCAGTCTGTCACTCAGGCTGGAGTGCAGCGGCATGATCACAGCTCACTGCAACCTCTGCCTCCTGGGCTCAAGAGATCCTCCTACCTTAGCCTCACAAGTAACTGGAACTACCGTAGGGCGCCACCACACCTGACTAATTTTTGTATTTTTTGTAGACACCATGTGGCCCAGGCTGGTCTTGAACTCCTGGGCTCAAGCAATCTGCCTGTCTCGGCCTCCCAAAGTGCTAGGATTACAGGCATGAGCCACCGCACCCAACCATTTTTTTCTTTTTTAATGCCATATGAAACAGAAGTGTATCTTACAAGCAAAGGTGTCTTATATTAAAGGAAATATAATTTTAATATTTCCATGTTACAGATTAGGAAACTGAGGCACAGACAGGTTAGTTAGCCAAATTCAAACAACCAAAAATTTGTGATGCAGTATTGCAGATTGGGTTGTCTAGAAGAATTTGCGGAGACAGAGTTTGGGATGTAAGATGTTTATTAGGCATCAGCACCCATGAAAGGAAGATATTGGAGGCAGAAGTGGGCAGAGGAAGAAGTCAAACTGGGATGGAGGCCTGTCAAAGCCTCAGTCAACCTGGCCAGGAGCTCTGTAGCATACTGTGCTCATCAGAGTATCCTGCATAGAGCTGAGATGGCCCCAGCTTTATCCCTAGGACACAAGCTGCTTTATCCCACAGGACACAAGCTGCCGGGGGAAGGTGTAACCTCAGAGGAAGCAGCTCTCTGTAGCCAAGTCAGGCCTGGAGTGCTCTGACAGTTGGATGTGTCTTCTGACTTCGTTTCTAGCAGTTGCACATCAGATCCTTCCTGAGAGGGAGAAACACAAGCAGGATACAAACTCAGGCAGTCTGGTTCCAGAACCAGCGCTTCTGACTGTGAAGATGTTCTGCCTTCCTGACAGATGCATTGGGATCAAACCATGGTTGGCCTGGAATTCAGACATTTAATCCAGTCTTTTTTCTATACCATGCTTTTCCACATAGCACAACCATAACTACCTACCCGGCATTTCGAACTATTATTGATGTTTGCAGGAGGTCCAATTGTTCTACAAAATCGAATTTGGATGGTAAGCTAAAAAAATTATAATTCAGGATTATCTGCATACTCCACTTTATAAGTATGCAGTCTCACCATTTACATCTGGTTGACATATGTGTGGCAACAAATCAAAGCCTGGCTCCAAGTAAAGCTCAGGTGATGTCTTGGTGATCTGCAGCACTGAAGGCAAATGATAGGACAGCTGAGTCATCAGACAGTCTTTAGCAGCACAAGCATGCCTAATGTGAAGCACCTGTACCTCCTGAGTTACCACCACATTCGTGTTTCAAAGGAGATGCATCATACCCAATATTTAAATTCATTAGGACTAAATATGATCATAAATATTGAATAAAAACATTTTCATTAAATTAAATTCATATTTTGGCCTTTTATTTTAGCGAGCATTTTAGATTGATGTCTTATTAATGAACCATGGATTGACAATTCAGGACATATGTATAGTTTAAAAGAGAAAATCAGAACAAGGATAATGAGAGATCCTCAAATGCATGTCTATTATATTCAAAATAAATAGTATTCAAAATATTTGAATATTTTCATATTCAAAATAAAGAGAATCACATAGCTAACAAGTGAAATACAAAACACCCAAATGACCTTTTGTACTTTTAGAATAAACTTTCGTGGTTTTGTTTCATCAAAACAATGTTAAATCAATGCTGTTTTATTATTATTATTATTTTGAGACCGGTCTCATTCTGTGGCTCAGGCTGGAGTTTGGTGGTGCAATTATGGCTTACTGCAGCCTTGACCTCAGGTGATCCTCCCACCTCAGCCTCCCAAGTAGCTGGGACTACAGGCTTGCACCATCACACCTGGCTAATTTTTGCTTTTTTTTTTTCTTGTAGAGATGGGGCCTTGCTCAAGCTGGTCTCAAACTTCTGGGCTCAAGAGATCCACCCATCTCGGCCTCCCAAAGTGTTAGGATTATAGGCATAAGCCACTGTGTCCAGTCTATTTTAATATTATTATTAATTTTATGCTTTTAATGTGCAAATTGGTTTGGATTTTATAGTTTTTTAAAGGGTCTACAGCCATAAGGAATTTATAGCTTGTTTATGTTTAAGTAACACTGTGTTTATATTACATTCAAGGAACACTGTGGTAGAAATAATTTGTCAACACTGGGTGCCATATCGGTTTTTTCTTGAAAAGGGGCCCACTCATTAATTTGCAGAGATGCTGTGCCAGGTCTGTGGAAGAAATAGGTGTGAATAAGTCTAGCACCCACATCTGCACTGTAATCAATTATGAATTCCAGTTTGCATGTGGACTTTTGTAAATGTTTCTTTGTGACTAGGGATACAGGGTTGTGGCAAAAGTTCCTGTTTCATAATTCACCTTTCTTCATCACCAACCTGTAGAAAAATAGGGTTTAAAGAAATCTGCTACAGCAGCCTGCTTTCAACACTCTGAGTGAGGCAAGGCCATGTTAGACCTTACCGAAGATCACTCCTCACACCTGGGGCACACAAGGAAAGGAGCGAGGGACTGACAGGAACATCCGTCAGCTTCTGCAAGGTCTCAAAAAGATCATCACCCACAGAGGCAGATATCTCAAGGAAAGACTGTCCTTTGAATCGGTGAGTTCACTGCTCAGACTTCAACCTGTTTACTCTGCCATTTTTGGTCAATTCACATACATATATACACATTTTTATTTTTTGAGAAAGAATCTCACTCTGTCACCCAGGCTGGAGTGCAGTGGCGCAACCTTGGCTCACTGCAACCTCTGCTTCTTGGGTTCAAGCGATTCTCCTGCCTCAGCCTCCCGAATAGCTAGGACTACAGGCACACGCCACCACACCTGGCTAATTTTTGTAATTTTAGTAGAGATGGGGTTTCGCCATGTTGGCCAGGCTGATCTTGAAATCCTGACCTCAAGTGATCCTCCCATCTTGGCCTCCCAAAGTGCTGGGATTACAGGCATGAACCATCGTGCCTGGCCCAATTTATCATTTGAAACAACTTGTTTTTTTTTTTGGTGCCAGTATTGTACTTTCAAATTTTCTTCAGGGTCATGGAAGGTTGCTAGCAGGCTGTGGTCTGTGAACTCACAGAAACTATAAACCATCCGTGAAGAAGGAATGGGTCCATCCGAAGTGTGCCAAAGGGAAAAGTAAGACAAAGACATGGAGCAGCCTCAAGGGGATGAAATGGATGAAGGGGAGGAAGAAGAGAAGAAAGCCAGATCTCAGCCCCAAAGTAAGGCTTCTTGGCGTGGAAGTATAGAGTTTCTAAATAGATGACACAAATTCATCTAAATGAACAGAATATGGCTATACAAATGTTTAATGTATCTGTGAAAATTATACTTGTTGAAAACTAATTATTCACATTCAAAACCAGTATTTCAAGGCTTGTGGCTAAACTATTATCTGTAAAAAGCATGGCTTATGTGTTATATTCTGTTTGTGCTTTTCTGTTTCACTTTTATCTGTTCTGCAGACGAAGGCAATGGTGCAAAAAGGAGTTTACCAGAAATGAGTATTGAGTAACAGTCTGATCTTAAAATACTTTTGCAACTTGTTATGCAAAAATCACAGTTGCAGAAAAATTGGTTTCCATAAAGAGCTATTAAGTGGATCAACTAGATTATCTCTAGATCAGATTTTTTAAAAACCCATTCTCCTTCACAGAAAACTTTTGTTCTATTTGTATACATTAGAGCAACCAGTACATATCAAACTTCAGGCCTCTTACAAGTAAGCAAATATATCAAAGAAAAGTTTTTACTTAATTGAAATTTGGGTTAAAGTAAAGATGCAATAGTGTCAATTCAGGAATTATAGGCAGGAGCACAATTTAACAAATACCAAAATAATATGATTTTTCACCACATGTTTTCTACCGCTATTGGTGTATCAAGCTTGGAAAAAGAACTGATCTTAGTAAACAACAAGAAATTTGCTTTTCTGTGAGAGTTATCTGTTGCATTCTTTTCTTTTTTTAGTATTTTTTCTAAGCTTACCTTAAGTTCATATTGCCCTTTTGTGCAGATAACAGGATGAAAAAAATCATTTACTTTGGAAAGTCAGTATTTTCAGTTTTTTTTTTTTTGTTGTTGTTGTTGTTGTTGTTTTGAGACAGGGTCTCATTCCATTGCCCAGGCTGGAGTGCACTTGTGCAATAATGGCTCACTGCAGTCTCGACTTACTGGTCTTAGGTGATTCTCCCAACACAGCCTCCCGAGTAGCTGGGACTACAGACACCAGCCACCACACCTGGCTAATTTCTTTGTATTTTTTTGTAGAGATGGGGTTTTGCCATGTTGCCCAAGCTCATTTTGAACTTCTGAGCTCAAGCACTCTGCCCACCTCTGCCTCCTAAAGTGCTGGGATTACAGGCGAGAGCCACTGCGCCCAGCCTCTTCTGTGGTCTCTAACATTGTTCTTGAATTATTAATGGTGAAGAACCTGGATTTTTGTGTTGCACAGTAGTATTTGAGTCTGAAGTCTTCTGCTTGTTGTTTCCTGGACAGTGGACAGGAGGCTATAGGGTTCAGTCTATTCCTCTCTTAAATAGGGTTGAGTTGTGCACATTTAACAAATTTGTGATGAGAAATTAAACAATATACGACAATGTGAACATGGTGCTTGGCACATTGTAACCAAACAATAGTATTGGTTATCTTTAATATTGGTATCAGCATTATTAGGTTTATATTTTTTAATGATCTCATGTTTGCTAAAAATTGTACATTTAAAACAAGCTTCAAGGGATAAAAACTGTGTTGTCTTGTATGTGAGTAATGATGACTTGTTTGCAGTACTGAAACCTTCACAGATTTCATCACATATCTAGAAGTAATTTAAGATATGCTTATTACATACTGAAATATTTAAAACTTTAACTTATTATATATTGAAATATTTAAAACTTTAACAATTAACTTGATTTTACTTTGTAAATTTACATTTATGGGATAAAGAAAATGTGGTATATAAACACAATGGAATACTATTCTGCCATAAAAGAATGAAATCATGTCATTTGCAGCAAAATGGATGGAACTGAAGGTTATTATGTTAAGTAAAATAAGCCAGACATAGGCAAATTTCACATGTTCTTACTCATGGGAGCTTAAAAGTTAATTTCATCGAGGTAGAGAGTAGAATGATAGATACCAGATGCTGGGAAGTTTGTGTGAGTGGAAAGGGGGATGAAGAGAGTCTGGTCAAAGGGTACAAATTACAGTTGGATAAAAGAAGTAAGTTCTAATGTTCATAACAGTTCTATTGTTCCATTGTTGCTAACTATAGCTAGCAACAATGTATTGTTTATTTCAAATTAGCTAAACTACGGAACTTGAAATGTTTCCAACACATGGAAATGATTAATATTACTCAAGGTGAGGGATACCCCAAATACCTGGACTTGATCCTTACACATTCTATGCATGCAACAAAATATCATATGTACCCCACAAATATGTAAAATATTATGTACCAATTCAAAACACTAAAAGATTTCTGATTTATATGTTTCCATAAATTTATTTCTACATTTTATGTAGAAAAGCTATATGCAAAAAGATTTGCCTGTGAATCTGGGAATATATTTCTAGTCTGCGTGTACTGGAGAACAATTTATATGGCATACAGTCTGGTTTCTCCATAAAGCTAACAAGTGGATTGAAATAATGATATGATAATATCACTAGGGAACATTTCTGTCAGGATTGTAGTTATAAAATTTTCAGAGATGGGATTTGGAGACTATGCTCTAGCTACTAATTAAGAAAACTGTATTAGTTAAAGTCCCAAAGGGAAATGGATAGCATATTCAAATTAGGATAATTCAAGCAGAGGTTTTAAATAAGGGGTCTATTATAAAGATATGGACAGGGTGGAGGGGAGCTGTAATGGAACCTTTGACTGAGAATCACGAGTATGGAAAAGTATCGGAAACCAGGAAGGGAGAGAGAGACGTGTAGAGAAGACCATCTTAGAGGAATTGGGGCCTTTTGTTGAGGGGCATACACGAACTTCTATTTGGAATACATTTCCTGACCTCATTCCCTGCCCCTGTCCTCCTGCCAGTTTTCCTATTTGCAGGAAAGCTACGGGGCACAGGCAGCTGTCAGAATAATCCATTCAGATCAGACTCCCAAGTCAGAGAACAGGTGGGAGGGAGGTGGAAAGTGGATTGGAGGGGCAAAAGGAGATCTCTGCACACATGCTGATACTATACAAATCTAGAATTTATTTGTTCTCATTATTATGTTCACTTATGGTAACAGGTGTTTAAAAATCAGAGTAGTAGCTTTATAAACATGCATTAGACAAGATCCTTACAGGCATTAAATTTTAAGCTACTTTTTAAATAATGGGGAAAAGACCCTATCTTAAAATCTATGCTCTGTAAGAAAAAAACATATTTTCTAACCATTAATATATAAGAGCTAGATAGATATTCCTAGGTCTTGTTATGTCTAGGTGCCTCCCTCCAAAAGGCTGTATCAGGGCCTTCAACTCAGTGCTTACTATGGTCATTCATTAACTCATCTTTCAACAAATATTTATTGAGTGTCTCTAATATTCTAGGTATTGTGCTAGGCTCTAGGTAAAAAGGAGTAAGTGAAACAGGCATGATCCTTGACTTCTTGAAACTTATGATTTAGTAGGTGAGTTGAATGATGTAGACAAAGCTTTAACTAGTTTTGTAAGTCTGCATTCACAGAGGTAATAAAGAGCAACAGAACCACATGATCACTGAGTGTCCAAATACAATATTTAAACATGAAAATCAGAGAGTTCACAGAGCAGCCATTGAGGTACAAAAAAGCCACAGACTTTTAAGCAGCCTATTTTCTCTCTCCTGAAAGAAAGATCTTAAACTTAAATTTAAAGCTGGCCAGTTCTGGAAAAGCTTATTCAAATATTATTTGTAAGATGAGGCAGAGGTGGCTACCAGAATCTAGAAAGCGCTGTCCAATATAGAAGCCAAATATTAATAACTGTCTACAATAATGGAAATATTATATTCTGCACTGTCCAAAATAGTAGACACTAGTTATGGTGGCTGTTAAGTACTTAAAATGTTGCTAATGTGGCTGAGGAACTGAATTTTTAAATTTTATTGAATTTTAATTAATTTAGATTTAATTAGCCATATGTGGCTATGGTAAAGTACAGTGTAAATCTAGAACAAGGTGTACTAGCTGAGACTTGCTGAGCACAAGTTGCTTCATTTAACCTCATTTCCTTTTTGACAGGATTAATAACAGTCAATAATTTACTCACACACTATCATGTGTCCTGCAGGGTATGAAATAGAAATCAAAGATAGTCTAAGGGGAATAAGTGTTGGCAAGGAGGTGGAGACATTGGAACCCTTGGGCATTGCAGGTATAAAAGTAAAATGGCTTGGCTGTTGTGGAAAATGGTAATGATAATTCTACACAAAATTAAACATAGAATTACCATATGACCCAGCAAATTCATTTCTGGGTATATACCCCCCAAAAATGAAAGCAGGGACTCAAAGAGATATTTGTACACTCATGTTCATAGCAGCATTAGTCACAATAGCCAAAGGGTGGAAGCAACGCAAGTGTCCATTGACAGGTGAATGGATAAACAAAATCTGGCATATACATACAATGAGTTATTACTCAGCCTTAAAAAGGAAGGAAATGCTGACACATGCTACATACAGCATGGATAAACACTAAAGTCATAATGCCAAGTGAAATAAGCTGGTCACTGAAGGACAAATATTGTATGATTCCACTTATATGAGATACTTAGAGCAGTCAAATTCATTGAGGCAGAAAGTAAAACGGTAGAATCTAGCAATTTCACTACTGGGTATATATCCAAAGGAAATGAAATTAGTGTGATGAGATTTTTGCATGTCCCTGTTCATTGCAGCATTTTACAATAGCCAAGATATAGAATCAACATAAGTGTTCAACAGTGGATGAATGGATAAAGAAAATGTGATATATATACACAACGAGGTACTTTCAGCCTTACAGAAGAAGGAAATCTTGTCATTGTGACAACATGAATGAACCTGGAGGACATCATGTTAAGTGAAATAAGCCAGGCACAGAAAAACGAATACCACATGATGACACTTCTATGTGGAATCTAAAAACATTGAACTCATAGAAGTAGAAGTAGAACTGTGGTTATCAAGGACTGAGTTAGAGAGATGTTAGTAAAGAAAAAAAAGTAGAATGGTGGTTGCTAAGGGTGAGAGGGAGGAGAGACTAGGGAGTTAGTGTTTAATGGGTGCAAAGTTTTAGTTGGGAAGATAAAAACGTTCAGGATGGTGGTGATGGTTACACCACAATGTGAACGTACCTGTATTTAATGCCACTGTACACTTTAACATAGTTACAATGGTAAATTTTATATTGTAAATATTTTATCACAACAATGTAAGAAGTTTAAACACATTCTTTATCTGCAAAGAGTTCTCCAACTAGCATGAAAAAGAGAAATGGTAGTTGCTGGTTACTACATGGTACAGGGATACGCGATAACTATTTGACTGGGGGCCATGAAGGAGTTGCACCTCAGAAGGGTGGCTGTGCTAGAGGACCTTCCAACCCTGGGATTCAATGAGTTTAGAGCTCTGTAAATTAGGAACGGCACTAGCGTGCAGGATGATGGCCACGGCTGACAGATCTCCATGCAACTGCCACGCCCCGCACCCAGTGCCTGCTCTGTTTTATCTGAGCTTCACCCTAAGGTCCTTATCGGTCATCATCTCTGAAAAACTCCAGACTGGAGGGGAGAGCCAAGGTCTCCAGAGAAATTTATAAAACAAGAATAACCTGGGGTTTCAGCTGGGTGTGAGCAGATCAATTGTGGAAGATAATTCAGATTGGCCATACTCTAAACCCTGTCATGATGTGCCACCATGCCGGGCTAATTTTGTATTTTTAGTAGAGACGGGGTTTCTCCATGTTGGTCAGGCTGGTCTTGAACTGCCAACCTCAAGTGACTCGCCCGCCTCGGCCTCCCAAAGTGCTGGGATTACAGGCCTGAGCCACGGCGTCCGGCTCTTGCTTTTAATTTCATTGATAAAATATGTTCTTGCCTCCACATTTACCAGCATCTCTGCCATACTTTCCGAATAGCTGGGACAACAGGCATGCACCACCGCACCTGGCTAATTCTTTGATTTTTAGTAAAGACAAGATCTCCCTATGTTGCCCAGGCTGGTCTCTAACTCCCGGGCTCAAGCGATCCTCCTACCCTGGCCTCCCAAAGTGCTGGGTTTACAGGCTACCACACAGCTGAGATTATCATTTGAATCCATGAGGAAGACTGCCTGAAAAAGTAAATTGTGGATGGGGAGGGAAGGGGAAGATTGCTGGGGATTAAGAGTGGCGTTTTGGACACGTTCAGTTTGGAGTTGTTCTCTCCTGTTACCAGGGGCGAACTCTTTCTTTTATTTTACCCTAAATTTCCATTTGTGCATTGGATTGCACACCTGCTCATCTACTCAAGAACATTGCTCCAGCATGTAACCCATTTTTTCTCCCCCATATCATCCCTCTTTCCTTTCCTTTTGGTTCATGCCGGTGAGCATACAAACATGTATAGCTTCTAATTAAAAAAAAAAAAAAAAAAAAACTGCCTTGACTATATGGTTCCTTCCAGTTTCTACTCCATTTCTTTGTCTTCATCTGATGTTTTTATTCTTTCACTCCAAACAGGCTTTGGTCATCCCTCATTAAAACTCTGCTTACCAAGCTCACCACTGACCTCCATGTGGCCAAGCCCATTCCTCAGTTTTCCGTCCTAATTTTACACACTGTAGCAGCGTTTCACAGTTAATCGTTCTTTTTTGCAACATTTTTTTAATTTGGCTCCTGAAACGTGCTCTCTCTTGGTTTATCTATCTCACTAATCAGAACTTCTCATTCTCTTTTTTTGATTCTTTATCTTCCTAACCTCTGAACTTTGGAGCATGCCAGGACTCAGACTTCAGACATCCCCATTCTGTCTGCACACCATCTATATGCTAAAGAACTCCAAATATATACCACCATCCCAGACTCACCTAACCAATTGCCTTCATGACAACTTGACAACTCCAAACTGAAGGTGTCCAAAATGCCACTCTTAATCCCCAGCAATCTTCACCTTTCCTCCCCATCCACAATTTACTTTTTCAGGCAGTCTTCTCCATGGATTCAAAGGTTAATCTCAGCTGAGCATGGTAACTGATGCCTGTTAACCCAGCACTTTGGGAGGCCAAGGTGGGAGGATCACTTGAGCAGGGGAGGTTGAGGCTGCAGGGAGCCATGATCATGCCACTGCACTGCAGCTTGGGCAACAGAGTGAGCTGCTGTCTCAAAAAAAAATTAAAAATGTCATCAGCAAGCACCCTCACAGACACACCCAGGATAATGTTTTACCAAATATCTGGGCACCCCATGGTCCAATAAATTTGACACATCAAATTAACCATCACAGCTTTCTAACTCGTTGGCCTGTTTTAATCTTTGTCCTTTAATCTATCCTCAACAAAATGGTAGATTAAAAAAAAACCAGCAACATCATTTAGTTTCTCTGATAAACATTCTTCAGTCTTCCTATCTCAATCAATGTAAAATGTAAAGACTATCATGACTACCAATGCCCTACATGCTCTACTCCCCACTCCTAGCCCCACCACCATCACTCTTCCTGGACTTTGTTTTGCCCACGCTGATATTTCTCCCAGAAGCCCAGCATGCTCCTACCTCAGGGCCTTTACATCCACTGATTCCTAGGCTTGAAATGATCTTAATCCCAATAGCTGCATTGTTTACTCCCTCAATGATTCTCTTATCTTAGACGGCTTTGCAATATACCCATTTTTAAAAATATAACATACCTCATCCCTCTTATTTTACTTTCTTTTAAAATAAACTGTATTTTTTAGAACCGTTTTAGATTTACAGAACAATTGCAAAGGTAGTACAGAATTGCCATAAATTCCATTTCAGATTTCCCTATGATTACCATCTTACATTACATTCCTCACAACTAATTAATCAACCTTGATTCTTATTACTAAGGAAAGTCCATACTTTATTTAGATTTCCTTAGTTTTTTCCCCAAGTCCTTTTTCTGTCCCAGGATCCCACCCGGGATACCATATTACATTTCGTTTTCACGTCTCCTGAGTTTCTTCTAGGCTGCAGCAGTTTTTCAGACTTTCCTTATTTTATTTTATTTTTTGTAGAGACAGCATCTCGCTATGTCGGCCAGATCAGGCCTCGAACTCCTGGCCTCAAGCAATCCTCTTGCTTCAGCCTCTCAAAATGTTCGGATTACAGGCGTGAGCCACCACGTCTGGACTGTACTTTCCTTACTTTTGATAACCTGACAACTTTGAGGAATATTGGTCAGGTATTTTGTAGGATGTCCCACTACTGGAATTTGTTTGATATTTTTCTCATTATGAGACTGAGGTTATGGTTTTCGGGAAGGGAGACCACACATGTAATATGCCACATTCATCACATCATATTGACTACATGCCATCAATATGAGTCACGACTGTTGACGTTGACTTAGAACATCTGGCTGGGGTAGTGTCTGTCGGCTTTCTCCATTGTAGACCTACTCTTTTCCCCTTTCCATATTGTACTATTTTGGAGGAAGTCACTGTGCACAGCCTAGGGTGGATGTCTACATAATTTGGAATTATTCTGTATAGGAGATTTGTCTCCTCTCCGCCTTTTATTTATTCAATTATTTATTTATATCAGTGTAGACTCATGGATATTTTTTACTTTGGCTTGTAATCCAATACTACCTTGTTTAGTTTACTTCGTCGCTCAAATGGTTCCATCTTTGGCAACTGGGAGCTCTTTCAGGTGGTTCCTGTGTCTAAACATTCTCCCATCAAGGCAGGATTCGTTATTTTTATTTTTTTTCTTCTCATTCAATTGAGACAGCGTCTCATTCTGTCGCCCAGGCTGGAGTGCAGTGGCGCGATCTCGGCTCACTGCATCCTTGACCTCCCAGCCTCAAGTGATCCTCCCACCTTAGCCTCCCGAGCAGCTGGGATCACAGCGTGCGCCACCACGCCCAGTTAATTTTTTTATTTTTTGTAGAGATAGGCTTTCTCCATATCGCTCAGGCTGGTCTCAAACTCCTGGGCTCAAGAGATCCTCCCCCTTCGGCCTCCCAAAGTGTTAGGAATACGCGCGAGCCACCGCGTCCGGCCCGATTTTTCCTTTTTTGAGTATCACTTCCTTACTTTTCAGCCTCAGCCTTGTTTTTCAAGGTGCTTTACCACCGCCTGGCACAATCCACACTTTCTATTTATCTCTCCCCGTTAAAGTGCCGGGACCTGGAGGGTGGGTCTTGGCAGTATTTTTGAGCGCGGTGGGCACACAAGGGGACGCTCAGTTGATATCCAGAGAATGATGAGCCCGGCGGGTGTTGAGGCCGACTGGAGAGAGGTTGGTCGGCAGGGTTCTGGGAAGGCGGTGCTCGGCCTCTGTGTGACCGCAGGCTCCTTGCCCGCGTCCTCGAGGGTCCCAGGGATGCAGGACCTGCCGCAGCTTCCGCAGCCACACCCACGCTCAGAGACCGCTTCCAGCGTCCTCGCCGCGGCAACGCACCGGACTGCAAATGTCACCAGCGCAGCGGGGATTCCCGGGGGAAGTCCAGCGCGCTCCCTGCCCTGGGGACCAGAGGATGAGCGGAGGAAGTGTCTTGGGCGGCAAACATCCCACTCCCCGCGCCGGTCCGCGCAGCCCGCGGGAACGCCCCGGGGCTCGCGGGAGGGGCTGGAGCGCGTCCCCGGCTCCGGGCGGTCCCGAGCGCACGGACTCCGGGTGGGGCGGGAACACGCGCTCTGTGAGCCGGCTGCCGCCGCGCCCCAGCGCTGTCATCCCGGGGCGGGGCCTGGTCCCCTGCTGTGGTCGCTTCCTAAGCGGCGGGGGCTGAGCCGGCGGCGCCCAGATGCGGCCGCGGCGGCGCGGAGCTCGGGCGGCCGTGGAGGAGCCCAGCCTCGGCCGCAGGAGGCGCCGGGAGCGGAGGCGCCGGGAGCGGAGCCGCCGGGAGTCGCGCAACAGGTTTCCTTCCCCATCGCTGCGCCCACAGGGGACGCGCCCTGCCGGGAGAGGGGCTTCTCGGTTCGCACTCTCGCTCCCGGTCCAGGTTTGTTTTTCTCTTCCTGAGCCCCCATTTCTCTTCCTGACTATTTTCTCCGTGCGCGGAGAGATCGGGGAGGGCGGGCGGGTCGGGGCGGGGGCACTGTCTAGGCTCGGGACCCGCGGCTGTGCCTTAGGTGGGATTTTGGATCTGGCGCAGGTCCTCACGCCGCCTCTGGGCACCTTCGGAAACACAGCATTGGGTTTCTCATATAAAGCAGAATGATTTTTTAAAATTACTTTTAATTTCAGAGGCTAAGGGACTTAGGATTTAGTGCTTCGTAAGAATTATTTTAGGGATACCTGTTGGTAGGCTGCCTTTATAAAGTGTCCACCCAAGACTACTTTTATTTTAAATCGAAAGGCTGAAGTGTTTTTTTATTATCACCTCTTCACTTCCTAGTAGGGTGACTGTGTCAAAAACACCAGAATGGGTACTTCTTGACTTGAACTTGGCGGTGTCACTCAGTAGCCAGGAAAGACGGAGAAATTGATAGAGCCTTGGAGCAGTCCCTTCGAAGCCCACGTAAGACTTTGTTTTAGAAACATGGAGAGAAGTAGTGGCAATGCCTGCGAGAGCCACGCCGTCCTGAGAGGGAATTCTGCCTTTTTCTAGACTCCGCTGACACCAGCTGAGATCTGTATTACTTCCTGTGGTTCTCACGCACTTGTTTCAGCCGTTTCTCAGCAGAGGGAGGAGCTGTTATTTACAGGTATCCAAAAATGAGTCACAGGGCTGCTCTCTTAATTGTGAGGCTTTGTTAATGAACTTTTGAAAAGCGAGGCTTGCTTTAAAATGAGACTCTATATGTGAAATGCCTGCCCTGCCAACCTGGGGCCCTGGTATGGGAAG
Source organism: Gorilla gorilla gorilla (assembly GCF_029281585.2). Classification (NCBI taxonomy): domain Eukaryota; kingdom Metazoa; phylum Chordata; class Mammalia; order Primates; family Hominidae; genus Gorilla; species Gorilla gorilla. The sequence goes on from NC_073229.2 coordinate 168,300,977, forward strand.
TGACTATTGAGTTTTCAGTTTCCTAAGGCGCCTGATGTTACAACATGCCAGTAAAGGTCACTGGGCTGATCTAAGATAACCATTGAAATCATGTGCTTTGCCACAGATGCCCAAGAGAAAATTAATTTCATTATTCAATGACCATTTTGCTGTCATTTTCACTGCATGGGAGAAAGGTATCATTTAATGTGGTGATTGTAAGTAACTCTCTAAAATCAAAATATTTCAGACAGTTTGTGTTTACTAAATTGGTGCTAAAACCACATGATGATTTTTGAAGCGGGTGGGTCCCAGCGGGAGCAGAGAAATTTAAAAGTTGAAGCTGACAAGTCCTATTGCGGTGGGTAACAGCCCTTAGGAAGGGACTGCACACTATCTCAACATGGTAGAGAAGGGGGCACCATCTCTACTGGAGCTGAGTTGAGCTGAATTCAGCCCCAAACAACAGTTACCAGGTACCTTCTCTGTGCCAGCCTCTTCCCTGAACCTTGCTTGTACAACCATGAATAATAGGATCCTGCCGGCAAGCTACTAGGGTAAATCTATACCCAGAGTGAAGTTTCTGTCCCAATATAACTCAATATGCTGGGTCCCAGTGTATTTAAAGAGTAGACTCAGCAGATTATCATCCCTAGATAATTGCGGTCACCTTTAGTTGATAGTGTGACTTTTAAGAAATAGTGTGACTAATTAATAGTTTATTTAAATACGCTGGAAAATTCAATATAATGAGATAGGTGCTAGGGTAACTCTATACCCAGAGTAAAGTTTCTGTCCCAATATGGCTGATGTTTCTGAAGATCTGGGATTTGGAATGGACTGGGTCATGGCTGGAAGAGCAAGGAAGCTTTTGAGTTTAGTCATTTACTTGTCTTTGTAGGCAGCCTATTCTTCATTTGATACATGATTTAAAAATATATGAATTTGAAAGGTATGGTTTTTAAAGTGCTTGAATGAGCCATGTTTCATGTTATTTAATAACCATGTAAAACAAAATTCAGCTGATTATCACCCCTGGACAATTGCAATCACCTTTAGTTAACAGCATGACTTTTAGGAAATGGTGTGACTAATTAATAGGTTGTTTTGTTTTGTTTTGTTTTTTGAGACAGAGTCTCACTCTGTTGCCCCAGGCTGGAGTGTAGTGGTGCAATCTTGGCTCACTGCAACCTCCACCTCCTGCGTTTAAGCAATTCTTGTGCTTCAGCCTCCCAAGTAGCTGGAACTACAGGCACCCACCACAACACCCGGCTAATTTTTGTATTTTTAGTAGGGACAAGGTTCGGCCCTGTTGGCCAGGCTGGTCTCGAACTGCTGACCTCAGGTGATCTGCTTGCCTTGGCCTCCAAAAGTGCTGGGATTGCAGATGTGAGCCACCATGCCCTGCCTAATAGTTTATACATTGGTAACACTATATTGAAGCAAGTTTTTGATCATTGTTTTTGTAGTTCAAATCAATGTTTTTTATCACATTATAGCCGTGTGAGCCAAAATGAATAAATCTACCGTATCACAGTTTACTGTTGCAATTGAAATCTGCTGAGATGCTTTTGAACTTGATGCCCAAGTATCAAGGTTTCCGAGTTTCCCCAGTTTGCTAAGATATCCAACTGTTAAAGGCAACAATGCTAAATTTCAGACAACTTTACCTTAATTTCCCAACTTTATTCCTCCTTTGAGAGCCCTAAAGTTACTTTTTCTATGAGAAAGAAAGGGTCGAGTTTGTCATTCAGCATTGTACTCCCTGAACTTGGCCCAGGCTTGTCTCATGATAAGTGTTAGAAAGTGTTTATTGATGGAATAATGAACCTTCACGTAGGAGGATGAATTGTCAGGCAAGTGGAAGGGTAGGTGACCCAGCAGAAGGAACAGCACACATAGAGAAGTGAAACAGCACTGGACGTTCAGGAAACTCCAGCCTGTTTAGTGACGGCACAGAGCGAGGCCTAGGGAGACAGGAAGGGCCAGATCACAAAGGCCCCATGAGGGTTTAATAGTACTGAAGCCTTTGAACAAGTGAATGATATTGTCAGGTATGTGTTTAAAAAATAATAACAAAACTTGGAATTTTAAAAATCTTAGATTAGATGAGAGTGACATTGACCCTAGGAAGACACCGTGGAAACTGCTGTCATATTGCAGATGGGACATTAAAGAAGGCCTGGGCCGGGCGCGGTGGCTCATGCCTGTAATCCCAGCACTTTGGGAGGCCGAGGCGGGTGGATCACAAGGTCAGGAGATCGAGACCATCCTGGCTAACACGGTGAAACCCCGTCTCTACTAAAAATACTAAAAATTAACCGGGCGTGGTGGCGGGCGCCTGTAGTCCCAGCTACTCGGGAGGCTGAGGCAGGAGAATGGCGTGAACCCAGGAGGCGGAGCTTGCAGTGAGCCGAGATCGCGCCACTGCACTCCAGCCTGGGCGACAGAGCGAGACTCCGCCTCAAAAAAAAAAAAAAGAAGGCCTGAATCGGGCAGTGACAGTGCAGACGGGAAAAGAGGGAAGGGGCTGGTAGAGGTTTAATAGGTGGAACCCTGTCGGGTGTGTGTAATGAGGAGGTAGGAGCAGTTAAGATGACTCCCATGTTTCTAATGAATGACTAGGATAAGAATATCCTACTCGGTGGAAGAATAGGTTTGGGCTAAAGGGTGGTGAGGAGCTCACACAGTACTTGGCACGTAATCAGTGCTCATTAAGATTTTTCAAATGAATGCTAGTAATAGCTGAAATTTATTGAGTGCTTATTATGGGCCATGCACTATCCTAGGCTCGCTATGTGCATTAAGCCTTTTACTCCTCAGTACGATCCTGTGAGATAGGTACTCAAATTAACTGCTTTGACTGGTGAAGAAAGTGCAGTGTTAGTAACTGACAGAGCCAGAAATGGATCCCAAGCACTTCGTTCCAGAGCTTGCATTCTGAAGCACTCTGCTGTGATGTGCTGTCTTGATGAATGAATCAATGAGGTTTTGGACTCTGTGGTAAGCTCAGGTTGAAGTCACTCTCCTGCCCCTAACAACTCTTCCTTATCCAAGAACGGCCTTGATGCATAAGATGGGCCCTCAGTGTCCCTACTGTGCTACATGACATCCCACCGCCTACCTTCACTCCAAGAAATACCTGATTCATCTAGGAAGAAACCTGGAATAATCAGACATTTTTATCCTGGGAATTGAAACATCTTAATGGAGACTCACAGTGTCTGAAGGTTCCAAGTGCTTCAATCATTGTGTCTACAGAGCGGCCTTGGTTACCACCCCTCCTAAACACTGAATGCTCAGCTTTTCATATTTCTCAGATGCACTCAATGTTTTGTTGCTAAGATTTTCCATAGGGAGGCAGAAAGGCTAGCAAGGGAGGCGTTAATCTACAGAGCAGGGTCAAATGGTGGAAGAACCACTAACAAATGCAGACAGGTACATAACAACTCCAGATCTTACATTCCTGACTTGTGATCTGCCTTTTGAATCCTCTTTTGTTCTAGTTTTACCCTGAAGCAGGCGCCTTACCTGCCTCTAACTTCCAGAATTTTATTAAGTGAGTCTGGTCCTGCTGTGTCTCCTGTCCTCTAGATTTTAACTTGGCAAAATGATTCAAGTATCTTGCATTCAGAACTTGCTTTCTGTTTGGGGCACCTGGGTAGATTCTTTTGTCTGAACAGCAGTATTTTGACCAACAACCCTGTCCACCCGCCCCCACCGCCTCCAAAAAAATGATCCCAACTCTTAACTGTTCTCATTGTTGATAATTCAACCTACCCTGACTTGGATTAATATCCTGATTTTTGTTCAGCAATCAGGGACTAAGAATTGATCTAGGAAGAAACTGGAATAATCAGACCTTTTCTCCTGGGAATTTACATTTTAATGGAGACTGTCTGAAGATTCCAAGAGCTTAAACCATTGTGTTCACAAAGCTGCCTTGGTTATCTTTTCCTCAAAGACCTCGACTTTGGACCATGTAAGGTTTAAAATGCCCAATTAATATTGTACCCAAACTGAATCAGCAAACTCACTTATTGAAGCTTTAAAATGTTCAAATGTCCACTTTGGGAGGCTGAGGCAGGAGGATTGCTTGAGCCAGGGGGCAGCGGCAGGGGTGGGGGAGAATGTTCAAATGTCTAAAACTTGAAGTTTTAAAATATTTTCTCCACACATGCATTGAATGTTTTGTTCAGCATTTCTTCAGATTCATTGGGAAATCAACATATTTATAGTTGCCCATGAAATGAGAGTGACATGAAGCCTCGCAGGGTAATAGAGCCCACATGTCTACCCCTTGGCCTGAGCTTTTATGTGCCTGCCTATAATTCATTCAGTGCTCAGATCACAAGAAAGGGAAGGGTTTTGGTTAATATTTCATATCGGTTTGTCTTGGCTGTTCAATTCAACTGTGATTTCCCTGAGAGAAGAGAATAGCTAGAGTTGGGGGCTCTGTTAAGCCACCTCTAAGGCTCCTCCCCGTCCTAATAACCATTCTGTGTCTTTTACTAATAATGAAACCATCTGTCAGAGTAAGTCATTTCTTGGCCACTCCTTCTGAGTTTATGGATACCAGACATTATCTGTGTATTTCATTCAACTTCTTTGTAAGGCTCAGTAATTGGGTAATTTTTAGAATGATGTAGAGTTTTAGAATTGGTAATTTTCAGTTGCCCTTCTTGAGCTAATTAAATGTGTTTTAAAATTTAATCTTTCTTTCTTTCTTTCTCTTTCTTTTTTTCTTTCTGTCTCTCTCTCTCCTTCCTTCCTTCCTTCCTTCTCCTCTCCCCTCCCCTCCCTTCCCCTCCCCACTCCTCAGGATTTTCCCTCTTGTTGCCCAGGCTGGAGTGCAGTGGTGCCATCTCCGCTCACCACAACCTCCGCCTCTTGGGTTCAAGCAGTTCTCCTGCCTCAGCCTCCCGAGCAGCTGGAATTACAGGGATGCACCATCACGCGTGGCTAATTTTGTATTTTTAGTAGAGATGGGATTTCTCCATGTTGGTCAGGCTGGTCTCCAACTCCCCACCTCAGGCGATCCGCCCGCCTAGGCCTCCCAGAGTGCTGGGATTATAGGCATGAGCCACTGCACCTGGCCTCATTTCCTTCTTTTCAGTGGATAGGACATCACAATAATCCAGAAAATACTAAGTCTTCTAGAAAAGTATTTCCCATTTTGTATACTTGTTTTACTTGTTTCCCTGTTCAAAGATGCAAAGAGATATTCCATTACTCCTTGCATAACTTATTGTGTAATAAGGTCAATTTCAGCTTTGCAGAATAGTGAAATAGCTCTGTTTTTATCTTCCTATGGAAACAGTAAGCAAGTAGTTCTGTCTTCGGTTTCAGTTTCAGGATTGCAGCAATCTCTTTTCACGGTTATATTTCTAATTTTCTATTATGTACTTTGTTATGTTGATTAGTGACCCAAATCTGTTGATTTGAGATAAGTAGGACATAGTGTATTAGCTAAATTCTGTAATAATACATTTCCCACCTCCTCCTCCCGTCTTCCTTGACTACTGCATGGTAAACCAACATATAATGATGTTCAGCTGATAATATTATTTAGCTGTTTATTGTTTATGAAGTACTGTCATATGTATTATTTCTGTTAATTCTCATAACAGCCAGAAAGAATGGAAAAATAAGGATTCATTGTTGCTGTTGCCATTATCCACATTTTATAGATAAGGTGGGAAACACCTGGAGAGATTAAGCGACCACCCAAGATTGCCCAAGAAGTTAAGTGCAGAGGCCTGCTACATGATGCTGTCAGGACTTGACTGAAAGGCGCAAGTTCAGTGTCTCAGGTCAAGTTGCCAGGAAACAGACCCTGAGACTCTGAGATTTCCATACAGGAGATTTTTACTGGGGAGTGCTCTGGGCACAACACACAGTAGGAGAGAGGGAAGCGGGATTGCACAGGGGGAGAAACTGAACTGTGGGGCATGCACAACAGCAGCCTCAACAGGGGAGGAGCTTGGAAGCTGGGATTGTTGTTCAGAATTGTTCTGCCTCCTGAGGCAAGAGGCTCAGCATTTGTACCTACATCAACTAATCATTGGATGCAGGCAGCAGCTCCTTTCAGTCCAGGGCAATTTCTGGAACTGGGAGCCTTCAGCAGTCAACCTTCCTAGTACCTGGGGGACTGAGGATCTTGGTCCAGAAGGGGATCTGGATACCACATCATTTACTACATTTGTAGCCAAGAGAGCATTCTCCTCTGCAACAGCCTTGTTTGTGTCTGATGGCCCAGACCATCGCCTTGCAGAGTGGAGCCCAGAAAGTTGTCATTTTTTTCCAAGGCCCTTAAGGATTTTAGAATAGTTGACCAGAGAGCAAGAAGACAAAGTAGTCTCAATCCTAAGAAGATTAGGAGCAGAAGAGCCAGGGAGAGTAGGCCGTGGCGAGGGCAGTAGTGGTGTTTAACAAAGAAGGCTAAACTCTGGCACCCAGGTAACAAACAACTGTGGCTGTCCAGACCCAGAACAAAAGCATAACACACACCAGTCCTTGCTGTAATGCTAGGCTTTAACATTGTTAAATGTTGAACAATTTTGTGATATTAGGGTTCCCCCCTCTCTCTCTCTCTCACTCTCTCTTTCAAGCCCTTGAAAGTCCTCAAACTAGTCCAGTGTGTAGTCTGTAGATTATAACCTCAGAATCCCACAATCTCAGTATGTAGTCTGTAGATTATAACCTTCAGAATTACCAAAGATATTTCAGTGCAAAAAAACAGGGGAAAAACAAAAAAAAAAGAAAAGAGAAATAAAAGTCCAGGGCCCCATTCTAGATCCACTGGAATAGAATCCGGGGGTGGAACTCATGAATTGACATTTTCAACACATTTTCCCCAGAAGATTTAGATACATGCTATAGTTTGAGAACCTTCATCCTAAACTCTTATGCCTTTCGTGGTGACCAATTCTATTGAGATTTTTGCAGATTATCCAGAAGTCATGGGAACCATGGGACAGGAGAGGAGCACCAGAGCCTTAGTCCCAGCAGGCCTGGTATAGTGAGAGTCATCCCTTGCTTTTCATTTAAATTCCTGATGTGGCCAACAGACAGCACAGCCCAAATTCCTTTGCTGGCTTCTGACCAAGATTGCAAGAGGGAGAGTGGTGTCCCTGGCTTGGCCTTATACTATCTTAGATAGCAGAGTGAGAGATGCCAAATTTTTTGAATAGTTGCAGATGGGGGATGGGAATCAGTGAACTTAGAGGAATCAGTAAACTTTCTAGGAGAATAAGAAGGTTTCAGGATATCTTATGCCAGAGGAAGCTTTGAGGTGCTTTTTTTTTAAAACTTTAATAATTGTCTAATAAGATCAGAGATAACTTATAGGAGAATGTTAAGCATTCATAAATGTAGGATGGATTTCTAGGAGAATAAGAAGGTTTTTGGATATCTTATGCCAGAGGAAGCTTTGAGGTGCTTTCTTAAAACTTTAATAATTGTCTAATAAGATCAGAGATAACTTACGGGGGAATGTTAAGCATTCATAAATGTAGGATGGTATATTATCTGATTCACTGACATTGGCAATGATTTTTTCTTCAAAGGGAAAAGCACTTTTAAGCCTACCAATTTTTGCTCCTAAAACACCAAATTGTTGTGTTTCTTACGCTTTCCATGCTTCATGCCTTTGCTGAAGTTGTCTGTGCCTGGGTCCCTTTCCCTTCTCCCTACCAAGCTAACTCCTTTTAAACCTTTTAGTATCAGCTCAGACACCACCTTCCCTGCCCTGTGGCCAGACTGACTTCTCAAAGTATTCCCATAGATCCCTCTATTATGGCATTTATTACCATTATTCTCTCTAACAGCCTGTAAGAGCAAGAACAGTCTTTTTCATTTTTGTGTATGAGAGACCTAGCCTCATCAAAAATGAGTGAAAAAAATAACGATTCTGGTGAGCGTATTTATTCAACAACTATTTATCGAGGCTTTCCTCTATGCCGGGTGCTCTGGAGTAAATGGTGCAGACACAACAGGTACAGCTCCTGACCCTATGAAGCTTATGGGCAAGCAGAGAAGATAAGTAACAATTGAATATGTTATCAAACAACTACCAATAAAATATGGTGAGTACCAGAAAAAGCGAAGTGAAATTATAGAGCTGGAAACCCAGCCTAGTCTAAGGTCAGAGGAAGTGTCTCATTTTCCTGAAATATAATTTATATCAAAATAGAAGTTATGGGTTTGGCTTTCGTTACAGGAGACTACTTTTTAACAAAGGAAGATCTTTTGGTTGAGCTAGTTCAAAATTGTGTGTGTGTGTGTGTGTGTCCATCCAGTATTTGGAAAAAGAGAGTACAGGAAAATGACACCTTCATTTAATGAGGTAAAATAGGTAACAAGGAACGGAGAGGGAAGTTTCTGTGTGTCTCATTCAATGCACCATTACTAGAAGTTACTTTGTTAATATTTTAATATGTAATATACAGTGGAAGAAAATAAATGTAAAGCTCTGAAAATCATGAACTTACATCACAGCCTTTTAAAAATTAATCTCAAGGATCTGATTACTACGGCCTAGGAGGGTGCTTGACAGATTTGCTTTTGGGTCTTGTTGGAGACAGTGGGTGAAGTGCATTGCCCCAGAAGTCCATGTCCACTGAGGTTTCTCATCTTTCCAGGTCACTTTTGATGCCCTGGGTGAAGAGGCCACAACCCCAGTGTTGCAATTTGCAGCCTCCACCCAGCTTGGTGGCTCATGCTGGGTCCTTTTTCTCCTTTTCTGGCCAGTTCTTGTTTTTTAAAAAAATATTATGATTTTTGAGAGACTCTGTCGCCCAGGCTGGAATGCAATGGCACAATCTCTGCTCACAGTAACCTCCGCCTCCCGGGTTCAAGTGATTCTCTTGCCTCAGCTTCCCAAGTAGCTAGGACTACAGGTGTGCACCACCACACCCACCTAATTTTTGTATTTTTTTAGTAGAGATGGGGTTTCACTATATTTGGCCAGGCTGGTCTCGAACTCCTGACCTCAGGTGAACTGCCTGCCTCAGCCTACCAAAGTGCCGGGATTACAGGAGTGAGCCACTGTGCCTGGCCTTTTTAAAAATGACTTTTGTACCTCCTTATTTCTCCCCATAAATTGTAAGCTTAGGGTAAGGATTGAGACTTCCTGATTTTTAACTTTTGAAGCTTTGAAGCTCTTCTGCTGCAATTTATTTGCATTTATTATATTCAATAGATAAAGGACCTTAAGTTTAATATATAAGTTAACAGGCAAATCTTGGGTTGAAAAAGTACCAGATTCGTTCTCTAGTGAGAACCTATTTCTTGTTTAACCTGACATCACAAAGCAAATAGGCCAAGTGCTAACATGTGCATATTTAACCTACGAACCTCTACATTAAGTACTAAGAATACCAACCATTTGGCTGATTGCAGGGAAGGAGGGATTAATTCACCATAAAGCAGGACTTACTAGATGTAGGTGGAGTTATGTAATGCTCCGCTGTGTCCCATTCAAGTGGATAAACATATCCACACCATTCAGCATCTTGACCACACTGACACCAAAAAAAATGGAACTATAAATTATAGTGCAAGTGAACATTTAACTCAGGCTTGAAGTATGACTTTAAGTGAATGGATGTGTGAGGTCCTGTGATGACCATTTGCCATGTATTTTCGTATCTTTCCTCACCCCCTTTGGCATATTCCTTGGTTTATCTCAAGTATAACTTGATTCGTGTTCTCGTTTTTTGTCTTGCTTTTACCATAAATATTATATAAAAGGAGCATATGAATGGTAAGGAAATAATTCTAGACATCTGTTCTTGCACTTTTCATTTTGTGTATGTTGAACTTGGTTCATTGCTGAAGTGTAGGTAATGATTTTAGCCACTGTGAATCCAGTTGAATACTTCATTAACTGTAAATGAGCTCCATTTATTATATTTTCATTAAGAATTTGAATTTTTAAATAAGAAGTGATGATGGTAAAATGGAGTATTTTCTCTTTTTGAAAGTAAACTCGTTAGAGGATGAAATGTATTCCTTAAGGAATCAAAATTATAATAGCGTCACCTCATCTGAAAATATTAACAGTTAGTGGAGGAAAATCCTGTTTAGTCAGCATATTTTTGGTATTGTTTAATTGGAAATTTGCCCACGCTGGAGTGCAGTGGCATGATCTCAGCTCACTGCAACCCCCGCCTCCCAGATTCAAGCAATTCTCATGCCTCAGCCTCCCTAGTAGCTAGGATTACAGGTGCCCGCCACCACGCCCAGCTAATTTTTGTATTTTTAGTAGAGACGAGCTTTCACCTTGTTGGTCAGGCTGGTCTCAAACTCCTGACCTCAGATGATCCACCCACTTCAGCCTCCCAAAGTGCTGGGATTATAGGCGTGAGCCACCGTGCCCGGCCGGAAAATTTCTTAAGTTATTAACTGCCTTTTGCTGGAACTTCAAATGCTATGGATAGTTTGCATTTCTGTTGACATCTAGATACCTGCACCCACCACTGTTAACAGCAGCACAAACACAATACATATTTTCATTCATAGGATGTTTTCTCTCTGAAATTCCTATTATTTGGAATTTGAATGTAAGGGGCTGGACCTCTAAGCTCCTTATCTTTACTCTGTTATTTTTTCAACTCTTTTTTCTTTCTTTCTCTTTATAGAAAGGGATCTTCTATTTTTCTGCCTGTAAGATATAGGTCAGTGTGCAGGTAAGTAGGTGAAGGAGGAGGGTTTGAAGGTGCAACATTCCATGTAAAAATATTCACTGAATCCTCCTCTTTTCAGTTGGCTACCTCTACCACAGTCTAGATTCTCTTTTACCCTGTTCAGAGTCTAATCTGTCATCTGTCTACTCTTCTGCCAGGGTGGAACAGAGGATGGAGGGCCCTCCCACTTCTTTAAAAAGCTTCTGACCAAACCCAACTTGTTATTACCCCACCATCATGCCCTTTCCCATAGATGCTCGGCCTTTTATTATGAGTTCTGAGTCTTTAGAAATTTATTTGATGGTGTAGCTTCGGTTGCTTCTTGGACTTCTCCATTGTTCACTGAGGATTTAACTTTCTTAAATCTACTAGACCAATTATCATTTATCCATTTGCTTCATAATTTCCAACATTGTGTTGCTGTTTTCTTCTCTCTTATTCTTTATCCTAGTTGGCTTATGCCTTTAGAAAGTTCCTTTAGTGGAGTTTTGGAAGGGAGCAAAAGTAATGTTCAATTTGCTATTTTATCCAGAATGTGGAAGGCATCTTCAAAAATGCAAATATGCTTTCTTGATGGAGGAGTATATTAAGCTATTAGCACTTACAAGCAGATACATTCATCAGAACAGTTGTTTACTGCCCTAAAACATAGAGGATGGATCATAGGCATGGGATGTTTTGATGGACAAATTTGAATTTGGATAGGGGATGGGAAAGGTTGAGGGACATCTCTGGTTGGAGGGCATCTCCAGAAGGAAGGCAGGATAAGGTGGTTTGCCATGGTGGAGTTCGTGTAGGCCAAGACAGGCTAAGAGCAGTAAGTAAAAAATTACTCAACTATCATTTATAAATTTTCTTGTTGATATTCATAGAAAGTGTGTATGTTTACCAACATGAGTGACAACATAAGTATTATCTAAGAAAATACCTGCATTTGTTGGGAATTCATTCACTGTGTGTAAATACCTTTTGACGTTCATTGTCTTATTCTAGTTTGCTCAGTGCTAGGAGTCCCATACAGGCTTATTCGATTCTGCATCCTTATTTAAACACTAAGCTATTCTTTGTGTCATAGTTGAAACCAATGATTGAAATTAATAAATTCATTGTAAATACATAGAAAACTGAAGATGAATTTCTCCCACGATCTTCATAGTTCTGTCTTTAAATATGTTGTGAACCTCTGTCAGATAGATGATAATGGGGAAGTTGCGTAAGTCAGTTTTGGTTTCAACTGTGTCTACATTTAAAATATCTCATCAGCCTTATCTTCTGTCAAATTTATAACATTTTAATTTATTTTTTAAAAAATGCTTTATGGGCTAGGCATCATGGCTTATGCCTGTAATTCCAGCACTTTGGGAGGCCAAGGCAGGAGGATTGCTTGAGCCCATGAGTTTGAGACTATCTTAGGCAGCATAGCGAGACCCCATCTCTACAAAAATTTTAAAACTTAGCCCATGGTGAGACACCATCTCTACAAATTTTTTTATTTTTAAAAAAATTTTTTTAATTTTTGTTTTTTGTGACAGAGTCTTACTCTGTCATCCAGGCTGGAGTGCAGTGGCGCAATCTCAGCTCACTGCAACCTCTGCTTGCTGGGTTCAAGTGATTCTCCCTGCCTCTGCCTCCCGAGTAGCTGAGATTACAGGCACCTGCCACCACACCTGGCTAATTTTTGTATTTTTTTTCTTAGTAGAGACAGGGTTTCTCCATGTTGGCCAGGCTGGTCTTGAACTCCTGACCTCAGGTGATCCACCCTCCTCAGCCTCCCAAAGTGCTGGTATTACAGGTGTGAGCCACTGTGCCTGGCCCCAAAATTTAAAAATTAGCTGGGTGGTGGCACATGGCTTGTAGTCCCAGTACCCAGGAGGCTGAGGTGGGAGGATTGCTTGAGCCCAGTGGATGGAGGCTGCAGTAAGCTATGATTGTGCCACTGCACTCAAGCCTGGGTAACAGAGCAAGACCTTGTCTCTCTCTCTCTCATAAAAAGGTTTGTGTTAAGTTTTTTTGTTAGTTTTGTTTTTTGCTTATCTAGAAAATATATTTTAAAAGGACTGGGACCACCTATGTTTTGCTCACCAAGCTGACCTCATCATATCATGCCTGGCACATAAATACTCAATAAATACTTGTTGAATAAACACATGAAAGTCCCTGTCAGAGTAGCCTGTGCAAACATGTGTCCTGAAAGATGTGGATAAGAATATCAATCACATAGTCTACTTTGTGAATATTACTTAAAATCTCGTTAAAAGGCTTCCCAACTTGGTTTATAAAAATAAAATAAAGCTAATGGATGCCATTATTTCTATGCCGTTGTGTATATTTTAGCTAATAGAATTGAGGTATTTTAATATTATGTTAAAATCAAATGATAAAGAATACTCAACATAAGTAAAAGTGAAAGTTACGGTACTTAAAATTGTATGCATTTCATGATTTCTGGGAATTATTCTGCATGGATACTGATAGTCTACTCACAAGAGAACAAATTACATTATTCTTTAGCTACAGAATTTTCTGCATTTTTGGACATATAAAAAGATATCTACTGATTCCCATGATAAACATTACCAGTATCACTGCAAACATGCAGCATCTCTTTTATCCAAATTAGAAGCTCACATATGAGGGAAAATTAAAATTCTGTTGGTATTAAAAGATGTTTAAGATTTTTTTCAATACCTGTAGATGTTGATTCTATATAGCTTTATTTTATTTTATTTTTCATTTTTTGAGACAGAGTTTTGCTCTTATTGCCTAGGCTGGAGTGCAGTGGCACAATCTCTTACCTCATGTAATCCCCTCTACCATCCTATGAGGTAATTATTTATACATGGAGAAGACCAGGTATAGAGAAGATGGCCTACAACAATACAGAACATAGCAGAGGCTTGAAAAGCACTCTTCGATTAAGAATTGCACTCATCTGTTCAGAACTGCCCTAACTGCTGAGAACCCTGAAACCAGTGAGGAAACCCAGGCAAGACCCAGTAGCGGGAGAGTTGAGATCTGGGTATGTCTCCACATAATTCCCCAGGCTTGAACACTTAGCCCCTCTCCTATACGTCCCTGAGTAGATGTGGAGTTCTAAACTGATTCTACAGCTCTGAAAAGAAGTGTCCTGATTGCCATTAACATTTTGAAGGGGGTTAGTAAGGCCATAATAAGCTTCTGAAATTCCTTAGAAACCTAGTTCACATCCCACTAATTTTTGCTCTTTTTAGCATGGCAGCAGGAAACTTCTCTGGTCCAGTCTTTGATAATGAAGTAAACTTTGGGATGTAGCAGTGGAGTTGTGTTTTTTGGGAAGTTGCACTGTGCCTACATACTGTTTATTTTGGTGAGCTGATTGATAGACTTGTGATACACTTCAAACTATCCACTTCCATTTAAAAACTGGCTCTTCAGGTTCTCAAAACCTCTTATCAGACTGAAACTCAGCCAAGGTTAAAACTGCCAAGTATCTCTGTACTTTCCTGACCCCACTGCTCAAGGACTCCTATTTAGCACACTGTATTATCGAACAGCTTTTGCAGAGTCTTTGTGTGGAAGCTGTGTGTGTGTGTGAGATAATCTTTTTTTTAGCATCTTTTTTTTCTCCTCGCCGTAAGTATGACCACAGTCTTCAAAAAACAAACAAACAAAAAAGAAGCGCTGTCTTCAGACATGTTAAGAAACATGTGCTTTTAAAAAAGTGTATGCTTTATATTAACTTTTACATACAATATGAGTAGAATATCACAAAGGTCTACTGAATTAAAATCAAGATATTAATATATACCTTAAGTCACAATTATTGGATAGGTGACACACTTCATAAGGACAACTGTTTGGTTCACGTTGCTTATGTTTGTGTTTTAAAATCATAGCAATAAACTTTTGTTTTAAATGCACGAGAATTTACTTTCCAGAAATTATAATTTATCCATGATTCACAGCAGCCTCCAAGTCTTCTTTAAAGAAGAATACACCTTAAGGAGCATGGAGAAACCCAAGGAGAGGTGTATCAGGTAGCTTTGTCAGTATAACAAGCCACCCCCAAATAACAATTTTCTGTTTCTCATGGGTGCAAGGATTAAATGAGATAATCCATGTAAACCTTCCACAACAGTCTCTGGCAGATAGTAAGCACTTGTGATTCTTCTACGGATCTCACCTGGACTCAGTCATGCAGCTGTAGAGGTGGGTCAGCTGGGGGCTGGCCCAGCTCTCCGTGCGGTCTTCATCCTCCAGGAGGCTAGTCTGAGCTTTCTCACATAATGGTTTCAGTGTTCCCAGAGCGGATAAGCCCCAAGGTGCTAGTGCTGTTGAAGCCTCTGCTTGCTCCATGTTTCCTCCCATCCTCTTGGTCAAAGCAAGTCTCATGGCCAAGGGTAGAGAAACTGATTCAAAGGGTAGAGAGACCAACACCACTTCTTGATGGGAGGTGCTGCTAAGAATTTGTTGCCATTTGTTGTAATCAAGTATAGTCTGTCTCTGACAAAAATTATTCACATTTCTTTTGCAAGAAAAATATGCTCCCTCCCATCCCAGGATTCCCCGAAGTCTCATCAGATTATAGTATTAGCCTTGAAGTCTAGAGTCTTATGCCTGATCTGCATGAGATCTAGATACAGTTCAAACTCCTCAGAGATAGCTCTTCTTATGCTGATCCTTTTGATCCCAAGACAATGAACAGGCTGTCTTTCCCATACACATCCAGCATATAATGATGAGATAGGAAAAGGATAACAAAAGTAGACACCCCATTTAAAAAAAAAAAAAGCCATTAACAGGATACATATGACAATCACTGGTCCATAGCAGTTCTGTCCAAGCACATGTTACCAGGTGCCCCTGATCCTGGGCTAGGCCATGTTCCTTGATTAGGACCCAGCTCTGCTTTTCAGAAGTGGTTTCCTGGTTTATAGTCCTCCACTGCTCTTGGCTCTACCCTCTGAAACTCTTCTTTTCCCACAACAAATGGCTTATTTTTGCTCCTAAATAGCTTCATTGGCCTAGATCCTGATCATAAAAAGTTGGGGACCCAGAGGCCTCTTTTCCTTTGAAAAGTCTTTGTATTTTTAGGCCAAGGTTGTGTGTGTGCTTTTTAGTAAAATTCTCTTAAAAACTTTGTGGATTTCCAAATACTCTAATTAGGCTCCATGCCCCTAAAACCTATGTTCATAATTGTTTTCATGTTAGACCTCTGTCTACTTCAGGCTGAGGATCAGGTTGTTTGAGACAACACACTTAGAGTCTTAGAGCTCACTTTTTGTCTAGCTGAGAAGGTCTACGAGGCAGCTTATTCAATTTTACCAAGGTCTAAGGCCATTTCTTACTTAGAATTGTTTCTTCCAGTTGAAGAGACTGGAGAGATAAAAAGTTTTTGTTTTCCTATCTTGTGAGTTCTGGTTTCTCTCTATTTTCTCTAAATAATGCTTGCAAACTAGATGGATTCAATTTTTAGTTTGTCTCTATCATGCAGAACTTCTATGTAGTTATAGACACACTCAAAACACTTTCAACATTGTCTGGAGATCTTTGCAGCGAGATGCAAAATTCATACCAACATTTTCAGCCTTTGGAGCTGCCATAGGCAACAGTGTTGCCAAGTGTTTGGCTGCCTGTGATATGGGCTGCCTTTTCCCCTGAGTGCTCTCGCAGTTTCCTCACCACTTCCACCCTCCTCTGACAGTCTGCATGCCATCTTTCCAGTTTTACTTAACACTTACATCACTGCTTTTCACCTGCTATCTGGTGCCAAAGCCAAGGTGGAATGTTTTAGGTTTCTGTTCTGGCAGCATGCCACTTCTAGGTACCAATTTTTCTGTCATTTAGCTTATGCTACATAAGAAGCTGCTACCCATTTTGGTGGTTTCAAACACAACGATTTATTATTTCTCACTATCCTGTTGATTGGCTGAGCAGTCTTCTGTCGGGCTCTCCGTGGCTCCTTCATTTTCAGTCTTTTGTTAGGTTAGCTGGTGGTTGTGCTCAGCCTCGAGTACTGCTCAGCTGGGCATCATCTTCCTGCAGGCTAGCCCAGGCTTTGTCATATAGTGGAATTAAGCTACCCAATAGCAAGCCCTTTTGCACAAATGCTTTTCAAACCTCTGCTTGCATCATATTTGCTAATGTCTCAATGGTCAAAGCAAATCTCAGTCTCATAGCCACCCTCAGACTCAAGGAGTTGAGAAATAGTCTGTACCTCTTGATCAGAGAAGCTGCAAAGAATGTGTAGCAAGAACATTTTTATTTTTATTTTATTTTTATTTTGAGACAGGGTCACGCTGTCATCCAGGCTGGAGTGCAGTGGTGTGATCTTAGCTTACTGCAACCTCTGTGTCCCAGGTTCAAGCGATCTTCCAGCCTTAGCCTCCCGAGTAGCTGGGACTGCAGGTGTGCACCACCACACCCGGCTAATTTTTGTGTTTTTGTAGAGCTGGATTTTGCCCTGTTACCCAGGCTGGTCTTGAACTCCTGAGCACAAGCGATCCACCCGCCTTGGCCTCCCAAGCCAGGATTACAGATGTGAGCCCCTGTGCCTGGCCAGAAAAGTTTTTTTTGCACCCTTTCACAAAGAGTATGTACAAATTCAAGGGGAAAGAATGGGGCCACCTAGGAGGTCAGATCAAGAATGTGGGATGAGAACAGCTGCTCACCACGTCATGGAAATAATCTAATTGGTTGATGTATTCATGGTTCTGATACTATCTGGTACTACAATACTAACATTAGGCCAGGCACAGTGGCACACATCTGTAATTACAGCACTTTGGGAGGTTGAGGCAGAGGGGATCACTTGTGCTCCGGAGTTTGAGACCAGCCTGGGCAACAGGCAAAACCCCATCTCTACAAAAAATATAAAAATTAGCCCGCAGTCCCAGCTACTCGGGAGGCTGAGGCGGGTGGATCACTTGAGGCCAAGAGTTCGAGACCAACCTGGCCAATGTAATGAAACCCTGTCTCTACTAACAATGCCAGATATTAGCTGAGCATGGTGACACACGCCTGTAGTTTCAGCTACTCAGGAGGCTTAGGCATTGCTAAACATAGGAGGCAGAGGCTGCAGTGAGCCATGATTGTGCCACTGTACTCCAGCCTGGGCAACAGAGCGAGACCCTGTGTCAAACAATAATAATAATGATAATATAGTAAAATTAGTAGTTATCATTTGTTGAAGTCTCAATATATGCTACTCTCATGAAAATGCTTTATACATGTTAGAATTTTATTGCTGTAAATGGAAATGGCAATTACATAACAGTTTTTTTCCCCTTTGCTAATAACATTTTTTTTTCTTCTGCCTCATCCTCCCGAGTAGCTGGGACTACAGGTATATGCCGCCACGCCCAGCTGATTTTTGTATTTTCAGTAGAGATGGGGTTTCACCATGTTGGCCAGGCTGGTCTTGAACTCCTGAACTTAGGTGATCCACTCACTTTGGCCTCTCAAAGTGCTGGGATTATAGGCATGAGCCACCGCGCCCAGCATTAATAACACTCTTTTAATCATTATTTGTATGTGAATACAATGAGCCTCTCTTTCCTCATCTTTACAGTGAAGGCACTGTGCAAGCTAGTCATTAGAGGCTTTTTCTGCTCTCACCTCCTTTGATTTTACTTAACATGGTGGTTGGGTTGATTAAGGAAGGAACACAGTAAGTAGCTGCTCCTTACCCGCCTGACTTCCACACCCGTGGAGAAATAAGAAAGGAAAAGCAGTCAGAGGCCAAAGGGTCTCGTTAGTGACTGATAAAGACAAGGTTGGAAGATGTGGCTTACATCTGCGGGACTGTGCATTCTGATCTTGAAGCCAGCATTAGCTGGATTTACCCTCCCTGGCCACAGCTGATTTCACCCACCCCACCCAGGGGTAGTGCAGAGGCAACACAGGTTCTCTGCTAAACCCACTTTTAGGAAAAAGAAAGAAGGGGCTGGGCTACTGCAGACAGGTTCTTCTTTTAGATTCACTAATTAGATAAGCAACTCCATGCCCCTTTGCAGGAGGAGGTGGAGAGGGATGCCAGAGAAGGGAAGAAACAGAGCAGAGAATATTGCTCCTTAACAACACTAGCGCCTCCCGACCTAGCACCTCCCGACACTAGCGCCTCCCACCCTAACTCCCCCAACAGCTTCAATGCATGATTAAGTGGAAAGGGCATGAACTCAGGACCTGGACAGATGTGAGTTTAAATCCCAGACTTCTCTCTTACTCACTGGGTGAACTTAACTTCTCCGAGACCCAGTTATTAGTAAATTGAAAATGATGTTACCCTCCTCCCAAGATTATCGTGAGGATTGTGGTGGATTTTATATCAGTTCTCCAGCACAATGACTGGTTTGGGGTGCACACAGTCTGTCACTGAGATTCGTTTTTCCTTCCTTGCTTTACGGAGTGGGCTTGATTCTAGAGGGCTGCAGACACACGCAGAAAGTTACTATTATAGAATGTTTGCTTCTCGAATGTCTTTGCTTACCACAATCTCTAAAGGGAGTGAGAAGACTGTCAGTGGTGAGTGGAGATAACTGAGGAAGGGTTTGCTATTTTAACTCCCAGGAAAGAGAAACATTTTAAATCAAATCAAGCTGATCTTTGAACACATGGTTGAAAGATGTTAATAATGGCCATTTGAGTCATCAATAAATTGTGTCTAATGCCCTCTTTTTTAAAAAGCAAGGAAGTGTGTCCAGGCATTTTAGAAGAGGATTTCCAACAAAGATAAGTAGATGCCTTTGACATTTGAAGGGAGAAACTTCAGTTACTGTAAAGGTTACTTACGTGGAAAACCCTCATGCATTGATGATGTTGGATAACTCAGATATTTCTGTACCTTGTGTAAAAGATATCAGCCATATATAAGAATATTTTTTCTGGGCGAATTTAACAGGAGTAACCAGGCAATGAGACTAGAATAAGTGACCCAAAGGACACTGTTTACAAGAAAGAGGAACAGAAAAAGGAATGTAAAAATTCTTAACTGGTGTTACGAGTTGGAAAAGAAAAGGTCATTGATGATTCTGGAAACTCCATGGATTTCTCCCTTTAAAAGATACTTCATGGAATAGTTACAAAATATAAAGGAATTACTTAAAGGCATATATGTTTTCCAACTGGACTCAAAATCTATTCCCCATCATTTTTTAAACATAGATCTTCGCTGTATTTTCCAGGCAAAGTTTTGCTTCACATTCTAGGGCCAAAGGGAAATCAGATGTAAGATTTACAACAACTGTTTTAGTTTGTAAATACTAATAGAGATACAAGTGGAAAAATTTGCACAGATGACTTGAGCCTTGAGGCCTTGACCCTTGAGTGCTCCTGTCTTTACTTTCTGCCTTAGAAAGCTCATCTACTGGCTGGGAGCGGTGGCTCACGCCTGTAATCCCAGCACTTTGGGAGGCTGAGGCAGGCGGATCACAAGGTCAGGAGTTTGAGACCAACCTGGCCAATATAATGAAACCCCATCTCTACTAAAAACACACAAAAAATTAGCCAGGTGTGGTGGTGCACACCTGTAATCCCAGCTACTCAGGAGGCTGAGGCAGGAGAATTGCTTGAACCCGGGAGGCAAAGGTTGCGGCGAGCCAAGATTGCACCACTGCACTTCCAGCCTGGATGAGAGAGGGAGACTCCGTCTCAAAAAAAAGAAGAAAGAAAGCTCATCTACTGTCCTTTCCTGCTGTGGCTTCTATGCACCTGACTGTAAAATTTACATCTCCAAGTATCTGTATTCTGTTATTTCAGAGAGTTAATAATTTTATGGATTTTTTTTAAAGTTGTGGTGACTTACTCCCTGTTTTTAGGACTGTAACAACTGAAGTGTTGCAATGTTGGGGAAACTCTGATATGAAGAAATTTGTGTGGGAAAGAAAGTAGTGATTCTAATGGTGACAGTATTTCCATGTGTTAATCCAGTTCTAAGAATTAGATGCTAATAATTGTTCCTAATAGAAAAGCTCAATTAGGGAATACGTTTCCTATTAGACTAACGATTTTAAAAGAAGCCTTCTTGTGGGGAGTTTAGGAAAAAGAAGCTAGTGTAGCTTTGTGGATTACGGATGGATTCTCAAGTAGTCACACTTTTGGGATTTATATCTCAACTCCGTAACTGTATGACTTTAGGCAAACTGCTTAAACTCATTAGGCCTCAAACCTGTAGACTGGGGATGATGATAATACCTCATAAGGAATAAATGGGTTAATACCTGCCCATTGCTGAGTACCGCATTTGGCATTTTACAAATGCTTAATAAATGTTCACTGTAGAGCAGAATGTATGAAACCTACACAGGAGTAGCTGCTTTGATTTCCCGTGCATTTCTACAGAAAGCATCTGAAAGCATATTGCTAAAAGTGAAATCCCAACTACCCACTGGCTGTTTATCAACTGTGCATATCAAACTGCCTTTTTCTCTTCACACACTGGCAGAAAATTCTGATTGAGGAAACTGAAAAGCGAATTATGTCAGAGGGCATCAAATGAGTAAAGTGATTGAAAAGTAGAGGCTGTCTCCTCCAGCAATGGTTTGAATAACTCCTACCTGCTTTCTGCTTTAGAGCAAAGAGAAAACAAGAGACATTTAAAAATTATTTCTTCTAGCCTCAGACTTTTATCGTTATAAACCATTTCAATTAATACTCTTCAGACTTTCAAATTTTGCTTTGAATGAGCCCTAAGACAATATTAAATGCGTTCTTGCCCAATGCACTTTAAGATACGATACAAGCTTTTTTTTTTTTTTAATTAACTTCAGAGCAGCAAGAAAATTAGAGCTATTCATTAGGAACTTTTTAGCTTTAACCTGTAATGTTTTGATGTTCAAAGAATAGTGTTTCCCTCTGTATTAGTCTGTTTTCATGCTGCTGATAAAGACATATCTGAGACTGGGCAATTTACAAAAGAAAGAGGTTTAATGGACTTACAGTTCCACGTGGCTGGGGAGAACTTACAATCATGGTGAGGCAATGGTGAGGCATGGTGAATGCAAGGAGGGGCAAGTCACATCTTATGTGGAAGGCGGCAGACAAAAAGAGAACGAAGAGGATGCAAAAGCAGAAACCTAATAAAACCATCAGATCTCATGACACTTCTTCACTACCACCAGAACAGTATGGGGGAAACCGCCCCCATGATTCAGTTATCTCCCACCGGATCCCTCGCGCAACGCGTGGGAATTATGGGAGCACCATTCAAGATGAGATTTGGGTGGGGACATAGAGCCAAACCATATCACCCTCTTAGATGTCTCATTTTAAAAATCAAGAAACAGAGCACTGGTTTTACTCAGTTGAGTGAAATTATTGTTTATGAACCTGTTGGGGAAAGTCCATTTGTTGTTCTTTAAGGGCTGTGTTACTATGGGGTGTGCTAGAAAGGAGCTGCTAAATTACAATGACACTCTACCTGTGGAATTTCTAGGTGCCTCTGGTAGCGGGGATGTGTGGGCAGGAGGGACTGGATGAGGTGGTTGAGAAAGGTGTACACAGGGTGACCCCATGGGGCTGTGCAGGTTGTGATCTCACCACAGATGAGAGAGACTGGCAATCCAACCATGCTTAGCTCACCAGGCTGCATGCCCTTGGGCAGGGCTTTATCCACCCAGAGAAAGGGCCCTTTCCTAGCTTTCACAAAGATACTATATAAGCCCAACACAAAACCTCATTAAGGCACCCTATAGACCAATAGTGGGCCTTCTGATTTGTAATAATCACTTTAATCATATGTTTACAATTGGTATAAAATTAGGACATAGGAGGTATGTCATAGAATCTGAAAATCAGAACTTGGGTACTGTGCGTAAGTCCTGTATGGAGTGTATATCTTGGGGACAGGGTCTGTTTTGCTTCTGAAATAGCCGAATTCCATTTGCAAAGACTCTCTTTTTCTTTCTCTTTCTCTTTCTGTGTGTGTGTGTATCTACAAGCTGATCTCCATAATAAGCTTCACAAGGTTTGCTGTGTGCCTTGAGCTGCTCTGTATTGCATATTCCCATGTCTGAAAATTTCTCACTACTTGTAAAAATACTTTAACATCTTGCTGTGAAACAGGAAAAGGTTTTGTTTCCCGGTTTTGGCAAAATTTGCTTAATGCATATATTAGTCTTTTGGGGCTGCCTAATAAAGCTTCTCCTTTATGATCAGAGAGATACTATATATGTCATTTTAAATAATTCCCTTAGAGGCATGTTGGGAACAATGACTTTCACAATTGTTCTTTGTAGCATCCAGTGTCTTGGTTATTTATGTGTGATATGGTTTGGCTGTGTCCCCACCAAATCTCAACTTGAATTGTATCTCCCAGAATTCCCATGTGTTGTGGGAGGGACCCAGGGGAAGGTAATTGAATCCTGGGGATTGGTCTTCCCTGTGCTATTCTCGTGATAGTGAATAAGTCTCATGAGATCTGATGGGTTTATCAGGGGTTTCTGCTTTTGCTCTTTCCTCATTTTCTCTTGCCACCACAATATAAGAAGTGCCTTTCACCTCCCACCATGACTCTGGGGCCTCCCCAGCCATGTGGTACTATAAGTCCAATTAAACCTCTTTTCTTCCCAGTCTTGGGTATGTCTTTATCAGCAGTGTGAATAATGGACTAATACAATGTGATTGTCACCTCCACTCTTTGGTCTTCTGAGGTAGGTGGAAACCTGCTTTCTGAATTGTTCCTTCCTGATATGACAGAAAATTTTAAGATTCTATGTGCCAAATATAGTAGGCTCTTCCAAGCAGCATCTAGGTCTCAATGGCTAGAATATTTAACTAATAGAATATCACCATCCTTCTTTGCTCCCTGTGAATGCTATCAGAGTATTTATTCATGTACCTGAGGGTGCCTCATCATAGTAAGCTCAGTCTTCAATTTTATTCATACTCCCATGCCTGCAACAATTATAATTTTCCATCATAAAATGAAGGGATCAGAATAAACTATTTCAAACATTCTTGATTCCTTTTCCTTTTGAGCTTCAGAGATTGTTTTTATGAAAGTGAGTTTTCAGCTGGCTTTCTTATTTAGCCTCCATACCAGGGAGCCAGAAGGCAGTGCTTATGAAAGCCACGATCTTTCCAGTGGGAGAGAGAGGCCAGTAGCTACCCCTTTTCCTTCTCTATCAGGTTTTTGCTCATCGAGATTGCCCCCAAGCTAGGAATTATTATAAGTTCTCCAGAATTGCATGATAATTATGAATAAAAAGCTGACATGGGCCAGGTGCAGTGGCTTATGCCTGTAATCCCAGAACTTTGGGAGGCTGAGGCAGGTGGATCACCTGAGATCAAGAGTTTGAGACCAGCTTGGCCAACATGGTGAAACCCCATCTCTACTAAAAATACAAAACTTAGCTGGGCGTGGTGGTGCATGCCTGTAATTCAAGCTACATGGGAGGCTGAGGCAGGAGAATCACTTGAACCCGGGAGACAGAGGTTGCAGTGAGCCGAGATAGTACCACTGCACTCCAGCCTGGGCAACAGAGCAAGACCACCTCAAAAAAAAAAAAAAAAAAAAAAAGAAGCTGACATGGTAGGTATCTATGGAATGGGTCACAAATTTGAGTATGCATTATAATCACCTGGAGATCATCCTAGGCCTACCGAATCAGAAACTCTAGGTGCCCAGGCATCTGTAATCTTTGAAGCTCTCCAGATGATTCTGTCACCTCCTGCAGACCGAGGACCACTGAGCTACCATCATCTCTTTGTTCGTTTTCTCTTACACAAAACTTTATTGCTCAATGAAAAAAGGCTTAAGTAATACCCCCTTCCTTCCTTATTGGATCTAGTTTTCAGTACAGATTATATGCATGCCTGAAAAGAAAATTAGAAAGCAGAAGCAGATTTTTGGTAGTTGGTTGTCAATTTTCTTTTGAATTCTTCACCTCCATGCAAATTGAAGCAGGACTTATTTTTAGCAACTTGATGAATGCAATTTACCAAAGTTTATTACATTATCTTTTATTACAATAAGACAGGAAGGTCTGTGGAATTGTCTGATTTTTCTTTCTCATTTACCATAGTTCTCTTTCTAGGAACTCATAGTACAGAATCAAGCTATGGGATATATAGGTTATTTTGATGCTCTATTTGTGCCCACTTCTGTATTTTTCTATAACTTCAGTAGTGTATACACTTTTAACCTTTTTGGAGACATTCTTAGGAATAGCAGTCTCTTCGTTGACTTTCTGTTGTAGTTTTCCTAATGTTTGCTCCCTGGTGACCAGGAGACCTTCTATGTCAGTGGAGACAACTCATCCAAGGCTGGCTGAGCCAAGAAAGGTGGGAAGGAAGGCCAGGTGAAGGCCCCCTTCCCTCCTTCTTTACCACACCTCAATAGAGAATCTTTACGTCTCCTGTACCCTTTCTTTTTCTCTTATTAGCACATTATGGACTTGCGCCTTCACATGAGCTTGGGCCCTTACCTGATTTATAATTTGCTATCTATGACTTTATGGTTGTTCAATCTTGAGAAGGAATGACTGTCCCTGGACATCTTCCAAAACCATTTTCTATATGGTTGAATTGTACTTGACTCTTCATATTGTGATGAGATGATTTCCCCCAATAGCTTTTTAATGGCTGTAGGAGAGCAATACAGAGCACAGGACCTGTCTAGGATGAGCAGGATACATACAAATGATCCCTAGTGTCCCAGGGCATGGTACAGTCCCTTATCTACCCATTTCCTTCCATTGAAGTGCCTTGTAAGGCTTGGCCAACATGTAAGGAAGGAAGGCATCTCTCACCTATTCTTGCCTTGTTCATCAAAATGCATCCATTCCATCTCATCCACTTGTTGCATGGTAGACTATATTGGGTACTAACTTAAGCAGATGGGTACAGCTCAACTCTACGCAAACTAGCTAATGTGCTTTCCCCAGGTAGCATAAAATGTTAACTTGATTGCCATGCATAGACTTTTAAAAGTTGCTAAGGAGTTAGTCCTTTAAACGAATAGTATTTATTGTTTTGTGGGGGTTTTTAAATTATGAAATGTGTGTGGACATTATAAAAATTTTGGAAAATACAGAAAAGCAAAAGGAAGCAATTTAAACCATGTATAATTCCACAACTCAAAGAAAACTATAATTAACACTTTGATGTGTATTACTCAAGTTTGTTTCAGAATGCTGCACATTCTCTTTCTCCATAACTACTTTTTATGCCTAACAGAGTGTATATGCTTTTCATGCCATTAGATAGCCTTCTAAACTCTGTGACTTATGTAGAAGCCAGGACATCATTATTGTGCATTTAACTTATTTCTGAATTTCTGTAAAAACAAGGTGGTGATGAAAATATTTAGAGCAATGAGTTTCATACACTTTTGCATTATATCTTTAGAATAAATGCACATATGTCAAAACAAATGCACACTTGAAAAGCTTTTGATACATATTACTAAACTGACTTCCAGAAAGATTCTATCAATTACCAATTTTTTAAAATAATGAATAGACTTTGTTTGCAAAATCATTAAGTTGCAAAAACAAAGACACCACAGGAGTTTTAAATTAGACTTTTTTTTAATCTAGAAAAAAAATTTAATGTACTTGCTTAGTTCAGCAGAAGCTGAGAGAGGTCTCAGGACCCTGAACAATAATACTGATTTTATTATTTTATCTTATTTTATGTTTTTAAGTTCCGGGATACACGTGCAAGATGCGCAGGTTTGTTACAGAGGTAAACATGTGCCATGGTGGTTTGCTGCACAGATCATCCCGTCACCTAGGTTTTAAGCTCAGCATGCATCAGCTCTTTTTCCTAATGCTCTCCCCTCCCCCGCCCTTCCCCGACAGGCCCCACTGTGCGTTATTCCCCTCCCTGTGTCCAGGTGTTCTCATTGTTCACCTCCCACTTATAAGTGAGAACATGCAGTGTTTGGTTTTCTGTTCCTGCGTTAGTTTGCTGAGGATAATGGCTTCCAGCTTCATCCATGTCCCTGCAAAGAACATGATCTCATTCCTCTTTATGGCTGTATAGTACAGTCTAACATTGATGGGCATTTGGGTTGGTTCCGTGTCTTTGCTATTGTGAACAGGGCTGCAGTGAACATTCACATGCATGTGTCTTTATAATAGAATGATTTATATTCCTTTGGGCATATACCCAGTAATGGGATTGCTGGCTCAAATGGTGTTTCCAGTTCTAAATCTTTGAGGAATTGCCACACTGTCTTCCACAATGGTTGAACTAATTTACGTTCCCACCAACAGTGTAAAAGCATTCCTATTTCTCCACAACCACCACCAGCATCTGTTGTTTCTTGACATTTTAATAGTCACCATTCTGACTGGCATGAGATGGAATTACCAGTATGTTTTGAGAGTTCCCAGAATCCTTAC
Source organism: Gorilla gorilla gorilla (assembly GCF_029281585.2). Lineage (NCBI taxonomy): Eukaryota > Metazoa > Chordata > Mammalia > Primates > Hominidae > Gorilla > Gorilla gorilla. The sequence goes on from NC_073229.2 coordinate 168,327,969, forward strand.
CCATTTGAAAAAGTATTGTTTTTAAAAAATTCCTGCTAACTTTATGGGCAAGAAAATTCTCAGCAGTTTAATTTGCATTTCCTTGTTTAATACAGAAGTCTTTTGTGACTATATTTTTATACTTTTGCTAAAGATTATTTAGTGCACTGGTTAAGTGGTGCTATTCTAACGCTGAGTGTTCACTTACTGATGACCTTGAGTAAATTCCTTGATCTCCCTATGCTCACACCAGCTCTGATAATTGCAGTATCTACTGATAGAATCTGTATGAAGACTAAAGAGGGTATCACATGAAAGATGCCTAGAAAATATCAGGCATATATAACATACGTTTATGTTCTCTGTCATTTACATCTCTGAATTGCTTCACTGTCTTTGGGTAAGTAGATTTTTTGGTAGCTTAGAAATATATATATTAAGTATCTTAACCTCTTGTCTGTCATATATTATAATTTCTCCCCAGTTGGTGGTTTGTCTTTCAATTTTGTTCAAAGCGAGGAAACAGTTGAATATCAAGAAATTCAGACCAGGTGAAGGCATAGTTTTGGTCCAGGGTGGATCTTTTTTCTGCCTGTCAACCATACTGCTAGGAGAATCACCTTCCCCATCAGTGAGAAGGTCTGGTATTGATTATAGCCACCAGATATCAGAAATGGCACTTTAAGCAGCTTACCTTGTTACATTAAAAATCACCATCATAGAATAAAACTTCTGCTTAATTTATGTAAATAATGATCATGGTAGATGAAAGGCCATGGTTAATATTTCACCATTTTCCATTTACCACCAAATCCAACTTGTCAGCATTCCATTAGTGGTGATATAAAATTAATTACTTCAACTTGAAAGAAGCTTTTAATTTGAGACCAAGAACCCTGATAGATTGCATAACCATTAAGTGTTACTACTTTTCCCCTCTTTGCTGCAAATTGTGTAGTAGAAAAAGAATCTTTCTCATCATGAAGTCTTGTGTATAAACACAAGATGTTCCCTATATTAGCATATATACATGCTACTAAAAATGAAAGTTTTTCACTTCACTGAAAAGCAATATGGACATAGAGACTATTACTTTGCCTTACTAAGCAGAGGAATTACCAGAACCATCCTTGTAAAAACATGAACATTCTGCTTGAGCTGCCAACTTGTTTCAAAAAGCTGTTAAAAGTGGGCAAACATTGCTGCTACATGATGAATGAATGGGAGTGCGTTGTATTATTGCTACTAGGCCATGTATAATTGGAATTTTCCACATAAAAGCATTTTAAAAAGCAGTGTTATTTATGATGCTTATCATTAGGGAATGATATTGAGAAGAGGAGTAAGGAAACCTCAACTTCTAAATTTTACACTTAGATTTCTGTATTTTGTTGTCATTTTACTTCAAGCATGTTTTACTTTTACAACATCTTCAAGAGAAAAAAATTTAAATCATGATTTGCATGGTGACTGTTTTAAGAGTTGTTAGTATGTACAGGAGGGGATGCTTCCCAGTGCTGAAATAGACACAAAATAGGCAACATTTAGATGTTGGCCCCAAAGCCTTGTAGATTATCCTCAATTAAAAATACTTAAGTTTGCAAGTCTTTCTTCTTCTTTTTTCTTTTTTTTTTTCTGTGTCTGTTTTAATTTGCGATGATTGGAAAACATAAAGCAATGAAAAGAGATGGTTTCCCAATGCAATCTAAAATTTTCACACACCAGGGCCTGTTGTGGGGTGGGGGGAGGGGGGAGGGATAGCATTAGGAGATATACCTAATGTAAATGACGAGTTAATGGGTGCAGCACACCAACATGGCACATGTATACATATGTAACAAACCTGCACGTTGTGCACATGTACCCTAGAACTTAAAGTACAATAAAATATATATATATAAATAAAAAAATAAAATTTTAAATTGCTGATTGAGTTCTGCGCGGCTATGATATTGAACTGCAGGTGCCTATAGGCCTTAAAACACAACTGTTTCATGTTGTTCAGTCATCTTATTTCTTTCCTTGTAAGCAAAATGTCAGAACATTTAGCTCCTTTAGTGCACTTATTGCCCACACCGAGGAATACAAAATTGGGACTGCTGAGTAAAATGTTTAAGTTTCAATCCCTTGAAGGCAAATAATTGACTCTCAATAGAGAAATTTAACTTCATTATCTCTACTTGCAGGCAAAATGAAAGACCGGCTAGCAGAACTTCTGGACTTGTCCAAGCAATATGACCAGCAGTTCCCAGACGGGGACGATGAGTTTGACTCGCCCCACGAGGACATCGTGTTCGAGACGGACCACATCCTGGAGTCCCTGTACCGAGACATCCAGGACATTCAGGATGAAAACCAGCTGCTGGTGACCGACGTGAAGCGGCTGGGAAAGCAGAACGCCCGCTTCCTCACGTCCATGCGGCGCCTCAGCAGCATCAAGCGCGACACCAACTCCATCGCCAAGGCCATCAAGGCCCGGGGCGAGGTCATCCACTGCAAGCTGCGCGCCATGAAGGAGCTGAGCGAGGCGGCTGAGGCCCAGCACGGCCCGCACTCGGCAGTGGCGCGCATTTCGCGGGCGCAGTACAACGCGCTCACCCTCACCTTCCAGCGCGCCATGCACGACTACAACCAGGCCGAGATGAAGCAGCGCGACAACTGCAAGATCCGCATCCAGCGCCAGCTGGAGATCATGGGCAAGGAAGTCTCGGGCGACCAGATCGAGGACATGTTCGAGCAGGGTAAGTGGGACGTGTTTTCCGAGAACTTGCTGGCCGACGTGAAGGGCGCGCGGGCCGCCCTCAACGAGATCGAGAGCCGCCACCGCGAACTGCTGCGCCTGGAGAGCCGCATCCGCGACGTACACGAGCTCTTCTTGCAGATGGCGGTGCTGGTGGAGAAGCAGGCCGACACCCTGAACGTCATCGAGCTCAACGTACAGAAGACGGTCGACTACACCGGCCAGGCCAAGGTGCAGGTGCGGAAAGCCGTGCAGTACGAGGAGAAGAACCCCTGCCGGACCCTCTGCTGCTTCTGCTGTCCCTGCCTCAAGTAGCAGGCCGGCCCGGGCCGCCACCGCTCATCCCAGACCATGGAGCGCGCTGGGAAGGACGCACCAAAGCCGGAAGCTCTGCCCTGCAGGGAGTTGCCCCAACCCTTTCCGGAACTCAAGTCTTTAGAGAAGAAACGCCAGGTTCAAGAATTACAAACCAGCCCGTGCTTGGAAAGATGGTTAGTTGATACTGTCCGATGATTCTTCAGTAAAGATAGATTCCCACAAAGTTGTGCAATGTCATTATATGACACCTTGCACTCTTACCGTCTTGACAGAAGCCAAGTAAGGAACTGACGTTGTATCTGACTGTAGGGTGAATGTCTGAGGCCTGCCTCCTAATAAAGACTCAAGGAGGAAGTCAGTTGGGCATCTGCTAATAGAATGAACTCATGATGGAAACTTCAGTTCATTTACTATGTCCTGAAAATTCCCTGGTTCTGTTCCATTTTGAGCGAAATTGGCCTTGGGAAAAACGACGTTCTTCCTTTCCGATTCTTCATCCGGTCTACGCTATGCAATTCCTCCCCAAATATAGATCTTATTTCTGCTCATTTCCCCTACTTATTAAAATCACACCAAACACTTACTATTTTCTTATCTCTTTCACTTTTTAAATATCTTTCACCAGGTTATATTTTGGTATTATTTTTCCAAACATTTTTAAGCACTGAATATCGAACAAGCACTCAAATTGAAGTATCAGTCATGTTTTGTGTATTTTTCACTGATAAAAATTATTTATCTTTTTACTTGATTACATATGCACATGTATGTAAATGTAAAATACTAATATTCACTAATGTATGTACATAATGATCAATTGGTTTAAATTCTTTTATGTAAGTATGGTATATAAATTTCAAGAAGATCACTTTTCTGGCTCTTGGTGTTGGTTTGCTTGTTTTGAGTTTGTTTCACTCCAGTTTGCCCCTTCCTAGTCCAGTTTGGGTCAAACTTCATGTTAAACAACTCTGCATTGGTTATGGCGGTAGACATATGGTGGTAGAAAATGTATACGGAGCTAGAGACAACTAACATTCTTGGAAATACTGCTTTTGTTTTACTGTGGACCATTCCTTCCATGCATTGAAATGGAGAAATTCAAAGTAAAAGAATTCTGTTTTTCAAGCAAGCTTAATAAACATTACATTATACACATATTTTTATACATTTCTGGCTTGACCATTTAGTTTACTTTCTCAATTATTGTTAAAATTTTTCTTTTTCTTTCTTTTTTTTTTTTTTTTGAGACGGAGTCTCACTGTGTTGCCCAGGCTGGAGTGCAGTGGCAGGATCTCGGCTCATTGCAACCTCTGTCTCCCAGGTTCAAGCGATTCTCCTGACTCAGCCTCCTGAGTAGTTGGGACTATGGGCGCGTGCCACCATGTCTGGCTAATTTTTTGTGTTTTTAGTAGAGACGGTGTTTCACCGTGTTAGCCAGGATGGTCTTGATCTCCTGACCTCGTGATCCACCCACCTCAGCCTCCCATAGTGCTGGGATTACAGGCGTGAGCCACCGTGCCTGGACTTTTTTTTCCCCCCTTTTGAGACAGGGTCTCCCTTTGTCACCCAGGCTGAAGTGCAGTGGCATAATCATGGCTTACTGCAGCCTTAAACTCCCAGGCTCAAATGATCCTCCCACCTCAGCCTACAAATAGCTGAGACTACAGATATGTGCCACCATGCCCGGCTAATTTTTGTATTTTCTGTAGAGACAGGGTTTGCCATGTGGCCCAGGCTGGTCTCAAACTTGTGAGCTTGAGCAATCCGCCCACCTTGGCCTCCCAAAGTGCTGAGATTACAGGCCTGAGCCACTGACCCTGGCCAAATTTTTTTTCTACTAGCTACTGAGGCTGCCACATCTGGATGGAACTGAGTGGAGGGGGAAAAGAATCAAAAACTCAAAAGAATTCCCATGAGGGTGTCTTGCTTTCTCTCCTGAGTTAACAATACTTTAGCAAAATCATCAGGCTTTAGAGATATGGTGTAGTCTGCAAACTTTTTAATGCCCTTACCCACATTTACCATGTTTCCTGGCCTTCCTCTGTGTCAACTCGTAGCTCTTCCTAATCATTATTTAATACATGAGTGAGTTTAGTAGTGATCATATTTCTCAGGTCCTTTAGAAGCTGGAATTTTAAAAGAATTAGAAGGAGGAGTATGTGAATTCTTTGGAGCTCACTGCCTGACTTGCTTATGACCAGGAAAATCTATCCCCTGTATCTAATTTTAATTTCATGGTTAAATTTGAGAATTGTGGAAACCAAGTTCCACAAGGCTATTCTCAGATTTCTCCCAATTTCTTTTTCAGCTAACTCCAAGGATATGTATCACCTTTGACTTAATTCGCTTTCTCTAAGGGAAAGGGGAAAAGATGTTCACATAGCTCCACTGCAATGTTTTTTATAATAGAAGAGAGATATTGTAAATAGAGACTGCCAGCCAGTTTCCACAAAAAAACGAAGAGTTCATAAATTTGACATGTTTGAACCCATAAAGCATTTTCTTTGCTTGGAACCATTATAAAAGTAAGTGAGTTTTCAGGCTCTATATACATTTTAATTCCTCACATTTTATATTGGAGAGTTCGGTACAGACTGTCCATTACTGCACCAAAAGAATGAGTGAACTGTTGCCTATAGAGAAAGAACACTTCTTCTTCCTGCTGTTTGGGAACCATCTCAGTGTGGCATAATGGTTAGGAGTACAGATTCCAGATCCTGTTTCTTAGATTTAAATCTTGACTCTGCCACATACTAGCTGTCTGACTGAACCTTGGTTTCTCTGTGCTTCAGTTTCCTCATGTGTAAAATGGAGATAATAGTACTTACCTCATAGAGCTGTTGTGAAAAGTAATGACTGAATATGTAAAAGCACCTAGAACAGTGCCTGGCACGTGCTAAGTGCTTTGTTCATTATTGTTGTTATTATGTAATTTTCTCTCAGACCGAGAGCACTGTTAGTGACCCAAGTAAATTTATAGTTTTTAAGTACAGAGGAAAAATAAAGCCTATTTTTTGTTAACAGTCTTAATAAATAATAAAATGGAATAAAGAAACCAAGACCCCATCTTCTGTGAATATTAGGGCTTTTTTTTTTTGACAGTCATAAAGATGTTTTCACTATGACATTTCTATCCCTGTGTATATCCAAACATGTCCTGAAGAAGAAATGAGATGTTCCACCAAAAACACGTAAGCAGGAAGCAGCTGTTCTGCTCAGCTTGGCAGGCGTTCTTTCCTAATTCTTCCCAAGCTGTGAGTCAGAAAGTCCTGGAAGGAGTTGTAGGAAGTTGCAGAGGCTGGGTCACTGACCGAAGGGAAGGCATCATTTGGCCCACCGCATGTCCTGGCCTATTCACCAAAGCCCTTCCTGGCTCTGACTGCCACACCAGGCGGTGGGTGAAATGCTGGCTTTTTCCTTAAGAAATTGTGTTCTAGTGCCACCAAGAGATGCTGTAGAGCTGGCTTTACCAATCTCATGATGCTTGCTTGGCAACTGAAAGGTGACTTTGGCCAAGAAGACCTTGTGGCAATTCTGCAAATTTTATACACTCATATCTTTTAGGGTACAAAATGAAAGAACAAATCACAAAGAACAATAGATCCTTCAGGAGCTGAAGGTAAGAATCTTTTATAGCTATTTTAACATATACAGTGACTGCTTTCTACTAGCCAGATATCAAGTTTTACAACTACAACCAAGCCACAGATTATAGGTGGTGACAACTCCAGAAATGTCCTAACTAGGAAAGGTGCTCATCTAGTATGCATTGGTATCCAGGATAATATGAGTTGGAATTTTAAAAATGTCAGTCATTCAAAAATATTTGAACTGTGACATCACAGAAGTAATTTTATGGCCTTTTAAGGTAACAACTTAAAAAGAGAGCAGTGCTCTTTTTATATCAATGCCTTACATTTATTTAAAAACAGTCCTAATGCTTTATAGTTAAATGTCATATGCAGATATGTTCAGGCTCTAACATATAAAGTTCCTAACTTGACAGGAAACTACTGAAGATTGTGTACAGCTTAAAAAAAAATAAAATAGGGTAACTATAGTCTTGATTTTTATGTATAAATTCCATCATTCTATATTTTACCATCAGACATATTTCTACTCCTTTCTTTGAAATATGCAAAGTATCTCCAACTGCAGCATGCAACTCATTCATTTGTAATCAAGACAATAGTTTGAAACACCCGATTGTAATCAGAGCAGCAGTTGACTTACTTTTGATAGCGGAGTTGAAAATCATTGCAATTAATAAAATGGGGCTATTAGAAATGGAAAATGAATAGGATCTAGAATGTAACTTCATCATATAAATGATGAGTGTCTTTGTTATCAACACATGTTATTAAGAATAGGCAAGATGTCCTTATATACTAGAAGCTTTTGTAAAGTCATGTGTCTATTGATAATAAAGATTTTCTGAACTGATGTTCTGAGTGAGACTACAAAGGATGCTTTAAAACGAGTGATATCTGGCCGGGCATGGTGGTTCCCACCTATACTCCCAGCAATTTGGGAGGCCAAGGCAGGCAGATCACTTGAGGCCAAGAGTTCAAGACCAGCCTGGCCAACATGGTGAAACTCCTTCTCTACTGAAAATACAAAAATTAGCTGGGCCTGGCAGTGCATGCCTGTAATCCCAGCTACCCTGGCAGCTGAAGCACGAGGATCACTTGAACCAAGGAGGCAGAGGTTGCAGTGAACTGAGATCGCACCACTGCACTCTAGCCTTGGCAACAGAGTGAGACCCTATCTCAAAAAACAAGCAAACAACAATAAAACCAGTGATGCCCTGCAAAATGAGGATTGAGAGACAAGTCCCCAACACTATATTTTTTAATTCCTGATGTTTCTTTTTAAGTTACATTTTATATTCTATTTGAAGCATCTATAGACACTTCTTGGACCTCTTCTATTTTTCTTAATCTATATTTCTACATTTTCATGGTCCTATAGCCAACTCTTTAGACATATCCACTCTTCTGTATCTCAGCATCCCATAATGTTTGATAGAGGGTAAAAATAACAGAGTATACACACACACACACACACACACAGAATCTACCATCGTCCCCATCTCCTGCTCCTTCTGTCTATCTTAACTTGCAAATGGCAGGATCAATCAACTGCCACCTGCCCAGGTCAGACAATTATCCTCTCTTGCTTCCATTACTTCAGCAGCTTTTAATTGGCCTCTGGCCTCTAGTCTTATCCTCTCCAGTCTAATCTCTGTACAGTGCTACAGTACAGCCACAGTGCCTTTTTGTTGTTGTTGTCATTATGCTGTTGTTTTTAATTGCAGTATTATATACATGACTTAAACTTACCATCCTAACCATTCTTAAGTATACAGTTCATGTATTGGTTGGTTCTCATATTGCTATAAAGAACTATCTGAGACTGGGTAGTTTATAAAGAGAAAATGTTTAATTGACTCACAATTCCATAGGCTGTACAGGAGGCATGGCCAGGGAGGCCTCAGGAAACTTACAATCATGGCAGAAGGTGAAGTGGAAGCAAGCACATCTTCACATGGTGACTGGAAAGAGAGAGAGAGAGAGACAGAGCAAAGGGAGAAGTGCCACACACTTTTAAACCATCAGATCTCACGAGAACTCACTCAGTGTCACAAGAACAGCAAGGGGGAAATCTGCTCCCATGATCCAAACATCTCCCAGCAGCTCCCTTCCCCAACATTGGGAATTATAATTCAACATGAGATTTGGGTGGGGACACAGAGCCAAACTATATCAGTTCCCATACTGCTAAGTACACTCATATTGTTGTGCAACCAGTCTCCAGGATTCTTTTCATCTTTCAAAACTGAACTCTATACTCAATAAACAAAAAACTGCTCATCCCTCCAGCCCCTGGCAACCACCATTCTGCTTTCTATCTCTATGAGCTTGACTACTCTAGATACTGCATTGAACTGGAATAATATAGTATTTGTCCTGTCGTGTCTGGCTTATTTCACTTAGCATTATGTCCTCAAGCTTCATCCATGTTGTAGCGCGTGTCAGATTTTAAAGCTCAATAATATGCCATCGTATTTATAGAGCACATTTTGTTTAGTCATTCACCTGTCAATGGACACAGGTTGCTCCCACTTTTTGGCTGCTGTGAATAGTGCCGTTCAACTGCTTAAAACTCTGTAATGGCTGCTGATTGCTGTTGGGATAAAATCTCATCTCCTTAGTGAGGTTCTTCAAGGCCCTGAAGGAGCCAGGCCCCGCTTACTTTCAGCTTCATCCCTGACATCTTTCACTGCTTGCTTGCTTTCCTTCCTTCTTTCTTTCTCTCTCTCTTTTTCTTTCTTTCTTTTCTTTCTTCTTTCTTTCTTTTATTTCTTCTCTCTCTCTCTCTCTTTTAGAGAGAGGGTCTTGCCTAGGCCGGAGTGCAGTGGCACAATTATAGCTCACTGCAGCCTCAAATTCCCAGGTTCAAGCGATCTTCTCACCTCAGCCTCCTGAGTCGCTGAGACCACAGACACGGGACACCACGCTGGCTATTTCAAAGCACTGCACCCACCCACTCAGTTCCATTGTTGCGTAGGAGCTCCGTGAAGTGCATATTTAAGGACTGCATCGCCCCCATCTTCACGGTGTTATGTGTGCTTCTGCTACTAAACTGCTTTTTTATTTTTAAGGACAACCAATAGCATCTTACTTGTTTTGGGATCTTAGCACTTTGCATAGTATCTTTTATAGGCATTTGGGTATTTGTGTTCTACATGCAGAAATAGAGATATTCAGAATTTGTTTTCTGCTACGAGTGACTTTCTGTATACCTTTTTGAAGATGCATATTTTACAGCATAAGGCACGGTATCTAGTTTCTCCTCCAAGAGGATCTGTGTCGGGTGCTGAGTGAGGCCAGGATGGGGTTGGGGGCGCAGTGTCCTGAGAAGAGGGGTGGGACTTGGTGAGGGGAGGGGATATGGGACTGGAGAAAGACTGCTTGGGAAGAAGCAGATCATGCAGGAGAACGGTCAGTCTGAAAAGTTGAGTGGAGAGAGAATGAAGTTCTGAGTCACGGGCACCGAAGCCAGCAGAACTGGGAGCAAACAGAGGCTGGGATTGGGTGCTGTGTAGCAGAGCCTGGAAGAAATAGCTTAGTCAAGGTACAGACTCAAGTTGGATGCAAAGAAAGTTGTAAAACTACATTTTATCTGGAAGTGATTTTCTTTTTCTTTTTGTTCTTCAAAGCATGTAAAACAAAGTTTTCTTTTTTTTTAATTTTGGACAAAATGTGTTGGCTTGAGTTTCAGCTGGACATATTTCCATCTAACATGGCATCCAGTAGGGTAATTTGTGCAAAGTACTTAGCTCCCTGCTCCTAGTCACACGGGGCTGTGTGGCAGCTTTGGGCTTCAGTCCTAAAACGCCCTCAGCCACTGAAGTCGCCATGGTATGATAATGGTCTGAGATGCCTCAGTCTGTGCCTCTGAATATGTCAGGGAATCCCACCACCCCCCACCCCACACACATCCAGACTGCTTATGAATCCATAATACTTACTCAATACAAAAATGTCTAACAGCCTGTGGATTGTGCAGAACAGTAACAGCAAGGGTCTTCTTTTCCTACAAGCATTGAAGACCAAGGAGAGAATGGAGGACCCTAAACTGCCTTTGCTTGGAGCTGCAAGTTCTCTCCCTGCTGAAGCTGACCCTGCAGGTCGACTGCTGCTTGGGCCTGAAGTGCCTCTCAGCCACCAGCAGCTGGTGGCCCAACTCTTTGAAAACATGGATTTGGGCCAGGTGTGGTGGCTCACGCCTGTAATCCCAACACTTTGGGAGGCCGAGGCAGGAGGATCACCTGAGGGCAGGTGTTTGAGACCAGCCTGGCCAACATGGTGAAACCCCATCTCTACTAAAAATACAAAAATTAGCTCGGTGTGGTGGCGCATGCCTGTAATCCCAGCTACTTGAGAGGCTGAGGCAGGAGAATCCCTTGAACCTGGGAGGTGGAGGTTGTTACAGTGAACCAAGATCGTGCCACTGTCCTCCAGCCTGGCCTGGGCAACAGAGTGAGACACTGTCTCAAAAAAAAAAAAAGAAAAAAAAATAACCCACAAAAAACAAAACAAACAAAAAAACACATGATTGTGAACCAAATCAAGCAAAGAATCTCCAGGGGGTAGTGCCTGTAAAAGGAATGTTACCCCCAGATAAAAACAAACTATTTAGATTCTACATGACAGAGGAATTTCTCTTGTGGGGAGGAATGTTTAACTAATTCATTCCTTGGCTGTGCTATGTGGTTTACCCTGGTCTCATGCACCCTTAGAAGGGCATAGATGAGGTAACATGGTTTCTTTTCATAATCTTCATCCACCCCTTGTCATCTGGTTTATGGAAGAAACCTGTCAAACAAGAAATGTTACCTAGTGGCAAGGTGTTAGGACATGCAGTTACTAGGAGAAAGTAAATGGCCTGGAAGATGAAAGACATGGCCATTTTTTTAAGGCTGCAACTCCACAGGAGGGGTAGCTTCTCCTGTTTTGGCTCCCTGCATTGGCCATTATCAATATTTGAAGTGACTTTGCAAGAAGTTCTCATTTCCAAAAGGAAACCACAGCTTTATTAGAAAAACTTGCATCTCTCTTCTCTGATAAAAGTGTCAGTGCCACATTAAAAATGGCCTGGCAGAATGCACTATGGGTATGGGAGTGGCAAGTAGAGATCCTTTCCTTCTTGCTAAGAGACAAAAAGGCTTAAAATAAATATTTTTGGAAGAAATAATCCAGTGATGTGAATGAGTTTGAGTTATAAAATGAAAAAGAAGAAAGGAAGAAAGAAGGATGACCTGTTCCTAGACAGAAAGTAAGTCAGGGCCGGGCGTGATGGCTGACGCCTGTAATCCCAACACTTTGAGAGGCCGAGATGGGTGGATCTTTTGAGGTCAGGAGTTCGAGGCTAGCCTGGCCAACATGGTGAAACTCCATCTCTATTAAAAATACAAAAAAATTAGCTGGGCGTGGTGGCACACGCCTGTAATCCCAGCTACTCTGGAGGCTGAGGCGGGAGAATTGCTTGAACCTGGGAGGTGGAGGTTGCAGTGAGCCGAGATCGTGCCACTGCACTCCAGCCTAGGCAACAAGAGGGAAACTCCATCTCAAAAAAATAAAAATAAAAATAAAAAAAGTAAGTCAGAAAGCAAGAAAAACTTGTGCACTCAGAAGGGCAGACCAAGAAGAGAGGGCATGGCCGAGTGGACCAAAACTTAGAAAGTGGAAGCTGAAAATACAAAACACAGACTCTCCTGTGAACTAGTTCAGTTTCTTTACATCTGTGTACCAACAAACAGAAAGAGTAAGTAAACAACTCTCTTGGCTGATCTTGTCAAAAGGGACAACAGTTACAACTAGAAGTTGGTAAGTTGTTTTCATTTTCCTCTGTGCATGCCCTGTGAGTATAATTTGGTAAAATTATATATTATGATAGTCTATGGCATAATATTGTTTGGGCTTAAATTCAGTGTAAGTGAGATGAAAATTTTGGCAATTTCTCCTAACAACTAAAGGTATTTACAGATTTCTAACTCAAAGCCTTTGCATTAATCTGTGTGTTATTTTATTTTTCCTTTACTTCTCTTTTTTTTTTTTTTTTGAGACAGAGTCTTGCTCTGTCACTCAGGCTGGAGTGCAATGGCATGATCTCGGCTCACTGCAACCTCCACCTCCTGGGTTCAAGCGATTCTCCTGCCTCAGCCTCCTGAGTAACTGGGATTACAGGTGCACGCCACCAGGCCCAGCTAATTTTTCTATTTTTAGTAGAGACGGGGTTTCACCATGTTGGTCAGGCTGGTCTCGAACCCCTGACCTCGTGGTCTGCCTGCCTCAATTTCCCAAAGTGCTGGGATTGCAGTTGTGAGCCACCAGGCTTGGCCTCTTTTACTTCTTTTGTTAAAAAAAAAAAAAATTTAAGGCTTGCCCATTGTCAGTCTGATAAAATACAAATGCCATTCTTTTCTTTATCTTCTTATTGTATTACCCTTTAATAGGTAAAACTGGGAGAGAACAATGCTATTAATTCCATTTAGTTTATTGTTTATTTGCTTATTCTGCTTTTTTATTTGGAAGAAAAATTTAAGAACATATTTTTTTTCCATTTTCAAAATTGTCACAAAGTCTTAAAAACAAAGCAGATACTGTGTTTTATACCTCAAACGAAAATTCAGAGAAATACAAACATACCATGTAGCAAGTAAGCAATTGAATTCCTTCTTAAGCTTTATTGTAAAAAACAAACAAAAGGAAACATCCATGCATTCAAATATATATTAGCAACTCCTCTGATTTACTTGACAGGAGAAAGAGGCTGGGATTTGCCAACAGCCCACATACTCTGTGTGGACTTGGTTGACAGTGCTCTCCCCGTCCTTAGCTGTACCTGCACACTACACAGCAATAAGTCACCAAATGTGCTTAAGGAGAGCAGGAGAATTTACTGCTACCCAGTGTTTGGTAGCATAAAAACACAGTTACCACATCCATTATTCATGGTATTGGGTCAAATGTGTGAGCCCACACACCGCAGTGTGAAATGGCAAGGGATTCTACCCTTAATTCTTTCCTATCTTTCTAAGTGATCTCATCTACCCTGTGGCTTTGCTACCTTATCCTGATAATTGTCAAACCTTTGTGGAGAGACGGTTGACTGCTGATGACTCTGGCAGCCCTCTTTAGTTTGACTGATAAGGAGCCGACAGAGTGTCAACATCACCCAAGATTCCCATGTGCTGTGAGCATGAGTAGGCAACGTCCCTGGGCAGATGGCATCCAAGCTAGACTCATCTTCCTTCAAGTGCACGACTGCTCTCATTCTCACCATTGGTAAAAGATTGTTTTGAGTAGCAGGGGTCAGCTCATAATGGCTCCAGCTGGGTCCTACCCAAGCATAGTGTATTAGTCTGTTCTCACACTGCTATAAAGACCTGCCCCTGGTCTGGGTAATTTATAAAGGAAAGAGATTTAATTGACTCACAGTTCCTTGTGGCTGGGGAGGCCTCAGGAAACTTACAATCATGGCAGAAGGGGAAGCAAACATGTCCTTCTTCACATAGTGGCAGGAGAGAGAAGTGCCAGCAAGGAAAAGCCAGACACTTATAAAACCATCAGATCTCATGAGAACTCACTCACTATCATGAGGACAGCATGGGAGAAACTGACCCCATGATTCAATTACTTCCCACCAGGTTCCTCCCATGACACCTGAGGATAATGGGGATTACAATTCAAGATGAGATTTAGGTGGGGACACAGCCAAACCATATTACATAGCATGGGATAATCAGAGACTACATGAGCATCATCCATAACCTACTGTCTACTTGACCTCTCTTCTTGAATGTCCCACAGGTTCCTCAAACTCAGTACTCTGTTTTGCCTCCTATAGGCCTTCTTCATTCTGCCAGTTATCTAGAGGCAAAAACATCAGAATCACTTTCATTTCCATCATCTCTGTTCATAGCCAAGTGAAATTAAAGAATTATTGCCAATACTAAAAAAAATTAATATCTGTGGACTACTGTATGTCTGATGTCATCTAAAATGCACACCAGATACCTGAGATGTAAAGACGACTATAATTTCCTGTCTGGATTTTTCTAATTGGCCCAAAAAGGAAATGGTTTATACATCAGAGAATTGTGTTTTGATTCACACTTAAATTTACATAGTCCTTAATGTTAATGGTTGCTCCTTTAATAAATGTCTGTTGCATAGAACTGATATTAATTAATTTTGGTCCTACCTTGCATACATATTTCTTACATATTTGTAAAGTACCTGGGACCAGCTTCTTGTAGACCTGTTGTCCCAGGATGATGTTAATAGCTAACTATTTCACCTTCAGGAGTGTTTGTGTTTAGGTGATAAAAATTATATTTTCAACCAACATATATATGATATGTAATCTGGATATACCATTGTTTGACATTTTCTAAGTCCACTCTGCCCTTGGATCTCTAATCAGTTTAGTCTGAGACCCCATCCTGAGTAATTGCAGAAAGACCCTTCCTTTAGTTAGATTGTCGCACTCTTTGATATAGAGCAGGTGGGGACAGGGGATGTGGGCTTTCTTCACTGCCAGGTCCCAAGCCCATATTTCTTGCTAGCAAAAAACACAAGGTAAAATAAATATTCTTCATGAAGAAAGAAAAATTTTCCAGGTGCAGCGACTCACGCCTGTAATCCCAGCACTTTGGGAAGCCAAGGCAGGTGGATCACTTGAGGTCAGGAGTTTGAGATCAGCTTGGCCAACATGGTGAAACCCTGTCTCTACTAAAAATACAAACATTAGCCAGGTGTGGTGGCAAGAGCCTGTAATCCCAGCTACTTGAGAGGCTGAGGCAGGAGAATTGCTTGAACCCAGGAGGTGGAAGTTACAGTGAGCTGAGATCACACCACTGCACTCCAGCCTGGGTGACAGAGCAAGATTCTGTCTCAAAAAAAAAAGAAAAAAGAAAAATTTTAAGTAAAATTATACAAGAAAGAGAGAAAATTTAAAAAAAAAACAAATATTGAAATTAAAATACAGATTAAATATGAATGTAATGATTATAAGATAAAATAATTAGACTGATGATCAAGGAAATAAAAAGGTATAAAATATAAAATAGAATAAAAATATAAATTGGATCCATTAGTTTTTTTTTAGTTTAAATGCATTTTATTTTTTGACAACCTACATAACATGTTTTTCTTAAAAACAATGCCTCCACTCCAAATAAATCACGGTCAAAATAAATGAAGAGCTCAAGATGACATCAGCCCCATTTGTCTTAAGTCCTGGTGTTGTGTGGATGACAAGCAGAAGCCAGTTACAATGACAGGTGATAGATCAAAGTAATTGCCAAATTTGTTAACATTTTCCATTTCTAAATCATCCTTAAAGAAAATCATATATGGGGTCACACCATCTTCACGGTAGTCCAATAGAGCAACCATGCCATCTGGATTCATGTTTTCACAATTAAAGAACTGGTAGTTTTTGAAATTAGCAAGGATGTCCTTGATTTGTTTTGCAGCCTCTGTCATAAAAGGTTTTACTGTTTCTGGTCTCTGTTCTTCAAGTTTGGCTTTGATTGATTTCATGTAATCTTTGATGTACTTCTTGTAGGTTTCTTTTGTGAAACTTGTTTCCTGCAGGTGATGGTTCATGACAATATCAACACCAGTGATTACTGTGCTTTCTATACCTTCGCCCTAGGGGCATTCAGCGGCGGTATTACACCAATGAGCGAGTCATCAATGTTACCTTCTATCCTACTGACCATCTTCCCCTCCACCTCCAGGTACAGCCCGTCCATGATCTCCCAGATCTTGTAGATGTCGGAAAACATCTCGTCGTGGCTGATGAGGTCGCGGTAGATAATCATGATGGCGGCTGAAGGGAGACGATGCAGCACTAGCTTAGCAGGAGCCTGAAGCTCGCAGCAAGCGCGGTGCAGCCTGAGCGGTGCTAAGGTGGAGAGGGGAGCGAGTGGGGAAAAAAAAAAGCTAGATTCATTAGTCTTTTATGAAAAATATAAATATGGATTAAAAACAAAAATTCTAGGCTGAACTAGGAATAAATATAATTTCAAAAGGATGTGAAAGTATTATTTTAATATAAATATAAATAAAGACAAAGTAGGAAAAACAAAATAGAGGCAGAATACTTAAAGAATAAACAAGTAAAATTGAAATGGGGGAACTTAGATAAAATAAATAAGATAATATATGTAAAGTGCTTCTCACAGTAAAGTGATGTTGAGACGTTGCTCCATAAAACAACATTTATCTTTTATAAAATTTGAAAATAAAACATGAGGGGATAATGGGGGCAGGAAGGAGGAGAGTCCTAGTGAAAGCAAACGAGGAGTCTTTGGCAAAATTCTCATTTAGCTTTCTCTAGAGTTGGGTCCTGGATAGCTGGGAGATAGGAAGCACAGAGGAATACAAGGTCCCTATCCCCTCTGCCCTCGTCCCATGTCCCCAGCAACCTTTATGGTATTCATCAGAGGGGACCCGGAGCTGTCTGAAAGAGCCTCACCACAAACTGGATTCGTTGACTTCACACTTGCTCAGCCACCACCTCTTTTCTTTGGAATCCATAAGAACAGCACACACAGGGATCCAAAAGTGCACTGAAAGTATTTGGTAGTCCTCAGTGTAAGCACAGATGGCTTCCCATTCTCACCCTTAGATGCAAAAATGTGTCCTAGTAGTAATGGTAGTTAGTGATAATATTCTGAATATCTATGAGATGGCCATATTTCTTCATAATCTGTTTAAAGAATGGATTTAAAAGTCACCTGGAAGTGGAAGCATTTAACTAATGTTTAAATAAAATTGTGTTAGAATGATGCTAGCAAGTGAGAGATTTCTGGTAAAGTGAAAATGAAGGTTCTATCAAGGACAAAAACACAATTTAGGAAAAGGAAGCATTAAGGTTCACACAATAATTTATATTTATATATATATTTGCACACACAAAATCTATATATGTATAAATATATTTCATATATAACCCCCCAACACAAGACAGCAAGTTCACCCTCTGGAGATAGCCTTACTTATAAAATAGAGATAAATATTAAGAAATCAAGGCAATAACAGGCACTCAGTCAAGGAAGCAACTTCTAGGGAATACTTTAGATCCCTTCACTGGTCTACACATATTTGTATGAAGATTCAGCTAGGAATGCCTTTGACAGAAACTGTACTGTGATCACAGTGACCCTAAAACTTGAGCATGCTTCAGTATCGCTGGACTCTGAGATGCAGATTCAGGACATTGGCGTGGGGCCAGAGAATGTGCATTTCCAGCAAGTTCCCAGATAATCTTTATGCTGTTGGTCAGAGGACCACACTTTGAGAGCCACAGGCTTATATTTAAAAGCATGTTAATTTTCTCGTACAACAAGAAGACTGGAGGTAGATGGTTTCCGGTTGGCTGTGGCTCTATAAGGTCTTTAAAGGCAAAATCTCTTTCTAATTTACCGTTCTGACATCTTTGGGTATTAGCACATTATCCATAGAAATGTGACCTCCCTGCCCCCCATCCTGGCCCCGTGGTCACAGCATAGCCAACACAGTTCCAAGGCTTCTATCTTCACATTGTCAGATCCCAGAGAAGTTCCTCTTCAAAAGTTTAGTTTGTTTAGTTTCCTTATTCTCTACTTTCAACGTCCAACTTCCTTATCCTTTTTGCCTCCCTGCTCCTGGTTCCAGTAAACAACTCTCCCACTGGTCCTTATCTACAGAGCCCACATCTGCTATTCACTCTGTAATTTACCACTCTCACTGTAACAGCTCTTCCCGCCAAAGCTGTCTTTCAAGTTAGCCAATTGGGTTCAGTTTAGATTGTGTGGTCCAACTCCAGCCAACAGGGACAGGACACAGTAGTAGGGACAAGCTGCGTTAGGAATAAAAATCCTTTCCCTCCTTTGTTCAGTGTGCTCT
The DNA here is from genome assembly GCF_029281585.2 of Gorilla gorilla gorilla. NCBI lineage: Eukaryota > Metazoa > Chordata > Mammalia > Primates > Hominidae > Gorilla > Gorilla gorilla. The sequence continues at coordinate 168,346,473 of NC_073229.2, forward strand.
CATGGCAACTGAGAGAAGCACTCTTCTGCAGAAGTAAATTTGCCTTGCTGAGAAATCTTTTGTTTGAGTGCTCATTTTCTTTGCAACTCCGAGCTTTGCTTCTAACATGATCCCATTCAAGGCAGGAAGAAAAAGCGAAGAAAAGGGGAAGGAATAGCAAGCACAAGGCTTTTACTTCCCAAGACTCTTTTTTTTAAATCCAAAAAGAAAATCCTTTCCAGAACTTCCAACCAGCTTTTTCTTATCTCTCATTGGCCAGAACTGGATCACACACCACTCTGCCACTGTCTCCCAACCAATTACTGTATTGACCAAAGGGTTGAGATGACAATTACTGGTTTACACTAATAATGATTCATTCCCTGGAGCTGGAGAATAAGTCTACCTTCCCTGAAATTAAGGTGTCTCTTCCCACTGCCTGAATAAAGTAAGATTTCCTTTATCAGGGAGAAAGGTGAGGAATGGCTGTTGGATAAGCAAGAAACAATGGCTACCAAAAGAGCCCACCTCATGCTGTAGCAGTGAAACAGCAAAAAAGCTAACATAAGTAACTCCAGTTTTGTTTAAGAGGGCTTTGCCCATTCTTACACATAGGCTAGGATAATTTTAGAGCACTGAGCCAATATGCAAAAACAGCCAGTAAAGGCTGGGGTTAAAGGGGAAATAACTATGGTTTGTTTAATATTTATTATTTTTTTTAGCTTTTAAGTTCAGGGTTATATGTATAGGTTTGTTATATAGGTAAACCCGTGTTATGGGGGTTTGTTGTACAGATTATTTTGTCACCCAGGTATTAAACCTACTACCACTACCCATTAGTTATTTTTTTCCTTATCCTCTCCCTCCTCCCTTCTCCCTTAAGTAGACCCCAGCACCTATTGTTGCCTTCTTTGTGTTCATGATTTCTCATAATTTAGCTCCCACTTATAAATGAGAACATGCAGTATTTGGTTTTCTGTTCCTGCTTTAGTTTACTAAGGATAATGGCCTCCAGCTCCAGCCACATTCCCACAAAACACATAATCTCATTCTTTTTTATGGCTGCTTAGTATTCCATGGTGTGTATTTCACAGTACAACCACATTTTCTTTATCCAGTCTACCACTGATGGGTGTTTAGGTTGATTCCATGTCTTTGCTATAGTGAATAATGCTGCAGTGAACGTTTGCGTGCATATATCTTTATGGTCGAATTATTTATAATCCTTTGGGTATATATGCCCAGTAATGGAATTGCTGGATTGAATAGTAGTTCTGCTTTTAGCTCTTTGAGGGATCAGCATACAGCTTTCCACAATGGTTGAACTAATTTACATTCTCACCAACAGTGTATAAGCATTCCTTTTTCTCTGCAACCTCACCAACATCTGTTATTTTTTGACTTTTTACCAGTAGCCATTCTGACTGGTGTGAGATGGTATCTCATTGCAGTTTTGATTTGCATTTCTCTAATCATCAGTGATGTTGAGCTTCTTGTCATATGTTTGTAGTCACAGGTATGTCTTATTTTGAAAAGTGTCTGTTCATGTTCTTTTGCCCACTTTTTAATGGGGTTGTTTCTTCTTGTAAATTTGTTTAAATTTCTTATAGATGCTGGATATTAGACCTTTGTCAGATGCATAGTTTGCAAAATTTTTCTCCCATTCTGTAGATTATCTATTTACTCTGTTGATGGTTTCTTTTGCTGTGCAGAAGCTCTTTAATTAGATCCCATTTGTCAATGTTTGCTTTTGTTGCAATTGCTTTTGGCATCTCCATCATGAAATCTTTGCCTGTTTCTATGTCCAGAATGGTATTGCTTAGGTTATCTTCCAGAGTTTTTATAGATTTGGGTTTTACCTTTAAGTCTTTAATCCATCTTGAGTCGATTTTTGTATGTGGTGTAAGGGAGGGGTCCAATTTCAGTCTTCTATATATGGCTAGCCAGTTATCCCAGCACCATTTATTGAATACAGAATCCTTTCCCCACTGCTTGTTTTTGTCAGCTTTGTCAAAGATCTGGTAGTTGTAGGTGTACAGCCTTATTTCTGGGCTCTCTATTCTGTTCCATTGGTCTATGTTTGTTTTTGTACAAGTATCACACTGTTTTGGTTACTGTAGCCCTATAGATAGTTTGAAGTTGGGTAGTGTGACATCTTCAGCTTTGTTCTTTATGCTTAGGGTTGCCTTGGCTATTTGGGCTCTTTTTTGGTTCCATATGAATTTTAAAATAGTTTTTTTCTTGTTCTATGGAATATATCATTGGTAATTTGATAGGAATAGTATTGAACCTGTAAATTGCTTGGGGCTGTATGGCCATTTTTAATGATATTGATTCTTCTTACCCATGAGCATGGAATATTTTTCCATTTGTTCACATCATCCCTGATTTCTTTGAGCAGTGTTCCATAGTTCTCATTGTAGAGATCTTTCAGTTCCTGGTTAGCTATATTCCTAGGCATTTTATTCTTTTTGTGGCAATCGTGAATGGGATTGCATTCCTGATTTGGCTCTCAGCTTGATTGTTCGTGTATAGGAATGCTACTGATTTTTGTACTTTGATTTTGTATTCTGAGACTTCACTGAAGTTGATAATCAGTTTAAAGAGCTTTTGTCCTGAGACTGGGGTTTTCTAGATATAGAATCATGTTATCTGCAAACAGGTATAGTTTGACTTCCTCCCTTCTTATTTGGATGTCCTCTATTTCTTTCTCTTTCCTGATTGCTCTGGCCATAACCTCCAACACTATGTTTAATAGGAGTGGTGAGAGAGGAGGACATCCTTGTCTTGTGCTAGTTTTCAAGAAGAATACTTCCAGCTTTTGCCCATTCAGTATGATGTTGGATGTGGGTTTGTCACAGGTGACTCTTAATATTTTGTGGTATGTTCTTTCAATACCTAGTTTGTTGAGAGTTTTTAACATAAAGGGGTGTTGAATTTTATTGAAAGCCTTTTCTGCAAATATGGTATAATTATGTGGTTTTGTCTTTAGTTTTATTTATGCAATGAATCACATTTATTGATTTGTGTATGTTGAATCAGTTTTGCATCCCAGAGATACAGCCTACTTGTTGGTAGTGGAGAAGTTTTTTGATGTGCTGCTGGATTTGAGTTGCCAGTATTTTGTTGAGGATTTTTACATCGATGGTAATCAAGGATATTGGCTTGAAGTTTTCTTTTTCTGTTGTGTCTCTGCCAGCTTTTGGTATTAGGATGGTGCTGGCCTCATAGAGTGAGTTGGGGAGGAGTCCTTCCTCCTCAATTTTTCAGAATTGTTTGCATAGGAATGGTACCAGCTCTTCTTGGTACATCTGGTAGAATTTGGCTATGAATCTGTCTGGTCCTTGGCTTTTTTGGATTGGTAGGCTATTTATTACTGATTCAATTTCAGTGCTCATTATTGGTCTGTTGAGGGATTCAATTTCTTCCTGGTTGAATCTTGGGAGGGTGTATATGTCCAGGAGTTTATCCATTTCTTCTAGATTTTCCAGTTTGAGTCCAGAGAGGTGTTCATAATATTCTGTGATGGTTATATGTATTTCTGTGGGGTCAATGGTAATCTCCCCTTTGTCATTTCTACTTGTGTTTATTTGGATCATCTCTCTTTTCTCTTTATTATTCTACCTAGCAGGCTGACCATTTTATTTTTTTTTTTTCAAAAAAAATAAAAACAACTCCTGGATTCGTTGATCCTTTTAATGGTTTTTTGTGTGACTCCTTCAGTTCAGTTCTGATTTTAGTTATTTCTTGTCTTCTACAAGTTTTGGGATTGGTTTCCTCTTGGTTCTCTAGTTCTTTTCGTTGTAATGTTAGGTTGTTAAATTGAGATCTTTCTGATGTGAGTGTTTGGTGCTGCAAATTTTCCTCTTAACACTGAATTAGCTGTGTTCCTGAGATTCTGGTGTGTTGTGTCTGTGTTCTTATGAGTCTCAAAAAGCTTCTTGATTTCTGCCTTAATTTCATTATTTACCAAGAAGTCATTCAGGAGCAAATTATTCAATTTCCATATAAATGTATGGTTTTAAGCATGCTTTTTAGTCTTGAATTCCATTTTTATAGCACTGTGGTGCTGTGGTTGTTATGATTTCAGTTATTCTGCATTTGCTGAGTAGTGTTTTATGTTCAGTCATGTGGTTGATTTTAGAGTATTGCCATGTGGCAATGAGAAGAATGTATATTCTGTTGTTTTGGGGTGGAAAGTTCTGTAGATGTCTGTCAGGTCCATTTGATCCAGTGCTGAGTTTAGGTCCTGAATATCTTCGTTAATTTTCTGTCTCAATATCTGTCTAATATTGTCAGTGGGGTGTTAAAGTCTCCCATTAGTATTGTGTGGGAGCCTAAGTCTCTTTGAAAGTCTCTAAGAACTTGCTTTATGAATCTGGGTGCTCCTGTGTTGGGTGCATATTTAGGATAGTTAGGTCTTTTTGTTAAATTAAACCCTTTGCCATTATGTAATGTCCTTCTTTTTTCTTTTGTTTTTTTTGTTGGTTTAAAGTCTGTTTTGTCTGAAATTCAGATTGAAATGTCTACTTCTCTCTGTTTTCCATTTTCTTGGTAGATTTTTCTCCATCCCTTTATTTTGAGCCTATGTATGTCACTGCATGTGAGATGAGTGTCTTGAAGACAGCATACCATTGGGTCTTGCTTCGTTATCCAGCTTGCCACTCTGTGCAATCAGCATTTAGCCCATTTACATTCAAGGTTAGTGTTGAAATATGTGGATTTGATTCTGTCATCATTATGTTAGCTGGTTATTATGCAGACTTGTGTGGTTGGTTTATAGTGTCACTGGTCTGTGTACCTCAGTGTGTTTTTGTGGTGGCTGGTAATGGTCTTTCCTTTCCATGTTTAGTGCTTCCTTCAGGAGCCCTTGTAAGGCAGGTCTAGTGGTAACAAATTCTTTGGCACTTGCTTATTTGAAAAGGATCTTATTTCTCCTCTTCTTATGAAGCTTAGTTTGGTCACATAGGAAATTATTGGTTGGAATTTCTTTAAGAATCTTGAATATTGGCCCCCAACCTCTTCTGGCTTACAGGGTTTCTGCTAAGAAGTTCACTGTTAGTCTGATGGGCTTCCCTTTGTAGGTGTCCTGACCTCTCTCTAGCTGCCTTTAACATATTTTCTTTCATTTCATCCTTAGAGACTCTGATGGTTATGTGTCTTGAAGGTGATCTTCTTGTGAAGTATCTTACTGGGGTTCTCTTCATTTCCTGAATTTGAATATTGACCTCTCTATATAAGTTGGGGAATTTCTCATGAATGACATCCTGAAATATGTTTTCCAGCTTGCTTCCATTCTCCTCGTCTCTTTCCGAGACACCAATAAGTCATAGATTTGATCTCTTTACATAATCCCATATTTCTCAGAGGTTTTGTTCATTCCTTTTCCTTCTTTTTTATCTTTTCTTGTCTGACTGTCTTATTTCAGAAAGCTATTCATTGAGCTCTGAGATTCTTTCCACAGCTTGGTCTATTCTGCTTTGAATACTTGTGATTGCATTATGAAATTATTGTAGTGTGTTTTTTAGCTCTATCAGGTTGGCTACATTGTTTTCTATACTGGCTATTTTGTCTGTCAGTTCCTGCATTGTTTCATCATGATTCTTAGTATACTTGGATTGGTTTCCAACGTACTCCTTCATCTCAATGATCTTCATTCCTATCTGTATTCTGAAATCGATTTCTGTCATTTCAGCCATCTCAGCCTGGTTCAGAGCCCTTCCTGGTGATGTAGTGATGTTGTTTAGAGGAATGAAAGCAGTCTGGCTTTTTGAGTTGTCACTGGTTCTTTCTCATCTTGCTAGGCTAATGTTCCTTCAATTTTTGAAGCTGCTGTTCTTTGGATGGGCTTTTTTCCTTTTATCTTAGTTGATGCTCTTAATGATTTTATTGTGGAGGAAGGTGGGTTCAGCCAACTGGCTTCATTTCTGGAAGATTTTAGGGGGCCAAAACTCAGCTTCCAACTCCTGGACTGTATGCTCTAACTCTAGGGGCCTTGTATCAGTCTCAACTTTGTTCTCTGTCTCCTCGAGGTTAGGAATCCACTGTGCTGGGGGGCTGATATGCTCCCAGGTGGCTGGTCACTACACTCCAGTTGGTGGTGTCACCCAAAGTGTTTTCAGTGTGGTGACAGCAGGATTGTCCTCGTTCTCACATGCCAGCAGCAGTAGCAGCATGGTGAGGTGCATGCTTCTTGGCTGCAGCAGGGTGCTAGTGGATGCCAGGGTGCCTGCCTCCCTGTGCACATTCACAGCTGCAGTGGAGGCAGCATGGCTTAAGGAGGAGGAAGGCCCCACTGGCAACTGTACATGCAGTTGTGCTGGTGGTGGTGTTAGCATGGGGTTGGGGTGCTGATTAGCACAGGTCTGAGTGTGCCATCTGTGCACGTTCATGCAAGTGGGGATGGCTGGGGAGGGTCTGCTGTTCTCTGTGCCTACTTTCACTCTAGTGGCAGTGTTGATGCAGGGGCAGGGCATTGGCAGGGATAGGGCTAGTGGGCTCTATGCCCACCAAGGCTCTGACTGCAATGGCAGTATGGCAGGGGAGGGAGGCTGGTAGAGTCAAATGCACTCCTGCCAGCAGCAGTGGTGAAGCAGGGTGCATGTGTACACACATGGTGGTGGGGCAAGGAAAGCAAAATCTGCTCGTGCACATAGGTGCTGACAAAGCAATGTGGGGGGTGGCCATGGGCCCGGGGGAAAGTACAGTGCAGGGAAGGAGTGGGTAGACTGATGTGTGGCCATGGAGACCACCCCACTGCAGTTCTCCACTAGTCAGGCATGGTCCACCAGTGCAAAAGCTATAGTGTGGGCCCCCAGGGCACCCGAGGCTGCCCTGCAAGCAGACATTGCCAGGTTGGGGTTCCAGAAGGGACCAGAAGACCAAGGATTATTCAGGTCAGACCAGTCCAGTCTAATGGGCAAGACCACCCTGCAGAGTTCAAGTCTGACAGTTCCCCTAGGACTGAAGTCTCCTGTGGGAGCTAGTGGGGCCTAGAGAGATGGCTATCCCTGGCTGTGCTCCACCACAGATGCTCCCTCACCAAACACTCTGGGCTGCGCATCAACTGGCTGCCCCTACCACTTCTCTAAGCAGCTCTCCTTGCCAACTCAGGTGTCCGTGGTGGTTGAGGGGTCTCTACCTGCTGGGATTCCAGAGGCTGTGACAAAAGCAGGTTGCTCCTTACCAGTTCAGCTCACCCATTACCCCAGAGTTGCTGGGGGCCAGAAACGAGCCCTGATGCTTGGTAGCCTCATGCAGGGTTCCCAGCTTCCTCCCCCTTCAGCCCAGCTTCTGTGTCTTCCCTGCATCCATTCTTGGTGCCTTCCCTCTGAAGGTCTATTAGGAGCGTGCCAGTTATCCTGGTTCCTCCATTCCTCTGTGGTAGCTGTTCCACCTGGTTGTGTCTAGTTGGTCCTTGTTAAAGATTTGTAGAAGCATTATGACCAAGGACAAATAATTTCCTAACCTCCTCAGACCCTCGCTGCCACCTAGGTGTCTTCAGTCATTGGTTAACCCTTAGTCTCAACTCTCTCCTCCTCCCTTTGCCCTTAACATAAAAAGAGCCTGAAATTTGTAATGACTTAAGATGGTATTTTGGAACGCCAGTTCACCATCTTCTCAGTTTTGCCGGCTTTCTGAATAAACCTGCTTTTCTTCCCATCAACCCTCATTTCTTGTGTCTGGCTTAAGTGGCAAACCTGGGTTCTGTTTCAATGCCAGACAACCAGCGGAGATATTTTACATGCATATTTCACTTAATTCTCACAACATTTCTCTCAGGTAGGAATTCTTATTCCCACTTTACAGATGAGACTTGAGGAAATTGGTAAGTTGTCTATACAGCTACTAAAGAATTATGATTTGAACTAGCTCTACTGACTTGACAGTTTAAACAATACATTTACATTACTATGCACTGCTGCCTTTTATTTTATCTATAGTTCAGAAAAATTATTGTTATCATAATGAAAACCCTCTGTTATGGACAAAAAGGCAAATTTATATCCTGCTTACCATGTAGGATATGTGTATACTCTATTTCATAAAAGTTTGAGACAAAAATTTAAATTCTACAAGTAAATAAAGAGAAAATTTTGCCACCAAAAAGAATATATTTCTAATGATAACACAAACTGTAATTTCTATTACAGTAGGGCCCCCTTATTCTTGAGGATACATTCCAAGACCTCCAGCAAATGCCTAAAACTGCAGATAGTACTGAATCTGATATACACTATGATACTTTGATCTGACCACCAGGAGGGTTACTAAGTGACTGACAGGCGAGAAGTATAGACAGAGTGGACATACTGGAAAAGAGATGATTCACGTTCCATGCGTGAGATTTCATCACGCTACTCAGAACGATACTCAATGGGAAACTTACGAATTGTTTGCTTTTGAAATTTTCCATTTAATATTTTCAAACTGCAGTTGACTGTGGGTAACTGAAACTGAGGAAAGTACAACTGCAGCTAATGGGGGAATACTGTATAATGAGTAAGGCCAGGCAGAGCAAGAAGGATATTTCTAGAGTGTAATTTGGAGCTTCCTGAGTTTTGTAAACTCACACTTGTAAGTGCAGCTTATTCTTACTCCTTTAACTTTACAACTGTGTGTGTGGTGGGAAGATAGGATTTATGGGGGGCTTGGAAGAGAGTTAGGCGGGGAAGAGCAGGCATGGGAAAAAGCAGGAGACAGAAAATGGTTTAGCATCTTCAAAAGACAAGGGACCCCAATTTAGTATGATTTTGATTATACCGGTTGTGAATGAGAGGTTTCACATTCTACTTTATTTCTACATTGTTTGGATGTCATACAACGTTTACAACTTGAATCTGTTTCTGTAAAGATGTTTTCATTCTGAAAAGATTAAGAGAGAGAAAGATAAGCGTAGAAGCTACATTTCAGAGGATTCTGGAAAAAAACAGAAAGCAAATGAGTAGGCTTGGAAAGTAAGGGCAATCTATTTAAGAATTTGAAAACAAACGCAAGAAGGAAAGTTGGATGTTAGCAAGGAGGTTAGCAGGATTACTCTTTCTTTTAAAATAGATGTGTAGAAACCCACGGATGCAAAGATGGGAACAATAAACACTGGGGTATTACAATGGGGTGTGAGAGAGTGGGGAAAAGGGTTGCAAGACTATTAGGTATGAAGTTCCCTACTTGAGCAACAGGTTTATTAGAGGCCCTAACCAAAGTATCATGTAATATATCCATGTAACAAACCTACACATGTACCCTCTGAATCTAAAATTTTTCAAAAAAAGAAAGAAAAATTTAAAATATATATGAACAGGCCATGCATGGTGGCTCACGCCTGTAATCCCAGCACTTTGGGAGGCTGAGGCAGTTGGATCACTTGAGGTCAGCCCGGCCAACACGGTGAAACCCAGTCTCCACTAAAAATACAAAAATTAGCTGGGCGTGGTGGTGCACGCCTGTAGTCTCAGCTATTCAGGAGGTTGAGGCAGGAGAATCGCTTGAACCTCAGAGGCAGAGGTTGCAGTGAGCCGAGATCATGCCACTGCAGTCCAGCCTGGGCCACACAGAGAGACTCTGTCTCTAAATAAATAAATAAAATATATATAAACAACTCTGAAAATAATAAAATCAAATAAAATAGATGTAAAGAAACAAAATACATGCTGTGAGCACATCATCAGTGCTAGAGAAACTAACTTTGCCTAGTATTAGTGCTATAGTATTAGTATTAGAATTAGTGTATTATAGTATCAATAGAATATTAATATTAATGTATTAGTGCTCATAGCTGTGTAAAAAATAGCACAACATTTAGCAGCCTAAAGCAACAAATATTCATTATCTCACTTGGTTTCTGAGGGTCATGAAATCAGGGCTTAGCTGGGTGGTTCTGGCTCAGGGTCTCTCCTGAGGTTGCAGTCAAGTTGCTGCCTCTTGTTACAGTCATCAGAAGGCTTGACTGAGGTGGAAGATTCATTTCCAAGCTCACTCATGTGAGACCTCAGGTCCTTGTGGTGGTTACTAGAGGCTTCCGTTCAGAGCCTCCATGTGGGACATCACAGCTGGCATCCTCCAGAGTGAATGATCCAAGACAGGACAACCACAGTGGTAGCAGCAGTGCCTGTTGATGATTTCATCTCCAAGTTTGCAGACCACTTTCATTTTATTCTGTCCATTAGAAATGAGTCACTAGATTCAGCCCGCACTCAAGGGGAGGAAAGGTAGTCTTCCCCTGTTGAAGACAGAAGTATGAAAGCATTTATGGACATATTTTTAAAACCATCGCAGAATGTATGAAGAATATCATGGCTTAACTAAGCACATATACACACTGAAAACTAGTTTAAATAGCGTGGAGCATTCCTCTGTAAGAAGTATGTTAAATGCAGTTTCTTGAACGTGAAGCCATTTCGATGTTACAAAATCTGTCCTAATATTGACATTTACTCTCTAATATTGTCAGTTATAACAAATGCCATGGCACAGTGCTTTTCACATTTTGTTCCAACACTCAAGTGGGTATTTGTCATGCCTTGTAGTTGCCAGCAAGTTTGGCAACTTTTCCTGTGTTTGGGGAATTTCTTCCATTTTCAAGACTGCTTCCTGAGGCAGAAGCCAGAACTTTCTTTCCTATCCACCCTTGCAGCAAGCATCCAGGGATGGAACTTCTGTTCTTCCACACAGACACTTCCATGTACGATGTAGATTTGGAAGATGGCAGCATGGCCCTGAATCCAGTTTCTAGGAAGGATGGAGTAAATGACTCCAATGATGGAATCAGACCTTGGACTCTCTCCATCTTGGGGTTCTGCTTCCCCCTGTGCCGGCTTTATTCTCAGATTGCCTGTTTCTTCCAGTGCTCCTAGTGCCTCATCACCGCACTCCCAGTTTATCATTCTCAGAAGTTTCATTATCAATTGCTTCACTTAAACAAACGAACAAACAAATAGTGGAACAAATAATAGCTATTTTATTATTTCCACAGATTTTGTGAATCAGGAATTGGAAAAGGATACTATGGGGACAAACTGTCTACGCTGCATACATAATAATATGGGGTAATTAACTGGAAGGAATCAGCGGCTGTGGGGAAGGAGTCACTTGATGGCTAGGGGCTGGAATCATCTGAAGGCTCATGCAGTCATATTTATAGCAGTTAATACTGCCTGTTGTTTGAGGGCAGTCACCTGAAACAACTACATGTGGCTACTTGGGCTTCCTCACAGCACGGTGGCTCAGTTCCAAAATCAAGTATCTCAAAAAAACAAAGTGAAGTACAGGTACAGCAACTTTTATGACCTAGCCTCAGAAGTCACACAGTATCACTCCTCCATAGACACAAGCCCCTTTCCAGATTCAATGAATGAGAACACAAACCTCCCCCTCCCCCCACATTCCATCTATTAATGGGAGGGGTGTCAAAATCACATTGGAAGAAAAACATTAGTAATGGGAGATACTGGTATAGTTTTGCTGTGTGGCAGGTTGTATTTTTCCAAAGATGACCAACGATAAACTAACTTGTACCAGGCCCATCCTTAAACAGCAGCCAGAAAATTTTAATACAATTTTGAGGCTTCAGAAGGTGCATTTCTAAGGGATACCCTACGATGCAGCTGTGTTACTCCAAACTGTCTTATACTAGGGGCTTGTTGGAAGCTGAGTCTGGGGTTAACAAAAATATCATTCAAATAGTACTGGTGTGTGAATATGTCCCTACACACCTACTTTACAGGGTTGTTAAGAAATTTTTATTCATTTATTTTAGAAATGGAATCTCACTATGTTGCCCAGGCTGGAGTGCAGTGGTGGCTATTTACAGGCACAATTATGACACACACAGCCTTGAACTCCCAAGCTCAAGCAATCCCCTGGCCTCAGCCTCCCGAGTAGCTGGGACTACAGGAACGCAACACGACGCCCAGCTGAAAATTAAATGAGAAGATATATGTAAAGAGCTTAGAGCAATGCTTGTCACATAGTGACATGTTCTCAATCCATGTTATTATTATCATTTCAGTGCCTTGAAAGCCATTTTTATCAAGACTGTGGCCTCTGACAATTTGGCGCCATACAATGGAGATGGCGGGTGGCGGGTGGCAGGTGGCACTCAGGTGACCCCACGTCATCACCACGTGGCTGCCTCTTGACCCTGGCAGAGTCTAAGTTCCCTTTCTTCTCTCAGCACCGCAGGGCAAGGCCTGAGGAACTGCTCTTGCCTGAGCTCCTGTCGTGTACTTCGGAGGGCCGGGCCTGGCGCTTAGAAGGAGGGGTGCTATTGAGGTCAGGACACAGGAGCAGGCCTCTGACAGCTTACAATGCTGTGTGGCAAAGTGTGAAGGGGGTGATTCTCCCGGTTACTATCCTGAGGCCCTCTCGCAGGGGCAGTTCTCTAAGAGTTGGCGGAAACTCCAAGAACCAGGGCAGCAGACTCGTAACAGCCCGTGTTCCCAGGGATCACAGGAGTTCCAGGAAGAGGCAAGACAGTTCTTACAATGTGACCCAGTAGGAGAGCCATTGGTGAGGTCTTGCACAATGAGGTTAGTGTGTGCAGTCTCCAGGCTGATAGAAGTTCTTGATGAAGAAGTCGCTGCCTGCACCATATGAACAAGGGCGTGGCCGGACAGTCGTGTGGCTGCCAGATCCCAGCTCAGCCACAGGCCCCTACCGCTCCACAACACAGAGCCTGGGCTCTGGGTTCTGTGGTAGATATGAGGTCCTGGGTAGTGGGGAATGGAGTGGAAGTCCTGGGAAAAGGGATAACAGGACAAACTGAATCTCATGTGCACAGAAAGGAAGGACAGCATTGCAAAACAAGGAAGGGGAACAGAAATATCTCATTGCATCGTAGGGTAGCGGGGGCAAAGAGGAGGCCACTGAGCTGCATCCAAGGCTGTGCAGTGGCGATGGTGCCTTCAGCCACCAGGAAGGGCGACTTTGCCACGCTCCCCTGCATGTGGCGTGGCACAGCCGACACGCGCATTTCTACAAAGCCTCCCTCCCGTGTGACTTGGGGCACGTGCGAAGAAGAAAAGCGGCCCCTAGGGGCAGGGGTCCAGGAACTCTGCTGCTGCCCGTGCACCTCATTCCTTGAAACCTACTCTGCTTAGAACAACACAAACTAAACGCCGCCCTGTGGGCCGCGTCCCTGCACCACCAACCAGGCGCCTCCAGAACGCGCTCCCAGGAACCCAGAAGTTTGCTGGTGTGTGTTTGCGGCGCCCGCGCACCTCGAAACTGAAAGCGCAACTGGAGGGCCCGGAGTCTCGCCCCAGCCAAAGGCCCGCGAGCGCCGCTGCCGCAGCCTCCACCCCAACCGAGAGCGCGCCGCTCCGCTGCAGTTGTCTTCACTGCCGCAGCGGGCCGGGGGCAACAGTGAGCCGCGGCGGCGAGAAACCGAGGTACCGGCGTGGCGGCCGCCCCAGCACGGGCTGAGAGAGCCGAGAGAGTGGCGGCGAAAACTCTCTGCGTTCTGGAGGGAGGGTGCGGGCAGGAGGAGGTAGAGGACGCCTTGTAAGCGGAGCAAAAACAACGTTCAACGTCTGCACCAGGATGGCCGAGTGGTTAAGGCGTTGGACTTAAGATCCAATGGACATATGTCCGCGTGGGTTCGAACCCCACTCCTGGTAGTTTCAGGTTTTTATCTTAAATTATTTTATTTTTTAAAAATACGAATCTCACTGAACACATCACGCCTTGGACATTAGAATTTCTACTTCTGGCTGGGAGAAGCGCAACGCTCACACGCAAAGTCCTGCTTCCCACCAAGAGACCGCGCAGGCCGCGGCCCTCAGAGCGCCGCTCACTTCCCCAGCTGCAGGGCGGGAGGCGGCCAGGAGGGGGAGGGCTGTGACCTGGAGGGTATTTTTAAAACTGCCTCTGCAAAAAAGTAAAAAATGCATCTCTCTTTTTTTCCCCTCTCTCTCTCTCTCCCTTCCCCCCCCCCCCCCCCCCCGCCAATGTTAATTTTGTGCACACAACTCTTCTATTAACTCCTAGAAGGCGGAGACTGTATCATCCTAGATGTAAAATGCACTCCAACTTGGGTTCGGCTTAGAATTTTTAAATACAGCGTGGTCAAGTTTTTTTTTTTCTTCTTCCTTTAAAATTGTTTGTTTAATGAGAGCCATCTAAGAATTTTTAAAAGTTGCAAGTACAATGCAAATAACTTTTTTTCCTCTCTTGAATCATTTAAAAGTAAAATACCGAGTGGATGCCCAAGTACTACTATTAAAATCAGGAAATTAACATTGGTGATTTAATACCATCTAATCCTTGGTCCGCAATCAGTCACCAGTTGTCGCAAGAATGTTCTTTATAGCAAAAGCCTCCTCTTCAGAATGATGCGTTGCATTTACTTGTCCTGTCTCCTTCGGCTTCTTCCGTGTGGATCAGCTCCTCAGCCTCTGCTGACTTTCATGATCTTGACACTTCTGCTGACAAGCCAGCCGGTTTGTAGAATGTCCCTTTGTCAGTCTAGGTTTTCTGGTGTTTCCTCCTGATGAGATCCAGGCTCTGTTTATTTAGCAGGACTTCCACAGAAGCCATGCAGTGTTCTCACGGCAGCCTCTCAGGTCGCATGATTTCCGTGTGGCCTGCTTCTCTGCCAGGCTTCTCCTCTATAAAGTTACTGTTTTCCCTTTGTGATTAGTACTGTTTTAGAGGGAAGTGCTTTGAAGCTGTGTAATATCCCGTGCCTTATCAAATTTTCGTTTTATTCAATTATTTATGGAATTATAAGTTATGTACGTATGTACCCATGGTGCCCTATTTTAATTAATGGTTACAATCCATTCATTCATTTTGATGCTCAGAGTGTCTCAGATTGGGACAGTGACAGCCCATTCAAGCTGACTTTTGACCTGTCTGCATTATTCTTTAGCACTTCCTTACTTCCTACTCCAAGATAGTCCAGATTTACCTTGTACTGATCCTTGGTTCCTTTTAGTGGAGAATGGTATCTAGAAACCAAGGTCTCAGTGCTAGGTGTGCTCATTGCTTTTGAGGTGTTGCTACTTCCAGGCCCTCTGGGTAGACAGAATTAAGGAGTGTGTGTGTGTGTGCGTGTGCATATTTATTTGTATATTTATCTATATAAATATATATCTATGTTTATTCATATATCTTTATGTATATCAAGGAGTTTATATATACTTCCAATTCTGATCCAACACTATAGACTTTGTTCTATTTTGTCTCCCCATCCCTGTTTGTAACTCCCTGAATTCCTGCCTCCCCAATGCAGATCTATACATTGCTTAAGCTCACGTAATGGCTTTAGAATTGAATTGTTCAAAAAGGAAAGAGAAAAAGAGTGTCTACATATTTTGGAAATAAACATCCTGCCAGCAACTGAGAACAGGCTCTGAGCCACTCACTATTAGATGCTTGGGATGTGCAGATAAATAACCCGGCCTCTGTCTCAGTGAGCTCAGATAGCAAGAGACAGAGATTTTAATAAGTCACATTTGTAATGAAAAAATATGAATTATGTCCAAGGTGCTAAAGAAGTGGTTTGGGAAGGCCTGACTCTTCCTCAGAGAGCCAGCTTTAGTTGAGAGGTGAAAGAAGAGAAGCAGGGATGAGGGAGGGGCAAGGGGGAGAGGGAGACAGATACAGGTGGGGTAAGCCACGTGGGAGCCATCTGGGGGCACTGTGAAGTATGATGCCCAGGATGCCCTGAAGGATTTGCAACAGAAGGAACCTGACGAGTGTTACATTTGGAAGTATCTGTGTCTACTGATGTAGAGAATCTTGGTCTGTCTTTATAGGCTTGGGATGGGGGGCATGTTGAATTGGTAGAAAATATTTTGGGGGAAAAATTGTTTAATTCTGTTAATAGCCAGTTAGACTGAGCTCAGTCTTTCTCTTCCTCCTTAAAAGCCCAGGATTTTTTCCTTGAAAAGCAGATTTGTTATATTAGATTCTTTATATATTTTCAAAAGTTCTTAAAACATAGCGAATATATTGAAGTTAAATTTGAATCGTTAACTTAGTTTGAATTAAATTTAAATTAGTTTAAATTAAATTTGAATCATTAAATTTGTATACTGCCACTAAGCTTATAATGATTTTCTAATAATTATTTTAACAAAAAGAACTTAAGTCAATCCTTTGAATTATAAATTAACAGTGTGGCTTTATAAACATTCTCTGTGGGTTTGAACTAGTTGTAAGTTATTCAAAATTGTTTATTTTCTATTGGGCTTTTACATAGATCTCTGTAGGAAAAGCTGCTACCAATGTATTTACCTAGTGACACCTACTGGTTAAGTTGAGGCAAATTTTTTGTTAAATTCTGTCTGCCTTGTTCTGACTGTAGAATTCTGATAATTTGCTCCACAGTTACTGTGTTTGGAAGCAGATTCAGGCTATATCTATGTCAGCCAGTAAATTGACTTTCTTTTTTCTCTTTTAATCATTAATGATAAACCTGCCATTGAAAATAATCCTGAATCACTGATACAACTTGCACGAGACATTATTTTCATTGTATCAATAGAAGCTTTATTGCACTGCATCTTCTTTGTTTGTTTCAGTTCATTTTCCAATTCCAAATCTGGCTATGAAGTTGAAGGATAATAGATATCTGGATTAGCCATCAGCTTTAAAACACAGAAGTCATGTCCAATTTGAGAGATCCTGAACAAGTAGCGTTCTTGGTCCTCAGGAGGAAGTTGGAATTTGGAAGCCTTAATTATTTTGCTTGTTTTTCATTTTACTTTCAAATACAATTGCAGCTAGCTAAAGAACAAATTCAATATATGCTATGAATCTCACCCATATGTTAATTGTTCAAGTGAGATAAATGGTAATGCTCCATGTTTTAATAAGTCTGTTTATTCAAAGATATTGTGTAAGAGGCAGAGAACATAATCCCAGGTGCCTTGCATCTCCTCATTACTCTGCTACCGGATAAAGGGTGATTGCGAACCAACCCGGCCTATGTTTCATTTTCATCAAAATAGATTTTGATGCCTCTGAACCATTTATCAGACTGCCTGGCAGAGAAGAATGATTCTTTTGTTGTTATTATATCATTTGAGAAGAAAATAACATTGAGGCAGAATCCCAGGTTGTAGATTAGTATGTGGCAAAGGCCAAACTCAATATTAAGGGCTCTGAAGCAAAAAGTGGATGTCCCAGTGTGAACAGGCTGCACTGGGCAGTGACAACCTCTGACTGTGGAATGTAAGCCAGCCAGGGCCAGAACTGTCTCATTAGTCACACCAGTCAAGGGTCGGCAGTGGGTCCTTACAGAACTGAAATGAAAACTTCGTCCAGCAGAGTGTCTCCAGTACATTACATGCACTCAACAAATACCTGCTGAATAAGTGAACTACCCCGAAATCCATTGAGTATTCATAATTCATTTTGTGTGTTGTACACATATTAATCCTTATTCAGGGTATGTGTTTTAAAATGTACTGTGGATTTATTTTAATCAGGAACAGTAGGACACGACACAGAAATGACTGTCATGAAGGAAGCAATTCTTATGTTGCAGATCCCTAGACACAGGAGTCACACCACACCATGCAGGGCCAAATGGAGAAGGAGTGGGATCAGTCAGTGGCAGAAAGATTGAAGGGAAAGCATGAGTGACAACCTTTATTGTGGGTACCAAAAAAAAAAAAAAATAGAATGAATAACACATACTATTCGATCACACCACAGAGTGACTTTTCAATAACAACTTCATTAAACATTTAAAAATAAACAGTGTGGCTGGGTGCAGCTGGTCATGCGTGTAATTCCAGCACTTTGGGAGGCCGAAGTAGTTGGATCACTTGAGCCCAGGGATTCGAGACCAGCCTGTGCAACATGGTAAAATCCTATCTCTATGAAAAATACAAAAATTAGCCAGGTATGGTGGTGTGCGCCTGTAGTCCCAGCTACTCGGGAGGCCGAGGTGGGAGGATAACTTGAGCCCAGGAGGCCAAGGCTGCAGTAAGCCGTGATCACACCACTGCATTACAGCCTGGGTGACAGAGCAACACCCTTTCTCAAAAATAAAGTAAAATAAAAAATAAAATATAATAAAACAACTAAGAGTGTAGTTGGATTGTTTGTAACACAAAAGACAAATGCTTGAGGGCATGGATACCCTCTTCTCCATGATGTGATTATTTCACATTGTATGCCTGTATCGAAACATCTCATGTATCCACAGACATATACAGCTTCTATGCACCCATAAAATTTTTTAAAAATAAGAATGTAAAAACAGTAAGATTTTTACAAACAGCCTTTATTGTAGTTTTTACAGGAAAAAAGGGGGCAAGAAAGGGTAAGCATGCTTAAGATTGGCTGGTTTGAGTAATTTCAGCAGGCTCTGAGGTGTAAGGGCTATTCTGAGTTGTCTCCTGTCTCTAGGAATTAGCTGACCTTGGGAGGGACAATCTCTGCCCAATCAGTAAGACCCCAGATGCCAGAGCATTAAAAATACAGAGCATTTAAAAATGTAGTTAATACACTGTGGGTTCAGGCATTCTCATACTTCTTTTACTTCTTTTCCCTCTCTTCTTCTTTGTTCAGCTAGGGTGGACCTTACTAATCAAGATTCAGAAGTCAGCCGGGAGCAGTGGCTCACACCTGCCATACTAGCACTTTGGGAGGCCGAGGCAGGTGGATAGCTTGCACCCAGGAGTTGAGACCAGCCTAGGCAATATGGCAAAACCCCATCCCTATGAAAAATACAAAAATTAGCCGGGTGTGGTGGCGCATGCCTGTAGTCCTAGCTACTCAGGAGGCTGCGTGAGAGGATTGCAGCGAGAGGATTGCCTGAGCCCAGGAGGTCGAGGCTCGCAGTGAGGCGAGATTGCGCCACTGCACTCCAGCCTGAGTGAAAGAGTGAGGCTCTGTTTCAAAAAAAAAAAAAAAAAAAAAAGCATTCAGAAGCCCAAAGAGGCAACACTTAAGTAGTTTTTGAGTCATTGAGTCATTTCTATCTGGGTAGGCTAGACAATACACTTGTGCAATTCAAGTTCTAAGTTTATCTTTGGGTTTAGGTTGTATTTTCAGCCATTTTATTCACTGCCATAGCATGGTAAGGTTGGCAGTTACTGAATAAGGTAACTTTTTTACGTTGCATGGATAAGATGGATTATTTAAAAGAGTGTTGAATATTTGCCTTAATTCCACAATTTAATGTATATATAAACACAGAATTGTGTGTGTTTGTGAAATACACAGCATAGGTCCTATGAGGCAACACAAGAACTGTGATTAGGAGTCTGCCAGTTCAATTTTTAATCCTAGCTACAACCCTTGGTAGCTATGTGACTTTAGACTGGCTATTCAGTTTCTCCAAGTCCCTGTTTTCTCGCCTATGAGATGGAGTTGACAATAATAGTACCCATCAAACAATTCATTGTAAGAGATAAACATAAAGTTGAAAAAATGCTTAGAAAGTGCCTGGCATATAAAATGATCAATAGATGAACCTATTGTTATACTTTAGTGATTCTCATAAAGTGTATATATGGACTGACTGTGAGATCAGTTTTGCTATAAAGGCAAAAGTTGCTCATGGAATTGATTCTGTTGGATGTACATTGTGTGTGTAAACTAAAAATAAAATTCTAAGTCCCACTGACTAAACAGACCTCCTCTTAACCAAGGGGACCCCAGAGTAACCTTGAAAACTAAGTTGTCACTCATGGTGAGGTGAGAGGTCAGACATGCCTCCTTATATCCTCTCCCTCACTAACCAGGATCAGGCTTTCTTCCCTAAGGCCTAAAGAGAAACCAGCCCTTTCAAAAGACTCCACCACTGACATCAACCAACTGCCTGACACTGCCCCTCCTTTTTTGCCTAATAAGAGACTACCAAGCATGGAGTGGTTCTTGTCAGTCTGTGGAGGAGGTACTGTAAAGGTTTTTGTGTCCTCTGCTTCACCCTTTTTTTTCCTCTGGGACAAAGAGCCTCACTCTGTTGCCCAGGCTAGGGTGCAGTGGCATGATCATAGCTCATTGCAGCCTCAAACTCCTGGGCTCAAGCAATCCTCCCACCTTGGCCTCCAGAGTAGCTGGGATGACAGGCTCAAGCCACCATGCCCAACTAACTTTTTCTTATTTTTCATAGAGACAGAGTCTCACTATGTTGCCCAGGCTGGTATCAAAATCTTGGCCCAAGTGATCCTCCTGCTTTGGCTTCCCAATGTGCTGAAATTACAGGCATGAGCCACCCCATCTGGCCTCTGCTTCATCTTTTGACATCAGAGGGCTGAAAACTGCATTCTGGGATCATGCTAACACCGCCATTTTTTGTACCTGGGACTCATGAAGGGGCATGAAGCTCAAATGCTCACGCACATGTTTCTCCTTTCATAAGTATGCATGAGTCCTCCTCTGGCTTATTAAATATGTATTATATATTTACCATCCTGCCCAGCATCAATTCCTATTCCCTTTGCCCCTTCCTCAAAGTGTCTGTTTCTGGCTTCTGGCCAGAGGCTATATTTCCTCGCCTGTCATAATGGCCATCCTACAGGCTGGAACTCTTTATGAGAAATAAAGCTCTCCTTTCCAAATTTAAGAACCTCATCATTCTTCAGTTGACAACTGTATTTGCCACAGCAATTGCAGGAGAGTAGAATGAGATCATCAGCAACAGATATAATTTTTAAAAGAGAGAAAATTGGGAGAGGGACATAGATTGCATTCTTCTGACTTATTAAACTTTTTTCATTTAAAAGTTTTGAAATGTCTAATTTTTCATCATCAACAACCTCTTCTTAAAGAAAAGTCTGGTTAATTCCCTGAATAATTTCTGAAATAGCAGAGTTCTAAACTCTAACTTTTCAAATGCACAATAAGAGAACTTATTGTTTCTCCCTGTGTATCACACCCACTGGGTTAGTCACAAATAGCTATATTAAGGATGTTTTTCACATTTTTTAAACACTAGCAATTTGGACCCACCCAGTTCAGCTTTTTAAATGCAACCTGACTTAAAAAAAATTGTTTTTAATCCCACATAAGAAAAATAAGAAACCCGTAACACTCGGAAGATGTGCAAAATAATATATGATATCCTGCTTTTAAGAGCAGCAAAAGTGCACCAGAGAGTATAAAGTGGAATTGAAGTCTATTATTATAAAGCTCTTTTACTGTGATTCAGTGTAATGCCTAATTCCATTAGTGCTCTACAAAGAACAACATGCACAAATGTACCCTTTTAGTTGCAGATAACAAATGAAGTTTTAAAGTGGCCTAACGAGTTAAAGGGACCTCAACATTATATTAATTGAGTCAGTTAGTCAATTTCTTTGTTTCTTTTTTTTTTTTTTCTTTGAGACTGAGTCTTGCTCTTTCACCCAGACTGGAGTGCAATGGCGCGATCTCAGCTGACTGCAAGCTCTGCCTCCCGGGTTCACGCCATTCTCCTGCCTCAGCCTCTCTAGTAGCTGGGACTACAGGCGCCTGCCACCATGCCCGGCTAATTTTTTTGTATTTTTTTTAGTAGAGACGGGGTTTCACCGTATTGGCCAGGATGGTCTTGATATCCTGACCTCGTGATCCGCCCGCCTCGGCCTCCCAAAGTGCTGGGATTACAGGTGTGAGCCACCGCGCCCGGCCCAATTAGTCAATTTCTTTAGTCTCTTGTGAATGGCCCTCAGACGAAAGTAAAATGAGGATGAACTTGGGTAAGTCTGGGTGGAGAAGCCGGCTTGGGTGGATTTGGGGTAAAAAGTGTTTTCCCCACTGAATTTCTCTGTTGTGCTTCTATATCTCAGCACTGTGAGCCAGCCTAAAGGCTCCTTCCAGAACACACAGCTTACTGCTGCCATTTACCCACTTTTTTCAAAATGTCTAGGAAAGTCTTGTAGAGAGATACAAGCACTGAAAGCTGGCAACCTCTAGTTCCAACTAGGCAATTCATTAACTCAATAAGTATTTTGAAAGTGGCCAGAATGGCCACACTCACCTATGCTGGGAGCTGGGATATAGCAATGAATAAGAAAGACAAGGTTCTGCCTTCATGGTGTTAAACAACTAAAATCATACAATTGATTGTTTCATAGTTATTTTGTGGATCTCCCCTTGAACTGTGGGGTACAGTTCAGAGCAGTAGAGAAGAAGCAGAAGCTGTTCACAGAAGTGATAGAATGTGAATGAGGGACAACCAGTAGTATTTGCCTATCACTGGGAGACAGCCTGCATTCAGCCAAGGGAGAGGGAGAAGGAGGAGGAAGCAGAGAGAAGGAAGAGGGAGAGGAAGAGGGGGAGAAGAGAGAGAGAAAGAGGAAAAGAAAGAATAAAAAAAGAGCCAGGTGCAATGGTTCACACCTATAATCCCAACACTTTGGGAGGCTGAGGCAGGCTGATCACGAGGTCAAGAGATTGAGACTATCCTGGCCAACATGGTGAAATCCTGTCTCTACTAAAAATACAAAAATCAGCTGGGCATGGTGGCGTGTATCCGTAGTCCCAGCTACTTGGGAGGCTAAGGCAGGAGAATCGCTTGAACCCTGGAGGCGAACGTTGCAGAGAGCCGAGATCACACCATTGCACTACAGCCTGGTGACAGAGTGAGACTCCATCTCAAAAAAAAAGAAAGAAGGAAGGAAGGAGAGAAAGGGAAAAGGAAAGAGAAGAAATAAGGAAGAAGGTAGAAAGAAGGGGAAGAGGAAGGAAGGAAGTGGGGAGGGCCCCTCCCAAACCTCAGTTGAATTTCTGGATCACATTGTTGTAGAATCAACACCATCCTTGCATTTCCAGTTTAAGACAGTAAGTTCCTCTCATGTATAGATAGATAGTAGTTTGTATTGGTTTCTGTTATTTGCAGCTGAAAGGGTCCTGGCTAACTAATATAGCTTTTAAAGTATTGATATATATTTGAGTATCTTCATCAAAGGAGTAAAAAAAATTGCAGTGTTTCAGAAGGGAAACAGGTAATGGCTACATGAGATTTAATCATGGGTTTGTTGAATGTAAGAGTTGGAAGGGATTTACTTGAACAAATCTTCCAATAAAGCAGAAATAACCCACTGATCACTTCCGACAGTGGCAAAGTAGTCTCTAAATCAGCGGTTCTTAATAGTGGTGGCACTGGCCCTGGGAGACATTTGGGGAAGTATGGGAGCACTTTTGGCTTGTCTTGGCTTGTGGGGGCTTCTGCCATGAGGGACAGCCAGGGCTGCTAGGCATGCTGCAATATCTGGGAGTCCCACATAATAACTAATCGTCCTTCATCCTGCAAGACTTTTGAATGTTCAACAGGATGTTCCCGTGGGTTAAAGGGCTGTTTATCTGGACCCACAGACTAACTCTGCATTTCATATTAAGCACAAAATATTTTTGCAAGCTTTCATTATACAGTTAGTTTTGCAAGTACTACGGCTACCATGTAACTTAAGGGAAAATTGTACTTTGTTTTACTCAGAATTTCATCTAGAGTTAGTTCCTGGCTGAGCGCAGTGGCTCATGCCTGTAATCCCAGCACTTTGGGAGGCCCAGGTGGGCAGATCACATGAGGTTGGGAGTTCAAGACCAACCTGGCCAACATGGTGAAAGTTGGTCTCTACTAAAACAAAAATGAGCTTAGTGTGGTGGTGCATGCCTGTAGTCCCAGCTATGCAGGAGGCTGAGGCAGGACAATCACTTGAACAGGGGAGGCAGAGGTTGTAGTGAGCCAAGATCATGCCACTGTACTCCAGCATGGGTGACAAAGTGAGACTCTGTCTCAAAAAAAAAAAAAAAGTTTCCACACTGGAAAGTCACATCACTCACAGCAACAGCAGCCATGGTATTTGAGTCCCTAGTTCAATACATTCATATCAGTGTGCATTTGCAGCTGCTGTATTCCTGTGACTTGATGGGCTCTGTCTTTTATAATCATGCTCTAGTATTTACATACTGACTTTCATGACCTTTACTCTTTGGAAGGTGCAGATCAGTTCTTTTGGTCGAATGTTCTTCAATTTATGTTTGTCTCACACATTGTTGTAACTAGATCCAGCAATACCACAAACGTGCTGCCATGTTCTTCTTAGTATATCATATCAGGTGGCACATGATGTCAATTTGTCGCATTTCTGGTGATGTTGAGTTTTACGACTTAGATAAGATGATACTGGACAGGTTTCTCCACTGTAAAATTATTTACCACATTTTTGGTACTTCCATTAGTATGAGCATCCATTTATGATTTTTGTCTGAAAGAATTATTCTTACCTACCTTACAATTATTCTTGAACTGTGATTCTTACCAAATGATGATTTCTATGTGCATTATTCCTTCTACATTTACTAGTTGACATTACTTATTTGTTTATATCGATATTGGCTCATGGGTTCCTATTTTATTCAGTTAGTTTTAATCCATTATAATCATTAACTAAAATTTAGCTGTTCAAATTTCCAGATTTGGCCAATACGAGCTCCTTCAGGCTGGTTCTTGTATTCATTCAATAGTTTTCATTGAACGCTTCTTACTTTCTGATACAAGTGTTCTAGGCTCATCTAGAATGTTTCCCTCCAGTGGTCTTGAATCATCCCAATTTCCAAGGAGATGATTCCTTCAGAGGAAAATGGTATTTAGAAACCAAAATCTGGGTACCAAATATGTTCATTGCTACTGGGATATTATTGCTTCTAGTCCCTTTCAGCAGATAGAGCTATGAAATTTATGTATGCATACATACACACATGCATACACATGTATGTATGCATACATACACACATGCATACACATGTATGTATGTATGTGTGTATGTATGTATACATACACCTCCAATTCCAGTACAACTGCACAGGGTTAATTCTAACTTTCTCCACTTTGATATTTGTACCTACTTTCTCCAACAGTGAGAAATCTGCCTTCCATTATCCCCACCATGTTCACATAATCTCCCAGTATGTAACCAATTTCCAGTCACATGGATCATCTCTTCTTCCTGGCTCACTCCACACCTGCTGGTCAAGTGGGTCCAGTTGGCTTGCTCTGGTCATACTGAACCAACACCATCCTCAACCTTGGACCATGCCCAGATCCCAAGTAGCTATAATCTAAAGGCTGAATTTGATAGATCGCTTTTAATAGTCTTTATTTTAGCTATTTTAAGTAATTATTTTGAATTTTGATTATGTTATCCACTGCATTCACTGCCCCTCCTAGTTTGGAGCTATCAAAACATTTAATAAATTTGTATTCAAGTTGTTGATCAAATCTTGAAGACAACTGGAATTAATTCCTGATGGAATTAATACATTAATATACACTTTTTGTATGTCATTGTTCAACTGGCTCCAAACTTATATTTAATGATTACCTGATCTGGCATTTATTCATTGTGACCATAAGAATATCTGGAGATGTGCTTTCTAATACTGTGCCAAAATTAAATTACATTCTGTCTATGCATAGTAACCTTATAAAAAATATTATGTCGGTTTGACCTAAGATGTTATTAATGAATCTATGCTGGCTTCTACTACTCATTGCTTTCTTATGAGAGGGGTTAAGTAACTTGCTCACAGTGTAGTTAGTAAGTGAAGATCTGAAATTTGAACCCAGGCTGATATATCGCTAAAACCTTGCCCTTTCCACAGTCCCTCCTTCTGTTTTCATTGGGATGGGAAAAGGTCCTCCTTTTTCTGTTTTTATTTCATGCCAATTTAATGAGATATTTTCAGAGTGCAGGTCTTGGCCTGTAGGCATGCTCAAGGGCACTGCTTCAGTTCCCTGGGGGTATACAAGCAGCCATTCTTTTTCTTTTCTTTCTTTTTCTATTTTTTTTTTTTTAATTTAATGAGACAGTGTCTTGCTTTGTCGCCCAGGCTGGAGTGCAATGGTGCGATCATGGCTCATTGTAACCTAGAACTCCTGGGCTCAAATGACCCTCCCCAAGCAACCATTCTTAACAGCTTCTTGAACCCTGTACCAAGATGTCCTGCTGAATTGCTCATTTGATGTACAGATTGAAACCTAAACTAGAAAGGCAGCTGTGAGTCTCTTTACGAGCAAAGCATTTCTAAAAGACGATTATGACAGTAAATTATTTGTCCATGTGAAATATTTACTTAACATTCTTTTACCTCTCAGAATATCAATATTTCAAATATTAAGGAGTTCAGCACAATTTTTTAGTTCGAAGGAGAGTTCAAAATTTGTCTTTGTTTTCTCCTTTTTAAACACCTTTAATCTGAGGCACATTAAAGCATAGAAATGCCACAGAAGTCACTTAAGACATACCCATGTACTTGATAAAGATGTCTATGCTAGACTTAAACAAGAGAAGAGAAAAACAAAAATCTCCTTAAGTAGAAGAGTTGTCCACTGAGGCTGTTTTGCTGGATTTCATAGAACGTTGTAAGTGCAAACATCACATTCTTGAGGTTGTGGTCGTGTTGAAGGGGTAAGTTCAGAGGAAGAGGAAAGATTCTGAACAAAGAAGACTGAAGCTGACAAGCAGGGAGAAAAACCCCCACAGAGGAGTCTGTACATTCAAGAGAAGTGGTGGGTGTCCTCACTGGAATACTTAGAGACGCACTGCACAAAATAACAGAGGCGCTTCTGTGGGGACCATCACAAACTGGCAGCCGCTCAGAAAAGTTCGCCCACCAGACTCAGCTGCTTAGGGATATCTGACTGTCTGAGCTCCTGCAGTCAGGGCTGGCTGGCTGCTGTCTCTCAGGAAAATGGCCCGTGGGTCCCTAAGTCCTCATGGTGCACAGGATGCTACCGATGTGATGCATCTGAGGCTGAGCACACATGAGAGCCCTTGAAAAGAAGCCTGCCAGGCCATTCATTTCACTTCATCCATACAAATACATTGTTTCTCCACTAAATCTTCATGCGAAACTAACAGTCCCATCCCGGTGTCATCCAATCAATCTAGATATTTTCTAGTGGTTTTATTTAGTGTTCAGAAAACAATGTTGCCAAGATTGCTGGTTGCTCCCTCCCCCGATCTATTCTCCATTCCTTCTGTAGAAATTGCAGCGCGATGCTGAACTGGACACAAAGCTGCCTGGAATAAAGCTGCATTGTCCAGCTTTTCTCTCTGCTGCGAACAGCAATGGCAATAAGTTCTGGCCAGTGACTTATAAGTAGAAGTGTTATTGGACAGCTTCCAGGAAAACATCCTCAAGACACCATGTGTGTGCCCATTGCCTGTTCCTGGGAACATGGATATGATGGCTGATGCTTTAACCATCACATTGCACCATGAGGACGGAGGCCACAGCCTGGGGTTGGAAGACAAGAGAGCTAGAAAGAGCTTCTTCCTGAGGCCTTCTTAAAGCAAAACAACCATCCCAACCCTTGATTACCAACCTTCAGGCGTCCATGAAGGCAGAAATAAACTGTTATTTGGTGAAGGCTTCTTTCACCTGCAGCCAATGTTAATCCAACCTGATATTAATACAAATCAATATAAATATTAGTATTAGTATTAAAAATATAAGAAAGAAGTCACTAACCATCCACTGCATACCAGTGCTTTAGCGTTTTCTTTTTATTACACATCCTGTCAATTCTGCTCTGAAATGCTGGCCTGCAGTTTAAGGAAATTGTCAGATTGCCAACCTGTCTATCTGAATATCAATTATTAGTCTGTTTCTGCACTGCTATAAAGAACTACCCGAGACTGGGTAATTTATAAAGAGAAGAGGTTTTGTTGGCTTATGGTTCCACAGGCTGTATAGGAAGCATGGCAGGGGAGGCCTCAGGAAACTTTCAGTCGTAGTGGAAAGCCAAGGGAAGCAGGCACATCTGACATGGCTGGAGCAGGAGAGAAGAGAGAATGGGGAGGTGCTACACACTTTTAAACAACCAGATCATGTGACAACACACTTATTATCATGAGAACAGCACCAAAACGGACGCCCACCCCCATGATCCAATCACCTCCCACCAGGCCCAACCACCAACATTGGGGATTACAACTAGACGTGAGATTTGGGTGGGGACACAGACCCAAACCATATCAATCAACTTAGAAGAAAATGTATCTAATTGAAAATACAGCCAATAATATGAACATTATGGTGCCAAGCAGAGCAGACAACAGCTTGTATGTATATTTATTTTTAAGTTTCTTTAGAACATTGAAGGAGCAAAAGAGTTTCTAAAACTGAAGGCTCTGGATCCCTCATTCTCTGCTTCTCCAAAGATCCTCAAATGTATGAGATTAAAACTTGAGAGAGTAATAAGATGGGAGTCATCAATATATAGGTGGCAAAGGAAGCAAAGGCCTGAATACAATTATGCAAGAAGAGAGGATGGTGAGAAGAGGGTCTCTGAGAGTACTGCAGAAAGTGCATTTATTTTTCAGATGGAGTCTCACTCTGTCGCTCAGGCTGGAGTGCAGTGGCATCGTGATCTCAGCTTACTGCAACCTCCACCTCCCAGGTTCAGGCGATTCTCGTGCCTCAGCCTCCCAAGTAGTTGGTATTACAGGCATGTGCCACCATGCCCGGCTAATTTTTGTATTTTTAGTAGAGACAGGGTTTCACCATGTTGACCAGGCTGGTCTTGAACTCCTAATCTCAAGTGATCTGCCCACGTCTGCCTCCCAAAGTGCTGGGATTACAGGCGTAAGCCACCTTGCCAGGCCAAGAAAGCTCACATTTAAGTGATATTAGATACATCCTTGGATATATCTCTGCACACAAACTAATTTGGCTGGCTTTTGTTTGCATTCCTTGGCAAAGTCAGTTGTAAAGTCAGTTGTTTGATTAGACTTTCCAAGTCCTTTGAAGTAAATTAATACTTGTGTGCAAGCCCAATCTATGTTGGAGAAAAGCAAAACTAGGAAAGCAGCATTTTTTGGAAGGGAAAACCTTCTTTATGTCAGGCTCCACAGTCCTGCCAGAGTCCTTCTTTAGGCGCATATGGGAAAAGGAAGGGAATCACTCACTCCAATCTTAACCCTGGCTTGAATCTTCACATTGGCCTTGACCTGGGAAGGTATTATCATCTAAGCCACTTTTTCATTTTATCTAGAATTTGTCACTTACACATGAAGAGAGGCTGGAAAATGGGAGGGAATAAAGTTCCTGAGAAACTGACCTGCCGTTTTGGAGCTAGAATCAGAATGGAAATTTGGAACTTGGAAGACTTTCTGTTTTTTTTTCCCTCTGTTTGTGTTTTCTATAATTATTTCCTTTTTGTGAATACGTGGTATTGTGTAAAGTTCTCTATTCGTGTAAAGACAGTTTCTTCTATTTATTTCTGTTTCTCAGTGCCTGGCATTATTGCTTGCTAAATATATTTCACCATTTACTCCAGGCTGAAGCATTGACACCATTTTGTGGCTTCCCCACATCCAACTCCAAGCTGCACATTTCACAGATAAATCACTGTAATTAATCACGCTCTTGAAAAGGAACAGGAGGTGTAAAAGCCTAACTAATGTGCACCTTTAGCCCACTCCAATGACGCTTTGGAAACCGACTGCTGGAACCCTTAACTTTGGCTCTGTATTTCCAGACCCTCTAGCAGTATGAGATCATTGAGATTGTGGAATGAGCTGGGAAATTTTATTTTTCAAAAGCAACCAACCATACCTGTATATTTGTAAGGATTTTTATGGAGTCCTGCAATGTCAATCCTTAGGCTTGGCTAGTTCATCAACAAACTCAGAAACAAACTGAAAACTAGAGGTTTGGAATTCAGACAGAACTTTCAAAGCCAGGGCTAGAGATGTTTGTATTAGGTTGCTTTGGTTTATTTTTAGAAGGCAACTGTTTTCTCACGAGCAATTTTCTTAGGTAGCTTAAAATACAATCATAGCCACAAATTTGAATCCTCTTTCCTTGAAAAAAGGGGGGAAAAAGAAAAGGAAGATTGCTAAAAATTATTTCCTATTCTAGTATGAGGTAGAAAGGCTTTCTAATTTTTTTTTTCCTCAGGTAGATGAACAAAAAATGCCCCACATAAGTAACTTGAATTGACTTTGTAAGGATAAAGGCAATCCCTGTTTATGCTTAGGAAATGTATCGCATTGGGACCTTAATGTTGAGTACAACCTCTTACTCCACCATAGTTGCCAAGTTTTGCT
The DNA here is from genome assembly GCF_029281585.2 of Gorilla gorilla gorilla. Taxonomy (NCBI): domain Eukaryota; kingdom Metazoa; phylum Chordata; class Mammalia; order Primates; family Hominidae; genus Gorilla; species Gorilla gorilla. The sequence continues at coordinate 168,376,451 of NC_073229.2, forward strand.
AATTTTTTTTTCTGCTGCAAAAGTTTATTGTTTCATTGCCGGGGAGCACCTCCCAGGCCCTGGGGAAAAAGCCTTGGTTCTCACAAGTGGTTCATATTTTAATCCACTTTATTCCTGCCCTTTCTATTTTAAATGTTTTCAAAATGAAATCTCCAAATTGCATTCTATACAAGGAAATCTTGGTGGAAAATACTGGGGTATAACTCATTCTCACATAAGCAATTGTTTTAGATAATTTAAAAAAAATCCTTCTTTCTCACAAGAAGAAGCTGAGAAAACAATTTCAAGAATTCCCACTCACTGAAAGCCAGTTTTCTGAAAGCTAATTTATAGAATAACCTGACATATCAAATTTACATGAATTTACAAAATTTGCTAATAGCGAATTTAATAAGAACGTTAAATTCACTGTGGGCTTTCACAAAATGTTCAACTTTTCAAAATTTCAGCATCTCCTATGGGAATCCTTTAGTCCATATTTTCTTCTTAATATAGAAGATCATTTTAGCTAAATTCTGATTTACTTTTAGATGGTCTTAAACCTAAAATTTAAAGCTGATAGAACTATGAAAATATTCCTGATAGGGCTAATAAATATGTAAGTAAAATTGATAAACCTGATAAGTTGGTCATTTGGTAAATTTGCTTGGTGTAAACTTGATGGGTGGTGACTGAACAAGACTTTGCCCCATTATATGGCGTAGTGTGTACACTGCATAAATCCAGGGGCACGATTTACACAGAGTATAATATGAATAGAGCCCCCTGGAGTTGTGCAACACAGAGGCCCTAGACTTAACTTGGATCATAAGATGTCTGGCCCCAGCCAAGTGGCATGTTGTGAGCTCTATTAACTAAACTAACAATTCCAATTTAATTTGAAGGAGCACACAGATCCTAGGAGTTCATACAAAGAGGATGAAGGAGAGTCAGCAGCACAGCTTATAGGGTATGTGCTACAGACTGAATGTTTGTGTACCCACCCTAATTCATATGTTAAATCCTAATACCCAATGTGATATTTGGAGATGAGGCCTTTGGGAGGTGATTAGGTCATGAGGGTGTAGTCCTCATAAATGGGATTAATACCTTTATAAAAGAGGTCCCTGAGAGCTCCGTTGCCCTTTCTACTGTTTAAGGATCCAGCAAGAAGACAGCTATCTATGAATTAAGAAGTAGGTCCTCACCAGACACGAAATCTGCTGGTGCCTGTATCTTGAGTTTCCCAGCCTCCAGAACTGTGAGAAATAAATGTCTGCTGGTTATAAGCCATGCAATTTACAGTATTTTAAAACAGCAGCCTGAATGGAACAAAGCAGTATGTTAGAATCATCTGGGGGTTTTAAAGATCTTCATATTCAGGTTGTTCCCCAGACCAATTAAATGAGACTCTTCTGGTGGGGTCCAGGCGTGAACATTTTAAAAAACCTTCTTAAGTGATTGCAATATGCAACTGTTCTATAATAAAGGATTTGGCTGGCATTTGTCTCCAGTTCCTGAGAGGGAGATTTTAAAATTCTTAGAATTCCCTCCAGTGATAGTAGTGTCTTTGTTATTCATGGTGGCCCCTTGGACCACACCTGAGTTTACACTAAGGCAATGACTCAAAATGGGAACTAGGCATGCTGGGAAGACCAGTCATGTGATTAGAGGGTTGGGTCTTTGAACAACAGTGATATTAGCCCAACCTCCAGGGTGGGGAAGGGGGCTGGAGACTCAGTTCAGTCATGTGGCCAATGATTCAATCAATCATGTCTACATAATGAGACCTCAATTAAAACTCTGGGCAGTAAGGCTTGGGGGAGCTTCCTGTGCAGGGATAGTGACGTATCCTGACTCCTTGGGGAGATGGCATGGAAGTTCTGCATTTGGGACCCTCCTAGATCCCACCTTATGTGTATTGTCATTTGGCTGGTCCCAATTTGTGTCACTTGCAATAGAACTGCAATCATAAGAATAGTACTTTCTTGAATTCTCTGAGTCATTCTGGCAAATCATTGAACCTGAAAAGGTAGTAGGAACTCCCAAATTTGTAGCCAGTTGGTCAGAAGTGCAGGTGACCTGGGGACTCCTGAACTTGCAGCCGGCATCTGAAATGAGGGCAGTCTTATCGAGGACTTCCTGTAAACCTGTGGATTCTGATGCTAACTGTGGGTGATTAGCATTAGAACTGAATTGCTGCATCACAGCAACCAAGTTTGAGAACCACTATTCTAGGAAAAGGTGGTTCAGAGCATCCAATGAGTGCCGCAATCAAAAGATCCATCCAGGATCAGAGCGGGGATTTCACTGGGGTCCAGCTAGAATGGGGGTTTATGAAAGGAGGTAGAGCGCAGACAGAATGAGGCACAGTGTCTTGGCCTCAAAGTCTCATATGGGAATAAGAATAGAAATTATGACCAGGACAAAAGGTCAGTGCCTATATATTGCAGGACACTATAGCTCAGCACTCAGATATGCTCCATTGTTCCAGAAGCAGAGGACTTAGATACAGAGCCAAAGGCTCTTTCTAGCATCGACGCCACCAAAAGTCATTAGAAGGAAGCTCTCTGTTTAACCAGGATGGGTCTTATGACTAGAGTGAAATTGAACTGGCTAGTGCTAGAATTTTCATTGATATAGCTGGATGGTCTGGTGCCAATAAGTACAAGATTTAAAGAATTTAAATTCTTCCAATGAGTGGGTTCTTAAATAAAATATGCTGAACATATTATACTTTTAATATATTTTGGTGTCTTGGATGTCTTTATATGAAGATTGAATGAAACGTTCTTTTCAAAATTGGATTGTCACCAAGAAAGGTGAGCTGACCCTAAGGCCCAGGAGACCCCTCACCCCTTCCATTGCGAGAAGACACAGAGAGAAACTGTCCATGAGCTAGAAAGCAGGTGTGTGGCCTTGATCTTGGACTTCCCAGCTTCCAGACCTGTGGGAAATAAATTTCTGTTTTTTATAAGCCACACAGTTTATGGTATTTTTGTTATAGCAGAAGGAATAGACTAAGACACACATTTAAAATGCCTAATGTTCTAAAGTTCTGTAAGACGTGTGATGTCCATCTCCACCATGGGGTTATACATGCCTGCTCTGTGACCAGCCTTCACCTTGCTGCATGGGATTGGTTAAGCCCTGAAATGCTTGCCTCTGCAACTGTCTGTTTTCTTTGCTTTCTTTATTGATGAACGTTCTCTGCTGATGGATTCTTCTTTCTTTCTCCCTTTCTTCCTCTCTCTCTTTATTGCTTCCTTCCTTTCTCTCTATCTCTCTCTCTTTCTTTCTTTTCTCTTTTGAGGTGGGGTCTCACTCTTGTCACTCAGGCTGGAGTGCAGTGGCACAATCACAGCTCACTGCAGCCTCAACTTCCAGGGCTCCGGTGATACTCTCACCTCAGCCTCCTAAGTAGCTGGAACTACAGGCATGTGCCACCATGCCAGGCTAATTTTTTGTATTTTTAATAGAGATGGGGTTTCGCTATGTTGCCCAGGCTGGTCTGAAACTCCCGAGTTTAAGTGATTCTTCTACCTTGGCCTCCTTAAGTGCTGGGATTATAGGCGTAAACTATGGCACTCAGCCTGATTCTTCATTCTTTACATGTCATTAACTTTAATCAGGTTACTGCCAAATAAGGCCTGAGAGTAATTCTGTCTCTTTATCAAGGTGACTTTACACAGCTCTCCTCTGGTTTGTTATGTAGTGGGTTTATGTGTGACTCTCAGAGAATAATTTTTAAAATTATCATTATTGTTTCTTCTGGTATGAAAATATTTTTACTTGTAAAATACAGAAAAACATAAAGTATAAAAATCATTCATAATTCCACCACCTAGTTGGAACTTAATTATGTTTTGTTAGGCCAGGTGTGGTAGATCATGCCTGTAATCCCAGCATTTTGGGAAGCCAAGCAGGAGAATCACTTGAGGCCAGGAATTCAAGACCAGCCTGAGAAATATAGCAAGATCTCATCTCCACAAAAAATGTAAAAGTTAGCTGGGTGTAGTGGCTTGCACCTGGTGATCTAGCTACTCAGGAGGCTGAGGCAGGAGGATTGCTTGAGCCCAGGAGTTTGAGGCTGCACTAAGCTATGATCATGCCACTGCACTCTAGCCTGAGCAACAGAGAGACCCTGCCTCAAAAAAAAAACTATATTTTCTTTACTTATAAAGTTTGTTTCTAGGTGGCTGTAAGCATTCTGCTTTTAAAAACAACTTTAACAAGATATTATTTACATACCATAAAATCTACCTATTTTAAGTATACAATTCAGGCCAGGGGCAGTGGCTCACACCTGTAATCCCAGCACTTTGGGGGACCGAGGCAAGCGGGTCACTTGAGGTCAGGAGTTGGAGATCACCCTGGCCAACATGGTGAAACCCCATCTCTACCAAAATACAAAAATTAGCTAGGTGTGATGTCCCATGCCTGTAATCCCAGCGATTTGGGAGGTTGAGGCAGGAGAATCGCTTGAATCCAGGAGGCGGAGTTTGCAGTGAGCTGAGATCATGCCACTGCACTCCAGCCTGGGCAGTAGAGCATAACTCTGTTTCAAAAAAACAAAAACAAAAAACACTCACTGACTCATATTATATATTTATTTATTTATTTATTTATTTATTTTTTTGAGACCGCAGTCTCACTCTGTCACCCACTGGATTGCAGTGGCACAGTGTCAGCTCACTGAAACCTCCACCTCCTGAATTGAAGCGATTTTCCTGCCTCAGCCTCCTGAGTAGTTGGAATTACAGGTGTGCACCGTCAGGCCTGGCTAATTTTTGTATTTTTTGATTTTTTATTGTTGTCATTTTTGTTTCGTTTTGTTTGAGACAGAGTTTGACTCTTGTTGCCCAGGCTGGAGTGCAATGGCATGATCTCAGCTCACTGCAACCTCTGCCTCCTGGGTTCAAGCGATTCTCCTGCCTCAGCCTCCCAAGTAGCTGGGATTATAGGTGTGTGCCACCACACCCAGCTAATTTTGTATTTTCAGTAGAGATGGGGTTTCTCCATGTTGGTCAGCCTGGTCTAGAACTCCCAACCTCAGGTGATCTGCTTGCCTCAGACTCCCAAACTGTTGGGATTACAGGCGTGAGCTACCGTGCCCGGTGTTGTTGTTTTGAGACTGAGTCTACCACTAGTCTATTTTCTGTCTTCATAGATTTGACTCTTCTGGATCATTTAAGTGGAATTATACAATATTTGGTCTTTTGTGACTGACTTCTTTCACTTAACGTAATATTTTTGAGGCTCATTCATGTTGTAGCATTATAAGTAATTTTTTCCTTTTCATTGCAGAATAGTCTTTCATTGTATGGATATACCACCACATTTTATTTGTTCACTCACCACTTGAGGCAAGAGTGAATGGTTTCTGCTTCTTCACTATTATAAATAATGTTGCTGTGAACATTTATGTGCAAGTCTTCATGTGGGTATATATCATCATTTCCCTGGGTCAATATCCAGAAGTGGAATTGCTGTATTGTATGGTAAAATTATGTTATTGTTTTTCGAGACAGGGTCTCACTCTGTTGCCCAGGCTGGGGTGCAGTGGCAAGATCATAGCCTACTGTAGTCTTGAACTCCTGGGCTCAAGCAATCCTCCCTCCTCATTGTCCCAAAGTGCTAGGATTACAAGCATGAGCTACCATACCAGGCAGTTAATCTATGTTTAATTTTTAAAGAAAACTGCCAGACTCTTTTGAAAAGTGGCCCTATCATTTCAAATTCCCATCAGCAGTGTAGAGAATTCCATTTTCTTCAGATTATTGCCCACACTTGGTATTGTCTGACTTTTTGATTATAGTCATTCTAGTGGGTGTGAAGTAGTATCTCATTGTGGTTTTAATTTCCATTTTCCTAATAACTAATGATGTTGACCATCTTTTCATGTGAATATTAGCTACTTGCATATTTTCTTTGCTGGTATGTCCATCCATTCTTTTGTCTATTTAAAAAATTGAGTTTTTTAAATTGTTGATTTGAAGAAGTTCTTTTTTATATTCTAGATACTAGTCATTTGTTAAATATATGGCTTGAAAATATTTTCTCCCATTCTGTGGCTTATCTTTTCAATTTCTTTTTAAAAACATTTTAACATTTATTTTATTTTTTAGAGGTGAGGTCTCACTCTGTTGCCCAGGCTGGAGTACAGTGACATCTTTTTAGCTTGCTGTATCCTTGAAGTCCTGGGCTAAAGTGATCCTCCTGCCTCAGCTTCCCAAGTAGTTGAGGCACATGCCGCTATGGCTGGTTAATTTTAAATTTTTTGTAGAGACATGTCCTCTCCATGTTGCCTAGGATGATCTTGAACTGCTGGCCTTAAGCATTCTCTGTCCTAGGCCTCCCAAAGTGCTGAGATTACAGGCATGAGCCAAGACAGCCTGGCCCTTTTCATTTTCTAAATGGTGTCTTTTGAAGTGCAGAAGGTTTTGACTTTCTTTTTTTATTTACTTATTTTTTTTTGAGACAGAATCTCCCTCTGTTGCCCAGTCTGGAGTGCAGTGGTGCAATCTTGGCTCACTGCAACCTCTGCCTCCCGGGTTCAAGCGATTCTTCTGCTTCAGCCTCCCTAGTAGCTGGGACTACAGGCACACGCCACCACACCTGGCTAATTTTTGTATTCTTAGTAGAGACGAGGTTTCACCATATTGGCCAGCTGGTCTTGAACTCCTTACCTCATGATCCACCCGCCTTGGCCTCCCAAAGTGCTGGGATTACAGGCGTGAGCTACCGCGCCTGGCCAAAATAATTTTTTACTTTTAATTTTTGTGGGTAAATAGTAGGTATATATATTTATGGAGTACATGAGGTATTTTAATACAGGCATGTAATGCATAATAATCACATCAGAGTAAGTGGGGTATCCATCATCTCAGGCATTTATTGTGTTACAAACCAATTATACACTTTGAGTTATTTTAAAATATACAATAAAGTTATTATTGATTATAATCAACCTGTTGCACTACCAAATACAAGATTTTATTCGTTCTTTCTCAGTGTTTTTTGTACCCATTAACAATCCCCATTTTCCCCCCATCCCTTCACTGTCCTTCCCAGCCTCTGGTAACCATCCTTCCACCCTCTATCTCCATGAGTTCAATTCTTCTTATTTTTAGCTCCCACAAATAAGTGAGAACATGCAAAGTTTGTCCTTCTGTGCCTGGCTTATTTTACTTAGTGACTTCCAGTTCCATCCATGTTCCTGCAAATAACAGGATCTGAATCATACTCCATTGTGTATATGTACCACATTTTCTTTATCCATTCATCTATTAATGAAAACTTGGGTTGCTTCCTGATACAATTTGGCTCCGTGTCCCCACCCAGGTCTTACCTTGAATTGTAATAATCCCCATGTGTCAAGGGCAGGACCAGGTGGATGTAATTGGATCATGGAGGCAGTCTCCCCCATGCTGTTCTCGTGATAATGAGTGAGTCTCATGTGCATCTGGCATTTCCCCTGGTGGCACTCACTCCATCCTGCTGCCCTGTGAAGAAGGTGCCTGCTTCTCCTTTGCCTTGTGCCATGATTGTATGTTTCCTGAGGCCTCCCCAGCCATGTGGAACTGTAAGTCAATTAAACCTCTTTCCTTTATAAAGTACCCAGTCTCAGGTATTTCTTCATAGCAGTGTGAGGATGGACTAATACACTTCCAACTCTTGGGTACTGTGAATAGTGCTGCAATAAACATGAAAGTGCAGATATATCTTTGATATACTGATTTCCTTTCTTTGGGGTATATGCTTAGCCACAGGATTGCTGGATTGTATGATACCACTATTTTAAGTTTTTTGAGGAACCTCCAAACTGTTCTCCATAGTGGTTTTACTAATTTACATTCCTACCAACAGCATACAAGTTTTCCCTTTTCTCCACATCCTCACCAGCATTTGTTATTGCCTGTCTTTTGAATAAAAGCCATTTTAACTGCGGTGAAATAATATTTCATTGTAGTATTGTTTTGCATTTCTCTGATGATCGATGATGTTGAGCACCTTTTCAACAACCTGTTTGCTATTTGTATGTCTTCTTTTGAGTAATATCTATTCAGATCTTTTTCTCATTTTTAATTGAATTATTAGATTATTTCCTATAAAGTTATTTGAGCTCCCAATATATTCTTATTAATTCCTTATCAGATGGATAGTTTGCAAATATTTTCTCTCATTCTGTGGGTTGCCTCTTCACTTTGTTGTTGGTATCTTTTCCGGTGCAGAAGCTCTTAACTTGATGTGATCCCATTTGTCCATTTTTGCTTTGGTTGCCTGTGCTTGTGGGGTATTACTCAAGAAATCTTTGTCCACTCCCCAATGTTTTTATTTTAATAGTTTGATCATTTGAGGTCCCAGATTTAAGTCTAGATTTAAGAGTTTTCTCAATGTTTTTTCTTTTAGTAGTTTTGTGGTTTGAGGTCCTAGATTTAGGTCTTTAATCCATCTTGGTGAGAGATAGGGGTCTAGTTTCGTTCTTCCGCATATGGATATTCAGTTTTCCCAGCACTATTTATTGAAGACTGTCTTTTCACCAATGTTCTTGGCATCTTTGTTGAAAATGAGTTCACCAAAGATGTATGAATTTGTTTCTGGGCTCTCCATCTTGTTCAATTGGTCTGTGTATCTGTTTTCATTCTAGTATTACAGTGTTTTGGTTACTATAGCTCTGTGGTATAATCTGAAGTCAGGTAATGTGATTCTTCCAGTTTTCTTTTTTTTGCTCAGGATAGCTTTGGCTAATCTAGGTCTTTTGTGTTCCATATAAATTTTAGGATTCTTTTTTCTATTTCTGTGAAAAATGTAATTGGTATTTTTATAGGGATTGCATTGAATCAGTAGATTGCTTTGGCTAGTACAGACATTTTAACAATATTGATTCTTCCAGTTCATGAACATGGAATATCTATTATTTTGTGTCCTCTTCAATTTCTTTTATCAATGTTTCATAGTTTTCATTGAGAGATCTTTCACTTCTTTGGTTAAATTAATTCCTAGGTAATTAATTTTATATGCACTTATTGTAAATGGGATTACTTTCTTGATTTCTTTTTCAGATTGTTCACTGTTGGCAAATAGAAATGCTACTGATTTTTGTATGTTGATTTGGTACTACCTTGTACTCTATTGATTTGCTATCCTACAACTTTACTGAATTTGTTTGTCAATTCTAATAATTTTCTGGAGGCGTCCTTAGGCTTTTTCAAATATAATATCATATCATCTGCAAACAAGGATAATTCAATTTCTTCCTTTCCAATTTGGATGCCCTTTATTTCTTATTCTTGTTCGACTGCTGTAGCTAGGACTTCCAGTATTATGTTGAATAACAGTGGTGACAGTGGGCATCCTTGTCATGTTCCAGATATTAGAGGAAAGTTTTTCAGTTTTTCCTCATTCAGTGTGATACTAATTATGGGTCTGTCATATATGTCCTTTACTATGTTGAGGTATGTTCCTTCTATCCCTAGTTTTTTGAGGGTTTTTATCATGAAAGGATGTTGAATTTTATCATATGCTTTTTCAGCATCAATTGAAATGTTCATATGATTTTTGTCCTTTATTCTGTTGATATGATATATCACATTGATTAATTTGTGTGTGTTGAACCATCCTTGAATCTCTGGGATAAATCCTATTTGGTCATGATGAATGATCTTTTTAATGTGTTGTTGAATTCAGTTTGCTAGTATTTTGGTGAGGATTTTTGCATCAATATTCTTCAGGGATATTGGTCTATGGTTTTCTTTCTTTTCTTTTCTTTTCTTTTTTTTTTTTTTTTTTTTTTTTTACTTTTTTGATGTGTCTTTGTCTGGTTTTGGCATCAGGGTCATACTGGCACCATAGAATGAATTAGAAAGCATTCCCTCCTCTGTTTTTTAGAATAGTTTGAGTAGGATTGGTATTTGTTCCTCTTTAAATGTTGGTAGAATTCAGCAGGGAAGTGAAGCCATTGAATCCTAGACTTTTGTTTGCTAACAGACTTTGTATTATGGCTTCAATCTCATTACTTGTTATTGTTCTATTCAGGTTTTGGATTGAAGAACTTCCTTTAGCATTTCTTGAAGGACAAGTCTGGTGTTTATGAAATCCCTCACCTTTTGTTTGTTTGGAAAAGTCTTTTTTTTTTTTTTTTTTTGAGACGGAGTCTTGCTCTGTTGCCCAGGCTGGAGTGCAGTGGCATGATCTTGGCTCACTGCAACCTCTGCCTCCCGGGTTCAAGCGATTCTCCTTCGTCAGCCTCCCAAGTAGCTGGGATTACAGGTGCCCACCATCACGCCCAGCTAATTTTTGTATTTTTAGTAGAGACAGGGTTTCGCCATGTTGGCCAGGCTGGTCTCAAACTCCTGACCTCAGGTGATCCACCCACCTCAGCCTCCCAAAGTGTTGAGATTACAGGCGTGAGCCACAGCACCCGGCTGGAAAAGTCTTTATTTCTCCTTCATGTTTGAAGGATATTTTTTGCCAGATATACTACTCTAGGGTAAAAGTTTTTTTCTCTCAGCCACTCTCTCCTGGCCTGTAAGGTTTCCACTAAGAAGTCTGCTGCCAGATATATTGGAGCTCCCTTGTATGTTATTTATTTCCTTTATCTTGCTGCTTTTAGGATCCTTTCTTTATCCTTGACCTTTGGGAGTTTGAGTATTAAATGCCTTGAGATAGTCTTCTTTGGGTTAAATCTGCTTCGTGTTCTATAATTTTCTTGTACTTGAATGTTGATATCTTTCCTTAAGTTTGGGAAGTTCTCTGTTATTATCCCTTTGAATAAACTTTCTACCCTTATCTCTTTATCTCTTCCTCTACCTTCTCTTTAAGACCAATAACTCTCAGATTTGCCCTTCTGAGGCTATTTTCTAGATCTTGTAGGTGTGCTTCATTCTTTTTCATTCTTTTTTCTTTTGTCTGCTCTGACTGTGTATTTTCAAATAGCCTGTCTTCAAGCTCATCAATTCTTTCTTCTGCTTCATCAAATTTGCTATTAAGAGACTTAGATGCATTCTTCAGTATGTTAATTGCATTTTTTCAACTCTAGGATTTCTGCTTGATTCTTTTAAATTATTTCAATCTGTTTGTTAAATTTATGATAGAATCCTGAATTTCTTCTCTGCGTTATCTTGAATTTCTTTACGTTTCCTCAAAACAGCTATTTTGACTTCTCTGTCTGAAAGGTCACATACCTGTTTCTCCAGGATTTGTCTTGGTGCTTGTGGATGTTCATCGGAGTCTGGGCACTGAAAAGTTCGGTACTTATTGTAGTCTTTGTATTCTGGGCTTGTTTGTGTCTGTCTTTCTTGGGAAAGCTTCCCAGGTATTTGAAGGGACTTGGTCCCCAAGCCCAATAATCCTGTGGTTCTTGCAGACTCATAGAGGTACTGACTTGGTGGTCTTGGATAAGATCGAGTATTCTCTGGATTACCAGGCAAGAAACTCTTGTTCTCTTCCCTTACTTTCTCTCAGACAGAGTCTCTCCCTCTCTCTTTCTCTTGCTCTCTCTCTCTCTCTGTCTCTGCTGAACTGCCTGAGTTGAGGGTGGGGAGACACAAGCACCCCTGTGGCCACCACCACTGGGACTGTGCTTGGTCAGATCTGAAGCCAGCACAGCACTGGGTCTCACCCAAGGCCAGGTTTAACCCCTACCTGGCTACTGCCTGTGTCTGTTCAAGGCCCTAGGGCTCTATGATCAGCAGGTGGTGAAATCAGCCAGGCTTGGGTCCGACTCTTCAGGGCGGCAAATTCTCTCAGGTCCCAAGCAGGTCCAGAGATGGCATCCAGCATCCAAGGTCCTTCTCACTATTGCCTCCCCTTTCCACAGGCAGGTGGCACTCTCCCTGTGGCCACCACCACCACAGTCCCATGGGGGTACTGCCAAGTTACCACCAATGTTCACTTAACACCCAAGGCATACAATCAGCTTTTGATGAATGCTGCCAGGTCTAGGACTCACCCTTCAGGGCAGTGGGTTTGCCTCTGGTCCAGGGCACGTCCGGAAATGCTGTCCAAGAGCCAAGGCTTGGAATTGGGGACCCCAAGAGCCCACCTGGTGCTCTAGCCCACTGTAGTTGAGCTGATACCTGAAGCCAGCACATCTTTGAGTCTCACCCAAGGCTCACGGCTTACTACCCGGGTATTGCTGCTGGTTTTTGAGAGCCCAAGGGCTCTTTAGTCAGCAAGTGATAAATCCTGCCAGGACTGGGTCCTTCCCTTCAAGGCAGCAGGTTCCCTTCTGTCCCAGGGTGTGTCTAGACACATTGTCTGCAAGCTAGGACCTGGAATGGGGGCCTCATGACTCTGCCTGTTGCCCTATCCTTTAGTGGCTGAGCTAGTATCCAAGATACAAGACAAAGTCCTCTTTTCTCTTTGCTTTCCTCTTCTTAAGCAGAAGAAATGAGTCACTTTTGTTGCTGCAAGCTGTGCTGTCTGGGGTTGCCGGAGGGGTGGAGCAAGCACTTCCTTAGCTACCCTGACTGGTGTTCCAGGTCCACTGGCTCTATGTCCAGCACAGCACTAGTACTTGCCTAGGAATTGCAGTTCTTGTGGCCTAGACTGCGTTTCAAGTTTATTTAGGACCTCAGAGCATTTTAGCCCTTGATGCTTGCCAAAGTCAAGTTCTGACTGCTGGGATGGGTGATTTCCCTCTGGCTAGGGCTGGTCTAGACTCTCCCTTCATAGGCAGGTATCAACAGAGTTTAAACTGGTTTTGCTTTCCACTGTGACAGGGCAGCACTGAGTTCACAGCAGGGTCCCACAATCACTGTGCTCTCCCTCCTTCAGGCGCACAGATTCTCTCTCCATGCCATGCAGTCCTGCCAGGGGATGGGGAAGGGGTGGTGTGAGCAATTCAAGACTGTCTTTCCTACCCTCTTCAGTGCCTCTTTCAGCAATTTAAAGTTAAAACCAGGTTCTGTGGTTGCCACCTGATTTTCGTGTGTAGATAGTTGTTAAATTAGCATTCCTGTAGGGTGGACAAAGGCTTCTATTTGGCCATGTGGTTCAGCCCTCTTCCTTGATTACTGCAGTTCTATATGATGTTTTGAAGTCGAAAATTTTGTTTTTGTTTTATCTTTTTGCTTTTTAAATTATAGCCACCACTTGGTATGGCTTTTCTATTTCCTTTCTTGCTGTGAGCTCCCATACCTGGTTGCTATTAGGGTACCCAATTATACAACTCTCTCTTCTTTTTAAAACCAGCTCATCTTAATTATATGCTTTGGTCTGGAAACCAAAAAACAATGTTTTATGTTGATACAATGTCCCCACCATGTATAGGCTACCAGCACAGACAGAGGATAGAAATAACAGCCCCTGATAGTTTTCGAATGGAGAATATGCTATCTCACTTACTCCCATGTTGACATAGAAAGTTCATAATAAAGGAAGTGATTGTCTTGCTTTATTCTCTGGTCATACCTCACCCGGGGTACTGAGTTTTTATCTGGACATCATTATATGAGTTTTTCTAGTAAACACAACTTGCTCTCCCTCTGGGACATGAATTTTATCCCCATGTAAAGCTCTGTGCTGCCGATAAAGTTGTCTTTACTCCTTGCTTCTGACCAATCAGGATATTGCACTCCTTTGCTGACAATGATTGGTCCAGGAGAAAGCATGTGACACATTCGGAGCTACTGAGATGCAGTGAGACTTTTTCTGGGATTTCTGAGAGATTCCCATTCTTCTGTACTAGACTTGAGGTTGTAAGAAGGTAAGGCTGGACCTCTTTAACCATCTTGCTATGCTGAATGAAATGCCTGCCTAGATATAGACCCTTCTTAGGAGAAAACAGAGCTGAGAGAGAAGAGAGACAGTGAATCTTGATTCTGGGGGTCTTCTGTGAGCCCCTGTATCAAATCATGCCTTCAATGAATCTTACTCTGGAGATTTAAACTGTGCAATCTAGCTTAAACTAGGTTTTCTGCCACATGCAACCAAAATAGTTTTAATTGATTCACACGGTTTAAGAGAGATACTGATAAATTAGAAGAAGCCCAGAAAAGAATGGCCAGGGGGTGAGTATGATCAGAATTGTGTCAGAGGGGGGGAAATTGAAGGCTGTTTGGCTTGACGAAAGGAGGTCTAGTGTGTATGTGTCCCAAGAGACAAAGAATGTTAATGATGCGGGGGTGGATACTAAACATAGAGTTATTTTCCAGTATGTAAGAGGGTTTCAGTGTAGAGAGTGATTAGATTTGTTCCATTGGGCTCCAGGGAGGTAAATTGGAATTAATAATAGGAAGATCCTGAAAACAGATTTCAACTAAAAGTCTTAAAATTTTAACAGTTTAACCTTTCCTAAAATGGAATAAATTGCACTAATAATATGTCTGCTCTGTCTAGAAGGGTTTTAAGTGACTTATCAGAGATATTGCAGAGTGGATTCAAGCAACTCAATGGATGATGCTTTTGGAACTTCAATTATTTGAATATGAACCTCACAATTTTTGCCATATGGTAAAGACACAAGTTGTACCACTTTTGGTTTAATATTTTCTTTGCATCAGCTCCCTTTTATGTCGAAGTAAGTTTATTTTAAGATGAAACTTTAAATCACTACTGTAAATGAAAAACAAGTACCAATGACCAAAAATAAATAAAATAAAACAATGGGCCAGGCACGGTGGCTCATGCCTCTAATCCCAGCACTTTGGGAGGCCGAGGCGGGCGGATCACAAGATTAGGAGATCAAGACCATCCTGGCTAACATGGTGAAACCCTGTCTCTACTAAAAATACAAAAATTAGCTGGGCATGGTAGTACGTGCCTGTAGTCCCAGCTACTCAGGAGGCTGAGGCAGGAGAATCACTTGAACCTGGGAGGCGGAGCTTGCAGTGAGCCGAGATTGTGCCACTGCAGTCCAGCCTGATGACAGAGCCAGACTCCGTCTCAGAAAAAAAAAAAAAAAAAGTGATTCATATCGAAATAGCAAAAATATACCTGTGATCTAGTTTCTCTTTGTTAAATGAGAAATTAATAGTTGAAGCTATGATAACACACTGATCATTTCTCTTTCTCTGTTCCAATGGATTGAAAGACAATTGAATGGGAAATGATCTCACTAAGCAATTCAACGTTTGTAATATCATGCCTATGTGCCGCCTGAAATCATCAGTCTATTCACACATTCTGAAAGCCCACAGTATGGGTGTGATTCACACCAGCGCTTCCTAATCTTTTCACAACTTGTCACACAGAACTATATTTGTTGGCACACTGGGGTAAACTAAGGCAGCTGTTCATCATGTGAGTTAACTGGCCTAAGGGAGTTAACTCTAGCCCAGGCAGCACCCCCACCCCACCTGTGGCAGAGGAGATGGATATATTGTCACACTGGTAAATGTCCCAATTAATGTTCCATTAAGAGTTCTTTCTATGAGTCTATAGTTCTATACTATTAACTCTTTTAAGTTTCTGCTTCAAACACTTTCTTTGAAGTAATTTCTTTTTGAATATATGTCTGAGAGCTCACAGGCTGGCTAAAGACCATCTCTGCACCTTCTGGAAAATTATCTTGGTATCTCCCTTTGCACATACAACAGAGGAGCAGCCCTGAAATCAAGTTGCTATGCTACAACAGAAAAACAAATCCCCCTTGCTCCCTGACCACCAAATGAAACCAAAGACAGCTTCTTGGATTTATGCTACCCTTTTCTCTAAATGACACACTGGAAAATCTGACTCAGTAAATAAGTGAGTGTGTCTTTAAAGAAGCCCTCCTCACAATCCTTCTAATCTTATATGTAGAAATGCACTTTAATTCTGAAAACAACTGGTTCATTCTAAACCAAACAAACAATCAGGTAGAGCAAAATTGTTTTTAAGAGCAGTAGCTGGGGCTACCTTATTTGGAAGAATTTGGAGTGTTGTTTGGGCTGTCTGCAGCTCTTTGGAGAACATCTGATACCAATTTACAGATTCCATGATTCATTAAAGGATTTTGGTTTGTTCCTATTCCTTTAGTCCTCTGTAGTTATCCTAAAGATTTCCCCACAAACAGATTTCAGTATTTTCCTGAATGGAGACGTTATTTCTCTGAGTTTATTTGTGTGTGTATGTGTTCTGTGTAGTCTTTTTTTTTTTTTTTTCTAGTCGTGGTGATTTATGTTACTGGTATGAGTCTTTCAAGTTCCTTTCTTGGGTGGGAGATCATTTTTGGCTTCAAACTAGAATGTCCCAGAATAACTGCTGGTTAAAAGACTCTTTTTGTGTTGCAATTTTAAGGAAGTCTCATGGTTGAAGCTGAGATCTATCTATAGACACCAAATAGAGTAGGAATATTTATATCCCTGATTTCTGCTCAAGGATTCCCATTATTTCAAAGCACATTTAGCCCAATTCTCCACTCAAGCCTGGAAGAAGCAAAGCGGTGGGTGGCATCTAACGACATTACAGTAAGAGGCAGGATCGTAATTCTCAGTACGTTTCAATCTCCTGGGGACCTTGTGTTAAAATGCAGATCCTGATTCAGAAGGTTGAGAATTGGGCCTGAGAAGTTTTTTTTCTAATGGATTCCCAGGTGACGCTGGTACTCCTGGTCCATATAGTATTTCCCAAATTTGCCTGAAGCTGATTCACCTGGGGTGGTTGTTATATAGGCAGACTACCAAATCATTCCCTTAGGAATTCTGATTCAGAAGCCTGAGCTGAGGTTTTTAATAACCCTTCCTTCCAAGAGCTCCTCCATCCTCTGGTTCCAAGCTAATACTTCAACGGATTTGATGGTACTCCTCTGCTACTCCAGGCAGTTTCCTCCTCTGTTCCCCTACCTCCCACTCCTCTCCTTTTCTTCCTTCCTTCTTTTCCTGCTCAATATTTGTTGGGCATCTCCTGCGTTAAACGCTGGGACAGTTCTGAATAAAAGCGCTAGTCTCTGCCCTTGTCTAGTAGGGGAAACAGACAATAGTCAAGTAAATAGGCAGATAAACAGGAGAATTACAGTTTGTGACGTTGCTGGTAATTAGCTTCTATTTGGGGCTGGAGGCATGGCAATAAGAAGAATTTACCAAGAAAGTCGTAGGTAAAGAAAAGCAAATTTATTAGAGAAAGCACGAAAATATGTTGCAAGGGTGCAATGGGCAGGTCAGCAAAAAGGAACTGACTGCAAAGAGACAAAGGCTTGCCGGGGATTTTATAGAATGGTGTTTGTGCTGTGTGCTGAAGAGGGCTTTGTGCAGTATTGATAATGCCAAGGTTGCAGTGAGCTAACTTGACTTCTTCTATCACCCGAGGGTCACTAGGTGCAAGAAGATTGTGAATTATTTGCACAGGAGGGCTATGTGTCCTGCACATGAAGAAAGGCAGGCTTATAGCTTATCTGCCTTCTCCTTTTGCTTTCCCTAGGTCCTGCCAGCCCAACTCCCCCTCCCTAATTAGGACTCCACATGTGATACATGTTAAGAAGGAAATAAATACAGCGATGTGCTGGAGAGGGATGGGGAGGAGGTTTGAAACTAAACCAGCGTCATCAAGAGAGCTCTTCGAGGAAGACAGTTAAACTGAAATTCATATCCAATACTCCAGCCTAAGCCACACTACTTGTTGAATGTGCCCTGTGTTTGGGAGACCTACTGCCTTCATTCATGCTGTTTCTTTCACCATGAGTGGCTTCTCACTGATTCAATTTGCAATTATTTAAAGACCAACCTAAACGCCATCACTTTCACCCAGGTTTCCCGGCATATGTGAAATCTCTCCCCACTGAGTTCCCAAAGCACCTGCTATACTTCCATTCCTGTCTAGATCATTCTGCCTTAAACTGCAGTTGCCTTGTGATATGGGTGCATTTTGTGAGCACACACTGTTTACCCACATTATCTCAAACTATTCAATAACACTGATAGGTTATATTATTATCTCCATATCATAGATAAAGAAACTGAAATTTGGGGAAGCTAAGTAACTTGCCTGGAACTACAGAATAAAGTGACGGAGCCTAGATTCAAGCGATGACCTCCCAGTTGATCTGTTTTATCTCCCGTAGTAGGCCTTAAGCAACATGAAGGAAGTATTATATCTTTGTATCCTTAAATTAAAAAAAAAAAAAATCAAGTTGCAGAAGAGCGCTTGCATTTGTGTATCATAATGGAGAAAAGAACAAAAGAAGAAAACAGAATTCCCCTCCCATCTTGCATAAGTTTCCCAGGGCTGCTGTAACAAAGTACTCCCGACCGAGTGGCTTAAACACCAGAAATGTATTGTCTTGCAGTTCTGGAGGCTTCAAGTGTGAAATCAAGATGTCAGCTGCTCCATGCTCCCTCTGAGGACACTGGAGAGGTATCTGTTCCAGGTATCTCCTGGTTTCTTGTAGTTCCTTGGTTTGTGGCAGCATAATGCCAGTCTTCATGTGGCAATTTCTATGTGTGAATCTCTGTGTTCATATCTCCCCTTTTTATAAATACATCAGCCATATTGGATTAGAGGCCCACCCTACTGACTTTATCTTAACTAATCATATATGCAACAACCCCATTTCCAAATAAGGTCACATTCTGAGGCGCTGGGCATTAGGACTTCAGCATATGGATTTTGAGAAAACACATTTCAGTCTCTAACATTCTACTGTGTAGCTTCTATCGCAATGCTGATCCCTAAACCAGGGAACCTGATGTAGTTTTCCTATTTGCCTTTTCCTAAAGGCAACACTGCAGAGGGGTTAAATGATCAATTTAGACAAGTTCAGGAGCTCAGTTCAAAATAATGGCCTCCACAATTTTTGTTTAACAAAAAATGAATACACAAGTTCTGTATATCCATACAAGGAAATATTACAAAGTGAGTACACTTTCACATATAATTTATTGAGTTTTTATTATGTACCAAGCATTGTGCCAAATGTTTTAAACATGTAATCACAACAACTCAATGAGGTAGGAATAACTAGCCTTATTATATAGGTGGTGAAGCTGAGTTTTGGAGTTCAGTAACACATACGGGGTTACTAAAATTGAAGCTAGTTTCTGTCTTCAGTAGATTCAGTCAATCATGAAAGCAAAAGAGGTCACCTGCACAACATGAAAAGCTTGGTTTGCTTTAAGCTGTCATAACCTGTAATTCCGTCTGTCCCTCACTAAAGAGTCAGGCCATTACTGTGTATAATATTACAATACCTACATATTAATTTGATAATACTTAAAAGACTTTACAAAAATTATTTCAAAATGGGATAAGCTTGGTAAGTTTCACTAAGTTTTTGCAGTAAAAAAAATGAAATACTATCATCAAAAAATATTGCTATCAAGAAGGAGGAAGGGCTGATAATTTAAGAAGGCCTAAATGAGAATAGGCTCAGACACAGTATTTCATAATGCAAAATATGTTAGAATGTTGCAAAGTCAAAAATTTAAATATAAAGTTCAACCAACCACAAGGCACAGGTCACATGAATATTAAGAGTATTGAATTGGCTGAGCATGGCTTTTGCTTAATAGATTGCAAAATTCCTGGGGACAGGGATTCTCCCATCTGAGATACTCCCATCTGACTCATCTTTGTATCCCTAACAATGTCCAGGACATTGCATATAACAGATTTTAACACATTAAATTAAATATTTTTTTTAAAAAGTGGCTTATCTTTCTTGACAGAGACAAGCAGCATTTAAAGTTAAAAGAAAGATGGGTAATGTTTTATCATGTGTCAGAAATTGTTTGAAGTTCAATCAGAGAATGAGACAGATTCTATTATCTCCATTTTAGAGATAACAGAACAGAAAGATTAAATAGCTCTCACAACTGGAAAGTGGTGGCAGTAGGAATCCACACCTGTGTTGTTGACATTTACAGTTCACATTCTCAACCATTGCACTATAGTGGCAGATAACATGACCAGCATACAGCCAGAGCTTTGTTTTCTAAGAAATTCATCAACTGAGATGTTTACTAGCATCAGCCTATCATCAGTAGTGTATAGGATGTTTACTATCATCAGGAGTGTACAGCTCCTGTTAGAATTCAAGAAATACAGTGTAGGGATTAAACACTCTTATTTTTGCCATTACTCTAGACCTAAGTTTAAACTCTGATTTTGACACAGCTTGGCTGTGTAACCTTGTATGTGTTATTAAACTTCTACAAAACTCAGCCTCACCACCTGTGTAATAAGGCTAGTTATTTCTACCTCACTGAGTTGTTTGATTACCTGTTTAAAGCATTTGGCAGAATGCTTGGTACATAATAAAAACTCAGTAAATTATATGTAAAGAGTATACTTATTTTGTGAGTAATATTTCATTGTATGGATACACACAATTTCTTTATTCACTTTTGTTAAATGAAAATTGTGGAGGCCATTAATTTGGACTGAGCTCCTGAACTAGACTCCAACAGACCAGATCAAACCAAAATGGAGTCACTCATACTAAATGCTACATAATCAAGTTGAAACTTTAAGGAAGCAGATAGATCCCAAAACAAACCAGTTTTCCTGAAAACAGGAGATTCCAGTCTAGCTGAGCCAGCATAATAAGGAAGTCCCCTCTGCTTTAATCCTTACCAAAAAAAGATGTTTTTTTTTTCTTTTCTGTTTTCTTGCTCTCACCTTGCAACCCCCACTGTTGCTCAGTGGAGCTCTCATTCTATTTCGTAGAATGAAGGTTACCCTGATTCGTAAGTCAAGAATAAAAGCCAATTAGATCTATAACTAAATGTGTTATAATGTTGTCTTTTGACACTGTTGATGTATGTTTGGATTGTTTCTAGATTTTGACTATTACTCATAAAGCTACTATGAACATCCTTGTTCAATTTTGTACAGACGTATGCCTTAATTTTTCTTGGATAAATACCTAGTGTGGCATGGGAGATATATGTTTAGTTTTTAAGAAACTGACAAAGTGGTTTCCAAAGTGGATGTACTGTTGTAGATTCTCACTGGCAGTGTATGAAGTTTCCAGTTCTTCTACATCCATGTCAACACTTGGTGTGGTGAGTTTTATTTATTTATTTACTCACTTATTTACAGAAATTTTTATTGTGAATTAAAACAGTCCTAAAATTTATTATCTTAACCATTTTTAAGGGTACTGTCCAATAGCGTTAAGTATACTCACGTTGTTGTGAAACACATCTCTAGAACTTCCTCATCTTGCAAATCTGAACCTCTCTATACATTAAATAACAGCTTCCACTTTGTTCCCTCTCCCCAGCCCCTGGCAACTATCATTCTTTCTGTCTGTAAGAATTTGAATACTTTATTTATTTATTTATTTATTTATTTTTGAGAGGGAGTCTCACTCTGTCGCCCAGGCTGGAGTGCAGTGGCGCGATCTCAGCTCACTGCAACCTCCGCCTCCTAGATTCAAGCGATTCTCCCGCCTCAGCCTCCTGAGTGGCTGGGATTACAGGTGTCCGCCACCATGCCTGACTAATTTTTATATTTTTAGTAGAGATGGGGTTTTGCCACGTTGGCCAGGCTGGTTTCGAACTCCTGACCTCAGGTGATTCACCTGCTTCAGCCTCCCAAAGTGCTGGGATTACAGGTGTGAGCCACCACACAGGCCTAAATTTGAATATTTCAGATACTTCACGTAAGTGGAATCATGCAGTATTTGTTCTTTTGTGACTGGCTTATATAACTTAGCATAATATCCTCAAGGTTCATTCATGTTGTAGCATGTGTCAAAATTTCCTTCTTTATTAAGGTGGCATCATATTCCATTGTATGTATATTCCACATTTTGTTTATTCATTCATGTGTCAATGGACATTTGGGTTCTTTCAACCTTTTGGCTTGAAGAACCTGATGTAATGGTCATACTCATTATTGAGTATGATGAATAATGATGCTATGAACCTGGATGTGTAAATGTCTTTGAGATTCTGCTTTCAGTTCTTTTGGATATATACACAGAAGTGGGTTTGCTGCATCACACAATGGTTCTATTTTTATTTGTTTTAGTAACAACTATACTGTTTTCCAAAGCACCATTTTACAACCATAGTAACCATGCACAAGGGTTTCACCTTCTCCACATCTCTGCCAACACCTGTTATTTTCTGTTTTTTTTTTATAGTAGCCGTCCTAAAGAGTGTGAAATGATATCACGTTGTGTTTTAATTTGTATTTCTCTGATAATTATTGATATTAACCATCTTTTCATATGCTTATTGGACATTTGTATATGATCTTTGGAGAAATTTTACCTGTTTGTTAATTGGGTTATTTGATTTTTTTTTGTTGTTACATTGTAGGAGATCTTTATATATTCTGGATATTAACACCTTATCAGACATATATGCTTTGCAAATATTTTCTCGCATTCCGTAGGTTGCCTTTTCCTTCTGTTAACTGTGTGTGTGTGTGTGTGTGTGTGTGTGTGTGTGTGTGTGTGTGTGTTTGACCAGATTCTCACTGTGTTTCCCAGGCTGGAGTGCAGTGGCACAATCATGGCTCACTGCAATCTCAAACTTCTGGGCTCATGAGATCCTCTTGCCTCAGTGTACCAAAATTCTGGGATTACAGGAATGAGCCATTGTGCCCAGCCTTGATTGTGTCTTCTAATGAACAAAAATCTTTAAGTCTGATGTATCCCTATTTGTTTTCCTTTTGTTGCGTGTGCTTTGGGTGTTAAAATGATTTCATATCAAAGAAATCATTACCAACTCCAATGTCATAAAAATTTTCCCTGTGTTTTCTCCTAGGAGCTTTATAAGTTTAGGTATTACATTTAGGTCTTTAATCCATTTTGAGTTAATTTTTGTATATGGTATAAGATAAAAGTCCAACTTTTTTTTTGTTTGAGACAGGGTCTTACTCTGTTGCCCAGGCTGGAGTGTAGTGGGATGATCATACCTCACTGGGGCCTTGAACTCCTAAGCTCAAGGAATCCTCCCATCTCAGCTTCCCAAGTAGTTGGGACTATGGGTATGAGCCACCAAGCCCAGCCTCTAATTACTTATTTATTTTATTTCCTTTTCTTGCCTAATCACACTGGCTAAAACTTCCAATACTATGTTGAATGGAAACAACAGGAACAAGCATCCTTGTCTTGTTCCTGATCTTAGAGGAAAAGCTTTCAGTCTTTCACCCTTGAGCAGGATATTAATGATGAAATTTTCATATCTGGCCTTTGTTATATTGAGGTAGTTTCATTTATTCTTATTTCAATGAGTGATTTTATCATGAAAGTTTGTCGATCTTGCCAAATGGGGTTTTTTTTGCATCAATTGAGATAATCATGTGTTTTTGTCCTTTATTCCGTTAATGAGTTGTATTACATTTATTGATTATCATATATTGAGCCATAGTGTATTCTAGAAATAAAAACATCCTTTGGTTATGGTACATTATCCTTTTAATATGCTATTGAATTCAGTTTGCTAGTATTTTGTTAAGGATCATTGCATTAATATTCATCAGGGATATTGGTCTTTAGTTTTCTTTTTTAATGGTGTCTTTACCAGTCTTTGGAATCAGGTTAATAATATTGGCCTCATAAAATGAGCTTGGATGTGTTCCTTCTCTTTAAATTTTTAAAGAAAAAGTTGGAGGAGGATTGTTGTTGATTATTTTTCAAATGCCTGATAGAATTATTCGGTGAAGTCATCTGATCCTGGGCTTTTCCTTATTGGGGTTGTTGTGGGTTTTTTTGTTTTCATTTTTGTTTCTGAGAGAGTCCCACTGTCACCCAGGCTGGAGTGCAGTGGCGCAATCTCAACTCACTGCAACCTCTGCCTCCTGGGTTCAAGTGATTCTCGTGCCTCAGCCTCCCAAGTAGCTGGGACTACAGGTGCTCACCACCATGCTCAGCTAATTTTTGCATTTTTAGTAGAGATGGGGTTTCACCACATCAGCCAGGTTGGTCTCAAACTCCTAGACTCAAGTGATCTTCCCACCTTGGCCTCTCAAAGTGCTGGGATTACAGGCATGAGCCACTGCAACCAACCCTGCTCTTTTTTTTTTTTTTTTTTAAAGAATATTTTAAATCCTGTCCTTAGAAACTATAAAGATTGTACATGATTTGGAAGTGAGACTGTACCAAACAATGGCCAAAGAAGAATTATCCACTCTATGCCTTCTTTTTTGTCTGGTCCCTCAGAAATATAATGTTATCAGCTATGATTGTTGCCTCATGTTATTTGTATCCAAGTATTCACCATAGTTTACTTCCTTCCCACATAAATTCTAGACCTCTTTTTCATATACTGATGTGCCACACCTCTCAGGCTGGGTAGGAATACTGATGTTCTGTGCCGTGTTGACTTTTGACTGGCGTATCCATTTCAGCTAGGATTTCAAGACACTACATCACCTATTATAGAAAAACTCCTTTCCTTTCATGATCATACCCTAATAATCATCTTCCTAATTAGCTCTTTAGTACTGTACATTATTTCCCTAATATTAACAACTAAATTAACCCATCTAAGCACCCATTTCGTATACCTCACTTTCCCTTGATTGCCATATCTCATTTGTGGGCAGAGAAAATGTGGTGACTAGATTTTTTTCCCCCAACTATTAAATCACAGGGTCTTGGCCCACTTGCCAAAGTAACTGCACATGATTCAGAGATCTTTCAAAAACCAAACTGCTGGATATTTTGGACTCATGTCTTACAAACTGATGAAGCATCTGCAATACAGGTCTTCGAAACATGACTTCTGCTTTCTTTTCTTACAATCCAATCTTTTGTCTTTTTCTGATGCTCTAGCCTGGACAGCCTCAAGCCAGAGGATCTGTTGGGAGGTTTTTAATTACTGATTCAACCTCCTCACTAGTTATTGGTCTGTTCAGATTTTCTTTTTCTTTATGATTCAATCTTGGCAGGTTGTGTGTTTCTAGGAATATTTCCATTTCTTCTAGGTTATCCAATTTATTGGCATACAGTTGTTCATAGTATTCATTTTGTCTTAGTCTGTCTTTCATGGCTATAATAGAACACCTGAGGCTGGGTCATTTATAAAGAAAAAAAGTTTCTTTAGCTCATGGCTTTGGAAGCAGGGAAGTCCAAGATGGTGGCCACATCTGGTGAGGGCCTTGAGCTGCTGCATAGCATGGCAGATAAGGGGAAGGGGAAGAAAGCCATGTGAACAGAGACAAGTACAAAGGGCTGGGCTGGGGCTGGCTTTATATCTACTTGCTTTTGAGGTAACTAACCAAGTTCCTAGAGAATAGCATTAATGCATTCATGAGGGTCCACCCCTGCGACCCAAACACCTCCTACTAGGCCCCACCTCCCAATACTGTGCATTAAGGAATTAAGGTCCCAACACCTGAACTCTTGGGGGACACAGTGAAACCACAGCACTCTTATAACCCATTTTATTTCTGTGGCATCTGTTGTATTATCTCCTATTTAGGCCAGGCGCGGTGGCTCACGCCTGTAATCCCAGCACTTTGGGAGGCCGAGGCGGGCAGATCACGAGGTCAGGAGATCAAGACCATCCTGGCTAACACAGTGAAACCCCATCTCTACTAAAAATACAAAAAAAAAATTAGCCAGGTGTGGTGGCAGGCACCTGTAGTCCCAGCTACTCAGGAGGCTGAGGCGGGAGAATGGCGTGAACTCAGGAGGCGGATCTTGCAGTGAGCCGAGATGGTGCCACCGAACTCCAGTCTGGGCAACAGAGCGAGACTCCATCTCAAAAAAACAAAGAAAAAAAAATCTCCTATTTCACTTCTGATTTTAATTATTTGAATCTTCTCTCTTTTTTTCCTTAGTTAATCTAGGTAAGGGTTTCTCAATTTTATTAATCTTTTCAGCTCTTAGCTTCATTGATCTTAGCTTCATCGATTTTTAAAATAATTTTTCTATTCTCAATTTTACTTATCTCTGCTCTAATCTTTATTATTATTTCCCTAAGATGGTAAATTTTATGCTATATTCCTTTTTTTTTTTTTTTCTGTGACAGGATCTTATTCTGTCACCCAGGCTGGAGTGCAGTGGTGTGATCATGGCTCACTGCGGCCTCAACCTCCCTGTCTCAAGTGATCCTCCGGCCTCAGCCTCCCAAGTGGCTGGGACTATAGGTGCGCACCATCATGCCTGGCGAATTTTTTAAAATGTATTGTAGAGACAGGGTTTCTCTGTGTTGCCCAGGCTGGCCTCAAATTTCTAGACTCAAGTGATCCTCCTGCTGTGACCTCCCAAAGTGCTTGGATTACAGGCTTGAGCCACCATGTCCGGCCCTCAATGATCTTTTAATTCTAAGTGTAGTCATTCAAAATTCTTTAAGAATTCAGTGTGGGTATATTTGTCTCCTTTACTTTACATGTTCATAGCTCTCAAATGTTGGTACTGATCTGCTATTGTAATTTTGAGTCAATTATTCTCACTTTTCTGTAGAAGAAGCATCATTATCAAGGGACTGAAGTTTGACGAAGAGATACGCTCTCAACTATTTTTCAACTTGACTTTTTCATTGTCACGTTTTCAGATATTCATCCCACCAAAAAAGTTTGTAGTATGAAATGATACTGTTCTCTTAATTTTTTTAAAAAGATATCATTTATAACATTATTGTAGATATTCATATGTTTAACTTCAGAGATTTATTTTTCAAGAGCTTTATTTATCAACAATAAAACCAGCAATGATGTTACACTACCTCAGATGGCTTTAGGATGCTAATTGTGTTATTGAAATTATACAGTCTAAACCACAGATGTGACTACTTTTACAGTAGCACTTAAAAAAAATCTAAAACACCTCTTTGTTAAAACAAATGAAACCTAAAACACTACTATGTACTGTATAATAGATAACAAAAATATTTCAAGACAATTAGACTTAGGTGCAATTTGAAATACGTTTTTCTCTTTGGTTCTTAATGATTACCAGTGTCAGGTTCTTCTCTGTTTCTGCTTTCAAAACCAGAAATTCCCTTTCTTTCATCTAATTATTCCCATTATAAACTATATCACTTTGAACACATACAGTAACTCCAACTCCACACAGTGGCTTCATCTGCAATTTAAATCTCAGTGTCTCCCATTATTCCTGTTGAAGACTATTGCTTCAATGTAATTTATTCAACATTTTTATTCAAAAGATATTATTAATTGCACATCAAACTATGTGCCAAGGCTCTATACCAGAGACAGAATAGTGAATGGGAAAAACGTAGTCACTCTTGTGGAATTTATAGTCTAACTGGGAAGATGGATATTGAAGAAGCAATTATAAGGTTGATGAGTATTACAATAAAAGGGATTTAGAATGTTTGTTATGGGAATATTTCTTTTCCCTCTGGGCTTCAGGAGAATAAACCACTGGGTTAAAAAATATGACTATATTTCCTCTCTAATTTCCTACTCCTGGCAACCCAAAAGAAAGACTTCACATAGGGAATATCTGCATTAAGAAATAGAAACAAGTCCCTATGAATAATTTTTTCTTCCTTTTTAAGAAAATAGAAACATCCCTTTTAGCATGAGGCATATTTCTAGCTTACAGCTGCTCACTAGTAAGATTAGGTATTTATAACAATTCTGTTAGTTTTCTCTAGGTGGCTATAGCTGTTCTTCACATTTTATAAACTATTACTGTTTGGGAGGTACTTAGAAACAACCTCAAAAAATGATTGCATTCTTAGTTTTTAAATAATAGTTAAGGCAGTTGTTAGGTCATATCTACAAATGGGTTTCAGGAGAGACTTGAAGAGAATTTGTTGGTCTTAGATTTCTTGAAATGCCTGGGAGCTCTTAGAGAAAAGACCCTGTTGACTCTAAGGCCATGTTTACAAGTCAACAGTACAAAAGCATTTTTGCTATGAAAGTCATCTGGTGGATCTACAAGCACAGTTCAGCCTGACAGGGAATAAGTAAATGAATGACTTGATATCTTCCATAGAATCAGTGGGCCAACCTCAACCCCAGTGTTAACAGCAGCTCAAAAGGGTAACCTAGCATTATCTTTTAACAAGGACTAGGCCAAAAATAAGATACGTTACAGATTTACATGGAGAATCCTAATAGTATTTATGACAGGCCCAGAGACCAGCCCATTTATGTGAGTTCCTCTTTTTCTGTCACCCTTGTTCACAGAAGAGGGGAGGGGGTTTTGGCACTCAAGTCTTCCCCCAAACCCAGCCTCCTAACATCCCTGCTATAAAGGGAAGAATCTGTGAGACCAAGTTAGCATTTCTATTGAATTCATACATATTTTGACTGACAAGGAAAAAAGACAATAGACCTGGAATAATTAGGCTGTGCATTTGAGTGAATGTCAACTCCTTATGGTAGAAAAAGCCCTGAACTGGCCAGGCACGGTTAGCTCATGCCTGTAATCCCAGCACTTTGGGAAGCCGAAACTGGCAGATTGCATGAGTCCAGGAATTCCAAACCAGCCTGGGCAACATGGCAAAACTCCTTTTCTATAAAAATATTTAAAAATTAGCCAGGTTTCATGGCACGTGCCTGTGTCTCAGCTATTCAGGAGGCTGAGGCAGGAGGATCACCTGAACCTGAGAAGGTAGAGGCTATGAGCCATGATCACACCACTGCACTCCAGGCTAAGTGACAGAGGGAGACCCTGTCTCCAAAAAAAAAAGAAAAAAAAAGAAAAAAAAAAAGCACTGAACCCTGGGAAATGGGAAAATCTCTTAATTTCTCTGTCTCTTGTTGTTTTTGTTTGTTTGTTTGTTTGTTTGTTTAATGGACTGAATTAGAAGGCATGTTAGTTCATACCTGTAATCTCAGCACTTCGGGAGGCTGAGGCTAGGAGTTTGAGACCAACCTGGGCAACATAGCAAGACCCTGTCTCTACAAAAAAATGTAAAAATTAGCCAGGCATTGGCCAACATGGTGAAACCCCATCTCTACTAAAAATACAAAAATTAGGCAAGCATGGTGGCATGCACCTGTAGTCCCAGCTATTTGGGAGGCTGAGGCAGGAGAATTGCTTGAACCTAGGAGGCAGAGGTTTCAGTGAGCCGAGATTACACCACTGCACTCCAGGCTGGGCAACAGAGCAAGACTGTCTCAAAAAAAAAAAAAAAAAAATTAGCCAAGCATGGTGACTTGTGCCTGTAGTCCCAGCAACTTGGGAGGCTGAAGGGGGAGGATCAATTGAGCCAGACAGGTTGAAGCTGCGGTGACCCATGATTGTGCCACTGCACTTTAGCCTGGGTGACAGAGCATGACCCTCTCTCAAAAAAAAAAGAAAAAAAGAAAAAAAAGGTTTAACATCTGACATCTGAATAATTTGAGATACTTTTTAAATTCAGATTCTGATTAGTGGTCTGGGATGGGAATGGGGTGGAGGTAGGTGGGACTGGGGTTAGGGATAGGAGTGTGGATTGAGATGTGTTTTCTAAAAGCTCCAATCATGATTCTGCTGGGGGACCAGTCATGTTCTACTCTAAAATGCTTAGGGATGATTTCAGAAAACATAGTTAATAGCCACAAGTAATACACTTGTACTACCTGTACAAGTATTGCACTACATGAAGTTTTACAACCTGTGCTGAAAATATAATATTTGTTGTTCTTTCCTCCTATCTCCCAAAAGCTAATCTGGTTTGACCCCAGGATTATAAATAGTAATCACAATGATAAAGTTAATAATACTATAATTTACCATATGCCAACACTGATTTCAAAATTTCATGTCTTCATATAAGACTCTTTACAGTGCTGTGGGATACAGTATGACTATTAGCCCCATTTTACAGATGAAGAAACCAAGGCAAAGAGAAGCCAAGTAACTTACATATGACAACAGTATCACGCATAGCAAAGTATACCAGGTAGATTCAGGCTGGCTTAGGGAAACTTTCTGTCTGGAGAAACCCAAGTTGCTTCCCTCTAACATTGGGTGGCAGCGTGGTTTTATGCAAAAAGGCTAAGGCATTGGCATGAGACACTTATTCAAGGTCTGGCACAACCACTCACTAGCTATGTCAACTCAGGTGACCTTCCTTCACCTTGCTAGGTGTCTTCGTCAGCTCAAGCTGCCATAGCAAAATACCATAGGTTGGGTGGCTTAAACATCAGAAATTTATTTCTCACAGATCTGGAGGTTAGGAAGTCCAAGACCAAAGTGCTGGCCAATTTGGTACCTGGTGAAGGGCTTCTTCCTAGTTTGAAGACAGACACCTTCTTGCTATATCCTCACATATCGGGGAAAGAAAGGGCTCTGGTCTCTGGTCTCTCCCTCTTTTATAAGGGCACTAATTCCATCATGAGGGCCCCACCCATATTGAGGCAGGAAATTAGGGTCTGGAGGCAAGGAACATAAGGCCAATTCACACTTCAGCTGTGACAGGAAATATCCTCTCCACAGGGCATTCGCTGAGCAAACGACTTTGTAACTTTATTTCATCCTGTCCATTTACGTGAGGTGTACACCAAGTAACCAACGGAATCCTCTAGAGGGTATTTAAACCCCCACAAATTCTGTAATGGTGCCCTAGAGCCCCTATGCTTGGGCCCGCTCCCACACTGTGGAGTGCACTTTCATTTTCAATAAATTTCTTCATTCTTTCCCTGCTTTGTTGGTGCGTTTTGTCCAATTCTTTGTGCAAGGTGCCAAGAACCTGGGCACCCTCCTCCGGTAACATTATGACTTCATTTAAACCTAACACTTCCCAAAGGGTCCCACCTCCAATTACCATCCCATTGGGGATTAGGGCCTCAACATTGAATTTGGAGAGACACAAACATTCAGTCCATTGCACTAAGATTCAGTTTCTTTATCTGCAAAATACGTATCACACCTATTTATAAAGTTTGAGAATGAAATAAGATGTTTATAGGCATTAGCCCAGGCTCATAATAAAACCAAAGGAAAACATTCACAATAGGTACTGACTATGTATCAGGTACTTTTGAATAAAATGTTCAGAATGAAAATCACTTATTGAATACTATGTCTTCAGAGTTATGCTAAATGGGCTTATGTATTATATTCATTTAACCCTCCATCACTGTTATGAAGTAGGTATGATGAAAACTGAGAGGTTGGATATTTTCCTGATGTCACAACTGGCAAATGGGAGCGGAACCTAGAGCCAGGGCATGTGCTCCGAGGCGGTCTGTGGTCTCTTCTGTTTAGACAGAAATATGCAAACAATTACTTAAATGTTCACAAAATAAATTTAAATGGATTTTTACTTAAAATAGTAGGAGAGAAGTCCTCCTACTTAGGAGAGATTCCTCTAGTAGGAGAGGAATCCTTAGGAGAGATTCCTCTAATAGGAGAGAAATGCTCTACTTAAAATAGAAGGAGAGAAATCTGTTTTTCACCTTTATGGTCGCCTTCTCTGCTGAGTAAAAATTGGAATACGTGCTCTTACAATGGGACAAGGTGGCCAAAAGAGAACCCAGGAGTCGAATTCTCTTTCTTGCCTCTCTCTTCCTTCTTTGATGTCAGCCTTCCACTCTTGATGCCTATTCCTCCATGTTTACCCAAGGCCAACTTTGAGGGAAGAAATGTAGCTGTGAAAGCACTGGCCGGAGGGCAGCATTCTTTTCCAGTGCTAGAATTCTTTAGTGTATGAGCTGTCGCCCAGCCCCTGGTTTTCTGTCTCTGATTAGTCAAAGGGCTGTAGAAACATTTATACTCTCTCCTCTGGAAGAATTCTTCGGCACGCTTTCCCAACTACATCCCAGCTTGAACACTGAAGGAACATCATGCTTAAACAGGGAAAAGCTTAGTTTTAGGGGAAACTGATAGACAAGCTGGGATTGAGTTTCCTTTTTAGGAACATTTTCTAGATTAAAGAAAATCAGTTCTACTCTTAATATGTTAAAAATGTGTCATGTGTTGGTTATGAAATTTGTGGGAAAAACTCAAGATGGTATTGAAGTGTTCTAAAGAAACTGCAGCGTCATCACAAAACTATACAAGTGATATTAGAAACAAAAGCTCTGACAGAAAAACCTCATTTCAACAGAACCAGAAAAATGAATGCAACCACTGGATCTCTGGCAAGATCCAGACACTTGGCTTCTCAAGGTAACCACTGAGAGGCTGGAGGTCAAGTTCAGGAAGGTACCATGTAGAAACCATACTATTCACCCAGCCAACTGGAGACAGTTAACCGATCACAAAGAAAAATGAAAATTGCAACTTCTAGAATTTAAAGGGGTTAGTCCCTGGAATCTTGGCTCTGTTAATGGCATCGACCCCTCAGGTTAATATTAAACAAACTACACTCTGGTATGCATTACCTTATCGTGAGCCAAAGGAAGATAAGCAAAATATGCAGGGCTCTGACACAGCTGGAGTGGGCCACGTAACAGAATAGCTCTTGAAGAGCCTTTTACTAGTACCATCCCGGTAACAAATAACATTTAGTGATGATTAAATGAGTATTTATTCTCACCAAAGAAATATGCAAAAATTTCCTCATGTATTTTCGTGTCTTAATCTCTTTTCTTTCCAATCTATAATTTTTCTTTAGCACAGGTTTTCTCATTCACTTAGTTTCAATGTTATTTAATCTTTATATAAATAGCCTTAAATCCCATAGAGAAATCAGCAGGTCACTAAACACTTAAATACTTATTAAGAAAATGACAGAAGAAATTTTTTCTATCTCCCTCTTTCGCTTCTCTTTTTAAACGAAGGTTGGTTGACAGTTGGGTGATCTCAGGCCTAAAGTATTTGGCTTTCCCCATTGTTCAGGACTCCGGGTAAGCCTTGGTAGGTGAGTGATCTACAATTAAGATGACAATCCCCACCCCCCTCCTTTGCATTTAGAAGTTGGGCCTTTGGGATTTTACAGTGTGCTAGCACTCTTAAAGACTATTCATATTACTGCCTTTTTGGTTGATAAATTTGTATATCAGGGTAGTTATTATAACTACCGTGAGCTAAAAAATGAACTAGAGATTTTTGCAAATATGCAAAAACTGCTCTTACTTTGGAAAAAAGCAAAAAAACAAAAAACAAACAAACAAAACCCCCCAACAATCTCAGCTTTCATAATTAATTTCAAAGAACAACCATCAGAACAGTATTTTTTCCCCAAAGTGGGAAAATTGAAAAATATATATATTTTAAAAGATTTTGGAACTGCAGAACAGGCAAATGTCCCATCTCTTAAAATTTGAAGTTAATAAACGGTTCAAAAATCTTGCTGAGCTAATTAATTAGACCTGTTCCCCAAACACTCCCTGTTGTCTTGAAGTTGAAGGAAGAAAAGGCTCTTTTTCCCACCCCTCCCCCATCCAGCAGGAGGAGCTGGAAATAGAGACTTGGTAAGTGCACCTTCCCGAAAGGGTTATCCCTTTCCAGTAAGCCTAGGTACAGTTAGTGCTACTAGGACAGGATGCTGGCTGAGTACAAGCCCAGCCGGAATTCCCAAAACAGAGGCACAGCTGGGGTGGGGCAGAAGCAGAGTCCTCCAAATTCACAGCTGCTACCAGTTTCAAAACTGTTTTTAGAAGCCGCAGGGCTGGGAGTGGAACAGGTTCTGTTCACTTAGTGTGGCTCAGTTTGCAATTCTAGGACAGGAGCCAGGTAGAGGATTTTCTCCCATAATTCTTAAAGATGACATGTGCTCTCCGGAGAGATGTAACATTACAGACTATTAGAACTCGGTGGGCCTTGGGAGGTCTTCTAGTGGATCCATCCACTCACCCTACAGGCCAGGCAGTGGAGGCTCAAAAAGTTAAGCAACTTGCCTAAGGTCACATAAATGGCCTCTGACAGAGCTAGGACTCTGTTAGCTCAGAAAACCCAGTGTTTTCTTCCAACTCATTTATAGTTGGTTCTCCAAATCAAAATTACATTAAAATTTTCAGATATAAAACATAAACTTTGGCACATATATTTAAATTTTAACTGTAGTAAAATACACATGACATAAAATTTATCATCTTACCCATTTTTAAATGTACGATACAGCAGCATTAAGTAAATTCACATTATTATATATATATTTAATTTGGATTCCATTTCTACCATTTTATTTTATGCATTCTATTGTTCTGCCTTTTCTACATTCTTTTATATTCCTTCTTTACTTTTTTTGGATTACATTTCATGTTTTATTTTTTCTTATTCTATTTTTTCTTTTACTAGTTTAGAACTTATACCTTTCTTTTTTATATTTTATGGGATGTCTTAGAATTTATAGCATATATATATAAATGTATATACACACACATACATATATGTATGCATGTATATATGTGTGTACTTTAATGAAGTGTGTAATTTAATAAAGTCTTACGTTAATCAATGTTTTACCCTCCTGAACAAAACACATACCTTTGGTTTTTTGTTTTTTATTTCCTTTAAAATTTTTTATTTCTATAGGTTTTTGAGGAACAGGTGGTATTTGGTTACGTGAGTAAGTTCTTTAGTGGTGATTTGTGGGACTTTGGTGCGCCCATCTCCCGAGCAGTATACACTGAATCCAATTTGAGTCTTTTATTGTTCACCCCCCACCCCCATGTACATATATTTAAATGCTGAGTATCTACATGGCAATTGAAAGGGTCAGTGAAAAATGTCTTCCCCTGGGCCTGGCGCGGTGGCTCACGCCTGTAATCCCAGCACTTTGGAAGGCCGAGACAGGCAGATCACAAGGTCAGGAGTTCAAGACCAGCCTGGCCAACATCGTGAAAACCCATTTCTACTAAAAATGCAAAAATTATCTGGGTGTGGTGGCAGACACCTGTAATCACAAGGTCACAAGGTCAGGAGTTCAAGACCAGCCTGGCCAACATCGTGAAAACCCATTTCTACTAAAAATGCAAAAATTATCTGGGTGTGGTGGCAGGCACCTGTAATCCCAGCTAACTGGGAGGCTGAGGCAGGAGAATCATTTGAACCTGGGAGGCACAGGTTGCAGCGAGCTGAGATTGTGCCACTGCAATCCAGCCTGGGTGACATGAGCAAAACTCTGTCTCAAAAAAAAAAAAAAAATTCTTTCCCATTATCAGTCAGTTATTTAATGGACACATACCATGTGACCCCACATGGTGGGATCAGACAGCCTCTGGGCCCTCAAGGAGCTTATCATTTGTTTAGGAGACTCAATATATAAACAGAAGACAACTATAAAAGGCAGTATCTGATATGTTTTAAATGATGGTACTCACAGTAAGTGTGAAGAATCCAAAGGACACAATCATTATGAGATGAGTACTCAGGAAAAGCTTCAACGAGAAGGTAGACTTGCACTACATTAATATGAGCAGGCACTCCAGATGAAAGAACAGAGTGACATGGGGGTGAGCTGTAAAAGATGTTCAACAAAAAGTGACTAGAAAAGTCTCAGAGTATCCAGCATGGGTTGGTATTAGACTATAGATAAATGGCCATTACACACTGATATTATTAGATATTAGATAAATGGCCAGTTTTATCTTGTAAGCAATTGGGAGCCATTGAAGATTTTTGGATAACATGATTACCATGTTTACAAGTTGATTTGATGGCAAAGTGTAGGATGGATTGAAGGAGGAAGAGTTGTTTGAGTGAGGCTAGTTAAGACGCCAATACAAAAGTTCAAGTACAAAGGCAAGTTCAAGTACAGTGGTAGGATTGGACATTGATAATGTAGATATGTAAAAAATATATAATGAACAATCAATAGAACTTTTTAATTGCCGGGTGCGGTGGCTCGCGCCTGTAATCCCAGCACTTTGGGAGGCCGAGGCAGGCAGATCACAAGGTCAGAGATTGAGACCATCCTGGCTAGCATGGTGAAACCTCGTCTCTACTAAAAATACATAAAATTAGCCGGGCGTGGTGGCACGCACCTGTAGTCCCAGCTACTCAGGAGGCTGAGGCAGGAGAATCGCTTGGACCCGGGAGGCGGAGCTTGCAGTGAGCCAAGACCGTGCCACTGCACTCCAGCCTGGGCAACAAAGCAAGACTCTGTATCAAAAAAAAAAGAACTTTTTAATCAATTAGATTTTGAGTGTGAGGAGGAGAGGCAGGAATACTAGGTTCAAGCTGGATTGATGAGAAATGTGGTTCCAGTTGAATGGATTGGGTCAGTGAAGCGAGGGAAATAATATGGAAGGGAAGTTCAGTTTTAGATATGCCAATACGGAAAAAATAGACATCCAAGTAGAAAAGAGAAAGTCCTTTAAGAAATGTATAGAGCTGTACAACTGCAAGGCAGACTATTCAAAACATTTTTCAACAAATGCTTTTTGTTTTTATCTGCATCTTTGGGCACAGTTTCAACAGTATTTGTCTCACCCGCTTAACCAGCTGAGATGGGAAGGATTAAGTTGATCACAATGTATGACATACTCTTCATACAGAAGTTTAAGGCTTGTAACTCAAAGCTTACAAAATGTCACTTTTACTTTATAATAATGGAGAAATAATTGGAGACATAAAAGCTTTGAGTACTCTATTCAATTGAGAATATTCCTATGGAAAATGAAAAATGCAATCAACAAATTTATGATTGTTTTATGTTAAGCTGCTGGGTTTAAACATTTCAACCTGATGTTTTTCGTATGAAATAAATTTAGAAAATATTGTGTAAGATGGTTGTGTACTAACAGTGTTGGGATCAGATCAAATGAAGCTTCATTGTTTATAAAGTCACTTAATTTTCCACTATTGTGACCTAGAAATGTTGAGCCACAAAGCAAAGGGAGCTTTGTTAACTATGAAGTAAACAGGACTCTGTAGTTTTCCTCCTTTCTTTCTCTTACCAGGAAGGACTTATCGACTGCCACAGTAGGCATAATGCCTAGGGATCATGATACTTTTAAGAGGCCTATGAAATTCTACCAAATTTTGCCTGAGAAGGAAAAAAATTGAAATATTTAAAGTTACATCAAAAATAAATTTTAATATTAATATTACAGTGTGAGGGGCCCACATAGTCAAAGTGCCTAGGCCTCATGACAGTCATAATGCAGCCCTGCCTCCTATACTTAAACCCTCTCCAATTCTAACCATAAAACCATGGCTTTTTGCATTATTCTGCATACATGTATAAATTCTGTGAGCCTGTTTTTTCCAATTTTTATTAAAATATATTTAAACATATATATATATATATATATATATATATTTTTTTTTTTTTTTGAGACGGAGTTTCACTCTTGTTGCCCAGGCTAGAGTGCAATGGTGCAATCTTGGCTCACTGCAACCTCCACCTCCCGGATTCAAGCGATTCTCTTGCCTCAGCCTCCCAAGTAGCTGGGATTACAGGCATGCACCATCATGCCTGGCTAATTTTGTAGTTTTAGTAGAGATGGGGTTTCTCCATTTTGGTCAGGCTGGTCTTGAACTCCCGACCTTAGGTGATCCCCCCCAGCCCCCACCTTGCCTCTCAAAGTGCTGGGATTACAGGCATGAGCCACTGTGCCTGGCCCATAAACATAATTTTAATTATCACCAAGTTCCACAAAGTTTGCAAAGAAAATTGTCTCCCAACCCCTTATTTTCCATATCCCTCTTCCCAGAGGTATCTATTTTTAACTTTTAAACATGCTTCATCTGTTATGTAACTCCATTTCTCTACATAAGACACTCGTAATGTTACTTTTTTTTTTTAGGTTTAGACATTACCTATTGACTTCCCTTCATGAAGATGAGGATTTATGTATCTTTTGTCCTCCACCCTTACCAAATAAAGTCATAGATACTTCTAAGCTATTCATTCTCCTTATTTAGATTTATCTTATTTCTGAATAACTCAGTGTTCAGGGTTAACATTGCTGTGACTCTGTAGGCTATTCAGTGTCCAGCCATATGGGCAACTATGATGACATTTTCTTGACTGTACAACTTGTAGTTTTTCCTCAGTTAAGAATTGTCATGTTTTCTCATTTGCCCAATTTTCTTTGTACACATTTATCCCTAATCCATACTCCTCACCAGATGGTTAAATCTTTTCTTGATACATTCATTAATGTTGGGTGTTATCTCAGTTTTATTGTCTTAAGTTTCTTCTGGAGCACTTAGGACTAAAAGTGTCCAGATGGGTTGCCCCCATGTTTGGTGCATCATCCTGAGTAAGTGTGGGAATTCCTTTTGCATTTCTTCTATGTTACATCTCTTTTACCCTGTAACTCTTGTGTTCATTTTTCTAGACTTACTCCATTATTTTGGTGGTGCACATCCTGCAGTAACTCCCTCAGAAAAATATGTGTATGGGAGAGGGGTAAATTTTTTTTTTTTTTTTTAGTCAGAGTCTGGCTCTGTTGCCCAGGCTGGAGTGCAGTGGCCCCATCTTGGCTCACTGCAAGCTCTGCCTCCCAGGTTCATGCCATTCTCCTGCCTCAGCTTCCCGAGTAGCTGGGACAACAGGCACCCACTACCACACCTGGCTAATTTTTTGTATTTTTTAGTAGAGATGGGGTTTCACCATGTTAGCCAGGATGGTCTTGATCTCCTGACCTCGTGATCAGCCCACTTCAGCCTCCCAAAGTGCTGGAATTACAGGCATGAGCCACTGCGCCCGGCCTAAAATTTTTGACTAAAAGATATGCACCCTCACACTTAGTTCAGAAGTTGGATAGATATTTAAGACAATCCTAAGCAGAAAAGAACAAAGCTGGAGGCATCCTACTACCTGACTTCAAACTATACTGCAAGGCTACAGTAACCAAAACAGCATGGTACTGGTACAAGAATAGACATTTAGACCAATGGAACTGAATAGAGAACTCAGAAATAAGACTGCACGCCTACAACCACCAGATCTTTGACAAATCTGACGAAAACAAGCAATGGGGAAAGGATTCCCTATTTAATAAATGGTGCTGGGAGAACCAGCTAGCCATATGCAGAAACTGACACTGAACCACTTCCTTACACCTTATACAAAAATTAACTCAAGATGGATTAAAGACTTAAATGTAAGCCGGGTGTGGTGGCTCATGCCTGTAATCCCAGCAGTTTGGGAGGCCGAGGCAGGTGGATCACCTGAGGTCAGGAGTTGGAGACCAGCCTGACCAACATGTCAAAACCCCATTTCTACTAAAAATACAAAATTAGCCGGGTGTGGTGTCACGCACCTATAATCCTATAATCCCAGCTACTCAGGAGGCTGAGGAGAATTGCCTGAACCCAGGAGGCAACCCAAATGCCTATTGATGATAGACTGGATAAAGAAAATATGGTATATGCATACCCATGGAATACTATGCAGCCATAAATAACAATGAGATCATGTCCTTTGCAGGGACACGGATGGAGTTGAAAGCCATTATCCTCAGCAAACCAACGCCAGAACAGAAAACCAAACACCACATGTTCTCACTTATAAGTGGGAGCTGAATAATGAGAACACATGTACACATGGCAGGAAACAACACACACTGGGGCCTGTCAAGGTGGGGTGGGTATGGGGAGAGGTAGGGCATCAGGAAGAATAGCTAATGGAGGCTGGGCTTAATACCTAGGTGATGGGATGATCTGTGCAGCAAACCACCATGGCACATGTTTACCTATGTAACAAACCTGCACATCCTGCACATTTACCCCTGAACTTAAAATCAAAGTTAAAGGAAAAAAATAAAAAAAAGAAATTGGCTAGATATTTAATACTATTTGGAAATTATTTCCCTTCGGAATTTTGAATGCGTTACCCCATTTTCTTGTAACTTTCTGTGTTGCTGCTGAGAAGTTCAGAGCCCTTTTGATTTCTGATACTTTGTATGCAATCTTCCTTCCCCCACCCACCTGGAAACTTGTAAACCTTCTCATTGACCCCATTGTCTTAGTCAGTTTGGGTTGCTAGAACAAAGTACCATAGACTAATTGGCGTATATACAACACAAATTTTTGTCTCACAGCTCTGGAGGCTGGAAGTTCAAGATCAGAGAGCCAGCATGGTCAGGTTCTGGTGAGGGCCTTCTTCTAGGTTGCAGGTGGCCTTCTTCTTGTTGTATCCTGACTTGGCAGAAAGAGGGAAAGAGAGTTCTGGGGGGTCTCCTTTTATACGGACACTTATTCCACTCATGAAGCTCCACCCTCAAGACCTAATTACTTCTCGAAGGACCCACCTCCTAATACTATCACATTGGGGGTTAGGATTTCAACATATAAACTGGGGGTGGGGGAG
Source organism: Gorilla gorilla gorilla (assembly GCF_029281585.2). Lineage (NCBI taxonomy): Eukaryota > Metazoa > Chordata > Mammalia > Primates > Hominidae > Gorilla > Gorilla gorilla. The sequence goes on from NC_073229.2 coordinate 168,416,371, forward strand.
ACATCAACATTCTGTCCCTAGGTCCTGTGTTCTGAACTAGCTCTGTTATGTGTCTTAGTGTGGATATATTTTCATTGCTGGATACTCAGTGAACCCTTTCACACTGCAGACATGTATCCTTCAATTTTCAGAAATCTTAAATTATTTCATTGATGAAATAATTGCTTTTTCTAATCTATCTTTGAGGAACTTCTTCAGGACTGGCCTTTTAATTTGCCTATGTTTGACCTGTTATTTTACATGCTGTTTTCTTTCTTTCTGGGAGATGTCTTCAACCTTCTCTTCCAATCCATCTATTGAGTTTTCATTTTTACAACGTTTAAATTTATTTTTTGTTCTCTGTAAATTTATTTTGTTTCATTAATTTTTGTTTCATTAATTTCAAATCTTCGAATACCTCTCTCTCTCTATTATTATTATTATTATTATTATTATTATTATTGTTATTATTATTGAAAGATGGGGGGAAACAGCCAGGCACAGTGGCTCTTGTCTGTAATCCCAGCACTTTGGGAGGCTAAGGTGAGTGGATTGCTTGAGCTCAGGAGTTCAAGACCAGCCTGGGCTACATGACGAAACCCTGTGTCTACAAAAAATGCAAAAAAATTGCTACTCATGGTGATACACACCTGTAGTTTCAGCTACTTGGGAGGCGGAGGTGGGAGGATTGCTTGAGCCCAGGAAGTGGAGTTGCAGTGAGCTGAGATCACACCACTGCACTCCAGCCTGGGCAACACAGCAAGACCCTGTCTCGAAAAAAAAAAAGTGGGGGTCGGGCACAGTGGCTCACACCTGTAATCCCAGCACTTTGGGAGGCTGAGGCAGGCAGATCACCTGAGGTCAGGAGTTCGAGACCAGCCTGGCCAACATGGTGAAACCCCATCTTTACTAAAAATACAAAAAATTAGCCAGGAATGGTGGTGGGCACCTGTAATCCCAGCTACTAGGGAGACTGAGGCAGGAGAATTGCTTGAACCAGGAGGTGGAGGTTGCAATGAGCCAAGATCGCACCACTGCACTCCAGCTTGGGTGACACAGCCAGACTCCGTCTCAAAAATAAAAAAATAAAAAAAATATAAAAAAAAAAGATAGGAGGTTGTATTAGTTCGTTTTCACACTGCTGATAAAGACAAACCCGAAACTGGGAACAAAAAGAGGTTTAATTGGACTTAGAGTTCCACGTGGCTGGGGAGGCCTCAGAATCATGGCAGAAGGTGAAAGGTACTTCTTACGTGGCTGCAGCAAGAGAAAATGAGAGAAGAAGCAAAAGCGGAAACTCCTCATAAACCCATCATATCTCGTGAGACTTATTTACTATCACGAGAATAGCACAGGAAAGACCAGCCCCCATGATTCAATTACCTCCTCCAAGATTCCTCCCACAACACATGGGAATTTTGGAGATACAATTCAAGTTGAGATTTGAATGGGGGCACAGCCAAACGATATCAGGGGTCTTGCTATGGTGTCCAGGCTGGCTTCTAACTCTTGGGCTCAAGTGATGCTTCTGCATAGCTGGGACTACAGGCATGTGCCACCTTGCTGGACTCCTCTCTATAGATATTAATACTAATTTTAAAAGAAGTTTAATTTTTTTTTTCCTGACAACCTAGTCTTTGTTACCTTCAAGTTGCCTTTTGCTGTTTATGTATTTTATTTCAACATTTGTGCAAGAGGCTATCCTCAGATGTCTGATAATTCTTGACTGTCTGCTCATGATTAAGGGTATCACAATACACAGCCGAGGAGAAGCTCTCCCTACATGGGTGGCTTTCATTTCTTCACTGACATGGGTAGCTATTTTGGCTTGGAACCTCCACTGTATATCTTACGGTGTTTCTTCTTGGGCTGTTCAGATTCCCCATAGAAGTCACCTTCAGTCTCCTGTATGAATGGGGAAGGCCTGGCTGCCTGTATTCTGGTTGTCATACTGGGAGAGGAGGCAGGTGGTGTTGATCCTCCTTGTTTTTGGTACAGTTCCCCTACCTTGACTTGGTTCCCTGGTCTAGAGATCCTCTGGTTTCTCTGTTCCAAAAACACAGTTCTAATCTTCTTCTGGGGTTGCAGCTGCCTAGTTTTGTAGGGTGGGTCAAGGAATTGAGGAATCTAACTATTTCTTTCAACCAATCCTTTTGATCCTGTCCCCACCACCCTCCACTTTCAGGGTACTTGGTGCCTTCAATTCCTGGGCTTTTGCCTGACATTTCGGTGGAAATTATATACGTATTTTTCTTAGCTGCCCTTGCTGCTAACTTAGGATTAGGCTTTTTCAGGCCTGCAAAGTCAATTTCCATTTGGCCATGTTCTTTCCTCCTTCAAAGGTGTTGTTGTCATTATCTCCCTCTCCTTGGAGTTCTATGCCTTAAAATAAGTCATTTTGGTGTAGTTTCGGTAGGGTTTGGGAAGAAGCAAAGAGAATTCAATCTCCATCTTTACCTGGAAGTCACTGCAATTGAGTTTTTGATTTTAAAGAGTTTGAACAGCCTCTTGTTGCCAGGGCAACATGGCGAAACCCAGCCTCTACAAAAAAATAAAAAAATTAGCCAGGCGTGGTGGCAGGTAGTCCCAGCTACTCTGGAGGCTGAAGCATTAGGATCACTCGAACCCAGGAGGTGGAGGTTGCAGTAAGGTGAGATCATGCCACCACACATCAACCTGGGCAACAGAGGGAGACCCTGTCTCAAAGATAAAAAAAAGGTTAGAAGGCCAGGAGAGGTGGCTCATGCCTATAATCCCAGCACTTTGGGTGAACAAAGTGAAACCCTGTCTCTACAAAACATACAAAAATTAGCCAGGTGTGGTGGCCCATGACTGTATTCCCAGCTGCTTGGGAGACTGAGGTGGTAGGATCACTTGAGCCTAAGAGGTGGAGGCTGCAGTGAGCAGTGATCACGACACTGCACTCCAGCCTGGGCGCCAGAGACCCTGTCTCAAAAAAAAAAAAAAAAATTGAGTATTTGGTTTTTTATATAAATACAATAACTTATGGGGCTTTTGAAATTTTGGATAACATTTTATAAGCATCTACGATCATCTGGCCAGTCTTAACACAGTGTTTTTTGTCCTCTTGTGTTGCTATAAAGGAGTACCCAAGGCTCGGTAATTTATAAAGAAAAAAGGTCTACTTGGCTTGCAGTTCTGAAGGCTGTACAGAAAGTACCAGCATCTGCTTCTGCTGAGGGACTCAGGCTGCTTCTACTCATGACGGAAGGGGAAAGGCAGCCAGAGTGGTCAGATCACCTGGCCAAAGAGGAGAAGAGAGAGGGTGGGAGGGAGATGCCAGGCTTGGTTCTTTTGGTTTTTTTTTTTGAGACGGAGTTTCGCTCTTGTTGCCCAGGCTGGAGTGCAATGGCACAATCTCAGCTCACTGCAACCTCCACCTAGCGGGTTCAAGCGATTCTCCTGCCTCTGCCTCCTGAGTAGCTGGGATTACAGGTGTGCACCTCCACGACTGGCTAATTTTGTATTTTTAGTAGAGACAGGGTTTCTCCATGTTGGTCAGGGTGGTCTCGAACTGTCGACGTCAGGTGATCCTCCTGCCTCAGCCTCTCAAAGTGCTGGGATTACAGGCTCTTTTTAACAAGGAGTTTTCAAGGGAACTAATTGAGTGAAAACTCACTTATTACCTCAAGGACTGTACCAAGTGCTTCATAAGGGATCCTCCCTCATGAACTCAAACACCAACTCCCATCAGACTCCAACATTGGGGATCAAATTTTAACATGACATTTGGAGGGAACAAATATCCAAACTATATCACACAGCTATTGCATTAACCCAATGTTTTGCAAACTTGAGTAATGTTCTAACCCTTCTTAAGGAAAAATGAAATCTATAGATTCCTGGTGCTGAATTACATTATTTTAATTACAATGTTATTTAAATGTGTACAAACAAGCAGCCGGGCATGGTGGCTCACGCTTGTAATCCCAGCACTTTGGGAGGCCGAGGTGGGCGGATCATGAGGTCAGGAGATCGAGACCATCCTGGTTTACACAGTGAAACCCCATCTCTACTAAAAATACAAAAAATTAGCTGGGCGTAGTGGCGGGTGCCTGTAGTCCCAGCTACTTGGGAGATTGAGGCAGGAGAATGGCGTGAACCTGGGAGACGGAGCTTGCAGTGAGCCGAGATCGTGTCACTGCACTCCAGCCTGGGCGACTGAGCGAGACTCAGTCTCGAAGAAAAAAAAAAAAAAAGAAAGAAAGAAATGTGTACAAACAAGCTTGCACTATTTATACTTATAGCTCTTGTCCATTTATATAAGACAAAAAAACCAATACAACAAAAGCACATATTTAATTCAAATTAACAACATAAATTTAATGTGACAGATTATTTTAATGGAGCAGAATTGCTGCTCTAAATATGAATATGGTGCTTATTGCTGTGTCATGGGTTCTTTCAAGCTCTTCATCCATCTGCTACAATGTGTTGCATGAGAGACAAATTTGTCCATCTCTCCCTGAATTTGAAACACAGAGAAACCATTTTTCAGATAGCAAGGTTTGTTGCCATACAAGCATGACTTAGCAAGAATGCATCTTTTACCTACTGAACCTGCATCTGTTCTTATTATATTAGTCTCTAACAAATATGACACAACTTCATGACGCCAAGGGGATCATAAATGTGAAAAAGAATTTTGCTCTTCTTTTAATTTAAACATATTTTCTGAGGAATGTTTGTGCTGCCCACATGAGTTGACTGGTGACACCAGTCGGTCCTTAGCTCTCTGGGAAGCTTTCCTGGAGAAGGTGACCGTTTTATCAAAGCAGGAAAATAGTATGTACTTATGTAGAATTACAGAAATGAAAAGCACCTTTTCCTGGATTTTCTTCACAAAGTAAGAGCAAATACTAGGCGAATAAAGCTGCCTGTTGGAAGAAGGGTACATTTGATGTGGCAATACCATTTCATTCTTGGGCAGATGGCCACCAGTTTGATGTCTGTGGTAATTTGAACTATACTGAAAAGCAATGTGACCTAATTTTGTAAAACAAAATAGTTGACTTTGTTAAAATAATCAATATTTTAAAATTGTCTGCATGACTCCAATAGATTGTCCCAATATTTTCCTCTTTTACTGCAATGGACTGCTTGGGATTTCCCCTAGGCTCATATAGCTAGAAATGCCCAGTAATCACTGGGAGGCACTTATCAGTGCATTAGAGCCCCTTGCTAGTTCCCCAGAGAAGAAATCCACTTAGTGTCTGGTCCTGCCCTCCAGGCCCTCGATTTAAGATGGGAAACTGATGTTTATTTGAGACAGGGTCTCAGCCTGTCACCGAGGCCGGAGTGCAGTGGCACCATCACTGCTCACTGCAACCTCGAACTCCCAGGCTCAGCCGATCCTCCCACCTCAGCCTCCTAAGTAGCTGGGTCTACAGGCCTGTGCCACCACACCGGGCTAATTTGTATTGTTTTATTTTTTATTTTTTGGTAGAGACAGAGTCTCAATATGTTGGCCAGGCTGGTCTCTAACTACTGGGCTCAAGTGATCCCCCCTGCCTCGGCCTCCCAAAGTGCTGGGATTAGAGGCATGAGTCCCTGCACCTGGCCACGTCTTTGAAAGGCAGCGTAAGAACGCAGAAGAATTTGGCATCCATCTAAAAACTATGAGAGTTTTCTAGAAGGAAATAATGGTTGATAAGGCAGGGCCAGTTGATTAACACCATAACTTGGTCAGGCGCGGGTGTAAGTCATGTTGGCCATCTCTCCTCAATACAGAGAGGCAGTGCCCAGAGGGAGGAGTCCTGGAAGCAGGGAGAGGGGTGGGGGATGGGCCATAGAGACTCCAGATCCCTTAGAAATCAGCTGACAGTTTAGAGTCAGCCTTCCAGAGGGGCATCAAAAACATTGAGCTGACCTCATCCAGCCTTCCTGTCGGATGAGTTGCACTGGAGCAGGAGGACGCACAATCCAGGCTAGAGGGGTGTATCTTCTTGCAAGTGAATTGCAAGGGTGTGTCCAGGAACCTGAACCTTGCCTCTGGGCAAGGAAGCTGCAGAGCTACACTGAAGGTTAGGGCTCTTGCCAAATAGGCTGCGATTTAGGGCACATTCCAGTTCCAATAGCCAACTGGAGTCTGGCAGGAGAACCAGTGCAAAACTAGACATAGAAGATGTCTGATCATGGCCTGGAAATCTAGATGGTAATCCCCCATCCTCTGCATACCAGGCTAAGACTGCAAATGTGTTTGGGTTTAGCATGTGTTAGGGAGCTAGGGAGACCACGCAGGACTCCAACAAAAGGAAATGTTCCTCCTGCCGCTTGCCACCATTCATACATATTCCATGTCTTCCTTTGCCTGAAGCCTTCTCATAGGCCTGCCCTTTTCCTGGTTCATTTTTATATTGAACTGGGCTCATTCAGTTGCAAGTGACAGAATTCCGATACACATTAACATTCAGGATAAAGGGAGTGATAGGGCACTGCCGATGGGCATGGAAGCCAGCGACTCTTGCATTCTCAACTTTCTCTGTATATTTTCAGCTCCCGGTGCAATGGTTTAATTTTCTCCTTCTACAGAAGTGGAACTCCAGCCAGTAGTAGGAGCAGGAGAGGGGAATGGAGGGAGTTTGTCTCAATTTTATGTCACTCCAGTTTACTAATTCCAAAGGAAAAAAGAAAAAGGTAACTTTCCCTTTCAGTGTTACCATGAAAACGCCAGCAAGGACTATTATGGGCTTAACTTGGATCTCTGGTCCCTTCTTAGACTAATTGCTGTGGTTGGGGAAGGGGCCCTATGATTGGCTATTCCTAGGTCATGAGCCCACCCCCAGGCTCAGTGATTGACAGTCCCACAAAACGATTGACAGCCACACAAAATCTAATTGGAGCAGAAAAGGAAATCTCCAAAGGAAGGAGTGATATTCCTTCAATAAGAGTGGAAAGATGTTGGGCACAGCAAGACAACAGGTGCCTTTTAGGATTCCTACTCAACCGCTAAGCCTTAACTCAGGTGTCACTTCTTGGTACTGCCCATTCCTGTCCTTTCTATTGGGTTATGTGTCCCTCTTCTGGCTCATGTTACATTTTGGCTGTACTGATGTACCCTATTAATTTATAATTGTCTATATATGTGTTGGTCTTTCTCACGAGACAGTGAGCTCTTTGAAGGTAACCACTGTGGCCTATCCCATGTGCATATCCTGCTTTGCAGCAGATAATGGAAGTTCCAGGAATGTTTCCAAAAAAGAATGAATGAAGACAATCACAAAATGGCAGCCAATCCTCTTGAGTTAAGAGAAAGGGGAAAGGAACATAATAAAAGTAAAAAGTACCAGATTTGGTGGTAAATGCTTTATATTAACTAACTCATTTGAGTCTCACAACACTTGCAGAAGGTATTATTCTTTCTACTTTACAGGTAGGAAGCTAAAGGTTAAGTTCCACAAGCTTACATGGCTAATAGCCTTCAATATCATAATGAGTACTTAGGTAACTAAAATCTAGACCAGTTCTCTTTCAGCTACGCTTGCTTTCTTCCCCCACCTTCTCCCCTCTTCTTCTGGTTAACAATGAACTCATGTAACATAGGGATCTTCTCTTTTCACTTCTCAGTAATTTGGACACTTTCCCCCAATAGATTGTTTTATTTTACCTAAAGGTATTCCCTGATCAGCTTTGTATCTTTCATTTGCTTCTTTGTAAAATCAGAGGGTTGGCCGGGGGCAGTGGCTCACGCCTGTAATACCAGCACTTTGGGAGGCTGAGGCGGGCGGATCACGAGGTCAGGAGATCGAGACCATCCTGGCTAACAAGGTGAAACCCCATCTCTATTAAAAATACAAAAAATTAGCCGGGCATGGTGGTGGGCGCCTGTAGTCCCAGCTACTAGGGAGGCTGAGGCAGGAGAATGGTGTGAACCCGGGAGGCGGAGCTTGAAGTGAGCTGAGACCACGCCACTGCACTCCAGCCTGGGAGACAGAGCGAGACTCTGTCTCAAAAAAAAATAAAATAAAAAAAAAAATTCAGAGGGTTGATGGAAAGACTCTGTAAAATCTTTTTCAGCAACAACATTATAAAATTATACAAATTAAATTAAGCCAAGAAAAATTTATAAGTAGGATAAACTCAGCGTAGACCGTGTTTTGTTCAGTTTTCCCCGAAGGTGGTGCTCTGGGTTTCCCACCCTCCACCCTCTCTGCGTCTCTTCCTTCTCTTTTTGGGGCTTCCTTTATTCTCCCATTTTGATCAATCAGTTGCTCTTCTCTGCCGAACAACTTAGTGCTTTTATTTTGCCCTTAGCTTCTTTGGATTCCACATTTCAGCTCCTGTATTCTCAATATTCCTGTCCTCCTTGTCCTCTCATCATTAAACTTTCTCTTCAGAGCCTCATTTCCTCAGAACTGGGCAATGCTTCCTACCACCTGTGCAGGCTAAATTGCCAGGAATAGTCCTAGGGTTTTACCAATTGTAGGTAACCTCCAGGGTGGTCCGAATCGAATGAAACACTTGAATTCAAAGAGATAAAGCTAATCACGAGTATTTCATAACTATGATTGATTCAGTATGGATTTTTTTTTGGTAGGGCAATTTCTTGACCCCTCCAATCATCCAAAGAGGCCTATTTAAGGCCAGCACCCCAGGGCACAGGGGCTCAAAGTGTGGCTCCTCAGCTATTCTGATCTAAAGCTAAGGCATGTTAAACCTGCAGCTTCCTGGGCCCCACCAGGCCTACTCAATCAGAATTTCTGGAGAATGGCAGTCAATCTGAATTTAAAATATATTCTCTGGGTAATTCTTGAGTGCATCAAGTTGTAAGGAACTCAGCCTTTGTGCTATTTATTTTCTAAAAGTTTCATGTGCTATTATTTTTTGTTTCTTCAATTCTATTACAAAAATTTATATGATAAAATTTTATCAACTCGCACACATACTAGACGTTTGACTGAAGAATTTACCAACAATACTCAGCAAAAATCCAGTATCTATTACACACAAGCTCCAGATTTATACTTTTTTTACCTGAAAAATATAAGAAAGGCTAAATTCCCTAAACTTTCCTCCTCTCTTAAATGCTTGTATGTGGGGCTTTAATTATAGTCAATACCAAAGGTAAAGCTAAAGGAGTGTCTTGTTTTTTTATACATTGTGTATTTTCCCATGTTTCTACTGTTTAAAGAGAAACTGCATTTATATAGTCTTGCACAAAGTTTAGTAGCAAATGTTTTCCTTTTGGTTCTTATATTAGGATGCAGTTCCCTGTATGCGAATAATATTTATGTGAATCATGTCTATATACACCATACACACATATACATATATCTTTATATATGAATCTATATATGCACTACTCATATCATAATTTTCTCCTTTGTCAAAGGCTTTCTATTCTGCAGTGACACTAACTCCATTTTCCTTAGTTTTCACCATTCTATGGTGACTGCAGGGCAATTCTGACTTTGGGTTACCAGTAGACCCAGGGCCACATTCCTATTATTCTCTCCAGATGTTCTACAGCGATCTGATCTTTGGGATGAGCAGACAAAACCCCACTGGGCATCCTTGTTGCAGGCCCATTACCTTAGAGGCCTGTCTCCACCATGCCTCACCTAGATTCTCTGGATATAAAGAAGATCACACTGTGCTTTATGGAAATATAGCCCTCTGTGGTCAAGATCGCCCACCAAATGTGGTTTCCCTACCAAATAAAGAAAGTGTTGGGGGACAGGACCAGCACAGGACCAGCTTGAGATCTCTTGATCGTTCCATCAACAAGAATTCCGCCCTCCCTCCCTCCCTCCCTCCCTCCCTTCCTCTTCCTTCCCTCCCTCCCTCCTTTATTTCTCTCTTTCTCTCTTTCATTCTTTCTGACAGTCTTGCTCTGTCACCCAGGCTGGAGTGTAGTAGCGCCATCTTGGCTCACTGCAACGTCTGCCCCGGGGTTTAAGCGATTCTCATGCCTCAGCCTCCTGAGTAGCTGGGATTATAGGCATGTGCCACCACGCCCAGCTAATTTTTGTATTTTTAGTAGAGACAGAGTTTCTCCATGTTGGCCAGGCTGATCTCGAACTCCTGACCTCAGATGATCCACCTGTCTCGACCTCCCAAAGTGCTGGGATCACAGGTGTGAGCCACTGCACCCAGCCAACAAGAATTTCTTTAGCCTCTTTTGCTCATTACCTACAAAGAGCATCAGTCTCTGCCTGGAGAGAAGGGCTAGAAACAGATAGGGCACAGGTCCCCAGGTGACTGGCTGTAAGCCACTAAAGCCACTATGGCTGATATGCGGGGCAGGTCACTCCTGCACAGAAGGTGGCTTGTTGGCCTCCTGTTCCATCTCTTACAGGCGTTGAGGAAGCTCGACTAAACATCTCTTCACAGCTTACAATCCCAGAAATCATAGGACCCTAAACGTGCGTTTTTCAAAATTTTTGAGCTAAAATGATGTATTACTTTGTAAATTGTGAAAAGTGTCACAAATATTAAGTGACAATATCCTCAAACACTCCAATGTGGCCTTATTATCTATTTTGAAGGAGAAAATCTGAGTTTCATCAACTCAACCAGGATACAGTGAGTGAGAAGCAACTTTTGGTGTCTGCAAAATGATCAGTTAAAAAAAACCTGGGGGCTGGGCGCGGTGGCTCACGCCTGTAATCCCAGCACTTTGGGAGGCCCCGTCTCTACTAAAAATACAAAAAATTAGCCGGGCGTGGTGGTGGGCGCCTGTAGTCCCAGCTACTAGGGAGGCTGAGGCAGGAGAATGGCGTGAAACCAGGAGGCGGAGCTTGCAGTGAGCGAGATCGCGCCACTGCACTGCAGCCTGGGCAACTGAGAGAGACACTGTCAAAAAAAAAAAAAAAAAAAAAAAAAAGAAAGAAAGAAAGAAAGAAAAAATCCTGGAGTCCCTCTATGTGACCATACTCAGCTAGCACTTGATCTGTTCTTTTCTTATGGCATTTATCTCCCGGATCTTGTATATACTTACTTGTTTACATGTCTTATCTCACCTACTACATTCCAAGTTCTTTAAGGGTAAGATCACTATCAGATTTATCTTTGCTTTACCCACAGAACCAGCAAACCTGACAGCCCTAAACTGATGCTTGTTAAATGAATGAATGAAGTGAATGAATAAAATCATACCCATTTCAAGTTAATCCTTTGGATTTTATTTGGCTTATACGTAGAAAATCATCAAAAGGAAGGAAGCTGTCCTAGAAACCTTACAAGGAAGAGTCTCTTTTGGGAATCTCCTACCTGCCCCCTCCCTGGAGCACTTAGGGATGGATGGGGGAACCTTTCACTATAACAAAAGGCGAGTAAACTCTTTCTGAAAATTAGTTTAAGGCCCCTAGTGGTTTAATCTTTACTGCCGCGTAAATTAACTCAAATATTAAGCCAGCAATAAACCGGCGCTCCAGTATCAACCATCCTTTTCTCTGTTAATACGAACTAGGAACTCAGGTTGCTGTTTTCTTTCCCCTCCCACGTGTGCTGATCGTGTAAAAGAATCACAGGAACACACGAGCAATGAAATGTGTAAATAAGAAAAATGCACACACATCACGAGCTCATTTCTTCCCAGATATTTTTTGGTCAACCTCTCAAGCTTGGAACAGGCTCTATAACAGATGTGCGTTTGTGTGTGCAATTGGAAAACAGAAAAATAAGGTCAGCGCAAACACTACTTGTAATACAAACTAATGTACGAGAAAACTTCTTTTTTAATATTAACAACGACACTAGAGAAATAATGTAAAATAAATATACGGTTGGAACTAGGGGTTAAAAAAAAATCAGCAACGTCAGCAAACTGAGATGGGGTGAGTTGGAAGGCAGATTGGAATTTATCTCCTAAAAAAAATATCACCCTAACTAGAGACCTGTTTTGCCTAGGGGGACATGACTCACATTTTCGGATAATCTGAATAAGGGGAATTGTGTCTGCTCGAGGCATCCATTCGGGTTCGGTCTCCGGACTCCCGGCTCCCGGCACGCACGGTTCACTCTGGAGCGCGCGCCCCAGGCCAGCCAAGCGCCGAGCCGGGCTGCTGCGGGCTGGGAGGGCGCGCAGGGCCGGCGCTGATTGACGGGGCGCGCGGTCAGGTGACTTGGGGCGCCAAGTTCCCGACGCGGTGGCCGCGGTGACCGCCGAGGCCCGGCAGACGCTGACCCGGGAACGTAGTGGGGCTGATCTTCCGGAACAAAGTTGCTGGGCCGGCGGCGGCGGGGCGAGAGCGCCGAGGGGGAGCCGGAGCGCTGCAGAGGCGCGGGCCGGAGGGCTGGCGCTGATCTGCACCCTTCTCATCTGGAGAGCGGACCCCTGGCTTCCCGGAGGCGAGCCCCTTCCCGGGGGGTGGGGGCGGCAACGCGCGACCCAGCGGTCCTGCGCCCCACCCTCCCTCCTCCGCCTCCAGCGCTCGGCTCCAACAAAGGGGCAGGCCCGCAGCGGGGAGGAGGAGGAGGAGCCGCCGAAGGAGCGAGACTCTCTCGCGCACAAAGTTGTGGAGTCGTTTTTCCTCGGAGCAGGGAAGCGGGCAGCAGCAGCCGGCCGCGGGCTTTCTCCCGCCGAGGGGCGAGGAGGAGCCTCTGGCTCCAGAAGCCGATTGGGGAATCACGGGGAGCGGCGCCCCCCTTCTTTTGGGTCATTTCTGCAAACGGAAAACTCTGTAGCGTTTGGCAAAGTTGGTGCCTGCGCGCCCGTTCCAGGTTTGCGCTTTGACTGTTTTGTTTTTGGCGGAACTACCAGGCAGGAAGATTGCACAAGTAAGGGGCGTTTTCAGTCGGGTGTCAATTTCTTTTTCTTTCTTTCTTTTTTTTTTTTTAAATTTCGGTTCATGTCTGCTTCTCCACGCTTTATTTTTTTTTTTAAATACATCGCACCACCAAACTCACACTCGCACACACACCCGCGGTTACTCCGTGTCAAACTCCTAGAGGAGCCCTTGGCCAGCTCGGGGTGCGGCGGTGGCGACCGGCAGGCGAGGAGGCCCGCGGGCAGCAGGTAAGCCCATGCATTATTGAAGCCTCGGGCTGGTAATGTGACTACAGCCCCCGAGGGAATGGGGCGGGGGGCGGGAGGAGGATGGCTCTTTCTGCGGTTCTTCCGCCTGGCATCGGCGTCCCGAGCTGCTTCCCAAGTCCCAGAGTCGAAGATGGGAGTAACTTTTGCGTGCCCTTTCCTCGGGGCCTCAGTTTAGCTCCCCGCGGTGCGAGAGAGAATGCCGGAGGCGTGGAGAGCTCGGGCGTGGAGGTCCTTGGGATCCGTACTAGTTGTGAACGATCCAAACTTATCTGACCAGCTCTGTGCTGCCTCCCTGCTCCCCTAATCCTCCTCCCCGCCGGGGTGACAGGGTCGCCCTCCGTGCATCGCGCGGTGCAGGGCGCTGGGCCAGTGATTTGCAAGAGGGGACGTGGCCTCTTAGGAGAGTCTGTCACAGACACCCGGGCCCGGGGAAGGCGGGGCTCCGGCGGTGTCCATAGGAGAGGGTGGGCAGAGGGTGGCTGTGTGGTCGGCGGCCAGCAGAGCGCTTCCCAGCCAGTCGCCCGGCGGGGAACGTGCTTGACCTCTGGGTGGTTGCTGCTCCCAAGGGTGGGGCTCCAGAGAGTGTGGCGCGATCGCCAAGCTCCCTGGCAGCGGCCCTGGAGAGACTTAGGGGACAGGAGGAGGGGGGCGCCCCATTGGTGTGTAGTCCCGCGCAGTCGCCTGCTCTCCTTTTCCGGACTCTGGGGATCTCTTGCTGCAACTGACAAGGTAATTCATGCCCCGCTTTGGCCCGGGGTCCGAGGCTGTGGTTGCTCAAGGCCACTTAAAAACCAACAAAGCACCAATTGAAGGCTGTGCAACTTTTAGATGGCAGGTTGTTCAAAGGGATTTTTTCCTCCAAGCCTCAGATTACGAAAGGGACTCATTCCAGTGCGTTTTTCAAGGAGGAGGGAGAAAACGTTGCCCGACCTCCGAGAGAGCTGTGGGACCAGCACTTTATTTTACAATGAACTGCAGAGCTCGGGTTCTAACTCCACGGCCCCGCTCTCTGAGGTGTTCAGGACAGGGCCTCCTCTTTCCCAGCCTTCAGGTCAGCCGGATCACCAGGGCCTTGCAGGCCAGTTCCCCCTGCCGCGGTTGGGAGGGTCAGTGCAGCGGTCGCCGCGGCCAGAGCGCGCGGAGCTCGGGGGAGGCCGGATTCCCAAGGTCTGAGTCGACCCTCCCGGCCGCCCGGCCGGGCGGCAGCGACCGCATCCATTCCTTTGTAAGTTGCACCGGCCTCAGGAAGTCGATCTGGGCCCTCCCGGTTCGTTGGCGGTGGGCGTGGGAGACGCAGCCTGCGGATAGCTCAGGGTCAGGGGAGAGGTGGAGGAATGCGAAGCTTGTGGGTAGTTCTGCGGTGACGGACAGGGTTGGCGTGGAACCATTCCCCGCCCCTTCTACCAGCCTTTATGGGACCGATGAGACAACTCTTTAACTCTCCTTTGGGTGTTTACCTAAAATTTATTGGCTCTGTAAACAGTATTAATCACAGTAGTATTAACCTTCCCTGGAGCGCTTCCGAGTGTAAATGGCAGTTCTTGGCACTCACCGTTTTCTTTTACTGTGTTTCAAGCAGAGCAGCAAACTCTTGTCCGCTTGGCTTCCTTTTCTACTATCTCAATCATTCCTAGGTTTTGGTTCCTATAGTAAATTAATGAATAGTGTTTGCATTACACAGCATTTCCATCATAATGCACACTGTTGGATATATATGTGCTATATACATAAAATATAGTACAAAATAAAAATTATATACATATATTCATTGTATAATTACTAAAATCTTAAAAAATTGAAACATTTGTTTTGTCTTTAAGGCCGTCACCTTATGTTTATTTTTTAAACACCTTATGTTTATTTCATACGCTCTTGCTTGGTGGTCCATATGACAGCCGGAAGCGTTCTGAAGGGAGAGTTAGTGAATATCGACTTGACTGGATTGGTTTCAGTAAGAACATCTGGCTTTTACAGAATATCATTTGAGGGAAGGGAAATCTAGGGCAGAGGTAACAATAAATTGCGTTTGTATAGGGCTTGAAGCTTCTAAAGCAACATCTCATTCATTGATTCTCAGTTTTTCACCTAGCCTTCTGTGAAGATGGTGTTCCCTCCATTTTATAGGTGTGGAAGAGGGAGGGTCACACTGGGATGCATTGTTCGTGATGAAACTTTGATTCTGTCTCCTGAGAACCAAAGATTCTGCATTTGGCAATTAGAAGGAGTCATCCTTTGCCTTAAGTGTACTCAAATTCCTCTGGCCATTAATGGCAAGTAACCTCAGTGGCTATCACTATTTAAATAGCCTTCTGTTATTCTTCTTTCTCCCCATTTTCCCCGGTACTCTGATCACCTTTTCTGCTGTATCTTTGCAACCTGTAAGGGATTTTCATTATCAAGAAGAGAAAAATTTGAAAAATCACCTTGAGGAGAGTGGCAAGTGAAACATTATAGTGAAGAAGTGTTACTGATAATGTGCAAATGGAATAAAGTAGTGTGTAAACAGTTGACTTTTCTCTTTTATGGGTGAATAAAGGCTTTGGGTAGCATAGAAGTGGAGATCTTGGCTAAGACCAATTGTGAAGAAAAGCATTAGAGTTACTGCTCCAAAGTGATACACTGTAGATCTTTCCAGGAAAGAGAATTTTTCCCTGGGCAAACTTAATTCCATAATAAACTTTTATAGACATTCGTCTGAACAAAGTTTTTGATTCTTGAATATAATAAAATACACTTAAGAATTTAGCAAATCCTTTATAGTTATGTACTTGAATGAAAGAATGTAATCATATAATAATCCATAAATTTTTAGCAGTAGTAGAGCCTATAAAAAATGAAAAAAGTTTTTTAGACTCTCATAAAATCTGTCAGATTGATGATCCAATCCTTTATATCCAACTCTCTCTCTCTCTTTCTTTCTTTTTTTTTTTTTTTGAGATGGAGTCTCACCCACTCGGTCGTCAAGGCTGGAGTGCAGTGGCAGCGATCTTGGCCCACTGCAACCTTTACCTCCTGAGTTCAATCAATTCCCCTGCCTCAGCCTCCTGAGTAGCTGGGATTACAGGTGTTTGCCACCATGCCTGGCTAATTTTTATATTTTTAGTAGAGACAGGGTTTTGCCATGTTGGCCAGGCTGGTCTCAAACTCTTGACCTCAAGTGTTAGCCAGGTTGGTCTTGAACTCTGGACCTCAAGTGATCTGCCTGCCTCAGCCTCCCAAAGAGCTGGGATTACAGGCATGAGCCACCATGCTGGGCCCAACTCTCTTTTTGTCATCTCCGCTTATATAACTCAGAGGCATTTCAAGCTCTGCAAATCCAAATCACATTGATGATTCCTTTCTCCCAGCCTGCTATCCTCAGTGTTGCCCAGCTCAATGACTCACACTTCACCTAATTGCCGAAGCCAAAATTGGGGAGTCATTTTGCACATTTTGCACATTGGATATGAATCTCTCATATCCAATCAATTCCCAAATCCTATTGACTTTCTTTGATATCTAAATATCCCACATATTCACCCATTTCTTTCTATCTACTCTTGTTTAGACCATACTTGCTTCCTGCATATAATATTACAATAGAAAGAATAGCACAATAAACACCCAGATGTCCTTTTTATTTTATTTTATTTTATTATTTTAAATTTTTATTTACATGGAGTAGAGACAAGGTCTCACCATGTTGCCTAGGCTGATCTCAAACTTCTGGGCTCAAGTAATCCTCTCGCTTAAGCTTCCCAAAGTACTGAGATTACAGGTGTGAGCCACTTCGCCTAGCCCCAGATGCCCTTTAACAAGTTTTCCCACTTACTTTATTTTTTTTGAGATGGAATTTTGCCCTTGTCACCCAGGCTGGAGAGTAATAGCACAATTTCGGCTCACTGTAAACTCCGCCTCCTGGATTCAAGTGATTCTCCTGCCTCAGCCTCCCAAGTAGCTGGGGTTACAGGCACCTGCCACCACACCCAGCTAATTTTTGTATTTTTTTTTTAAGTAGAGATGGGGTTTCACCATGTTGGCCAGGCTGGTCTTGAACTCCTGAACTCAGGTGATGCACCTGCCTTGGCTTCCCAAAGTGCTGGGATTACAGGCGTGAGCCACCTTGCCCAGCCTAGTTTTCCCACTTATTTTACAATACTTACTGCATTTTTCTGTCTGTCTGTGTGTATGCATATATACATCTACATACATATATCAACCTAAATATACCTATATCAGTATAGACAGATATATGCTATTCTGTTTGAACTTAAGTTGAAGATACCATCACACTTCATTGCTAAATATTTCACCACATGTCTCTTACAATCAAAGACATTCTCCTGCAACAATACCATAATTAATGTTAAAGAAATTTAACATTGATACAATAATATTGTCTAATACATAGTCCAAATTCAGATTTTTCAAATGATCTTCAAATGTTTTATTTTAAAATTCTGAATTCAATGAAAGATTACATTTCATTGTCATGTCTATTTAGTCTCCTTTAATTCACAAAGTTCCCCCTCTCCCAGGTAATTTTGGTTTTCAAGACACTGACAGTTTTGAAGAAACCAGGCCATTTGTTTTGAAAACTAGCCACAGTCTAGATTTGTCTGCTCATGAGAAGATTCACATTCAACATCTTGGCAAGGATATTGTGTAGATGATGTGGTGATTTTCCATTCAATTGCATGATGCCCCATGATTGGTTATGTGAATTTTGATCACTTGGTTAAGATTAGGAATTTTTCCCCAACATATTACTATGAAAAAATTCTCAGACATACAGAAGAGTTGCAAGAAATTTTCATTCAGCATTCATATACCCATGAGCTAGGTTCCTTAATTTGTATTTTGCTATATTCTGCCATAGTCTTCACTGGTTCCCCACATATTACTGTGGTCTACCTACAAGCCACAGTCGTCTTTTTTTTTTTTTGAGATGGAGTCTCACTCTCGTTGTCCAGGGTGGAGTGCAGTGGCGTGATCTCAGCTCACTGCAACTTCCACCTCCCAGGTTCAAGCAATTCTCCTGCATTAGCCTCCTGAGTAGCTGGGATTACAGGTGCACACCACCATGCTTGGCTAATTTTTTTTTTTTTTTTTTTTTTTTTGTATTTTTAGTAGAGACAGGGTTTCACTGTGCTGGCCAGGCTGGTCTTGAACTCCTGACCTCGTGATCCACCTGCCTCGGCCTCCCAAAGTGCTGGGATTACAGGCATGAGCCACCGTGCCCGTCCCTTGACGATCTTTTAAAAAGGCCAATTTGACCATGTTGGTTCCCTCCTTCGAACCATCTACTGGCTCCCCATTGCTCTTCAGATAAAGACACAAACCCTTGACCTGTTCTCCATGATCCTATCCCTGGTCCTGCCCAGCTTCTTCACCTGGTTCAACAGGTACACTTGTCTCTTGGCTGTCTTCTTTCCAGAAACACTGGCTTGTGCTCCACTCTTTGACTGCTCCATGATTCTTTCTGCCACTTCGCATAGGAAGCTCTTATCTTTTCTCTTTGTGTTTCCCTTTTTGGCTAATTAAATTCTTGTCATCTTTAAAGGCTTGACTCAAATGTCTCTTCAAGAAAGCCTTCTCTAATTGCCCAGGGCAGGTCAGTCTCCTCTGCTGTATGCTCTTAATACTCTGTGCTTCTCCTTTGTATGATTTGTAGTCTATCAGTATCGTAATGAAATAATTCATTATGTAATTAATTGCTTAGTGTGCATAAGCGCTGTAATGGCAGAGGCTGTGTCTCTTGTTGATAGTCATAACACCATTGCCTGGCTTGGTGCTTTACACATGGTAGGCACTCAATAAATATTTGGTGAATGAATAGTTACTACGAATAACTATATAAAATATATAAATATATTTTTTCAAGTCAGTACTTTCCCTTTTCCTTTTAGGTATTGATGTCAAGCTGAACCATCGGAGGAAGTTGAAAGCCTTAGAAAGAGGACTTGGCAAAGTTTTTGGATTATCTTGAAACTCTGGCAAGATGGCCAAGTATGGAGAACATGAAGCCAGTCCTGACAATGGGCAGAACGAATTCAGTGAAATCATTAAGTCCAGATCTGGTAAGTAAAGGAAGCTCAAGAAAGCTATGGATTTTTATGTATTTAGAAAACCTATGTTTCTTGGATTGATTTGCATTGTTCTTGCAAGAACTTCTTGGAGGTGAAGTTCTTTTGAGAAACTGAATTCTGACAAATGACTATAATTTTGTAAAAGGTATATGTAAAAGGTATAATATCTCTGAGTGTCCTATCCTTTCTCAGCCCAATTTTGTCTAACTGTATGTCAACTGGCATTGCTTAGTGAAACTGCTGCTTGTAGCTAAAGGTTGTTCATTTGGAAGACTACTCCATTAAAATAAAATACGACCGAACATTTTTCTTTCTATTTTCTGGAAATTAAAGGGATTATATGCTTAATGTAGGAAGTGCCACAGTTTCTGGCAGGAAAGATCTTTCACAGTTTGATTTCATTACCATATATCCTCACCCCCATCCCTGTTCGTAGCCATTGATAGGCCAACAGGTGTCCTACCTTGAAATATCTTATGAGCCTTCTCAAGGTAAAATTTTCACCTAGGTAATCTAATAAACCAGACTCAGACAGATTCATGGTTTTCACGAGAACAGTTAAATTGGGGTCCTCAGGATACCACCCCCTCCTCCAATCTTTTTATATAACCGAGTGCTTTTTGACTCTGGCTGTACAGATGAATCAACTGGGGAGTTTTAAAAAACGCAGATGCATTGGCTCCATTCCAGACCCATTGAATAAAAATTTCTGTATTTTTAAAAAGCTTCAAATATGATTCTGAGACAAACTCAAAGGGGAGATATTTTTGAACAGGCAGAACACTTCTCAGCTTTGAAAATTACACAGAACTCCACCCTGAGTGTGAACACTATACTTAAGTAACTTTGAAAAGTTACTTTGAGGTATAAAATTACATCCAGTGTCACTTTAAAGACAAAAAAGGAACCCAAAGCCTGTTTTTGCTGTGTGAACCATCTTTATGTTATGTTAGGAGCTTATTTCTTATTATGTGAAACTGTAGAAATATACAGTGAAAATAAGATCTAAATTAACTGTCTTAAAATACACATTTTCCTCCATGATACTGGTGTTGGTTGATTGATAAAGATTTTAGTTATTACAGATTTGGCTGTAAATATGTAGCAACTATTGTGTAGCTTGATGGGTCTTTTGAAGGTATAGCTTAATATCTTGTTTTAAAATATGCTTTGAGGATGTTCTCTTCCTGTAAAATTCTTTTTGTTTTAAATGTTTTAGTGGTATAAGGTACTACAAAAATGTAAGGGATTATTAATATCATCTTGGGAGTACGGAATACATATTCAGACATATGTAAATATAACAGACGAAAATGGAAGAGAGATGATTTAATGTCTCTATACTAGTCATTTTCTATAAATTGTGAGGAGGTATATTCCTAAATAGTTTTCTGAGTCAACCTTCATTCTAGTAAGACCTTTGATATTTATAACTTGTACTTTAGCCGTGTCCATGAAAGAGTAATTATCTAATTTCAGAAATACCGTGTATATATAATGAACATATAAACTCCCAAACTATTTTAATTTAAAATTATCTTTTAAAAAGGCTGATGAACCTCAAATATTGCTGGAGAACAATTTGGCAAAAATGATAACATGTTTTTAACACATGCATATCAATTAACTGAGTAATTCTGTTTCTAGAGTTTTCCCCTAGGCAATACATAAAAAGGTACACTCAAGAAATTGATCACAGTATCATTTATAATAGAAAACATTGTAAACACCATGAAAATCTAATATTAGGAATTGGTTAGATCATTATTTCCCAAAGTATTTCGAAAAGATCAAAAGTTCTAGGATTGTTAATGTGTAATTCACAAAAGGATGTTATGGTCAAATAGCTTTAGGAAATAGTTGTTTAAACCTATTATTCTGTTTCTTTACTCTAGCACATCTGAACAGATCATACATGATCTCAGTAGAGGTAACTAAATTAGGGTATATCCATAAAGTAGAAGATTAAGCATTCATAAAAAGTGATAGAGATGTGTGTGATGTGTGTGTGTGTGTGTGTGTGTATGAATATAGAAGTGTGTTCTTGATATAGTAAGTAAACAAATATGTATTATATGAAGTCATTTATATGAAAAACGTTTTTTAAAAAATTAGTGAAGTATACAATAAATGTTAATAGTGGTCATCTTGGCATTTGAGATTATTACTTTCTTTTGGCTGATTTTTATTTTCTGAAGTTCTTTAATGAACCCACATTACTGAGTTCTTATATTTTTAAAGATTATCAAATTGCTTAGAGTGTTTAGATGCCAAGGTTATGACTATTACTTTTTTTGTGGTGGCATCTATTTCAAAACACACTGAAAATTTAGTTGTTACATAGCTCAGATATGAATCACATTCTTTTGGCTGAATTATGTTGCAAAAGCCAGTAGATAAATTTGGATTTGAATGGACCCATTAGTCCCAATCTGGCTTCCTCTAAGGGACTTTTTTTGATTCTTTTAAGGCAAATGCTTACTATACAGAGGTAATATTTCATGGTACTCTAAAACTTACATATTTTAAGAGATTTTTAGTTTAGATTAAGTCATAGGAATTGTCTACATATCATATATGTATTTTAAAGATCCTCTGTCTACATGCTCTATGCCAAATTGTTTGCTTTTCCATTTTTTAAAAGGGAATACTTTCCTTTAGGAAAATTTTGATCCTCATCTGCTCTTCCAGGTTTCTTTTTTGGGGGGGAATTGGATGAAAGTGAGGGGATGGAGAGCGTGGTTTCTGCTCTCCAAATCCTTGAGTTTGGACAATCCAAAAGGCTGGCATAATTAAATTGGCATAATAAAAATGTCTATGCATTTTATGTTAAATTATTGTGATTATTTTTATTGTCCTCACTTAGTATTACTTTGTTTCATGCCATTTGTGAATATTATAATTTTTTAAATTTTATAATTTTAAAGCCATTTCCACCATCTAAACAGAAATAGGAAGTTGTCAAGGGTACGTAATGAAGTAGTTTCATAAATACAAAGCCATATATTTATTTATGGTTGTAGTATACTTGCCTTGGGTTTGGGTGAGTTTTAGAAAGGAACTGGAAAGAATTTGATCTATAATGACCAAGGATTTGGTGTTGGATGAAAGTAGACCTGTCTTTCTCTAACTTAAAGGCACATATGCCAAGTTCATCATCAAGTACTGTATTATTAACAGCCTTAATTAGTAGGCTTCAGAAAGCTCAACAAGTTAGTAAATATTTTGAAACAATAGGCCAAGACTAAGAATTTTTAAAAAGTGAAATTTATTGCCAGTAGAGTATGTGATGCAGAAAGTTCTGCTTGGAACATTTTAAACATGAAATAATAAAATGGTTTGGGATGCATATACAATCGAAGAATATCCTCACTGCTATTTCATTCAATAATTAACATACATTAAAGCTAGTAACACAGAATAAGTCATCCTTTTCTGTTGCTGTCAGTGTTGTTGTGGTTTTATCCCAGAGCCCTGTAGAAAGAGTAGACCTCAGGGCTAAGGACAGTGTGTCAGCTGGCTCCATGTGGAGTTCTTGACAGTTTGGGATTATAGACTCTCAGCTGGGAAAGAACTGTTTGATGAATGAAATAGTTGGGCAAGCTTCACATTTTTGGATAATTCAATGTGTTCTTCAAGAGACCTTGGGCTGGAAGCCTGTGTGCAACAATTTTATCATTTCTTCCTTTGCATTTTCTCTTCTTGTCTAATCTTAGGATCTAATTGTTGAGGGAACCTTAGAGGCCCTATAACCCAGCCATTCCTGTGATGTGCTCACCCAGTCTCTGTTTGCACACCTCCAATGATGGCGTCTCACTGCTGATGATGATGATGACGATTCTAGCAACTTACACTAATTGAACACATTCTGTGTGCCGATGTGGTGCTAACAGTTTAATCCTCACAACCACCATTTTGCAGATGATAAATGTGAGCCATACTGAAGTGATTTGTGGCACTGGCCTTCTTTCTGTTTCTCCAAAGGCCCGGTGTGTCTGCCTCAGGGCCTTTGCACATCTCTCTTCTTCCATCTTTGCCTGGCTGGTTCCTTCTTGTCATTTAGATGTAGGCCTAATGTCACCTCTTCGGAGATCTTCCTTGCTGACTTTAGAAAGTAGCTCTCCCAGTCACTCTTGACTGCATCTCTGTATTTACGTTCCCTGTGTTGTTCTTAGCACTCTCTGGTACCTTTTCTGGTACTGTGTGTTCATTAATAGCCTTCCCACTAGAACAGGGCTCCCCAACCCCCAGGGCCTGGACTGGTACCAGTCCGTTGCCTGTTAGGGACCAGGTGGCACAGCAGGAGGTGAGTGGTGGCTGAGCAAGCACTACCGCCTGAGCTCTGCCTCCTGTCAGATCAGCGGCAGCATTAGATTCTCATAGGAACGAGACTCTATGGTGAACCGCACATGCGAGGGATCTAGGTTGCCTGCTCCTTATGAGAATCTAATGCCTGATGATCTGAGGTAGAACAGTTTCATCCCAAAACCATCCCCCTCATCCCTTGGAAAAATTGTCTTCCATGAAACTGGTCCCTGGTGCCAAAAAGGTTGGGGACTGCTGCACTTTACTTAACTCCCCAAGAGCAGGGACCAATACATCCCTGGTACTGAGCCCAATGCCAGGCTCATAATAGGTGAGCAATAAATGTTTATTCAATGATAAAGGCTACAGAGTCTGGAAGTGCCAGAGCTGGCATTTGAACTCAGATGATCTGACTCTAGAAACCCTGCATTTGACCTCTATGGAGTGCCCAGTCTCCTAACTCACAAGACATTTTATTCCATTGCTGCTCGGTGACTCTTCTTCATTTTGTGCCTAATTCTGTCCCTTACACATTTTGCACTGTATTAATTGTATTTATACAGCTCTTCTATCTCTTTTTTTGTAGTTTTCAGGGGTGGGACCCTGGGCTGTGAGGTAGAGCTCCTCTGGACCCCAGGTTAGCATCTCAGAGCCCTGTCAAGGGAAGGCCAATTGTAAGAGACACAGCCTACTGCTTCTGGGCCAGTTGCAGCCTTTCTTGATTTTTGGCTCTAGTCTCTGTCATTCTCTGTTGAGTTAGCAAAGGGGAAAATACCAGAGGACAAACAGTCCTTTGGGTGGAAGATAGAGAAGTGGATAATGTGTTTCTGACGTGAATTCCTTTTTCTCTTTTCTTCTGACTACTGCTCAAGGCTTTTAACTAGCTGAAGTTAAAAAAAAAAAAGGTAGTGGATTTCATAAGGACTGACATTTGGCACAGGGTAGGTCCTGGTCTGATGCCCAGATAGGTATCTGTGGTACTGAAAGGGTTGGTTGAGGAGTGTAGGGGAAGGAAGCAAAGAGAGACCAGTGAAATAAAAATAAAACAAATTATTAAATATGAAATATTATACCAGGTTACATTTATAGCAAGCCTCCTGAAAATCTGCTATGTTTGGAAAGTAAACTTGCTTAACAAGATTCAGTTTTATGAAAATTCTGAGGAGGATTACCTTATTTGTTTATCTTTCTGAGGCCTTTCTTGAGGAAAGACAGTGGTTAAGTTGTATTTAGGCAGTCATCGGTCTATTTCTTTCTTTTATGTTTAAAGCAGTATCTGTGAGGGGATTTTTCTAAACAGCTCAAGGGACTGTGAAAAAATAGTTCATTTTTTGTTTCTCCTGAAGCTTTCCTTGGCTGGAATACCTGTGCTTTGAAGGGAGGTCTTTGAGCAGGTTTGTTTTTTTCCATGAGCCCTGGGGATTTGTAGTGATAGACAGTAACCCTGATGGAAATTCAACTCTGGCAGAGAAGGGCAGCTATTCTTGTCCTGCTTGTAAAAATATTCTCCATGTTGTTACCTCATTATGCTGAAGTAGTGCAATCATGAGAAAGTTTTTTTGTATTAATGTGATTCTCATGACCTGTTACTATGGTTGTGAAACTTTTAGAGGAGATCCATTCACGACTGGAAAACGTGAATTGCTGAGGATGATTCTAAGCAAAGGAAGTACGTTAATTATATAGACAGAACAGAGAACTCAATTTTATTGAACCTTATTTGTACCCAGAAGTTTGAACTAGATGCTGATATGATGATTTTTCTGGGAACAAGTCAACATGCAAGACTATTTGAGCAGCTGTAAATATTAGTTAAAATTTAATCTAAAGCAATGGAGAAAGGGTACTCTGCTCAAGTGGTTTCAGACGCATTGGCTGGATTTTTTTTCTCCCCTTAAATTGTGTGGAGGCATAGACATTTACTATGTTATATTTTTATCTTTTTATATGCCTTAACTGTTTAATAATAAATAGACTTATTTCAATATTTGAAATGTGAGGCAGTATGAGTTCTTAATGTATACTTACTCTCGAGATGATGGCTTTTGGACTGAGAAATTGAAACCAGGTCCCTGTCCTTTCGCTTTTACTTCCTGTGACACTGGATTTGCACATGTCAATTCCAGGAAGCAGGTAGTTTCCAGCATCCATGTGGTTCTCCAATCTTTGCATTTGTGCCTTTAAACAACCAAATACCTGACGTTTATTAATATCCTGTGGGGCTCTTCTATCAGAAGCACATTCTCTTGGCCCGGTTAATAAGGGAAATGTCTGTGTATGCGCATCTGGCAGCTAAGATTAAGGTTTACAGTGGTATAACCTCACCTTCACTTTTAAGAAATTAAGTTTAAAAAAAATGCAGATCTGTCTTTCATAGTAGTGGAGCTCAACAACACATAGAGCATGAGAGTCACATTTTTTGTGTGAATATTTTCGAATGAGCCTTTTTTGGTATGTGGACGGGTGGCTAGTTACATTCAGTTCAATCCTTTTAACATTTAATTACGGAACAAAATCTTTTTTCAAAGTGTAGAGAAAAGCATATAAGGGCATTTCTGATGTAGCAGAGGAATCCAATAAAAAATATGACTTTGTGTCTCTAAAGTGGTACAGCTTTGAAATTAACACATCTGTATAATTTCAAAAGTATGATCTCTTTAGATCTTTTTCTTTAATTTCATAGTCTTAATTTTTGCAAATTTCTTCAACTCCATTCTCTAATTAAGATTTTGGTATACAATATTTATATGCAAAAGATTTTTGGTGCAGGAAATAGCGTTTTGAGGTTGATACTAATTGATTTGTTCACTTGCCCCTCAAAGGCTATGTGTGAGTCAAGTTATTTAACATTGATCCAGTCAATATGTAGATTTATGCACATGCTTTTATTTTGAAAACTAGGTTTTGAGCTTCTCACAGATGGAGTTCCTAATTCAAGCTTTATGTCAGAACCACCCTTCTGGGTCCAGACTCAGATATGTGGGGTGGGGTCCCAGCATCTGGAGTTTTAACAAGTTCTGTGGGCTATTCTCTTTAGTGCTCTTAATTTATAGACAAGGAAGGCAGGTTTAAAAGTCATAGAACCAAAGTGAAAATGATCTGCATTTTAGAGGAGCAAGGAAAGCTACAACGTTTATTATTTCTACTTATAAACACTTCGCTTTAAATAATTTGAAAAGATAATAGATTTCATGATGTTGGGCATTTTTTCTTTTACACTGTATTTTGAAGAGTTTGGGTTGTGTTG
This sequence comes from Gorilla gorilla gorilla, assembly GCF_029281585.2. Lineage (NCBI taxonomy): Eukaryota > Metazoa > Chordata > Mammalia > Primates > Hominidae > Gorilla > Gorilla gorilla. The sequence continues at coordinate 168,442,970 of NC_073229.2, forward strand.
GGTGAAGTTAAAAGTGAGGAAAGTGGGTCGGGAGAGTGATGAAACCTGGTGCGTTTCTTATTTTGGCCCATTGAACCAGAAGATGACACCAATATATCTAGTGCCGACATATTTCTCCACCGCGCTCCTTAGTTATTGCTGCAGTGTGTTCAAGGGCTTCTTGCTGTGAGTGTAACATCACATCTTGAACTCTTTTTCTAGGTAATGCATCAGCTTAGAGTCCGCTGATGCATTCATTATAAAAATGTATTGTGTATATTTTCTATTACATTATTTCAAAGACAGATGTGTTTTTGAATCACGGTGGGAAAAAAACTCCTCACATTCAACCTCTATGCTAGTTTTCTTATCTTAAGGGAGGGAGGTTAGAGAAATGTATTATATATGTATTAATATTTGCCTCCCTGTTTTTTAATTCTAAATAGGTGACAGATTTAATATAACTATGCTTGCTTTTGAAATAATTTGCCTACCATTCTTTAAAATGAGTGAATTTTAAAAGATGAATAGTGATTTTTATGTGAAGATGAATTAAAGAGTTAAGTGACATAGACCACCATAGCATTTTCCCTATGGATCTGTAAAAACAGCCCAAAAGTCTTGTGATTTTTTTTTTTTTTTTTTTTTGAGCCGTAGTCTTCCTCTTGCTCTGTTGCCCAGGCTGGAGTGCAGTGGTGCCATCTCAGCTCACTGCAACCTCTGCCTCCTAGGATCAAGTCATTCTCCCACCTCAGCTTCATGAGTAGCTGGGACTACAGGTGTGTGCCACCATGCCTGGCTAATTTTTGTATTTTTGGTAGAGATGGGGTTTCACCATGTCGGCCAGGCTGGTCTCGAACTTCTGACCTCAAGTGATCTACCCACCTCAGCCTCTCAAAGTGCTGGAAATACAGGTATGAGCCATGGTTCCCGGCCTCTTGTGATATCCTTATATTCAGTTAACCAAACCAAATCAAGTCAAATAACAAACCCCAAACCTTTTATGGACCTTGAGTTATTTGCAGATCTTTGGGGTTATTTACCTGTCTTTTGAGCTTTAATCTTTTACCTCTTTGAAGATACAGGAAGGGATCTTTATTTCTTCTTTGATAAAATAACCTTCAGAGTGACTTGAGATATGTAATTGCTTCTTTGTATATCATTGTGTGGTATTTGAGATCACATCTCAAAATTTAATGAGACCTGCTCCTCAGGCAGTTTTAAGATTAAGGATCAAAAAGGGAGCCACTGGAAAGGTGTAAGTGGGCTGGTAATCTATGTTAGAACAGAGACTTTGGTGCAGAGGTTGGCCATGTTCAAATGTGGAGTAAGTTTTCATGAAACAGGAGGAAGCCTTTTCAGATTTATTTGAAACTAAGAAACTGCAAAATAAAAGTAATAAAATACCCCGAAGCAAATAGACTTTAAAACAACATTTGGTCCTAAGTTGTATATGACCAATTTCTTAAAGTGATTGTTATATTGCCAGTTTTGAATTATATATTATCTTTTAAAATTTAAAATGTAAATATTGTCTCAGGGGTGGGAGGATGAATCTCCATCTTATTTAGTGTTAAAGGCTCCTGGCCTTACCCTAAAGCCCAGCTTTTTCGGTGGGGGGCTCATAAATAAAACTGTGTGTGTTCTAGTTTACTCTGTTACCTCATCTAGTTCCTTTAGGTGATTAGAAAATGCCATATTAGCAAATATAAAAATGTTTACTTTTGTGTTTTTACATGTGAAATCAGTGGCCAGTTCTATAATGTTAACATATCAGACCCTTAATTATATATTAACTCCCATTTTGATAGTTTGTATAGAAAAATCAGAGTTGACTTGAATTATTTGAACTTGCATATGCTTTTTCAAGATATGTAACGTGTTGTAAATTAGAAGAGTGTTGGTGTTTTCGGAACACATGCATATGCTTGCTGTCTCAGGGCAGCCTTGTTGGGCATTTGGTGTCAGACATACCTTATTCTGAGGGCCTTGGCATCATGGCAGATTGCTCAGAGAGGGGGTCTCTCTGCGTATATGTCTAAGGGAGACATTTAGGGAAGTCTCATGCCATCCTATCTTTCTTTCTTTCTTTCTTTCTTTCTTTCTTTCTTTCTTTTTTCTTTCTTTCTTTTCTTTCTTCTTTTCTTTCTTCTTTTCTTTCTTTCTTTCTTTCTTTCTTTCTTTCTTTCTTTCTTTCTTTCTTTCTTTCTTTCTTTTCTTTTCTTTCTTTCTTATTTTTTTTGAGACAGGGTCTTGCTCCATTGCCCAGGCTGGAGTGCAGTGACTCAATTTCAGCCCTCCGCCTCCCAGGTTCAAGTGATTCTTCTGCCTCAGCCTCCCAAGTAGCTGGGATTACAGGTGCCTGCCACCATGCTTGGCTACTTTTTGTATTTTTAGTAGAAGTGGAGTTTCACCATGTTGCCGAGGCTGGTCCTGAACTCCTAACCTCAAGTGAACCGCCTGCCTTGGCCTCCCAAAATACTGGATTACAGGCGTGAGCCACTGCTCGTGGCCACCATCCTACTTTCTAACAGCACTGCCCCACCCTCCCCCTCGCCCCAAAAACCACCATGAAGGAGGCAGAGGGCACCAGGTGAAGACTGCCCATGGTCCTTTTCTTACCTCTGTGACTTCGCTTGTTTTGTGTTCTGGGCTTGATTGTTCTCCTTCTCCCTGCGTCCTCAGTTTTGCAACCTCCATCTTTAAAACATCAGCATCAGTGCCACCAAGTGTTCTACTCTCTCTGCTATCTCCATGCCAGAATCAATCTTTCCCACGTGTTCACTCTTCATTTCTGTTTGTTGCCCTTCTGGCTTGTGTATGTCTATATGCCTTTTTTCATCTGACTTTCTGATGCTAGCCTTTAGCTTAGTCTCCACACACAAAGTGCTTAATAAAGACTTTTGGCCGTGTGCAGTGGCTCATGCCTGTAATCCCAGCACTTTGGGAGGCTAAGGTGGGTGGATCATCTGAGATCAGGAGCTCGAGACCAGCCTGGCCAACATGCTGAAACCTCGTCTCTACTAAAAATACAAAAATTAGCCAGGCGTGGTGGCACTCACCTGTAATCCCAGCTACTTGGGAGGCTGAGGCAGGAGAACTGCTTGAACTGGGAGGCAGAGGTTGCAGTGAGACGAGATTGTGCCAATGCACTCCAGCCTGGGCAACAGAGTGAGACTCTGTCTCCAAAAAAAAAAAAAAAAAAAAAAAAAGAAAGACTTGCTATGCCTTTTAATGGTTTTAAAAATTACACTTGCTTACATACATACCTCATTCATTCAGCAAATGGTTATTGTTCATTCATTGTTAGATGCTGGGCTCAGAGATAAGCAAGACCCACCTCTGTTCTTAAGATGCTCTCAGGCTAGTTGGAAAGAAAGACATCAATAAACATCCCCACACAAACCAGGGACACATGGAGGGAGGAAGGATGGGTTCTTGCTTTGGTTGGAATGAGGGTAGGTTTGAGTAAGAGAGCGTGAAAGAGGCAAGGAATTTGAGGTGTGCTTTGAAGGATGTGTAAGAGGCAGCACTGTGGACAGTGTGGGAAGAACATTGCAGATGATGAGAAAAGAGCAAGGCATTTGAAGTCTGTCCCTGGTAACTGAGTGTGGCTGGGGTAATGGGGATGATGGGAGAAGCTGGGGTCAGATTTCGAAAGCCCTTTTGAAGCAGGGTTTATTTGATCTTTCCCTGTAAGAAGCCACTACAAGATTTTAGGAGAGTTAATGACTAGCTCAGAACTGTTTTTCAGAAAGATAACTTGGCTGGCAGCAGGAAAGATAAATTTGGAAGGTAGCAGAGTTAGGGGGAGGCAGGGAACAGGTAAGAGTTGTGAAAAAATTGAGGTTAAGGAGTATAAGGACTTGGACCAGAGTGGTACAAGAGGAGACTGAGCAGGGGAAAGGATGTGAAAAGTGGTTAGCAGTTAGTAACAGGGTGTGCAAAGCCTCAATGTAAACTTCGCCTTTGTGGGATTTGTTAGTTAGTAACAGTATGTTTAAAGCCTCTAGGTAAATTTCACCTTTGTGGGACTTTTTAGTAACAGTATCTATAAAGCCGCAATGTAAACTTCACCTTGGTGGGATTTGCTTTATGTTTTCAATGAGGTATGTAGTTTTTCAAATCGTACTGTAATTCAAATTTTCAACACTTTCAGTTATTAGCTTTTTCTCTAGAATTTTCTTGATCAATTTCTTAACCATTTACAGTTACTTCTACTTACTGAAGTTGACTACTGCTGTTTTTCTCACAGTACCTCTTGGTCAGTTTATACAGGGAACTTCAAATTCAGTTCAGCTGCAATAGGATCTGTATTTTTTTCTATATATATTCTGAAAGAAGGGTCATGCTTTAGGAAAAAGTTGATGAAAATGAGAAAACAGATGGTTTATTTATGTCTATGCAGTATACTATTAACAGTTCTTTGAAAAATTAGCAAAGAAAGGTAATGTTAATCTCATCTTAAATGAAGGTAAAACTTTTGCACAGCTAAGAGAAAATCTGTATACTAAAAGAGTTTGGAAAACTACTTCAGAGGAACTTTAATTAAAGAGTAGTCTAATGTGATGCTGTGAAGATAACGTCATCCTCTATTAGTAATTTCAGCTTCAACAAATAGGATAGAATAAATGCAAATTAAAAATAAATTAGGAGCAGATGTTGAGAAATATCTTACATTTAGGGAATTCTTAAGTGGTAGAAAGGCCCTGGAGTTCAGTTAATAAAGCTGGGATGCTCAGAAATTATAATAATTCAGGTAACAAATGCTTTCCTTAATGTGATGCTCTGCTGTGGAGGTTTTGGGAATAGAAGAAAGAAGAGGCTGTTATTGTCATACTGTTTGTAAGTTCATCTTTCTTTACATTCAGTGGATAACTAAAATCTACTGTATATGCTGATATTTCAGAAATGGTGGTTCCCTTAACCTTCAAGAAAAAACAGAAGTTCCCATTTGTAAACACTTGCAAACATTCTTGGGTTGTCTCTTGGTGGTACCCAAGTTTTTGCTTTGGCCAGTAAGAGACTTTTGCATAGTACTTTGTTGCCTTGCCTCTACAACATGTTAGGCTTGTGGATTGGCGCATGGTGAATAAGACACTGTTCCAGTTGTCGACTGTCTGTCACCTAGAGAGGGCAGATACACAGGAATTTAAGAAAACAGATTAAACAGGCAGTTACACAGTTGTAAAAGTAAAAACAGCACAGATTGCTGTGTGAGCTCACGGGAGGGGTACCTGACATCCCAGGGCTTCAAGGAAGGCATCTTGGAAGAGTGGATATCTAAGCTGAGATCTGAAAGAATGAGTGGGGATGTGGAGAGGCTGTTAAGACAGAGGGAGTTGATGACAAGAGGTTTGGAGGTGAGAATTGTGAGGTTTTCAATATGGCTAAAGCAGGATGCTGGAGAATGAAGCTGAGACCAGTTAATGAAGAGTGTTATAAGCCATCTTTAGGAGTTTGGATTGTATCCTAAGCATAATGGTGAATCTTTGAAAGGGCTTTAACATTAAAAAAATATATATTTATATATTTATCATTTTTAAAATCCTGAAGTATTCAATCTAAAAAAATGTACAGGAAATGATATATCAGATATGCTAGTGCCCTCATTTGAAATTTATCAGCTGTTAATGTTTTGACTTTTTTTTTTTTGAAATGGAGTTTCACTCTTGTTGCCCAGGCTGGAGTGCAATGGCGCGATCTCGGCTCACTACAATCTCCCCCTCCTGGGTTCAAACAATTCTCGTGCCTCAGCCACCCGAATAGCTGAGATTACAGGCATATACCATCATGCCCAGCTAATTTTTTTTGTATGTTTTGTAGAGACATGGTTTCACCATGTTGGCCAGGCTGGTAATATTTTGACATATTTGATTTAGGTTGTATTTTAAAGAGCTAATTATGTCAGCATAGATAAATCTTAAAAACAATTTGACTACAAACAAAAATCAGGTTGCACAATGTATTGAATGGTACTGTATATAAAGCTCATATACCTGCAGAAATTACCCTGCAGTGTTTATGTATTCATATTATAAATATATAGCAAAATACAAAAATTTTTATGGAAATTATAAACACTAGATTTCTTTAGAGATAGTGAGAGAGGAGGTTCTTCAGTTTTATCTATAATATTTAATTCCTCAATGAAAATAGAAATAGAATCTTAAACTAATATGAAATAATGCTGATTTGTGAACTGGGTGATGATTGTCTTAAGCCCAGTTCCTTGGAAGTAGAATTTGAGACAGAGATTTGTGTGCACTTAAGAACAATTCCTGTTAATGAAAGAAATGAGGGAAGAAGGACTGGGCCAGGGAAAAGCTGAAGTGTAGTTGAGTTACAGCAGGGCCACCATTGGATCCATAGGGAATGCTGGTGCTGGGATGGCCCTTCAGAGATTTCCCAACTTGAGGCAATGTGTTGAGCCTGGGGACCTTTGCCTTGACCAGTAGGCTTTAGGCTGACCCTGGGAAGGAGGTGAGGTGAAAATCTGGGCAAGGTAACTTGGCCAAGGGCAGTTCCTGGAGGGATGCTCAGCTATGAGCCCTCAGCTGCTGGGGGAATGAATTTGTGCATTGCCTTGCCTGAAAGGCAGATCTGGATAGGAGATTCACTGCAGTCATGGACCTTGTACCATTTTCTTTTGCCTATTATTGTCTATTTCTATGTCTGAAAGATATGACATATTAAATTAAGAAAGCTTCCAATTTCTAGGAGCAGTATTCACCGAACTACTTCCCTGACACATACATACCTCACACCCTGCACACACCACACACCACAAACCGTAGCTGTAATATCAGGTTACATACTTTCTGTTTTGTTTTCCCTTTTTGTGTTTTTGTTGTTGTTTCCCTTTGTGTGTTTTTGGTTAGTTGAGATGGCCTCCTCTCTCTCACTCCTGGTTTGGGAAGGCCTTGCTTCCTCTGAAAGGTTGTGAGCAGAGGGCTGATCTGATCAGATTTGCTCTTCTGAGTGGTGCTCTAGAAGCCACGTGGAGCATGGATGGTGTGGGGTGTGTGCTGGATGAGGCAAGGCTGGGGTTCTGGAGGACCTTTGGGTGGCTGTCACAGTTAGAGGGTAAGAGGTATTGAAGCCAAAACTGAGATTGAGGTAGCTGGGAAGGAGGAGAGGGGAGAGTTTAGAAGCTTTAGGTAGGAGGCAGACCTGATAGGACATGGTGGTGGTCTTCAAATGATGGGTAGTGGATGGGATGGAGAGAGAAGCCTGGTTTTTGACTTTAACACTCGCAAATGAAGCCTTTCTTTCTAGGTTTTGTGGAGAGGGCAGTGCATAAGGGGATGGTAAGTGAAGTTCTAGATTGAGTTTTGAGGTGCCTGGAGATATCTGGGAAAAATATGTAATATATATATTTCTCTTACATGTACGAGACTGGCTTGGGCTGGGGTCTGCCCTTGAAAACTGGCAGCTGGAGTCTTGAGTACTTTCCTGAGTCATTTTTTGAGCTCTTTGCAAGATAATGTTAAAAATTCAAGAGGCTGGGTGTGGTGGATCATGCCTGGAATCCCAGCACTTTGAAAGGCCGAGGCGGGCGGATCACCTGAGGTCAGGAGTTCAAGACCAGCCTGGCCAACATAGTGAAACCCTGCCTCTACTAAAAATACAAAAAGAAAAAAAAAAATTACCTGGGCATGGGGTCGCGTGCCTGTAGTCCCAGCTACTCAGGAGGCTAAGGCGTGGGAATAATTTGAACCTGGGAGGTGGAGGCTGCGGTGAGTCAATATCACACCACTGCACTCCAGCCTGGGTGACAGAGTGTGACTCTGTTAAAAAAAAAAAAAAATCAAGAACTGTTGCATATTTTATTTATCTTTGTATTTTCTGAGATATTTTTACTGACCCTAAAATGAGCATCTGGATGGTAGATGATGGCAGCAGAAGATGAAGAATTAAGAAGTGGTTTTTTATTTGTAATATTTTTTAGTAGATATTATTAGTTGATGCCACAGTTGTTGACTGTATTTATCTCCCAAGGGCATAGGAAGCCCCCTTGCAGATATTACTCTAGCTAGCCTGATTGGGTGTTTGGGGAGGGAGAGAAGAGGTTAACAATAAATCCTGCAATATGTGCAGAAGTTTTTACACTTGTGTTTCTGCATATTTTCTTAGAAAAAGCGTCCACAGTTTTCATTATATTCTCAAAGGAGACCTATGACTTAATGAAAAGTTAAGTCTTGTTAGAGGAAGAGTGACATATTATAGGGTTATGTCTTCATAATGTTTCTTTTTTTCTGAAATTAGGTTGGCAGTCTAATACCCTGGCACGAATTGAGGGTCTCACACTTTTGCTGTAACTCAAATTCTGGTCCTTACTTTACTTCTACTGCCTTAAAGCCACTCAAACAAAAGACCTGATTGCTAGAATTATGGTGAGAAGACACAAAGTTTGAAGGGCAAAATTTCTGATAATGTTTGACCCAGTTTTGCATATAATGAATTTTTATTTGTTGATGAATATTTCCCTTTTGTTGCTAAAAGTGGCAAATAATCAGACATAGATTACTAATTAACAGTCTGCCTCAGGTTTTTTTTTTTTAATTAATGAAACTTGGGCTTCATCAAGCTCAGGTGGAATGGGTATCACAGTGCTTTATTTTTTCTGACATCAAAAGAAATTTCTTTGTCAAAGTGTAGACATGTTTGTTGTGACTGCCTTTTGTGTGGGTTCTTTTCTCCCAGCCCTCTCCTACTACAGGAGAGAGAGAGAATGGATAATGGCCCTTTGCTCCTCATTCCACATTCAGACCAGATTCCCCAGCTGCAATCTCCTGCCATCGGATTGCATCACCAACTCAACCTAATTGGTGAGATGTCACTCCCTCCCTCCACTGCTCACTCTCATTTCTCAGTGAGTTTAGCTCTGTCACTCTCTCTAAAAGTTACTCTTGTTTTAGTGATTTGGGTGTAAACATTGATGATCCTTCTAATACTCTGTCCTGTTAATTTCTCCAAGTTCTCTTTCTAGTGATCTTGTCTCCCACTGTGGTGGGTATATTCTGGCTAGACCAGGTCATTGTTTATGGTGGCAGCCCCTCTGTCATCTGAATTTAAGCGTCCCATTGTTTTGGTTCTAGCATGGCTCACTGCAACCTCCGCCTCCTGGGCTCCAGCAATCCTCCCACCCTGGAGTAGCTGGGGCTATAGGCATGCGCCACCATGCCTGGCTAATTTTTGTATTTTTTTTGTAGATAAGAGGTTTCACCATGTTGCCCAGGCTGGTCTCAAACTCCTGGGCTCAAGCAATCCATCCACCTCAGCCTCCCGAAGTGTTGGGATTACAGGTGTGAGCCACCATGCCCGGCTGACTTTGCCTACTCTTGTCCTAAGAAAATTGAAGCAAACCAAAGAGGAATCCAGAAACTCCAATACCACATCTATCCTCAACCAGAACCCACCCAAGGCCACCCTAACCGTGTACATGGTACCCATCCTCCTTTACTTACTCAAAGTTACCTCCCTTCTCTCTTCTGCATCCCTATGATTTCCCCTTTAGTGGATCCGCTTACAAACATGCTATTGTTTTTCTTCTAGCAAAACTTTACTTTGATCCCACCTGTCTCTGTAGCTACCACGCCGCCATTCCTCTGGTCCCCTTTATGAAAGAGCTCCTCAAAGATTGTATGTACCAACATTTGCAGTTCATCTCCTTTCATTCCCTCTTAAGACCACTCAAATCAGGCAGACCCCCTACCAGTCCAGTAAAACTGCTCTTGTCAAAGTTATTAGGGACCTCCTTGTTGCTAAATCCAGTAGCCTGTTCTCAGTCCTTACCTTATTCCACCTCTCAATAGCATCAACACTGCTGATCACTCCCTCCTCCATGACTCTTTCTTCATTTGGCTTCTAGGACACCCCACACGCTCCTGGTTTCCCACCCATTATCTTTTGCTGATTCTTCCTGTTAACGCTGGAGGGCCCAGGATCCAGTCCTTGGACCTCCTCTCTGTCCCCACTGTTGCCCTTTGTCATCTCACCAGTATCCTGGTTTAAATACTATCTGAATGCTGGCTCAAATTTCAGTTGTTTACTTCACATCTTCTATGTTCAGATCTGAAAATCTGAACTCCTGATCTCCCGTAAACCCCAAAGCTGATCCCACAGTCTTGCTTGTCCCAGATAATGTGATTCTTCCAATTGCCCAGACCCCCAGTTTTGGAGTCATCTTTGTAGTCGTTTCTTTCTTGTATACCCACATCCAATGCAGCAGATCCTGCCGGTTCTATTTTCCTAATACTGAATTTATACAGAATCCGGTCATATTTTATGATCTCCACTGCTACTGCCCTGGTCTAGGGGACCTTTGCTTTTTCTGGAATTGTCTCCTTACTTGTCTCTCTGCTTCCTCCCTTGGTCCATGGAGGCTGGTCTGAACCCCACAGTAGAGGGATCCTTTTCAAATCAGAAGTGGATATGTTGCTTCAGGTTTCCAAGTCTGCAGTGACTCTCCATTCCAGTTGTAATAAACGCGAAAGACCTTACAGTGATCTACAAGACCCTGTTTATCCTGCCTGGCTTCATCTCCCCTTACTAGTTTGTGCTCATTATATGAGGCAGGCACCTCCCAGGTCAGGGCCTGAGCCCTCTTCTAGCAGATAACCTTGTGGCTAACTCCCTCCTCTCAGAGAGCTACTGTGCCAGTCAATTAAAATAGCAAATCCTTCCCTCATTAGCCCTCTCCACCCACTTTATCCTGTTTCATTTTTTCCCATAGCACTTACTGGATTTTGCTGATTGTCTTTTTCCACTAGAATGCAGGTATTTTGTCTAGGTTGAATCACTAGTATCTAGAACAGTGCCTCACACATAGTATGTGCTCAATAAATACACATGTGCAGAAGCAAATCACATTTTTCATTGCTTTCCACAAGTGTGAGCCTGGGCAACATGGTGAAACCCCATCTCTACAAAAGATATAAAAATTGGTCTGGGTGCAGTGGCTCATGCCTGTAATCCCAGCACTTTGGGAGGCTGGGGCAGGCGGATCACGGGAGGTCGGGAGTTGGAGACCAGCCTGACCAACATGGAGCAACCCTGTCTCTACTTAAAATACAAAATTAACCAGGCATGGTGGCTCATGCCTGTAATCCCAGCTACTCAGTAGGCTGAGGCAGGAGAATCGCTTGAACCTGGGAGGCGGAGGTTGCAGTGAGCTGAGATGCGCCATTGCACTCCAGCCTGGGTAACAAGAGTGAAACTCCGTCTCAAAAAAAAAAGGCTGGGCATGGTAGTGCATGCCTGTGGTCCCGGCTACCTGGGAGGCTGAGGTGGGGGGACAGGGATCACTGGGCGTGGTGGGGGGGGGGGCGTGCCTGTAATCCCAACTACTGGGGAGGCTGAGGCACAAGAATCGCTTGAACCCAGGAGGCAGAGGTTGCATTGAGCTGAGATCGTGCTACTGCACGCCAGCCTGGATAACAGAGCAAGATGCTGTCTCAAACACAAACAAACAAACAAAAAACAAACAAGTGTGCAATCCCTGAGAAAAATATCAGTTCAATCTTTGTTGTATCTTTATTGTCCCGATTGATTAGCTGCATGTCAGCCTTTGACTATGTTTCCCAGATGCTCACGACAGATCGATCACTTGATGTTGTTTTCAACAGGCAGTCATGAAATGAGCAGACTGAGGTCAGTGTAGCATAGATATTTGTCAGCGTGGTTGCCAACTGCCTTTCCTCTTCTAAGATTGCCCTTTATTGTGTGATTATATTACATTTTTATTTGGCATGAAAATGCCCATTTAGTGAAATGATGAGGATCTTCCTGGGGGATGAATTCTGGCGTAAGAAGCTTTCTTCAGATTACTAAGCACTCTAAAAGGTCCCAGGTTATGGGGCTCTGGAAAGTAACGATGCGAATACTTCACTTGGTTATGTGATTTTTATTTTTGCCTTGGAACTCTTTCTGCAAACAAGTCTTCCAATGGAGGAATTTTAGGAATGTGACGATGCATTGCTGATAGGTAGGATGTGGCTTTCTATACAGCAGAGTTTAGGGGGTGGGACTGGCAGGTGAGTAGCTCAACCTAGGCTTCTGAGGGTCCTTCATGTCTTTTGGAACACAATTTGAAAATCACTGCTTTAATTGCTAAATTCTAGAAAACCTGTATGCCCTATTTAAAAAAAGAGCTTAGCTTAGTGTCAAAGAGGAACTAGGTTCCAGTTTTAGCTCTGCAGATCACCAGCTGTGTGACCTTGAATATGTCACTCAAGCTGTCTGCACAATTAATTGATTTGTTTGTAAGGTAAGGAGTGTGGACTAGATGACCTCACACTGATCACTTTCTAAGCTCCAGAGAACCTAGTTGTTAATGCTTAATTGTGAGAGCTGTGCTCGGGAAGGGCTGTGTTCTAGTACCTTCTTCCTCATCACTGTCATTTCAATATTATCTACACTGGTCTTCGCAAATATTCTGCACACTTGGATTCTAACCTGCAATATTGCTGTTGGGGTTACAGAAATATAGATTATATGATGGTATTTAGGATAAGCATTTTTATCTCTAAAATGAGTTAGATATCAAGGATGGCATGGTGTTAGATTACACAATATTTGAAAAGAATAATAAGAAAAATCCTGCAGGATTTAAAAATCTTATTAGTACTCTTCTGTAGAAATACTTTAGGGAGTGGTTCAGACAGTATCAGGTGCTGTGGGTGTAAGCATGGCCACCTGCTGTCTCTGTGAACCTGGACAAATGGCTTAGCTGCTCTGTGCCTGAGTAAAGTAGAGATAGTAATAGCATCAACCTCCTCGTGTTGTAAAAAGTAAGTGAATTAACATATATAAAGCAATTTGGGGCCGGGCGCGGTGGCTCATGCCTGTAATCCCAGCACTTTGGGAGGCCGAGATGGGCGGATCACGAGGTCAGGAGATCGAGACCATCCTGGCTAACACGGTGAAACCCCGTCTCTACTGAAAATACAAAAAAATTAGCCGGCCTGGTGGTGGGCGCCTGTAGTCCCAGCTACTCGGAAGGCTGAGGCAGGAGAATGGTGTGAACCCAGGAGGCGGAGCTTGCAGTGAGCCGAGATTGCGCCACTGCACTCCAGCCTGGGCAACAGGGCAAGACTCCGTCTCAAAAAAAAAAAAAAAAAAAAAAGCAATTTGGAACATAGAAGCACTCAATAAATGTAAGCCGTTACCTCCATACAAATAATTATTATAATGTGGGTTTATTTCTTTCCAGTCTTTTAAAATAAGCATGTAAAAATAGTTTTAATCATATTGCACTAGGAAGATTTGTTTTTGTTTCTTAAATACGTATAGAATTTCCCTTTTTCCGCTTCTTTATATTTAATAACAAGACATTCTAGGATAGACTAAGCCTTTTCATGGCTAATTGTCCTGTGGAATTCTTTTAGTTTTTCTCTTCCATGTTTATATACTTGATATGATTTTCTGGTAGAATTCTTGAAGAAATAACTGCATCACACAGTAGCTCTCCTCTCCCATTTTATTTTATTTTACTTGCTGAGGCTGGATACTATATTCTTTTGGCTGAAATCACCATAGTGGGTTCATACAACTAATTTCCAGCCAGTTTATGTAGATCATTTGCAAATGTATTAGTTACAGAGAGGCTCCATGAGTGTACCAAAGAAACCTCAAAATACAGTGGCTCAAATAAAATCAGAGTTTATTTCTTTCTCTCCTTACAGTTCAGAGTTGGTGGGTGATGGAGGGTGGGAAGGTGGCTCCACTTCATATGGTCTCTCAGGGATCCTGGTTCCTTCTCTCTTGTTCTGCCTTTCCGAAGTGTTGTTCCATCTTCTTGATGAGGCTTGCCCCTCAACACTATGTCAAGTTCTAGTCCAAGGAAAGAGAAAAGAGAAGTAAAAAATAAGCAATTTTTTAAAACGTGCATGGCCCTCAGGTTGCATTCCTGATTTCTTTTCACATCCCACTGGCTGCTGCTTAGCCACGTGGACTCATCTTGCTGCAAGGGAGGTTGAGAAATATGGCTTGTGCTGAGCTAGAACTGTGGGGATGGAGGAGAAGAGCAGGTTTCTGATACTGAAAAAAAAAAAAAAGAAAAGAAAATAGAAAGGAGAATGGATAATAATAAATATACATATGCTTTGATCACAATTTCATGGGCCAAGTTTGAATTTGGAATTTTCCAAGTCCTCAGATTCTATGACAGAACATGGTGGTGGAGAGAGCTGCCCCCTGGCTCCAGTTTGCAGACTTTCCCCTTTGTCTGCCCATGCTGGCTCCATTTGGCACTGGGAAGGGCTTTGCACCCAAGTTTGTGGTCAGTTGGCCAAGCACCCATGGTCTCCCACTCTTCCCCACTTGCAAACAGTAGTGTGGTCCACCCTTGCTTGGGAAAGAGCCCAGTGCTCATTTGAGCAGTGAGTACTAGGACGCTGTGCCTCTAGACCGTGCTTTAGGACTTGCATATCCCCTTGGTCCTCTGATTTCTCTATTTCTGGGGGAGAGATGGGGATGGAAGAGGGTAGAGTAAGGCCCTCTAAAAGTCAGGATTTAAGGCAAGGTCCTCGCTTGTCTAGGTCTACAGGTGATGCTACAAAGAGAATGTTACATTGATTCAGTTCTTAAAATTGTCCCTTTTCCTCATGCTTCTGTTTCATTAATATTCATATTTACTTTTTATAATATACATGTTATATCTTTAATCCACTAGGAGTAGAATATTTGTAATGAAATGGAGTGCTGTTTTAATGGATGAGAAAGGTAGGGAGGGGCTCAGAGAGGGAGGCTGGAGAATATTCACTTATTTAGCTTAATGTTTTCAACAGCTTAAAAAAAAAGAAAAAACAACCTTTGAGTGGCCCTTGTGATTAAATGGCAGTTTGCCCAGACTAGAGGGAGCCAGTGTTGGGAATAAAAACTAAGATTCACTTTGAAAATCTAGAAAAAAAAAAAAATGACTACACAAGTCATAAGAATGTGCTTGATGGCTTGGATTGTCTGAGAGCAAGTGAAGTAGGGTGCGGGCCTGGTTTCCGCATTCCCTCTCTGCTCAGCCTTTTAGCTCCTAACCCCATCCACTCCCTAGAGCTGGCCAGCCCAGACCCAGGACCTGGATGCTGACCTCTTCAGGGCGGAGCTGTTGCTGTGCTCAGACATCGTGACAACTTGTTGATGGGAAATGTAGCTGAAAGTCTAGCACAAAAAGCTGCTCTTGGGTTGGCCAGCGAACCTCCTTCATGGTAAAACTCTCCATCCCTTATCCAAATCCTTGGGACCAGATATGCTTCAGAATTTATGATTTTTCTTTTTCCCATTTCAGAAAGGCTATGGCCCATATGCCCTATGTTACATAAAGCCTCCAGAGGAGTTTGGGACAGTACCCTATCATCCAATATCTTCATCATTCTGCAGAAAATGTATGAATATTTACACTAAGTGGAACACAAACAGAGTTATAAATAGCCTCAGGTCAGTTCAGGTCACGTTTTGCTGCCAAATGGGTTATGAAAAAAGCCTTTGGTTTCCAGAGCTTTTCAGATCCTGGCATTGTGGATAAGGGATTGTGCACCTGGTATGGTGACTGCTTTCTCAGTGTCTATTTGGTGCCATTTTACATGTATTGCATTTGAAGTACTCACAACAAACATACCTATGTGTATATATACCTCTCTCTATATATTTTTTTTCTTATTTATTTATTTATTTATTTATTTATTTATTTAACAGCTAAGGAAACAGGTTTCATGAGCTCGAATGGCTTACATAAGATCAAGAGGAGATGATCTCCTTTGCAAACAGAGGCCAGGACCCAGGGCCTGGGCACTTAGTGGGCTATAAGAGTTTCTAATTTGCTTGTTTGAAGCATTGGAACATAAGCCAGCCTGCAGAATCCTGTTTCACATTTAATGGTAGCTGAAAGACAATACTGCAGTAAAAGTGCCATAGGATGTAATTATCCTAACATTGTTTCTTAAGAAAAGACATCTGAAGTTCAACCAGCGGGGTCAGGAAGTGGGGTCCTTGGCCTGACCAGTGGCTTATCTTCCTTCCTGGAGGGCTGGCAGGGGCAGTAGGTCAGTCAGGGCACTGTTCCAGGACCCAGTGGCAGTGTGGGCAGCGCTGTGGTGAGATGGGAAGAGAGGAAGGAAGGTTCGGGTGCTTGATGTGCATTGAAGGGGTCAGGGAAGGGGGAATTGGCTACTGGCTGAGGTTCTGACACTAGTTGGACAGGGCCCGATGCCAAACTCTTGTTCTTGTTCTCACCTAGAAATTGCCATTAGTGCTGCTGCTGGGCATTATTTTAACTTAGACCAAGGCAGCCCTTTTGCGTGGGCAATTAGATAACGGCGCCCACTCTGGAGAGACACAGTCCGATGGACACACTACTTCGTGGGCTGTGCCTTTGTGCAAAGCAAAAGGTGTTCTTTCCTCCGTGCCGCTGTGCTGGCTGGATTTCAGCCTCGTTTTTCACCTTGGCCTTGTGCCTTTATGCAGTGGACAGATTTCAGGCAGCTTGGCATTAGTAGGAATCTACCTGAAAAGCACTTTATATGTGTTTGAATCCTTGGCATGATTTGGTGATGATCTGGCAGAATAGGTATTACCATGATTTGACAGATGAGAACGTCATGGCGCTGTGAACTGCTGACGGTCGCCTCGGCTCCATTGCTATCTGGACAGGACTGTTCCCTGTACACTCCCTCTTTCAAAATGGAAGAGGCAGCCAGAGGATTTCAGGATACATTTCCCTCAGTTGTTTCATTCTGCACTACCTTCTCATCTTTCATGGTTATATTAAAAGTGGGGCCTGGCACAGTGGCTGACGTCTGTAACCCCACACTCTGGGAGGCCGAGGCAGGAGGATTACTTGAGGCCAGGAGTTCGAGACTAGGCTGGGAAACACAGTGAGACCCTGTCTCTGCAAGAAAACAAAAAAAGTCTCTAAAAAAACAAAACAATGGATAGACTGATGTTGGTTCCTATTTGGATATGTGTGGCAATTGGTGGCTCTTACTGACCCCATAGCTCTCATTCAGGTGGTTTGTGTGATAGTGGGCACAATGTTGGTGCCAGTTGAGTTGAAAATGCTGTCATGTTGAAAGAAAGCATCGGAAATGAGAGGGTCTGGGTAAATATATTAGTAGTGTAGCTGTTGCTTTGTTTGCAGTCTCTTCACTTACATTACTTTCATTTAAAATTAACCAAAATCTGTTAAACTTTTACTTCCAATAATGTATGGGTTCAGGAGTCTTAGCCAAAGTCAATGTTTTTCACAGGAAGTATCTGGATATACATTAACTTTTAAAATTGTAACCAGTTAGTTTCACTATAAAAGTTAGCAAAGTGTGAATGAATTGATCGCTTGCTAATCTGGAGCACATAAGGGAAATTAATTTTAGATGGAGAAAATATTTCCTAAAATAACAGAGGGAGGCAGAGAGCTAGGTGTATGTGTTGGGCCTTTCAAATATATTATTTCATTTACTCCCTACCATAATTTTATGGGGAAGATATAATTGTCAGTGTTTCATAGATGAGGATACGCTTGTTATTAGTTAGGACTTAGAGTAAGTTTTTTGTCATATTTAAAAAATGCCCCATCTAATTCTGAATTCTTACAGAGAGCCACATAGGAAGTAGGATTTTGAAAAAACAAAAATCAACAACAATGCAGAGAGGAAGAAATGAGTGGATTGGTAAGATAAGGCCATGGGTAGTTCACAGAAACTGCTTGCTTTCTCTAACATGCTTGCTCCCCTTGTTAAACTTTGGATGCATATTTGTCTCAAAGCGTCATATTAGACAAAGCAATAAGAAAATGGTTAGTTTCAAGATTGACATAATTCATAAATTCTCACAAATACATTTGATAAAATAAGGCAGTTTGTGTTTCTCCTAGTCCTGAGGCCCCCCAAAACTCAGAACCTCATAAATAGGACAGCGAATGATATGGAGGAAGCTATTTCTTCAGCTACATGTGATAATCTAGATTAATAGAACTCTCATTTGTGGCATCCCATATTGTAAACCAGTTACAGTACAGAAAATCATTTTAAAAAAAGAGAGATTGCAGGAAGTTCGCCAACGATTTGCCTTAATCCTGAAGCCAATTTAAACATTCCAATCTGATATATATATTTATTTTAGTTTATTTTTTTTGAGATGGAGTCTTGCTCTTTTCGGAGTGCAGTGGGGCCATCTCAGCTCACTGCGACCTCTGCCTCTTGGGTTCAAGCAATTCTCCTGCCTCTACCTCCTAAGTAGCTGGGATTACAGGCACCCACCACCATGCCTAGCTAATTTCTGTATTTTTAATAGAGATGGGGTTTCACCATGTTGGCCAGGTTGGTCTCGAACTCCTGACCTCAAGTGATCCACCCATCTCGGCCTCCCAAAGTGCTGGGATTACAGGCATGAGCCACTGCGCCCAGCCCCAACCTGGTATCTTGATAAGTTACCAAATTGTTGTAATAGAGATTAGTACCTTCTCTTACCTTTCTTTTTATAAATTAATTTTTTAAAATAGTCCTCAGACTTTCCTGTCAAGGAACCCTTTGATAGTTGATCATATTGCATGGTACTTTTTCCATTGCTTTATGTAAATTTCTGCTCTCACAGTCAGTAAATCTGAACATAAGCATTTCTTTCTGGGCTTTGTTCTGTCCTTTCCTTTCCTGGAAATAGCTTCCAGATGGGATTGTTTTCTTTTGACAAACCTCATGACTGTATGTTTCACCATTTTTTGACCTATTATCTCTTTTTGAGTTTCATTTTCGGCTTAGGTACTCTGCTTGTAGGATTTTTTTTTTTTTAACACCCTGTGATACATACTGAAAATTCTTTGCACTGTTAACAGCCTGTACAATAATACTGTTAACGATGAAGGGCTGTGGACTTCTCTGTAACTCCCAATTCTTCAAGGGAAAATTTTCCTTCAGTGTATTCCATCTTTCTTACTTCTTCAAGTTTATTTAGGGAATACCAAGAAATAAAGTGTTGCTTAGTTTAATTCCTTTATAATGTCTTTATTTTTATTTATTTATTTATTTTCTGAGATGGAGTCTCATTCTCTTGCCCAGGCTGGAATGCAGTGGTGGGATCTCAACTCACTGCAACCTCTACCTCCTGGGCTGAAGTGATTCTTGTGCCTCAGCCTCCTGAGTAGCTGGGATTACAGGTGCCTACCACTACGCCTGGCTAATTTTATTTTATTTTATTTTTGAGACTGAGTTTCGCTCTGTCGCCCAGGCTGGAGTGCAGTGGCATGATCTTGGCTTACTGGAACTTCTGCCTCCCGGGTTCAGGTGATCCTCATGCCTCAGCCTCCCAAGTAGCTGGGATTATAGGCACTTGCCACCACACCTGGCTAATTTTTGTATTTTTAGTAGAGATGGGGTTTCATCATGTTGGCCAGGCTGGTCTTGAACTGCTGACCTCAAGTGATCTGCCTGCCTCGGGCTCCCAAAGTGCTGGGATTACAGGTATGAGCCACTGCACCTGGCCTATAATGTCTATTGAAAATAAATCTAGCTGGGCATGTTGGCTCATACCTGTAATCCCAGCACTTTGGCAGGCGTAGGCAGGCAGATTGTTTGAGCTCAGGAGTTCAAGACCAGCCTTAGCAACATGGTGAAACTCCTCTCTACAAAAAATACAAAAATTAGCTGGGTGTGATGCCAGCACCTGTGGTCCCAGCTACTTGGGAGGCTGAGGTGGAGGGATCACTTGAGCCTTGGAGGTCGAGGCTGCAGTGAACTATGGTGGTGCCACTGCACTCCAGCCTGGTTGACAGAGTGAGACCCTGTCTCAAAATAAAACAAACAAAAATAAATTTGCTTAAAATTTTTTTGAATTAAAGTTAATTTTTATAAGATTTAGTTAGGTTTTTTTTTTTTTTCCCTCATTATTCTTTCACATTTTTCCAGGTTAAGGTACATGAATTTTACTCTTTTAATGTTGTGGCCCAGGGTAGTCTGTCTGCCAATCAGGCTGTTAAGTTGTCGGTCTGACATTTTCCTTGGAAGTGCTGTTTTTGGGCATGTTAGACTTTCTGTACTTGTGTGTTGCCTTTTGGCAGAGACTTCGACACTTAAGGATTTGTTGATAAAATGACAAATTGTTTCTTGAGGCATTTACTTGGTACTAGACATTTAGATGATTGTTTCTCAGAATAACTTGGTTGACTAACATCTTTCTGCTTCCCGTCGTCATGATCACTTCTGCAAAGGACGAAGCCTAGTACATTTTCTGGTAGAATCTTATATACCATAAGATTTAGTTGAAACATTGTATGTTTCTATCTTCAGTTTTTGGTCCCAAGTTATTTTAAGTAATTTTTTTTTTTTTCTGTTGCCCAGGCTGGAGTGCAGTGGCGCCATCTCGGCTCACTGCAACCTTGATCTCCTGGGCTCAAATGATCCTCCCATCTCAACCTTCAGAGTAGCTGGGACCACAGGCACATGCCACCATGCCCAGCTAATTTTTATACTTTTTGTAGAGACAGGCTGGTCTCAAACTCCTGAGCTCCAGTGATCCACCTGCCTCACCCTCCCAAAGTGCTGGGATTATAGGCATGGGTCACCGTGCCCAGACTTAAGTACATTTTTTTTTTTTTTTTTTTTTTGAGACAGAGTCTTGTTCTGTCACCCAAGCTGGAGTGTAATGGCGTGATCTTGGCTCACCGCAACGTCCGCCTCCCAGGTTCAAGCAATTCTCCTGCCTCAGTCTCCTGAATAGTTGGGATTACAGGCACGTGCCACCACGCCTGGCTAGTTTTTGTATTTTTGGTAGAGACGGGCTTTCACCGTGTTGGCCAGGCTGGCCTTGAACTCCTGACCTCGTGATCCGCCCGCCTCTGCCTCCCAAAGTGCTGGGATTACAGGCGTGAGCCACTGTGCCTGGTCTTTAAGTAAATTTTTAAAGGTGTAAATTCTGCAGACTCGGATAAAAATAATTATTCTATTGTGTCTTAACAGATCGTTATAATTGTGAAGATTAAATGAGTTCAAAGTATTTGGCTAATATTGTTAGGGGCTGTTGCTTTTGTTATTATTTTTACTATTACTATTATGTCCTGGCTTCATTCCTGCTCTCTCTTTCCCTCTTTGCATCATTGCCTCTGACTATCTCCAGGCTGCTGATAGTGAGAGGGGACATCTCCCAATCCAGGTTACCAGGTCTGGATGAATGGACTCTGACCCACGTTTCTGGCCACTGGAATTTTGCCTTTGTGAATATTATAAATAGTAATATGTATACAAAGAATGATTATGAAATAATCAATTATAAATTGGTTGGAATGTGTCTGATGCTCAGACATACACACACAATTTGACATTCTGGTTAGATTTCTCTGTGCAGGAAGCAAGGGAACAACAGAGCAGTGAGAAATCAAAGGAGAGAAGGGTATTCTGGGGCAAAGGACAGTTTGCATAGGTAGAATTACAGAGGTAAAACCATTAATCAAAAAAAACTAGTGCACCACTCACTCGATTTTTCCACCCCTTCCTTTCAGTCATGGTCTGAGCTTTTCGCATTCAGGTTGATGATGAACTAGCATGTGCCTCATTTAATACTGGGAACTTTTATTTACCTGAGTCTGCTTCTTGAAATCTGTTAAGTGTTGGGTTTCTATTTGCACCTTATTCACCAGATTCACTTATTGTCTTTCCCTGCTAATGGGGATGGAGTGGGGGGAGGTGCTCGTGGCAGGCACTCAGACAAGCTCGCTGTGCAGCAGTTGGCTCTGAGGGCACAGCTGTTTGGAATCAGCTGATAATTTTCAAGCATCTCTAGCTCATTATATTAAACACAGTTGCACACGTTTAGTGGTTGCTTAATTTTAACCTTAAACACTGTATAAAATAATTTGATGTATAAGAAGTATTGTAGTGATAAGAAGAGTAGCTTAATGGTTTTTCATGTTTTCTATGCCAGCCACTATTTAACCGTTTTACTATTCACAAACACACACACACACACACACACACATCCATATACACCCATATCTGGGTATATGTGTTTGTCTATATACATACATATATGTGCATGTACACACATATATAAATTCATTTGATCCTCACAATAACCCTATAAAAGAGGCACTTCTATTATTGCCTTTTTACAGTCAGGAAGCCAAGGCAGAGAGTGGGTAAGTAGCTTGCCCAACACAGGTAATGAGGGACAGAGGTGGAATTTAAACCCAAGTGGCTGTGCCATACCTTTTTTTTTTTTTTTTTTTTTTTGAGACAGAGTCTTGCTCTGTCATCCAGGCTGGAGTGCAGTGGCATGATCTTGGCTCACTGCAGCCTCTCCCTCCCGGGTTCAAGCGATTCTCCTGCCTCAGCCTCCTGAGTAGCTGAGATTACAGGTGTGCACCACCATGCCCGGCTAATTTTTGTATTTTTAGTAGAGACGGGGGGTTTCACCATGTTCGTCGGGCTGGTTTCGAACTCCTGGCTTCGTGATCTGCCCACCTCGGCCTCCCAAAGTGCTAGGATTACAGGCCTGAGCCACTGTGCCTGGCCTTTTTGTTTGTTTGTTTGTTTTTTGAGATGGAGTTTTGCTCTATTTCCCAGGCTGAAGTATAGTGGCGTGATCTCCACTCACTGCAACCTCCGCCTTGGGTTCAAGCGATTCTCCTGCCTCGGCCTCCCGAGTAGCTGGGATTACAGGTGCCTACATTCACGCCTGGCTAATTTTTGCATTTTTAGTAGAGATGGGGTTTCACCATGTTGGCCAGGCTGGTCTCGAACTTCTGACTTTAAGCGATCCACCCGCCTCGGCCTCCCACAGTCCTGGGATTACAGGCGTGAGCACCTGGCTGCCCATACTCTTAATCACTACCCTGGAGTAGTTCTCAGTGCTGAGCCTCTAACTCCAAGCAAATGATAATTAAATAATTACAATATGCCCAAAGTTATTTTATTACAAACAAATTTACGAAATGATGCAGTTTTTTTTTTACATGGAAACTGGTTTCTTTTGTTTACCTTGGATGGATGTTTGTTTGGGAGTTGGCTGTTCTCATTTGTTAAATAAATATTTTAGTTGGGTGTTTGTGTAGCAAGTGATCTTGGTGGCTCCCTGCAGTGTGTCCTGCACTGGTGAGCACCTGGTGAGCATTCACTGAATGTGTCTGATGGATTTACCACACTCATCTGTGAACCTGTAGCTCAGCTAATCCCCCTAAATCTGTGAGTGGCCCTTCTCAGCTGCCCTGCAGGGGACTTTGTGGAGCAGGAATTTATTTTGACCAGCAAACTACCCCTGTGACTCATCACCAAGAGCTTCTATCATTCTCTAGTAGGATTTGGAAATTAAAGACACTTTGACTCAGAAATATCTTCCATTAAGATATAAATGAAACTAACATCCTGGTGGGCAAAGTGTAGGAGAAATAGTAAAAGTGGATTTCGGCCGGGTGCGGTGGCTCACGCCTGTAATCCCAGCACTTTGGGAGGACAAGGTGGGTGGATCACGAGGTCAGGAGATCGAGACCATCCTGGCTAACACATCCTGGTGAAAACCCCGTCTCTACTAAAAATATAAAAAATTAGCCAGGTGTGGTGGCGGGCGCCTGTAGTCCCAGCTACTCGGGAGGCTGAGGCAGAGAATGGCGTGAACCTGGGAGGCGGAGCTTGCAGTGAGCCGAGATTGCGCCACTGCATTGCAGCCTGGGTGACAGAGTGAAACTCCGTCTCAAAAAAAAAAAAAAAAAAGTGGATTTCATGGGCTATTGGAAGTCACTGTCTTAAGCGGTGCTTTGTACATGAGGACTCCATCCATGTATAAAGGATTAGTGAGCAGGATACACATAGGGAAATGTGTAGGGAGTGTGTGATTCTGATCTTTTTAGAGGCAAATCCAGTTTAAATGTGGAGAGTGGCACTATTTTGGCTTCCTAGCAATTCAAGGTCTAATGCTTACATTTAAGTAACAAAGATGTTTGCACTGATGAAGCATAACCTTGGCAATTCTTAAATTTGGGGATTGAATTGACTATATATATTTCCTATAGTAAGCTATTAAATCATCATGACCACTAGGTAAATGGTGGATTAACTACTATAAAGATTATTTGTGAGTATTCCAACATCATTCATCTCCATCTCCTTATCAAGATTAATAGACAAATTATTATCATTTGAATGAGAGCCAGAAGAGCCCTCTCTCCCTCCAATTAATGATGGGCTGGAAAAGAGCAAGGAGATCACTTTTTGTGATAATCTGTTTTAAATGTTAGGGGATTTTAAATATCCTTGCATCAGAATCCATGAAGCACAACATTAATATTTATTTTGCTTAAGAGTTTGCAGTCATTTAGTAGCAATTACTTTTATCTTTTTCTTAAGCTTTCTCAAAAACATTAAGGTTTAAAGAAAATAAAAGAACACTTTATTAAAATTTCTCTCTCTTCCTTGTTCTCTCTTTCTCTTGCTTGTGTTTTTGGTCATATATTAAACATATATCACAATGTGGGCAAAATATTTTTTACAAGCTTCTTGACTGCAGGGGGTTAATCAAACTGGCTGTATGTGTCCTTTTAAACCAAGTAATTTGGGTGAAAGTTTGCAATTTTATGAATATGCTGGAAAATCTTACCTTTATTAGCTTGAGAAGTTTTCCCCATCCTTAGGTAGCCAAAGACAATTTTACTCGGTTTTGTGGGGAACATTGGTATCAGATGTGAAGTTCTTTCTGATCTACAAGGTGGCCTTGAAATTATTTCTGTATTTCACCATATTACTATCAACAGCATTTGTTTTCCTTTCAGCCAGGATGAGAATTGCTATCTGTTTTCAGAACTTAGAGGCAGACCTTTATGGGTCAGAGAAAGCTGAGCATTTGGGTTCTAGAAACCTTTACACTGGGTGTATTTTTATTTCATTGTTAATATCTCAATATAGATTTGCTTTAATACGTATAGGTGAACTTTGAGTTTCTGTATTTATTTTGGCATACATTTTTAGAGATAAATTTATTTAAATTTTTAATAAAACATTAATGCAATTTAGGATTTTTAGTACATAAAGTAAAAGTAAGTCTGCATTGAGGTCCCCAAATAGCAACTGTAATTTGGCTGTATTGATTTACCAAGTCTAAAGTAAAATTTCACATTTGAAAATAAAGGAAAGGAAATGTAATTTTATGCTATGACTGTAAAATTTCTCTCTATAGGAAATCATTCCATATTTCAAATTGGACTTAATCATAAAGAGAATAATTAACTGACAGTTACAGCGGATGTTATTAATATTACTGTACAAAGTCTGGGTTTGACCATAAAATATTTAGCAAGACTATATTTTGGAATTCAAGACTGTGAGAACCATGTCTTGCTTGCACACTGCTCCATGTGAAACTCAGTGCCAGGCTCATGGAAATGGGCCCATTTTAGGAGTCTTCCTGTGTATAAATTAAAGAGAGCAGAACTTACAGTTAAAAGTGGTAGAGCAATTTGTGTTTATCATTGCTTGCTGTCATGTTGCTACTATAATTACAACAAGAGAACAAAAAGGAATAAACTCCTATGGTCAAATGGAAGTGGAAATGAAATAACCATTGATGGGGAAGAAAGACGATGGTGGAGTGGCTTTCTTATGCATCCCACAGATTTTGCAAGCCCTCTGATTGAAAGTTGCCAGTATTGTTTGAGGTTGGTTCAGGGGAAAGTGGGAGAAGTTTGAAGCTGAAAACTGAGAGCTTGGTTGAGAATCTTTAAACAGCACACTTTGACTCTCAGAGCTTTCCCCTTCTTCCTCACCTGCACAGGAGAACAGAGATTTATATATTTTTTCTGGAAAAACTGAACTCCAACTTGGGATCCTTAGCCCAGAGAGCATGGCAAGGCTCTGAATAGACATCAGGAAGATTAACTGACACCAAGAGGTGCCCCAGTTCCTGAAGCTATACCTGTCTGCTATAGCTTGAAGTGTCCCCCAAAGTTCGTGTGTTGGAAATTTAATCCCCAGTACAACAGTGTTTGGGGGTGGGGCCTAAAAATAGGTGATTAGATCATGAGAGCTCTGCTCTCTTTCTTGAATGGATTAATGTCATTATTGCAGAAGTGGGTTAGTTATCTTGAGAATGGCCTTGTTATAAAAGTGAGTTTGACTCTCTCTTGCTTACTTGCTGTCAGTGTATCCTGCCCTTTCACCTTTTTCCATGGGATGATGTAGCAAGAAAGCCCTCAGTAGATGCTGGTGCCATGCTTTTGGACTTCCCATCCTCCAGATCCTTGAGCCAAATAAATTTCTGTTCATTATAAATTACCCAGTCTGTGGCATTCTGTTGCAGTAGCGTAGAATGGACTAAGACAGCCTCCCATCGCCGATCAGCCACCAATTAAAGAGTGCTTTTACTGGGAGTACAGTATAGTTACAGCACGTAAATTGATTACCTTACTTTGAGCCCGCCAGTTGGTAGGTGACACCCAAGCCTATGCATTGTTGAGCCTCATTTTGAAATGGGAGGGGCTGCTAGGAGTCAGCAGATGTTTGAAAGCCTCCACCAGTAGAGCCTATATTAACACAAACAAAAGGAAGGAGCCGCTTAGGGGAAACAGGAATGTGGTGTGTATCCTCAGAGAAGTAGGAAAATAATTGTGTCTTTGAAACAAGAATAGAATGTGATAAAAAAAAAATCAGAGAATAAGAAAGAGATCTTGGAAATTAAAAGTGTGATATCAGAAATAAGATCTCAAGTAGAGATTGGAAGAGTCAATATAAAAGTGATAAGTAAAAAAAGTCTTATAAATAATGTCTGACTTGCAATCAGGAAGGAGCTTTATAAGCATAGTATTTAGAAATGCATAATCTATTGTCAGAAGAAACAGATAATAGAGGAAAGGGGATGCCCAAGCCTGCTGCATTGTGTTATCATCTTATTTTATTGAAAACAAATTTAAGTGCATTTATTACTTGGAAAAAAATTGAGAAATATATAATGAGATAGACTGTAGAAATCATTTTATTAAAAAATTTTATTGATAGTACAGAAAATGCTGTACTGTTACTTTTTTTGGCAATTTCATAAAGCTCTGTGAATAACATGGTCCCTTAGCTTTTTTTTTTTTAGTAGCCCTCTTTTCTCAGCACCAAATTCTTGCTGTTGTTAGGCACAGTCATCCTAATATTTTTTATACTTTCTGCCAGGCCTGGGAAGCTTCATGGCTTTAGAAATCATCTAAATCATCACATTGTGTGTGTGGCTGTAAATATCCAAATTATTTTGAGGCAAGTTTCTCCTCTGATGTGACGGCCATGTATTTTCCATATTGCTGGTGATGATGGGAGTGTTTTCTCTGAGACATTTTACACTTGTGGTATATTTAGCTCACTAGTAATGAATTACAAATGCAAGGAACTTGGAATCCTGAATGAGTACTAGGAGCGAGCCGACTTTCAAGCTGAAATGGTCTCTTTCCAACATTTTCTGGCTGATACACCACTTTTAATAGTAAGTGGCTTCCTTCTGCTCTTCTCCATCACTTGCCACCATGGATGGCTGTTGTGGTAACATGGACCCTTACAGAATCTTAGATCTGGTAGATGCTTTAAGGGGCCAACCAGTCCGGTTATTTTCCCCTATCCCTGAGGAATCCCACTCAAGGAGGGAGAAAATGATTTTCTCAAGATGCAACTGTTCCTATGAGATGACTAGGGGTCCAAACTTGGCATTCTTTCTGCGTCTCTAGGCCACCTGGACCTGAAGGACAGTTCTGACTTTCCTTCAAATCTCATGCCGTTGTTGATGCTCATCTGGTGGATTTGTACCTGAGAAGGGATGTTTTGGGAGGGATTTTAGGCTTCTGTCTGCTGTGTGAAGTCGGGGTTTTGTGAATATTCTGTAAGAGATGTGACGCCTGTGGATGAAAGCAGACAGATCAGGCTTGGAGTCTAAGTTTTAGAGACAGAAAACAGGGAGGGGGTGAAGGAGAGGGGAAATGGGAGGAGGAGAAGGAGGAGGGGTGCCAGGATCATTTCTTTTCCTGTTACGCATTTTCCTTTTGGCGGGAGAGAGTGAGAAAGCTCCTGAATGTAACTGGAGCTGCTGAACTGAACTGGTCAGAACCTGTCCTAATTTGTGTAAAAGAAATGCTGTGGTATTTATTCTTCCAGAGAAGCCCACATAACACAACCAGGGCCTGCTGGCTGCCCTTGAGGTTCTGCAGAGCTTGGTTTTGGTGTCTTCTCTGAGCCTGTTTTCTGCTGAGGCAGCCCCTGGGTGTTGCCCACTGGCCTAACTCCCTCCAGGCTCGACCTTTCCCCTCTCATCAAAGCTCTTTTTTCCCTGGATTTTAATGGTTGGCTGATTAAAGCAGTTCATAGTAAGGTGTTAATTATAACTCTTTTGGGTGGTTATGTGCATATATTCACAGAGTTGTTACAGAAGTAAGGGGACTGGGCTGCTCATGGTGGCTCACGCCTGTAATCCCAGCACTTTGGGAGGCCGAGTGGGTGGATCTCCTGAGGTCAGGAGTTCGAGACCAGCCTGGCCAACATGGCAAAACCCCATCTCTACTAAAAATAACAACAATTAGCTGGGCATGGTGGCGGGTACCTGGAATCCTAGCAACTCGTGAGGCTGAGGCAGGAGAATCACTTGAACCCGGGAGGTGGAGGTTGCAGTGAGCCGAGATCACACCATTGCACTCCAGCCTGGGCAACAAGGGCGAAACTCCGTCTCAAAACACAAAACAAAACAAAACAAAGCAAAACGAAACAAAAAACAACGGAAGTTAGATGGGGCTGAATTTCCAACTGCTAGGCTAGATCTAGGACAACACTGTGAGGGAAATCAGAGTGTAATACATTCCGCAACCCCACCTGTCTGCTATCGCAACCCCACCTGTCTGCTATCGCAACCCCACCTGTCTGCTATCCTCCCTTTGCAAGCCCAGGGCCTTGATGGTTCAAGGATGAGTCTTTCTAGAAAAAAGGGGGAGAAGTTTCTTTCCTTTTTTTTTTTTTAAACAAAAGAAAAACAAACATGTTTATTAAGATATGCGTAGTGCATACACATGGGAGTACCCAGACATGAGTAATTCAAAGGGTTGGTTAGAACTGGGCTTATCTAGCATCTTAACAAAGGAACGATAACTTTTTAGAGAGGTGATGAAACAAAGGAAAATGACTTTAAGCTTCCAGGTGTTACCAGAAGTTTCATCAAATCAAGAATATTCTTAGGAGTGTCAGGGGTGTCTAATAGTTGAACTGTTAAGTAACTCTTAAACTTGTCTCTTGGGAATTTCTCCTTTTAGAGTTGTTTTGTATTAAAACCAAGGAAATAAATATCTTTATTTGTTTTAAAAATAGTATCTTAATTTATTAATTTTGTTTATTTTGCAAAGTCTTTTTAAGGAAATATTATTTCCTTTTACAATGAGTAAAAATACATTCATTCAGAACAAAATATAATTGTTTCTTGGTGCATCAGATGTTTATATCTTATGATAGTGATCTGTTAATAGATCAGGGTTTTTATTCTTTATCTTCATCCCCCCTTCATTGCCCCCATAGACTCCTTTGGCAGTTTAGTGAAGCCAGACAAATTTTTTTTTTCAGACAAAGTCTCGCTCTGTTGCCCAGCCTGGAGTGCAGTGGTGCGATCTTGGCTCCCTGCAACCTCTGCCTCCCAGGTTCAAGCGATTTTCCTGCCTCAGTCTCCCTAGTAGCTGGGATTACAGTTGCAAGCCACTGTACCCAGCTAATTTTTTGTATTTTTAGTAGAGACGGAGTTACACCATGTTGGCCAGCCTGGTCTTGAAGTCCTGACCTCAGGTAATCCCCCTGCCTCGGCCTGCAAAAGTGCTAGGATTACAGGCGTGAGCCACCGCACCTGGCCTTTTTTTTTTTTTTTTTGAGATGGAGTCTCACTCTGTCACCCAGGCTGGAGTGTAGGGGGTCGATCTCGGCTCACTGCAACTTCTACCTCTCGGGCTCAAGCGATTCTCCTGCCTCAGACTCCCGAGTAGCTGGGACTACAGGCGCATGCCACCACGCCCAGCTAATTTTTGTATTTTTAGTAAAGACAAGATTTCACCATGTTGGCCAGGATGGTCTCGATCTCTTGACCTTGTGGTCCGCCTGCCTCGGCCTCCCAAAGTGCTGGGATTACAGATGTGAGGCACCGCACCCAGCCTGACGAATATTTTTAAATGCATAAAATAGAGTACATGGCATTCCATGCATACAGTTACCAAAATACTGAAAAAGTCTGTGAGAGAGTAGTATTTGCTGTTTCATTAGTGTGTTCAGTAAGAACTTCTAGCATCTCTAACCTCTCTACTCTTCTGAAATAACAACGAGCCAAATGGTATTTTCAAGATAACTGCTAGAGTTGTAAGGTGATGTGAAAATGGTTATGATTTTTGCTGGTGACACAGTCAAAGCTACCACTAATAATGTGTTTTGTGATCTGCCATCACAATGGAAGGAAATGCAAATTTCTGTTAGAGGTCAGTGAAAAGATCTAGTTGCTTTTCCTGTCCAAGTTCATGGACCCCCTGCCTGGTAATAACCCCTGATAAAGATGATGGCTTAAAGTGAGTATTTGTTTCCTTAAACCTCAGCAGTGGCAGCAGTGTGCCACAGAGTGTTTCAAAAGAGACAACAATTTTAAATGGAAAGTAGTCTTGGGTGAATGCCCCATATGCCAGGCACTGCACTGGGTGTAGTTGACAGAACTGATGAGCTCTATGATGGCATCTGGCCTCTTGAGTGTGTAGACTAGTACGAGAACCAGACATCAAATTGCAGAGCATACAAATAGTTGTTTAACTGCTTAGAGGGTAGACATTCTGCAGTGCTGTCATGGCAAATCACTTGGGGACTTCATAGGGACCTGGAATGAGTGATAGTTTGAGTGGTCAGGGAAGGCCTTCTTGAGGAAGCTATTCAAGTCCATAGTTCAAGGTGGTGGAGGGCACTGGCTGAAGGCAGAGCTGTGTGCAGGCTCTAAGCTGGCAGAACTTGGCCCACAGAAAGCGTGATTGAGGCCGGTGATTGGGAGTGAAGTGAGCAGAAGGCTGTGGATTAAAATTGGCAGAAAGATGCAGTCTGCATTTCACTCAGTAGTATTTCTTATCCTGATTGAAGGGGCATGGTTTACCTCTTAGTTTGAGGGCATGTATTATTTAGTGCATTAATGGATGGATCCCTAAAAGCATTAGGAATTAGTTTGGAGTATGTAGGTTGAAAAATAGGTTATAAAATTGATGAGAACAAGCTCTCTTGCAAGAGTTAGAAACATAAAAACAAATTTTTCTAAATGCTGAATTCCTTAACATTTTTCCTCACTCAGATTTCTATTTGGCTTGAATCTAAGGAAAACCTGAGAAGAGAGAAAGTGCTTGGCTTCTCTGTATACCGAGCAGTTTCAACAGTGGTGTTTGTAGAAATGCATACCTTGCTGTTCCTAGGCAGTTAAGTGTTGTCACACGTCTTCAGATTTTAAGGCGACAGGCTCCACACCTGGCACAGGCTCAGACAGAGCAGACCAGGATTGGGCTATTCACAGAGGCAGGAATGTGACCATTCTGGTCTGGGCAGTTGGGGAGGAACTCATCTATCCACGGTTCCCATACTGTTTGGCCCTGTTTTTCAATTTGACTCCATCAAAGCACATTCTCCAGCCGAGGGGTACACATCCCTTTGTGACTTCAGAAATCATGCACTGTTGGTTTGGGAGTCTTAACTACATTTGGAGGACACGCTGAGCTGACGAGAAATGGAAGTGAGATCTGAATCCACAAACGGAGACGGCAGACAGTCACAGGCAGGTAAAGACTCATTGAGAATGTGGCTACTTAAATTTTGTCCACCTGTTCGTTGAAAGGAGGCCGAGGCATGACTCTCCGCCAATAATTAGTGTGAAAATTACTGAGTTAACAGATTCTAAATTATTTTGTCCTCTGGGTGACCTAGGAAGTTTTTAAAAGACGTTTTTTCTTAATAATGTTATGAAATAAGATAGTTACATGTAAAGAATCTAACAAGGTCAGTCATTAAAAACATTTTCTAAATATGATTTATTCTGCTTACTAGCCTTGTAAATCATCTAGGATAGGACCACTGTCAGCCTCAGAGCCTGGCACAGAACTTGGCACTTAATGCGTGTTTGTTGAATATGAATGGATTGGGTCCAGTGTCTAATGATACGCTGTGAAAGTTATTCCATCACTTCTCCGTGATGGAAAAAGATTTGCCGAAAAGTGTCTGTTGTATGAAAGTCATATGGGGTAGAAATTAAACTGTAAATGAGTTAAGGAGCTGTAACCTTGGCGCTATTCCAAATCTCCAACAATTGAGTAGTTAATTAGTGCCCCTGCATCCATTTAATTTGTCCATTTATCTCTTGGTTCGTTCACTGTCATTTATTTCTCTCTGCTGGTGCCAAGTTACGTGATAGGCTGCTGCGAGGCAGACAAGCAAGATCTCTGCTTGCAGGCTTTCAAACACAGCGATTCAGCAGCGTGGTAAGACATGTGCTCATGATACATACTATGTGCTGTGGGACCACACGTCAGGAAGGATAAACTCCCGGAGTTTTGCTCTTCCTCAGAGGGTCAAGGAATGTTTCCCAGAGAAGTGACTTGCAAGGTGGTAGAGAGGAATGTGGAAGGGAGGAATTCCAGGCTGAGGAGAAAGTGTTTGGAAAGGCAAATGTTCAGTGAATCATATGGTGAGATGCCATTTTCAAATGTATAATGCACCTCCTTGCTCACTGTCCATCATTGCCCCATCCAGCCACACTGGTCAGCTTTCAGCTCTGGGAACA
Source organism: Gorilla gorilla gorilla (assembly GCF_029281585.2). NCBI lineage: Eukaryota > Metazoa > Chordata > Mammalia > Primates > Hominidae > Gorilla > Gorilla gorilla. Next base: position 168,475,697 of record NC_073229.2, read on the forward strand.
ACCTCTGTTTATAGGGTCTTTCCTCCACCTGGAATACCGGCCCCCAGCTCTTGGCTATCTCCTTCTCCTCCTTCTGGGATTGGGCATTGGATGAAATTGCACCTGCTCAGAGAAGCCTGTCCTGACACCCACCTGAAGTAGATTTTGTGCTATATTCTCCACCATCCACACTTGTCACCATTGCTCATTGCTTTTGTTCACTTGTTTGTTTACTTTAGTGTTGATAGGTCCCCAAGACTGTGCTCTCCATATGGGCAGGGACCAAGGTTGTCTTGTTCACGATTGTGTCCATAGTGCCTTGTATGGTGCCTGTTCTGTAGGGATGATAGATCCTTGTGAATGAACGAATGAGTGAATGAATGAATGAAAAGGCAGAGTCACTTAAAAGAACAAAAGCATTTGTAATAGACTTGCTATTCCTGTTTATTCTTTGAAATTTGAGGTAATTCTTAACTAGCCACTTAGGGTCTCCATTAAGAACCCTAGTCAAGACCTTTGGGTATTACCTCAAAGTAAAACAAAGTGGGAGTATTTTGGATCTTTGGAAGTTAACTTGAAAAAATCTAAGGATTCTTTAAATTGAATATATAGGGAAGAGAGAACTCCTACTTAGAATACTTAAGTTACAAACACAAGAAAAATTCATAGATTAAAAAAATTGAACAAAGAGTATCATTAAGTCAAACCGTTTTTAATAGTAATTTTGTAAAGTTATTTATGACACTATTTTTTATGTATATTCTCAGTTCTCTAAAACCTCCTGATAATTTTGGTGATTTACTCTTATCTGTGCTTTGAACACTTTATTCTTATAATTAATATCATTATTTTTAACTTACTGAAACCTTTCAACTTATGTAATCAGTAATGTTCTCACGCTGATATTAACTTTTTATTTATTTATTTATTTATTTATTTATTTATTTATTTATTTGAGATGGAGTCTCATTCTGTCACTCAGGCTGGAGTGCAGTGGTGTGATCTTGGCTCACTGCAACCTCCACTTCCCGGATTCCAGCGATTCTCCTGCCTTAGTCTCCCAAGTAGCTGGGATTACAGGCTCCCACCACCACACGTGGCTAATTTTCGTATTTGTATTTTTAGTAGAGATGGGGTTTTGTCATGTTGGCCAGGCCTGTCTCGAAGTCCTCACCTCAGGTGATCCACCCACCTCGGCCTCCCAAAGTGCTGGGATTACAGGTATGAGCCACTGAGCTCAGCCTGATATTAACCTTTTAATTCAATACAGTATTCCCAAAACAGACCTTCTCCCATTGATGGGCTCATTTTTATTGCTCTTTGTTCTCTACTGATTCTGTCAGTTTTTAGAGCCCATAAAATAGCTTCATTTCTATACCGTCTTATCCACATTCAGATTTTTCATATAGCATGTCACACACAGCATAAGACATTTTCCATAACATATTATGAATTGATGATTTCTCTCATGTTGAAGAAGATTATACAGCAACACTTATCTTGTAAATTCTCTTATAATGCCAGGTAAAAAAATGTTATGTGAAATGGCACATTGAAAGAAAGGAAAATCTAAAGGTGGATTGCTTAAATGATTGTGATTGTTTTTCCCATTGGATCTTCTGCAGATGAGAACTCCCTTCATAGATCACCCAAGGGGTGGCAGATCGGGCTTCTCAGTTTCACCCGGGGTGGACGGTTTGCATCTCTTGATGTGTTCATCAACAACATGATGAAGCCAGTGTCCTTGGCTACTGATTCCAACCTTTTGTTCTCTTCTTGGAGAAATGGGGAAAAAGATACACTTATATACTAGTGTAGATTTTGGTTATCTCTATTTGTGAAGAAAATTTTTTGTTTACCTCTCATTTTATTCATTCGTTCAGTAAATATTTATCCACCCACCTACTATGTGCTAGGCACTGTGATAGTCACTAGGCATTAAAAAAGTACATTGATGATCGATGCTAAGATTATTTTCAAACTATTTTAAGAGAGGACTCCTAAATTAAAAGAAATTGTGTATCAACAGACAAATGCCCTTTTATTTTTTTCCCTACAAAATTGCTGCTGGCTAGAGAATGATGATGATTTGCACTTCTGACATCATTGCCTAATGTTGGGTTTCTGTGCCTGGGCTCTTTATGCTGTGGAGGCAAATGGTGCTTTGAGTGTCTTAATTTCACCGGAATGCTGCACCTGTTGCTGGCTATTCTTGCATATGAAATCCAGACCCTAGAGTCACTTGCTTTCATTTCCTTTTCCTCCTTCCTCTTTCCGGTGTGTGTGTGGGTGGGTGGGGGTGGTGAGGCAGGGTGGGGGCGGCAGATTAGTAGCTTCTGTGAAGAGTAACCACCTTCCTGTTCCGTCAAGGCTATGACTTTAGCGCCCCCGGGAGTGGTAGTGTTGCGTCACTCTGTCATCTGTCGCCGAAAGACTCATAATCCGGGCAGCCTCAAGAGTTTGAGGCGTGGGTTTGTGCCCGAGTTTGGGGTTCTAGGGGAGGGGTGAAGTGGAACAGGCTTTCAGCAGCTGCTGCCGCCACCTGATACCTGGAACCTTACTGCTGTTGAGGAACATGTATTTCCTCTTGGCTTCATTTGCTGTTTGGCTATGACTGAGGAAGACAGGAGGTATTGCATAGTATCATTTACTTTCATAAACATAACTTTGACATCTCTAGGCTTCATGTTGGTTCAGGCAATGCTCTCAAAAGCCAGGGAGCTGCTTTGCAAGATGCATGCTATGGCTGAAGGAACGGCTCAATAGCTGGGACCTGGCCCTGAGGTTTAAATCCACTCACAGCACGAATTTGGTGTTTTACTTTGTGTCCTGAAACCTCAATAACCTCATTTTTCAAGTGAGAGTTGAAATATTGGCACAACTTAACTTTTAAGAATTTTGAAGGCATCAGTGAAAATAAATTGAATGAACTTTGAAGTTCAGAGATCTCTAAAAGTGAATACAGACCAAATTATATCCTGATGATCAAGTAAGAACATCCGTAGTTCCAGTACTGTAGTTCATTGACGACCTCCAGAAAGTTACGGTAGTCTAACATTCCTGATTTAAAACCAACTTTGCCAAGTTTAATTTATTTATACTTTTATAGATAGACAGATTTACTACTGGACATTCTCTGACAGAGAAAAATTTCATGGAAAGTGAAGTTTAATGTGAAATGGCACATAAGTGGTCCTGACTTGCAAACTCAGGGATGGCTTGTTGACCACTGTCCTGGAATAAGAGAGCCCAGCTTTGTTCTTGTCTTATTTCTGGATCGCCCTTTCTCCTTTGTACCTTCTGACATTGTTTCTGAGTTCCCTCCTCCCATCTGCCACCCGTTCCTTTGCAACTCTGTAGAGCATTTTAATAACAGGTTGTTTGTGCCTGTCTTGCCTCTGTAGCGTTCACTCCCACCTGTTTCCTCAGCCTCTGACTTCTCCTTTCCCCTTTTTGGCATGCTCTGACCTGCCTCCGTAGTTGAACCCGATTCCTGAGGCAATGATATGGCAGGTGCCTCAACTCTCCATCTATAGCACTTGCCTTGCCTGGCCTGGGAACCGGCTCTTTCACTGCTGTATTGCATGGAACAGAGTAGGCACTGCTTAAACCTATCAGCTGCCTGGCTCTCTCAAATGCTCTTTCCAGGAACTCTGGCACTGTAAACCCACTGCTGAATCTTGTGGCTCATAAATAAACTCTCAAGTGATAATTGTGACTTGAATTCTCTAGTTCTCACCTGACCACCTCTTAATATCATCCTGGAACTGTCTTTATATCATCTTGGAAGCCCTGGAGCTGATTTGAAATACCTCTGGTCAGTTCCTCAGCATCAGTTCTGTCTAATGAACACCTAGATTCTTCATTGTCTCCTCACTCTTGGCTCTAAGTTATCACAAGTAGATGATTATGTCTCATTCCCAAGTAGAGATAGGACACATGAGAGTGGGTGGGTGTGCCCATAGTTAGACAGGACTATCTTTGTGTGGTACCAGCTGCGGCAGGATCTACAGATGACTCACACATGTTAATACCCACATCTTCTGAGTGGCCAACATCCTCAGATTTGCATGTGGGCATTTGCAAGAGGAAGCACACAGATGCTGTGATCAGGGCTGAGATGCCTACAGGTGTGTCTGCTGGGCTGCGGCAGGTGGTGGCCAGTGGAAGACAGGTTGTAGGTAGGGAAAGTGTTGCCTCATGGAGGGTGATCCTGATATGGTGGGAACTTCAATCCAGACTCCGACATTGCCACGGGCAAGCTGGATGACAGTAAACAACCTTCAGGGCTTGGGGACGTCAGCACACTCACCTGTGGAGAGCCAGCCAGAAGACAGGCAGTGGCACAAGTTTTCTGAGGTAGAGATTGTGACTGTAGGTGACCAAGGAACAAAATATTATGAAGACCACATTGGGGTTCATAGGCTGGTGGCCCTGTAGGACACTTGGTCACATTTTTTTTCCTGCCAACACCAAAGAATAATTTCTAGGTGTCTCTTCTTCACACCTTCCCATGAAGCTTGAAAGTTCTAGAGCTCACCAGAAACTAGAAAAATTTTCCTTACTATGACAGCAAGTGTGCTTCGAGAAAACTCACTAGCTGACCTTTGTTCCACAGCCCAGCAGGTTGCCACCTGATTTATAAAAACAGATTATGGAGACAGTCCAGAAAAATTACTCCCTCTTTCTTTTTTTTAAAGTAATATTTTAAAATTCCTTTCTTTTTGAAGTATTTGGGTTGTTTTATCAATTTCATTCACTGTTGCCTTAAATGACAATTCTTGCCTCCCTGAAGAACTCTTGGCCTTCCTTCCTGCCACTACAGTGAGAAGTTCTAAGCTGGAAAGGCCATCCCAGGGATGACTGCTTTAAGCAGCCAGTCATGTAGGGTTGCGCCTGTGGCCCTGGCAGATTGGACCCTGTTTCTACCAAGTGGTGGCATCACTTGGCTTCCATGTAGTGTTTTTCTGTTCTCCTGCAGATCGCTGTCAGCCACTGGAGGCCTCACCCACTGGGTTCCAGACAGCTGCCACTTCTGTTTAGAAGCAACACTGCCAGTGAGAAACCCTGCCACACACAACACACACACAGACACACAAGAGACACACACAGAGACACACACAGAGAGACACACACACACAGAGACACACACACACACCACACACACACACACACACACACGTGAGAGGAGGGCCACCCTGGGAGGAAACCCTGAATTCTCCCCTCTTAGCACACTCCTTCTATCTACTCCTTCTATCTCCTGATAGAGGGAGAAGCTGTGTGCCCCTATTACTACCTCTCTTTACCTCCTCATTAAGGGCTTTGGTGCGATTATTGTCTCCCTTTTAATCTCACTACTTGCATGCAGCTTTCTTGAGAAAGGTTATAATTTAATCCTGAAATACAACTTCTAGGAGTTTTCCTTTTTATTCATCATTCCAAGTAGGTGTCTTTGTCTGTTTCCACATTAGAAAATGAAACCAATACTTAAATATGATTTCCCCGCTTTTATTGGCAGCTATTTAAGATCTGTGTCTGAGGTCTGGCTCCGTGTGGTTTGGAATACTTTATTGTTATTATTATTATTATTTTGAGATGGAGTCTTGCTCTGTCTTCCAGGCTAGAGTGCAGTGGTGTGATCTCAGCCCACTGCAACCTCTGCCTCCCTGGTTCAAGCGATTCCCGTGCCTCACCCTCCTGAATAGCTGGGATTACAGGCACACGCCACCACGCCTGGCTAATATTTGTAGTTTTAGTAGAGATGGAGTCTTACCATGTTGGCCAGGCTGGTCTTGAACTCCTGACCTCAGGTGATCCACCCGCCTCAGCTTCCTAAAGTGCTGAGATTATAGGCATGAGCCATTGCGCCCAGCCTGGAATATTTTCTAAGCTCTTTGATGATGGTGGCTTCGATTTAACTCTCTCTGACTTAATTTTGTTGATTATAATGTCATTCAATCCCATTAGTATACTCATATGGAAACAAAGGCATGATTTCAGATTTTATTTATATCTTCATGCTTTGGAAAAACAATCTCATGAGAAATCACTCAGCCCATTAAATACCATCCTTGACATTACTTTTTTGGGTTTGCTTGTTTTTAAAACAGTTTTTATTGGCTTTTGCTTTTTATAATTTTTTGAACCATACCAACAGTAGCATAATGAGTATTTTTAGACATGTGCTTTTAAAATCATGTGAAAATTCTTTTAATGTCAACACGAAGAGTTTTGTTTATAATCATTGCTGTGATCAAGAACTGAGGTAGAATTTCCTAGCTGGACACAAATGGGTTAAAAAAAACCCGACATGCTCTTTGATTATTGGATAAGTTGTATTCTAAACAATATTACTCTGATGAAGATATTAAGGGGAGTTAATTAGATTGTGAGGCTCTTGAGGACAGTTGATGCCTTTTCATTTTTGCATTCTTCTTGGGTGCCGTGTAGTTGATCAGTATAGTCATGGGACTTAGTTCTGATTGCAGGGAGCTGTGTGAACTGCATGAAGCAGATGAGACTCCATCCTCGCATGGGAAACCTTTAAGGATTTTGAAGCTGGGCAGGTGCAGGTTAATAGAAAGATCACTCTGGGCTCTGTGGGAGAGTGATTTGGAGAGAAGAGTCCCTAGAGGCCCAGGGAACATTGCAGGTGGCTCTGCCAGGAGACCAGGTAGAAGATGTGGTGAGGGTGGGTGGGAGATGGATGAAACTGTGGATTTCATAGGTACAGATTCATCATCCTTCATCTGTAGCTACACTATTGAAGAAGACCTCCGAAAACCAGAAGGTGTTTTATTTGTAGTTCATTTGGCAAGAAAACTTGAGTTTGACCTGAACTCATTTGGTGTTGAAGCCTGACTTGAACAGCTGGGACTCTTTTAAAGTCCTTATGTATGTCAGGCATCCTTCATAAACATATGTATTTGCTGCAGGGCTATTAATGTGTTTGATTAGGGGAAATTGCCCTGGATCTTGCTGTTTTTTGTTTTCACTGTAATATATGACTTGTGCTATATAACTTTTCTCAAATGGGAAGAGTTCTGGTTCAGCAGCACCTCTGGCCCTAGGGTTTTGGAAAAGAGGTTGTGAAACTCTTTGACATGTGTTTACAGGATAAGGTTGATGAAACTGACTGATAAGAAATGGAGGCAAGATCTATGGAAGAAAAGAACATTTCTGGGAAGACTCAAAAGTTAATGATGACACTGCCTCATTAACATTGAAGGGAAGTAGAACTTTAGGAGGGGTCAGAAATATTCATTAGATAGGCATGATTCATTGAAAAGGATGCATCTTGAATTTTTGAAGTATTGCTTGTATGTGATCTTGGATTGAATTGTAGGCCAGAAAAAGGGGGCAATTGCAGAAATTTGAAAAAGAGCTATAGATTAGTTCATAGTTTTGCATCTATGTGAATTCTCTGGTTTTCATCATTGTACTCTGGTTATGTAAGATGGTCATATTTGAGGAAGTTGGATGAAGGGAACATGAGAACTCTGTGTACTCTTTTTTTTTTAACCACTTCTTTTATAAGTCTAAAATTATTTCAAGATAAAACTTTGAAAAATAAGACAAAGAGGTGTTTGTCATATCAGGGAACGGTATCATTCATGATGCTTTTAAGTAGAGAGTATCTATGAGCAGAAGTCTAGTTTTCTAGGAGAATTCAAAGTCTGGAAGTGCAAATCGAGTAAAATTTCAGTCAGGCCTTCACCCCCTCCCAATTTTTTCTTTTTAAAAAAGCTGACCTGGTTTCTATCGTAAGATTATCTTTTTATATTCTGATCTGAGAAAAATGCTTGACTCTAGCATAATCGTATAAAGAAGAGTTCTAGGCCGGGCGTGGTGGCTCGCGCCTATAATCCCAGCACTTTGGGAGGCCAAGGTGGACAGATCGCTTGAGGTCAGGAGTTTGAGACCAGCCTGACCAACATGGTGAAAGCCGTCTCTACTAGAAATATAAAAGTTAGCCAGGCATGGTGGCGCCCGCCCATAATCCCAGCTACTTGGGAGGCTGTGGCAGGTGAATTGCTGGAATCCGGGAGGCGGAGGTTGCAGTGAGCTGAGATTGCACCACTGCACTCCAGCCTGGGCGACATAACAAGATTGCGACTGCGTCTCGAGAGAAAAAAAAGAAGAGTTATAAAATGGAGAGCTCATGGGAAGTGCCATAACTTGTCCCTTGCATTTAGTCTCCCTGGTGTTGGAGGGTGTGGTTTGGCTCTAGTTCTTGTTGGTAGCTCTGCAGGGCGAGGTATAGGTGTATTAGTTAGGACTGACAGTTATAATATGATGTTCAAAGCCAAGAAGGTTTACAGATAACAGGGAAGAATGAAGAAGATGTGTACCCTTCATGGCCAAGGTCAGCTTGCCTGGATTTTGTGGGGGCTGATGCAGCTGGGTGTATATTTCCTCCGTGGAGAGAGAATTAGTTTCTGAATTCCTTTGCTTCCCTCTCTCGCTTCGACATTACCTCCTGTAGTTTCAGCTAATTTGTTCTGTAATTCTCTCTCCATTCCAAGTCTTTCTTTCCTTTTTTGATGAGAGTAGACCTAGGCTGGCAGCCAGTTGCTATTGAGCTATAATAGAGCTAGTGGTATGAACAAAATTTGATTACTGCTGTCAACACTAGATTGAATAAGAAAGTGCATACCCTAGACAGATACTTGCAACGTAAATGGTCTATTGATTTCACAATAACTAGAAAATGAGGCCACCGTGTAATCTAGCAGAAGAATGGATCTGTGAATAGAGTGGGTCCTGACATTGCACAACAGTTTTCAAAAGCGCCCCCCTATTGATCTTTTTAGAAGAATCTTCAGATAAACCGATTTTAGCTTCTGATTTTCCTCACCATCAAGTGTTTACGGAAACTCCAATGAAGCCTTTGCACTTGTGTGTGTTCAATGGTTTGCTTTTCCTACATAGACTCTAGTTTGGAAGTAATATTGGCTGTTACAGACCTTGTTTGCTCCTGAGCTATCATGATATTTCCACTTAGCTTAATATGAATGTTTTAGAAGTTTCCCACTATGGAAAGTTCTATTTGACATATGAAAGTTCAATGGTCAATTTCATAGTCAGCTCCATGGCAAGAAATAAATAAAACAATGGATTACAGAGTATAGCCTTGGGACATGGGAAATTTTTTAGAAGATGGATGAGTCATATTATTAATACATGTTGCAAGGCCCAAGGCCTTACATCAAAAAATAAGGAAAAAAGTTTTTATTTTTTAAAGTTAATAGCCTTCTGATATTTTCTTTGTTGTACTTTGTATAGTTTTTGTTCTGTTTAGTTTTGGGGGGATCAAAAAATAAATCCTAAAATACAATGTTTTAGGAGAAAGGTAATTAACATCATTGTACATGAATTTGCTCAAACACAGTAAGGTCTGAAAAAAAAAAGATCTCTTTGATGTTGATTTGTTTGAATAATTACTATTCTCCCAGTACTGCACTTTTGAGAGGGAAGGAGAAATTGTTGCTAGTGTCTAGATTTTAACTTGTCTTCCTTGGCTACCTTCAAAATTTGAGATCCTTAATCTTAAATCACATCTGGTCTAACAATTCTTCCTATAAACAGTTATGACTATTTACTGACAAAAGGCTGCTTTTACTGTGCCTGTTTCTATTTCAGAGGAAGACACATAAAGACAAGTGGAAAGAACTGATTTGTAAAGATTGAAATGTCATATTTACATTCAGAATTTCATTTCCTTACCAGTTTCAGAAGAACCCTTTGGTAGAGGAAGCAGGGCCAACTTCTTTCACAGCCTCTTACTGTAGATAGAAATATGAAGGCCAGCAATATTCAGCTGGTATGAACCCATACAGCTGTACCAGGAACAATGTTGAAAGTCTTTGATTCCTATTGGAAAACAGCCACTGTTAAAGATGGACACCTTCAGGACCTCACTTCAGCATTGTAGCCAGTATCCGTTCTGACTAGGTGGTGCCCACGCCTCACTGGCTGTTCTGTATTTTGAATATTTAGTCCTGATTCTAGAAATGACATTTTTGGGCTATGGATAAAAGACGGGTTTCGATAGCCATTAAGGAAATGCAAATCAAACCACAGTGAAATGTCACTTCATACCCAGCAGGATGGCAATAATAAAAAAGACAAATAATAACAAATATTGGTGAGGATGTGGAGAAATGGGTATCCACATACACTGCTAGTGGGAATGTAAAAGGATGCAACTTTGGAAAGCTGTCTGGCAGTTCTTCCAAAGGTTAAGCATAGGGTTGCCATATGACTCAGCAATTCTACTTCTGGGTACACACATACACATACACACACACACACACACACACCCCACACTCAAGAGACATGAAAATGTATGCCCACATCAAAAACTTGTACACAAATGCTCATAGCAGAATTATTGATATTAGCTGAAAGATAAAAACAACCCAAATGTTCATGAACTGATAAATACGTAATAAAATATGGTCTATCAATACAATGGAATATTTTAAAAATAAATGAAATACCCATACATAATACAACATGCATGGACTTTAAAAACATTATGCTAAGTGAATAAGCTAGTCACAAAAAACCATATACTGTATGATTTCTTTTATATGAAATGTACAGAATAGGTAACTCTATAGAGACTGGAAGTAGATTTTAGTGGTTGTCTTGAGCTAAGGGATGGGGGTCGATTGTGGTGATGGTTGTAGAATTCTTTGACAATACTAAAAATCATTAAATTATACAGTGTAAATGAGCTAATTGTATAATATATAAATTATATATCAATAAAGTTTGATGCAAAAAAAGATCAATGGGTATTGACTATGGGACATCATCTGTATCACTGTGCTTTTCCCGGTCTCCCTCCCTGTGACAGTCCTAGAAGACAGGTGAAGTCAGCACGTCCATTTTACAGATTTGGAGACTGAGGCTTAGAGAGAGAGAGAGTATTTTGCCAGAGTCATACAGCTACTAGTCTAAGGAAAATGCAGAGATGAGGAGGAGGAGCGTAGGGGAGGTACTGTTAGTTTCTCTTTTCTGTATCATAGTACAGTAGCAGGATGAGAGACACCTTTGAATTCAAACCTGTGTGTATCCTGACAAAGATACATATTCTATGAAAAGTCTTTGCTAATAAGTAGAAGATTTCTATTTCACAACAAGCAAGAAAAAGAATGAGAGAAGGACTAGAAAGTAGATGTGATCATATGAATAATGATTTTCCTTGCTTTTTGCATGTATGTGGTGGACACATGCAGAAGTGACAGCAGGAGTTCGAGACCAGCCTGACTAACATGGTGAAATCCCATCTCTACTAAACACACACACACACACACACACACACACACACACACACACACACACACACACACACACACACACACACAATAGCCGGGAGTGGTGGTGGGCACCTGTAATCCCAGCTACTTGGGAGGCTGAGGCACAAGAATGACTTGAACCCAGGAGGCGGAGGTTGCAGTGAGCTGAGATCACGCCATTGCACTCCAGCCTGGGTGACAGGAGTGAAAAAAAAATAATGATAATAAAGAGAGCAAGGTGACCACAAAAGAGAATAGGCTGGAAAAATTAGTCTAAATGGTGGCCTCTTCTCTTAGAGCTGCATATGGTTAAGTTTATTTTTTCCCTAGTAGTGAATTCTAAGGGATGAAGAAGAAATCCTTTTCAGTTTTACTTCCCCAAGGTATGTATAACTACTATAGTGAAATAATAAGTCCAATTTTTTCTTTGAAGTATAGTTAATGTGTAACGAAACTCCTAAGGCCAGTTGTATACCCAGGGCAAACGCCTTCTAACATCTTTATTTATCTATGCAGTGGGTAGGGAGGTGGGTGGAGTGCCCCTTCCCAGCTGATACTGTCAAAACAGGAAGCAAAGTTATAATCTCTGTCATAGGAACATGAATAGAGGCCCTTAGTTGTGACTATTAAAAAAACAAAAAACCTGCCTAAGGAGTTTTCACTGACTACAAAGTGTAACTTCCTCTCTGGTGTTTAGAGGAGGTGGGGTTAGGTTTAGTCAGATCCTCTCATGGGAAAAATAGAAGCCACCAAAAAAAAAAAAAAAAACCAAAATAACACAGGACATCCCAGTGTGCAGTTCGAAGGCTGCTTTTGTTGTCCACTTCCTCCACATCTTTTTCCTCATCATCTAAGCAGATGTAGGTGATGAGCGGCCCGGCACCCACCACGTTTCATTGGAAAAAGTGCAGATTGGATTTGCCAGGGCATGTAGCTCTCCAGGCTTGCAAGCGATTACCAGGTGAGTTTGTCAACTTGCACGACTCCCAGCCAGTGAGGTTTTCTTAAGAAACGTCTATGAAGACAGGGTTCTCTCATTCAGTTTTGATAAGTAACAAAGCTTAGGACCAGGCTGGTGATGGGAACAGACAGCCTGTCTTTCCTGCTGCCACGTCTGTTGTGGACCCTCAAGAGTAGAGACCAACGCTGTCTGCTTCACACTTCTCTTCAGGAAGTGATAATTCACCAGAGTTATTAGTTTCTTTGGAAGAAGCCTTCCAGGATCCCTACATTTGTGGTAGCAAATATGCTTCACTTTACCTCCCTGTATTTTCAAAATAGCTTACTCTGTGCTGACTGTTTACTGCCATCTAGAGAAGAAGCCTCCTTTGCGGTGTTGAGTATTGGTAGACCTCATCCCATATTGTATTTGATTTACTCTGTTGGCTAAAAAGGCATTTTACTTCTTGAAATATTTAGTTTTGACCTGAGAAAGGGGAGAATAAAACGTTTGTACTTTGGGGGACAGTATGAGTGCTGGGGTTTCTGTTTCAGTGCAGGCTTGTCTATGAGACGTGTATATGCATAACTTCATGCAGGGAAAGTGTCATGCACTTTTCTCTCGCTGAAGTTTACTTCCGGGGTGACTTAGTTTTTCTGATCAGTTTAGATGTTCATATCTTGTTTAATGTATACATGTGTGTACTGGTTGTATGAGCTTTTGGAGGGGAAATCCCCCAAGTGATGTGTTTTATTCGATCATACATATCATGCATGAATGTTGTCACTATGAAAAAACTTTGAGGCTGGTTGGTTTTCTTTTTCAGTGTTTTCCTTTCTTGTGGAATTACTCTTTCCCTCTTAATGTTTTCCTTCTTAGCTTCAGTGAATGAGGTGGTAAGGGGTTGTAAGCATTGTCTCTGCAGAGCAAATTCAAACCAAAATGATTGGAGCAGCCCATATTTTCTTAGTGAATTGGGTTTCTTGAACAAGTGGCATAGGAGACTGGTGTGCCACAATTCTCATCATTAACTGTTACTTCTTTCTTAAATAACCATGTGATCCCAACACAACATCAAAATACCTCTCAGGGACCTGAATTAAAACTCCACGCGGGCCAGGCACAATGGCTCATACCTGTAATGCAAGCACTTTGGGAGGCTGGGGCATGAGGATCACTTGAGGCCTGGAGTTCGAGACCACTCTGGGCAACATAGGGAGATTCCATCTCTACAAAAAATTTAAAAATCAGCCAGGCATGGTGGCATGTGCCTGTGGTCCCAGCTACTTAGGAGACTGAGGTGGGAGGATAGCTTGAACCTAGGAGTTTGAGACAACAGAGGGATACCTTGTCTCAAAAACCTGCATAGGGGCAGCAATTGCAGGCTTGTGGCCTTTCGAAGATTTCCTTTGATGTCACTAAATCCTCTCTCTTTCCCCAACATTAAGAGTCTCTGTAGTCAGCTAGTCTTCATCAAAGGGTCTTGCTACAAAGGGTCTAGGGTAACCTTAATGGTTGAAATCAGAAGACAGCTAGAAGAAAAGTACAAACAAACCTTTAAATAATAAGCAGGCTTTGGCTGGGGGCGGTGGCTCACGCCTGTAATCCCAGCACTTTGGGAGGCCAAGGCAGGCGGATCACCTGAAGTCAGGAATTCTAGACCAGCCTGGCCAACATGGTAAAACCTTGTCTCTACTAAAAATACAAAAATTAGTCGGGCGTGGTGGCACGTGCCTGTAATCCCAGCTACTTGGGAGGCTGAGGCAGGAGAATCACTTGAACCTGGGAGGTGGAGGTTGCAGTGAGCCAAGATCACACCATTGCACTCCAGCCTGGGTGAAAGATCAAAACTCTGTCTCAAAAATAAAATAAAATAAAATAAAATAAAAAAGCAGGCTTTTAAATGAGTAGCTACAGTGTTAAATATATTTAAATGCTGTGCTGGTTGAGTTCTGGTTCATTTAGATAACATTCTTTCCTGTCCTATGACCAATCAAAAGGCTTTAGGAAAATAGCATTTTTAAAATTAAAATGTATTTCAGTGCATGTTATTTTAATAAAAATAGAAAACCAATGTGTACATGATTTCCAGTTTCACAAGGGCCTAGATTCTCCTCTCATCAGTTGTTATTGAACTGATTTTTTTGTGTGTGTCCATAGTGTAGGCTCTTTAGTGATCTTGTTAGAAATAAGGACATTAAATTTAATGTTAAAAATAATATTTTCAGCCAGGCGCAATGGCTCATGCTTGTAATCCCAGCACTTTGGGAGCCCGAGGCGGGCAGATCACCTGAGGTCAGGAGTTCAGGCCAGGAGCCTGGCCAATGTGGTGAAACATCATCTCTACTAAAAATACAAAAATTAGCTGGGTGTGGTGGTGGGTGCCTGAAATCCCAGCTACTTGGGAGGCTGAGGCAGGAGAATCGCTTGAACCCGGGAGGCGGAGGTTGCAGTGAGCTGAGATTGCGCCACTGCACTTCAGCCTGGGCATCAGGGCGAGACTCTGTTTAAAAAAAAAATAGATCTCTATCTCTATCACTATCTCTCTGTCTGTCTATCTATGTATCATCTATCTATCTATCTATCTATCTATCTATCTATCTATCTATCTACCTATCGATCTCTATCTTTATCCAGCTGTATCATCATTTTCACTAGATGTTAACAATAATATAACTGAGATAAATCAAAGTTTTAAAACAAGCTTGAAAATGTGAAATGAATAATTTGGAGGCGCGACTGGCCATTTAGGCATCTATGAAGGCCCAGATGACTCATGTCTGGAAATTGCTACTGCTCAGGAAACCACTCCTGGGAGCCCTGCTCGTTTTGCCATCCTTCCTGCTTTCTTGCCTGCTGACAGGACTCTATGTCAGCTGTTTCCTTTTTAGATGGAAGGGTTAAAAGATTCACTACTTGGGTCCCCCATTAGAATCACCAACATGCTTGTGTCCCACAGTCAGAGATCGTGACTTGATTGGACTGAGGCCTGCTCTGTAGCTTGTCAAAAGCCAGCCAAGGGTGTCCAATGTGGAGGGTACAGGGGAATGTATTCGTCCCCCACTAGACTGAAAGCTCCATGGGAGGGAGTAGAGGCAGCTTTGTTACTGCTGCCTCCTAGCGCCTGAATGTGTGCCTGATGTGCAGAAGAGGCTCAGTAGCTGCTTGTGGAATGAATGAATGAATTAGTTCCTTTGAGTAACAGGAAGTTGGAAGAAGATTGGACAGATGCTTAGTTATGGTCTTTGCTGATGTAGGAGAGTGTGCTATGTTAGGCTGAACAGTGGCTGTCATCTTGGAAGACACTCCAGGAAAAGGTCACAGGGGAACAGGTGGCTGATCTGGGGGAATGCTGAACAGACCTCTCAGAAGAGACAAGGCTCCAGGGCAGTGGTGTCCTTATGAGGCAAGGCAGGTTGAGAACTTTGGGAAAGAGAATTTCATCAGGGGCTGAGTGTGTGTGTGTGAATGTGGATGTGAGGCCAGATGGGGACACTCCTGGGAGAATCTCCTGAACCGTGGCTCATTCTTTGTTTTTTTTTTTTTTTTTTTGAGACTAAGTCTCGCTGTGTTGCCCAGCCTGGAGTGCAGTGACACAGTCTTAGCTCACTGCAGCCTTGACCTCCCAGGCTCAAGTGATCCTCCCACCTCAGTCTCCTGAGTAGCTGGGACTACAGGCATGTGCTCCCATACCTGGCTAATTTTTAATAGTTTTTTTGTAAGATGGGATCTCTCTATGTTGCCCAGGCTGGTCTTGAACTCCTGAGCTCGAGTGATCCTCCCCCTCGGCCTCCCAAAATGCTGGGATTACAGGCCTGAGCCACCATGCCCAGCCGTGACTCACTCTTAAAGGAGCTCAAGTCTTTTGTGTTGGAACTCCAGGAGGTTGACGACCACACTCATCTATTCAGTCAGCATTTGCTAGGTACCTAGCACACGCCCAGCTCTGGGGAGGTATGGGGATATAAAAATAAAGGTGATTTGATTCTTCCCCTATGGAGGTTAGGACCTGGAAAGGATGGTGTGTGAAGTGAATGCTAGGTTTGCTGGTGGCTGAAAGGAAGGAACGTTGTCATCTTTGTCATATGTTAGGGATTGCCGGACCCACCAGTTGACTATATCCAAATAAAGGAACACAGAATTTGGAGTGATCACAGGGCAGTGAGATTTGTCTGGGAAGATATCTTAGGACTTGTGAATTTTTTGCAGATCTTAATAATTATAGAGAAAATGAGTAGGTGGTTAGGAAGACCAGGTAACTATAACTTACAGAGGTGAGAGAATGAGAAGTGTTAAGTTGGGAGAAAAAGAGTAGAAAGAGCGACATGTGAAAGAAAAGAATCGGCCGGTGCGGTGGCTCATGCCTGTAATCCCAGCACTTTGGGAGGCCGAGGCGGGCGGATCACCTGAAGTCGGGAGTTCAAGACCAGCCTGACCAACATGGAGAAACCCTGTCTCTACTAAAAATACAAAATGAGCCGGGCCTAGTGGCGCATGCCTGTAAACCCAGCTACTAGGGAGGCTGAGGCAGGAGAATTGCTTGAACCTAGGAGGCGGATGTTGTGGTGAGCAGAGGTTGCGCCATTGCACTCTAGCCTGGGCAACAAGAGCGAAACTCCATCTCAAAAACAAAAACAAAAACAAAAGAAAAGAATCTTGGGTGGAGAAAATGAGAAATGGGATTAACATGGTACTGAGCAGTTCTTTTTTTTTTGTTTTGAGACGGAGTCTCGCTCTGTTGCCCAGGCTGGAGCGCGTGATGGGATCTCTGCTCACTGCAAGCTCCGCCTCCCGGGTTCACGCCATTCTCCTGCCTCAGCCTTCCGAGTAGCTGGGACTACAGGCGCCCGCCATCACGCCCGGCTAATTTTTTGTATTTTTAGTAGAGACGGGGTTTCCCCGTGTTAGCCAGGATGGTCTGGATCTCCTGACCTCGTGATCCGCCCGCCTCAGCCTCCCAAAGTGCTGGGATTACAGGCATGAGCTACGGCTCCCGGCCCTGAGCAGTTCTTTAAGGGATGAGACTTGGCCCTCAAGATCTGGGTTTCCATTACCCGTGCCATCGTCAGGGTAAGTCACTGAACCTCTGAGAAGGGGACTCCCAACCAGGAGGATCACAGGCTCTCCCAACCAGGAAGGATGCCCCGGGAGAGTGTGGTCAGGATTCATGATGTTACACATTTTAAGGTTCTTTGCAAGCTATAGTAATAGTTCCAGGTAAATAAATGGAGTAATAAATTCTGTAAAAATTATAAAAACCTAGTCTGTTGATAATGGGCTCTTTTAGGTAGAGTCTAGGGTAGGAAATCAAACATTATATTCATCATGGTACTTGAAATATATTTAAGCTGAAGCTGTGCACTCCATCATGTTTTTGGTATATTTTTCCTTGGCATTACTTGAAAGGCATGCTCATGAAACTGGATTTGGATCTGTTTCATGTTTTCACTTGGGTTCTCTGACCCCTACTTAGAGGGCACCAGGTGCTTCCTATTCTAACCGTTTGCAAATTCAAGACTTGGTTGGAGGGCCATTCAGGGGACTGGTGTGGGGTTAGATAGGATCTGGACACAGCGACTCCCTCGCTCCTGCTCCAGTATTTTGACCTTAATTTGAACAGTTCAATGAACTGGCAACTGAAGTCGTTTTTTCCCACTGAACTAGAACTTTCATTGTTTTGCAGAGGAAGATGACTCATAGCCAAGTTCTACCATTGTGCTAAAGTGAAATTTTAGTCTAGGACTAAAGGAACACAGGCCAAACTTTCTGTCTGAGCTGCAGAGTATTGAAACTTAGATTGTGAGCTGGGCAGGAATTCCTGTGGCCCTCTGTGTGGAGTTTCTCTCAAGGAAAAGGAGCATTTAAATACATTTTTGACTCCAAATTTAATTTTTAGTAATATAGTTCAAATGTCCTTTAAAATATCTTAAGTAATCAGACTGTTTTCTAAAAAAAAAAAAAAAAAAGTAATGCAAGATGAAAATTCTACAAAGTAGAAAACTGTCATTTCCTTCCTCTCTCCAAAACCATTGTTAATAGTTTTGTTTCTTCTGCTACCCTTGTTTTCTATGAATGTAAAAATGTATGCCTCTATGGGTGAGCATGGCTTTTCTTTTTTGAACCAAAATTGAAACCATCCTGATTTAGTGGCATCCCACTTAAAACATTATTAAAAACTACCTGTGTACATGTATCTTAGCTTACGTGGGCAATTGCTGGGGCAAATATGCTTTTACTGTTAAATCGTCATCTACAACAGATGACATGTAGAGAGATGAAATGTAGTCTATAGTTGTTTGAACTTGCATTTCTTTTTTGTGGAATTGAACTTCTCTGCCTATGTTTATTGGCTCTTTGGACAAATTCGTCAGTGATTTGGCTTTTCATGCATTGCTCATTTTCTTTTGTTGCTTGGATCCCTGACTTTTATACTCTTAATGATTCCAAGGGAAATTCCTACAAAATGGCAGATTTGGGATGACTTATTTGAATTTCTTTTGAGTTCTAAAATGGTTAACTGCTACCTTAAAAGATAGATATTATTTTCAGATATCTAGGACAGAGGTTTGAGTCTTTGGACTTAGATTCTATAGTATTTTCTTTCTTTTTTTGGCTGATATGGAAGACGTCATCATCCCAAACTGTGCTGAGACTAGTAGTTATTTAGATACACTATTTTATTACATTTTCATATACTGATAAATTATTTCCATATGGATGGTAAGTCCCAGATTTATTTATGAAAAAAACCATTTTTTATATATTTTATGGAACATGGAGTTAGCAGAAAGATGCTGTGGAGTTAGGCTTAAAATTAAGCCCTAACTATTCTGCCTCCTGTTGTGGGGCTGTTGTCAGTCTTTAAAGGTACATCTTTGTAAAATTTTTTGAACATAACTTGACAGATTGCAAGAAGGATTATAATAAATGGTGTCTGTTTGTGTTAGAGTATTTCAAGTCAATACAGGAAAAAATACATTTAGATGCTAAGTGAAGATAAGACATTAGTTTAAATGAGGCCCCGTATGCACCATCATACTGAAAATTTACCAATGTGTCCTCGTCCTTCAATTTAGATTTGTTAGTGATTTTTCACATCAAAGCATTGAAGCTGTAATTCTGTGTTGGGTTCATTTAACCACAGATCCAGTAAATGGCAGGAAATAGAGAGCTATACAGGACAGCAAATGGCCTGCAGTTGTGTGGAGGATATCTTTGTGGCAAGGTGCCCGAGATGTTTTGCTGGTTTCAAAGTTTGCTATCATTTGTTCAGAAAGGTTTTCATTGCTTGCAAGCAAGCAGGCAAGCAAAGGAAAAGGGCACGCAGCCGCCTCCCCTATGATTCGGTGCTCTTTGCCTTTGGTGCCTTATATAAAAAGCTTTATTTAGTCTGCAGAGAGGTTATTTCTCCAAATAGAGGTGAACTGTCATAGTAGTCTGGAAACGTGATAGATTTCAGTTGAATGCCGCTGATCCAAATACTCTGAGAGGCTGGGCTGTGTGGCACTTGTAAGATAGGCACCTTGCACAGATTCTTCCAGGTCACTTGCACATATCGCCAGTAGAAATACCTCATCAGATAGCGATCCACTTGGCACTCTGAGAAGCAACTCCTCCTATCACACCGACACTGCTACTTTTCTCCTGGCTCAGCCAGTCTCTTGCTGGGAACCTGCTGCCAGAGTTAGTCTCTTGGCTTCTGCCCTGGCCTATTTTCTTGTTGACTTCTGGATTCTGTGCCTTTAGCTTCTCCTTGGACTCATTGGCCATTACTCTCTTTCTGGTGTTAGTAGCTCCTAGATTGTGTTTGACAGAAGAAATTTATTCCCCTAGAAAATTCAGTTTCTACTGAGGTAACTCTAACCCACCCAGGCAATCTAGCATCTGCCAATACTCTGAGACCCGCTGATTGTTAATCAGTATTTATTATCTAACTCTGAGTAACGAGTGTTATAGCAGGAAAAGTAGAATCTTTTTTGTGTGTGTACGAATGTGGTTTAAGGGACTTTTGGGGATAGAGGAGAAATAAACACCTTGAAATGAATTATTATATTTTACCTTTGCCCATGTGAATTCTTTAAAATAATTGTTAAATTCTCACTTTGCTTATATGCATTAAAAATTTCATAGTGATGGTATTTAAAGAGGGAGGTTATGGATATTTTGCAAGTGGGTTGAGGCAATAGTTCTCATTTCCCTTTTCATGTCCCATGGGACATGTCATATCTGTCTGCCTCCCTCCTATGCATTTCTCCTGCTGTTGCAAGGAGAATCTTATGTTTTATGATGAAAATTTATTTGGTGACTAAGTGAAGTGTGCACTATTCTTTTAAAAAGTCCTTGAGATTGCATTCTGTATATTTGCTGAATTTGTTACTAGGCCTTATGCTGCAACATTTCTGAGTAATCAAATCTAAATAAAAATAAAAGGTCGTTCAAGGTAAATCTATGTCTTGATTACTGAAATAAAGTATTGACATTTATTTCCCATAATTTGGGAAGTTATTCAGTAAATAATATTTGCCTGGTGTTTTATAATGAATCATTTTTATCATATTGGGTTTGTGTTAGGAAGACTGTCAGCATTGATTTTCCAGTAGTTTTCTAAATTTTCTCATCTATTTATGTTTCTTCTTCTTCTTCTTCTTTTTTTCTTTGAGACAGGGTCTTGCTCTGTCAACCAAGCTAGAGTGTAATGGCATGATCTAGGTTCACTGTAGCCTCGATCTCCGGGGGTCAAGCAATCCTCCCACCTCAGCCTCCTGAGTAGCTGGGATTACAGGCATGTGCCACCACGCTCAGCTAATTTTTCGGATTTTTTTTTTTATTTGGGACGGAGTCTCGCTCTGTTGCCCAGGCTGGAGTGCAGTGGTGCGATCTCAGCTCACTGCAACCTCCCCTTCCCGGGTTCAAGCGATTCCCTTACCTCAGCCTCCCGGGTAGCTGGGACTACAGGCGCATGCTACCATGCCTGGCTAATTTTTTGTATTTTTAGTAGAGATGAGGTTTCACTGTGTTAGCCAGGAAGGTCTTGATCTCCTGATCTTGTGGTCCACCCGCCTCTGCCTCCCAAAGTGCTGGGATTTTAGGCGTGAGCCAACGTGCCTGGCCCTTCTGATTTTTTTTTTTTTTTTTTTAAATAGAAACAAGGTCTCACTATTCCCAGGTTAGGGTCTTGAACTTCTGGGCCCAAGTAATCCTTCTGCCTTGGCCTCCCAAAGTGCTGGGATAACAGGCGTGAGCCACTGTGCCTGGCTATTTATGTTTCCTAATTACTGCAGTGCTCATTTTTCTGTCAGCTTCAACTATGCCACACATGACTAGGAATTAGAAATGAGAAAACAGTAACCAGCCTGGCCAACATAGCAAAACCCTGCCTCTACTAAAAATACAAAAATTAGCTGGGTGTGGTAGTGAGTGCCTGTAATCTCAGCTACTTGGGAGGCTGAGGGACGAGAATCACTTGAACCTGGGAGTCGGAGGTTGCAATGAGCTGAGATACTGCCATTAAACTCCAGCCTGGGCAACAGAGCGAGACTGTCTAAAACAAACAAACAAACAAACACAAAAACAAAAACAAAAAAACCAAGGAGCCAAAAATAAATGACTCAGTGAACATTTATTGAGCACCTGTGGTTTGCTGGGTGCTGCGGTAGTTGTTGAAGGTGCTGGGATGTTTTAAAGTTGATTTTAAACTTAAGGATTCTACTTACTGGCAGCCTAGAACCACTGCATATGCCTTGCAGAGAGGATGATGGACACTTGTGTCCTCACCTGTGCAGTGCAGGCACATCAGTGAAGAGCCTTAGATTCTCATTTTGCAACTGTTTTCACACTTGGGTATCGGTTTCTAGATCTAAAGCAGTAAATGAGAAAGGCAGTGGGTGTGAATGCTGCTATAAACTGACACCCTGACAATAACGATATGCTTGTTGACAGGCTGATTGCAGAGGGGATGAAAAAATAAAGGGCAGAACAAAAAAGTCTCAAAGCTCTGCCCCCTGCATCAATAGGAAGCTGTATTTTGCTACTCAAGTAGGCTAACATTGGAGAAATAATTAGCAAGTGAAAAAGTTGTTCCGCCGAAAGGACAATGCAAGTTAAGGCAGGTAGTCTGGTTTTCTGTGCTGCAACATCCAACCAGGTTCTAGAATCCTGTTTTCATATTTTGTTGGACCCAACTGGATTAAAACAAAGCCCCTTTCTCTGGCTGGGTAGTGGCCCGAGTTAGGCAGTTTCCAGTGCTCTAATTGGTACTTTGGAGCCAGTGTCCAGTGACTTTCAGAAGCAGGGTAAATGTTCTTGGTATTGAGCAGTTCTCTGCTGGATGCCGGGCCTGTCCTCATGGTTCATGCTGCCCTTAGATCATCAGCCATTCACTCCTATGGTCGGTCAAGGACACCTTCTCTAGGAATTCTCTGCTGACTTCCAAGTGTGGGTTGGGTGCCCCTCTTCTCTGCTTTCTCCTTCCCTGCTTGGATTAAATTCAGAGATTCTAAGATGTCTTCATCTGTCACAACATTCATGACGGATGTTACCGATCAGTGTTTTTGAAAACGAGTTCTATCTCTGCACGGTGTTGAAAGATAGGTGGAACTTATCTTTTAATAATCTCATCAGGTGGTCATTGTGTATGTTTGAGAACCTCTCCTTTAGACCATGAGCCTGAAGAAGGTCCTGTTCTTGTCTTTGAATCTTTAAACCTTCCCTAGCTCCTGGCACATTTTTTAGTTGCTCAGATTTTTTGTTGTAGTTCAGTGAATGAGGTAGAATTCCGGTAATTTTTTTGTTGTTGTTCGGTGAATGAGATAGAATTCCTGTTAAAAAATGTGTGGAAAGCAGGTATGCCTGTGGAATCCAAATCCAGCAATGTGATCAAAAGCCGCTTGAAGGATTTTCGACCATTTTTCATTTCTTTCTTTTTTTTGAGACAGAGTCTCTGCACCTTGGCTGGAGTGCAGTGGTCCAATCTTGGCTCACTGCAACCTGGGCTCAAGGGATCCTCCTACCTCAGCCTCCAGAGTAGCAGGGACTAAAGGCATGCACCACCATGTCCCACTAGTTTTTGTATTTTTGGTAGAGATGGGGACTCCCTATGCTTCTCAGGTTGGTCTTGAACTCCTGGGCTCAAGTGATACACCTGCCTCTGCTTCCCAAAGTGCTGGGACTATAGGCGTTAGCCACCATGCCTGGCCCATTTTTTCTTATTGTTTTGTAAATCAACATTATGTGAAACCTAAAATTTAATATGGATATACAAAAATAGCTTTTTAATTTTCTTGCCCAAGAAAATAAACTGTATCTTTATTATTTATATTTTTGCCTGTTTTGAAATAAGCCTTTTATTTTAGAATAATTTTACATTTATAGAAAAGTTGCAAAGATGGTATGTAAAGTTCCCCAGTTACCACTTTTCGCCACTGTTACCCAGTTTTTCCCACTGTTAACATCTTGTTACCCAGTTTTCCCCACTGTTAACATCTTGTTACCCAGTTTTCCCCACTGTTAACATCTTGTTACCCAGTTTTCCCCACTGTTAACATCTTGTTACCCAGTTTTCCCCACTGTTAACATCTTGTTACCCAGTTTTCCCCACTGTTAACATCTTGTTACCCAGTTTTCCCCACTGTTAACATCTTACATTACTATGTTATGTTGATCACACTTAGTGAACTGATATCAGGATTGTTATTATTAAAGGCTTTAAGAGTTATTGTTGAAGATTTATAAATTTATAGATGAAATAATATTTAGAACATACCAAATTTTGAATTAGAAATATTTTAAAATTTGAATTCTTTGATTTTAAGAATTAAAACTTTTGAATTCTTATATGTAGTCATAGTTGGGAATATATCCACAAAACGAGTAGACCAATTCTTGTGAGAATGATTCTGAAACAGGTTTTTCAGTTGTTATTAGCCTTCTGGAACCTCAGAAGGGGGAAGGTTACTTTCAAAGGCTAACATTCATTTAATCTATCTGTAGTACTCCATATGAATGACAATCATTACTTATCGACGTCTCTGGTTTTGTTAGATATGATATTTGTTTTAATTATTTATAGTATATTCAGGCAGAGGTGCTATTCAAAATATTTAACAGGTTGGCATAGGCCTCAACCACCCAGACTGCTGTTCAAGTAATCAGAAGGGATGCTGGCTGGTGAATGTGTCAGTCCTATTAACTGACACATTCCTATTAACGTCTAAAATGTCCTAAAAACGTCTCCAGATATTGCCAGATGTCTCGTAGGTGGCAAAATCACTTCTGGTTGAGAACTCCTGATATAAAGCAGTTAGAACAGGCTGGCACTGCTCTAGTAACTGCTTTCTAAATATTCACTATTATTATTGTTGTTGGTATCTTTCATTTGTTATTTCTGATAACTTTTAAACATACACTGCTTAGCCCCAGCACTTTGGGACGTTGAGGTGGATGGATCACTTGAGGTCAGGAGTTCGAGACTAGCCTGGCTAACATGGTGAAACCCCATTTGTACTAAAATTACAAAAATTAGTTGGGTGTGGTGGCGAATGCCTGTAATCCCAGCTACTTGGGAGGCTGAGGCAGGAGAATCACTTGAATCTGGGAGGTGGAGGCAGAGGCGGAGGCTGCAGTGAGCTGAGATTGCACCACTGCATTCTGTCTTGGGCGACAGAGCAAGACTCCGTCTAAAATATGAATAAATAAATAAATATGTGTGTATGTGTGTATGTGTGTGTATATATACATATATGTGTGTGTGTATATACACACACATACTGTTTATCAAAACATATTAGGATTTCTTTATATAGTTAAATCACCACATGCATAAAAAATAAAGTTACATTTTTTTTGTAAGATTTACTCAGAATTTGTCGGAGACCCATAGCCTGTTGTAGGAAGAAATGTAAGTTCTATTCTTGAGGGAGATTTTCAGCCTTTTTTACTTGCCCTCACCTGCCATGTTCCTGACACTGCAGCCTCCAGAAAGGTTTGAGACTGTTGGAGCACATGGGTGTGGAATTTGTAGACCACTTGTTCTTCCAGACTTCCTCACACCCACCCGTAGCCTGCTTTTAGTTGATAGTGGCTCAGCAAGGGTAGGAGCCTGTACTTTGGCTCATACCAAATTCCCCTCATTTCTGCACGATGATATGTTATTAGTATTCTGATCCCTGTTATTTGTTAAGTTAAGCTGTGCTTCAGGAATCTCAGAAGATCACAGCATTTTGTTTTCAGTGACTTCATTTCATAATATATGCTCTGGGCAGGTGAGACTAGACTTAGAAACATTGAAGCCCAACAATTTAATATCCACAAATAGTGTTTTATTTGTAGTCTTCCTATCCTTTCCTCTTCGGTGTTCTAGAAACAGATGCTTACATTGTGTAAACACTCCTTCTGTTACTGATTCTACGGTATCCATTTTCCTATTAACAGGATGAAGATTTTGTTTTTTAATCCTCAAGTCTACAAGAACGGAATAGTCAGTGGGATATGAGGATCAGATAAAAATCCCCCCACTTTAGAATCATTGATCTTAGTACTTCCTGCAGAAACTCTGACAGCCTTAATTTTTTTCCTCGTTTGAATCCACGTAGGTGTTTTTGGGAAACATTTATTTGCTGATATTGGTTGATAATAATAATTATTATTTTTATTTCAAATGAGATGCTGCTGGTAAAATTATTGTTAAGTCTACTCAACTTGGTAAACTTATATCAAAAGCCAGGTTTTACATCTGGTGGAACAGAGATAGTCAATTCCTTGCTGTAGGGAGAGGAAGGGTAGGAGCCTGTGGCTCCCTCACCGCCATCTTGTCCCCAACCATTCTTATACACTAGTTTGATTCAAGCACTTGAGCTTTGGAGCCAGACTGCCTGAATTTGGATTCAGCTACTTTTACCTGGGCAAACTGCTTAACTTTAAATGTCTGTGCTCTTTGCTGAAAAATGTGGACAATAGAAGCATCTATCTTATATGGATATTGTGGGTATTAGACTATATGGTAGTCCATTTAAGAAACGTTCAGTAAATGTTGCTCATAGTAACAGCAATAATGTTACTACTCCTAATATGACTTCTACTTTTGATAAATTTAGAATAACAGTTTAAATTACCATATATATTAAAACTATGTAACAGTGTAAATTATCTTAACAGTTGAAATACCATAACAGTGTGTATACACACACACACACACACATACGCACACACTTTTTATAATGGAGCTGCTAAAATGAATCAGGTTTAGCTGAATTGAAATTTGATTCTTTTTGCCTATTTGCTATAGGTGATAGTGAGCCATGAAATACGTAAAATACAGAAGGAGGTAGATACAACATTTAGATTTTTTAGCCTTACATGAAACAGTTATGGCTTCAGAATTTAAAGCACCAACATTTGGTGGGGTCCCATGGAAATTTTTATTCCTAATTTCTTAATATTAACCATCTTCTTCATATTCTATTAACTCTTGTGTTGTTTAAAAAACATTCCAGTATTCTTTCTTTCTTTAGTTTTTTGAGATGGGGGTCTCACTATGTTACCCAGGAAGGCCTTGAACTCCTGGGCTCAAGTGATCCTCCCACTTCAGCCTCCTCAGTAGAAGATTCCAGTATTCTTATCTTCATTGTTGAGTGCTTTTTCTTTTAAAAATTGCAATAACGTTTTAAAAATTAGAAAAGAAAGAAGCATCCATTTCTATTTCTACCATATTAATACAACAGTAACTTTCACTTGTTATTTTCCCATCTAGTCTTTATACTCATACTTAAAAATAATTGGAATTATGTAATATTTCTAATTTTTAGTTCTGGTGTTTTAGTTTGACATTACTTCATAAGCATTTTCCATTTTTTTCTGTTAGGTAGTTATACCATCATTTATTTAATGGTTTTCCTGTTTTTGTTTTTAGTTTACTTCTAGTTTCAACATTAGGGATAATAGTACAGCAAAAATTATCTTTATTGATCTGTAAAATGGAGATAATACAAGTAGCCCAGGGCTGTTGTAAGGATTATATGAGGGAATAGATATAAGGCAGGTTTGTCCACCGTGAGACAGTTCCATTTTGCTGTGGGAGCTGTCCTGTGCTTTGGGGATGCTGGACAGCATACCTGGCTGCTGTTCCCCAGTGGTGACAAACAAAAATGTCTCCAGACATTGCCAGGTGTCTTGCAGGGACAAAACCACTCCCAGTTGAGAACCCCTGATATAAGTCAGTAGAACAGCCTGGCACTGATCTGATGAGTGCAGTGTAAATACTTGCTACTATTATTATTGTTGTTGGCACCATCCTTCATTTCAGGTATTCATTTCTGATAAATTCCTAGAAATAGAATTTATGGGATGAGAGGTTAGTTTTAGGGTTTCTGATACGCCCTTCAGAGGACTGTAACACGTTTAACGTCATCAGTTTATATAAATATGTCAGTATCTCTGAGGCCCAGCCAGTATTGAATTGTGAGTACCCAAAATACTGTTTTGTCTTCAATTTCTGTAATTACTAGCCATGATGAGCATCTATTATATTTTTTTTTATTTGCATTGCCACATTTGAAGATTCTGGTAAAAACCTTTGTCTACGCATCGTTTTTTTTTTTCTTTTTTAGTTACTCTGCCATTCAACAGTTAAAGTTGAAATTCATCCCTCAGTAGCCAAGCCTGTATTACATTTCATTGCTTGATGTTTAACAGCCTCTGAGTAGAACATTGATTGAGATCCTTTTGGATTATTGTGTTTTTCCCAGTGTTGCTGCATAATATGAAACCTTCCAAAATTTAAATATAAGGATAATTTTGTGGAAAAGAATTCAACTTTGTATTCAGTGATGTATGTCCTGTAACAGAAATGATTGCCTCTGGTTTCAGTACCCTTTTATTTCTCTTTTCTTTTCTTTTTTCCCTTCCCTTCCCTTCCCTTCCCTTCCCTTCCCTTCCCTTCCCTTCCCTTCCCTTCCCTTCCCTTCCCTCCCCTCCCCTCCCCTCCCCTCCCCTCCCCCCTTCCTTCCTTCCTTCTTTTTTCCTTTCCTCTCTTTTCTCTCTTTCTTTTCTTTCTTTTCTTTCCTTCTTCCTTTCTTTGTGTCTCACTTGGTCACCCAGACTGGAGTGCAGTGGCATGATCTTGGCTCAATGCAACCTTCACCTCAGGGGTTCAAGGGTTTCTCCTGCCTCAGCCTCCCGAGTAGCTGGGATTACAGGTGCCTGCCACCATGCCTGGCGAATTTTTGTATTTTTAGTAGGAACGGGGTTTCACCATGTTGGCCAGGCTGGTCTCAAACTCCTGACCTCAAGTGATCCATCCACCTTAGCCTCTCAAGGTGCTGGGATTACAGGCTTGAGCCACTGCGCCAGACCTGGTTTAAGTACCCTTTTGGAGATAACCCCAATCCTAGCTGTAGCAGAGGCTGCTATTGACCCCACTCCCTGCTGTCAGTACTTCTGGTGCACTGGGACTTCCAGCTGCCCACACCGGCATGCCTTTGCCTGAGGGCATTCTCTGGCTGGAAAGTTCACACTCAGGGCTGGCAGAAGTGTCAGCGCCCAGCAACCCATAGCCAGTGAATGCTGCTGTAGTATAAATTCTCCAGCTCTCTTGCATCTCAGGTCGGCTACTTTTGAGATGAACATTTTACACTGCATCTCCAAGTTCCCAGTTGGGTTGTGATCGAATGATAACTTGCTTGATAATGACCTTTTTATTATTGGCCACCTTTCCTTCTTTGTTTCCTTTCTCTACTCCCTACCAGTGTTTCCTGGGATCACTTCTGAAATAAACTACTTATACTTGAATCCTTGTCTCAGGGTCTGCTTCTTGGGGGAAGGACCAAACTAAGATATTATTAGCTAACTTTTCTTTTGACTTTGATTGATGAAAGAAGAGGAAAGATCAGACCAGGAGAACAGAAATATTTTGAAGACCTGTCTGTATAAAAAGTAATGAATTTAACTTCACCGATTCAAGAGACTGGACAGTAAATATTCTTGTTATGCTGCTGCCCAGGGTGTCCTAAGAAAGAGTCTTCAGATTGTACTATGAGATTAAAGCCATGGCAGATGGCACTTAATGTCCCTGACTAATGTGACTTTCCACCCACTTTCTTTACACCATAGTTTGACTCAGGGGCTTGCTGGATTTCAGAAAAACTAGCTTGTAGTTTGTGGCTAAAAAGACTGGCTGATGTTAGGAAGGGGGAGAAACACCTTATGTGTTGCTCTACTAATTTTGTCCTTGATTTTGAGCTAATTATTAATGCTCCAGGGAAAAAATTTAGCGTGGCAGGCAGGGAAATATTAGTTTTAATTGTGAGCTTAATCCAGAGGGCTATGTTTGACTTAAAACCATCCAGGAGTCTTCCAGGGAAGTCCAGAATCTTCCAGGGAAGACCAGGTGGATCTATTTCTGGATGCTAAAAGGGGCATTGCAGGGCTGATAAGGAAATAAGTCCCTTGTTCTTTAAAAAAAAATTATTTATTTATTTATCTTTTTTAGAGACAGGGTCTCACTCTGTTATGCAGGCTGGAGTGCAATGGCATGACCATGGCTCATGCAGCCTCAACATTCTGGGCTCAAGTGATCCTCCCTCCTCAGTTTCCCAAGTAGCTGGGACCACAGGTGTCTGAAACCACACCTGGCTAATTTTCTTTCTTTCTTTTTTTTTTTTGTAGAGATGGGGTCTCACTATGTTGCCCAGGCTGGTCTTGAACTCCTGGGCTTAAGTGATCCTCCTACTTTGGTCTCCTAAAAGTGCTGAGATTACACATGTGAGACACCTCACCCAGCCAGAACTGCCTGTTTCATTAGAGAGACACAAGTCAATTCCTGGAATTTTTTTTTTTTTCCTTTATGCTGCCACTTTCTTACTTAAAAGAATAAAAATCAAAGCCAAATTCATCATAGTAATCATAATAATGGCAACAAAAAAAAGAAAAGGAGTAAAATAGAGTTGTGAATGTTTGCTTTGTTATTAAACATATCAACTCATTGGAGCTGATTTATATAAAGTTAAATCCTGCTAGAATAGCTGGATTCCTTCCTACATGGGTGGGGTGGGAATGCTGAGATCCTGGTGTGGGCATTCCATGCCAGGGTAGAAATTTCCTGCTCAGGCACTTAGTGAAGGAGCCAACTGAGGGAGGATAGGTGATGTGCCCGCCCATCCGGGGGCACCCAGTGACCTGTGCACACCACCCCCCATCTGCCCAGGACCCAGCCATGTTGTTCATTGTACCCTTTTCAGACTGCTGACCTCCAGGAGCACTTGTCTTAAAGTCACATAGCTGTATTTTTCCTCTCCAGGAAAATTTTGAATGTATTTTCTAAATAGCTGAGGTCATTGCATGGTCTTCAGTGAACTTAGCTACAAGTGAATGTGACCTGGAGTGACCCAGAGTGAGTGCTGGCCAGCATAGGTTTCACATTTTCCGTGTGAAAGTTCTTCTTTCGTTGTTTGTGATTAATAACTGGATGGGATATAAAGCCAAATGATTTCATTGTTGAACACAGACTTGAAGGTCATGAGAAACTGCCTGTTCAAATTACACTTTGCCAAGACATGGAAAAAGGTCTGCATCAACACCTGACTAGTTTTAGAAATACGGTAGAGAAGGAAAAAAATGACATGCCATTTTTTATGTGATGTGAAAGTTGATTTCCATGCGATGCAATATCTGGGTCCTTACAACATCTGACCTATGAGGCTGATGAGTTTGCACTGAGTCAGGACTTTAAAACAAAGGTGTATTGAGGACCTACTGTGTGCCAGGTCATTTAGAATGAGTTTTTTATGCTAAGTAATGTGTTATATTTATTCTTATTTTGTTAAGTGCTCAGTTTCTCTTAGGTTTTGTATTATGTGGGTTTGCTATTTTTTAAAAAAATATTTTTAATTTTTTGGGTATGTTTTGCTATTTGAAATATGATTTTGAATAAGTTTCTCACTACTTAGCACTTTTAATTTTATGTTTTTAAAAGATTTTTTAATGGTTATACATAATAATTGATGGACACACAATAGTATTTAAATCTAAAAATAGAGAAACCATGGCACAAAAAGCACAGTATCTTACAGAACTGTATTATTTGCTTCTTTTCTATGTGTTTTCTAGGCTTTTGAGTCAGATGTTAGGAAAGGGTCTGTCCATCTTTAATTTTCCCACTTCGAGAAGCACTGAAATATTTCTATACATATGTCCATTGGTATAGTGACCTAACACAACTTTAAAATCATTTTGAAATTGACGCGCAGAGAGCTTGGTTTTCCAGAACTGGTGAGGTGTAAGATGGTTGAGGACTGACTTGGCCTGGTCGGACCTGTTTCTTTGTAGCATTATTACTATTTGTTTATTTTCCACCTGGGCCTTACATCTTCCCTCTCAAGACAGCGTCTAGGTCCCAACTCAGTTGGTAGGAATTTGTGCAGTAGCAAACCTGCAGATGGGCAGAGATACAAACTCACTCAACTCTCATTACAGTCTTTCCCTGTCTAAAACAAACAAAAGAAAACAAAACAAAAAAGGGAGAGATCATATGGGCGTGTATATATACACTATTTTGTTATAGATAAGGAACAAAGTAGCATATGAATTCAAAAGGTGAGGGTGGGATGGGTTTAGAGCTGGGAGAGAAACCATCTAAAGCCTTCATGAAAGGGGGTACCATTTGCTGTGGATACTGATGGCAACGTTGGGGCTGCAGGAAAATGTTCCAGGTAGAGGGCACAGAATTAATAGGGGGTAGCTATAAAAAGCATGCTGAATACCATGCTAGGTAGGCATTTAGCCCTGTAGCATATAGATGTATCTGAATTTAAAGGCAGTGGGTGATGTTTGGAGGTTTGGAGCATGAGATATTTTGTGATCAGAAGAAGGTGAATCTGTCAGAGGTGTTTAGGAAGCAAATACAAGGGTAGATAGTATGGGAGGTTATTGTAGTACCTTGAGAGAATGCTGCTGAGGACCTGGATGTTGAGGTTGGTAGCCTGGGAATATCTGGGCTCTGTTGATGAATTAAATTGAGTTATGGCAAAGCTCTCTTCATGGATTTCAATATTTGCGATTCCACTGCTTAAAGCTGAGCTCACTCTTCTTTTCGGTGTAACTGTGATGGAAGGAACTTGCGTGTGAGAGTCTCCCTCTTGTTGGGTCTGTGCTATTGGTTTGTTGATTAGGAACTCAATTGGTACCTGCAGAAATTGCCTCTGATTGGGACCTGCTTCTCCCCACTGTCTCCCTTATGTTTCCCCCTGAGAGGTAAAAGGAGTGATTTGGGTCAAATGTCCTTTGTTTTGGGTTGGTTTGTGTGGGATGACTCCTGGTGTAGATTTTGTGTGTGGGTGCTAATGTACTTATAGCCAGCTGGGGCTAGAAGCTCAGGCACCCACAGCTTTGCTCTCCCCGCTTCGCGTTTTTACTTCTGATTTTCCGTTTCCCAATTTGTGATTCACAGGCAGGGATGACTGACTGAGAAGCGTTGCAGATGAGTCAGTGTATTTGTTTCATTTTGTGATTGTTTCAAATTAGCACAGATTTGATGGCTTAAAACAACACAACTTTAGTATCTTACATTTCTGAAGGTTAGAAGTCTGACACGGGTCTTACTGAGCTAAAATGAAGGTGTTGACAGGGCCATGTTCCTTCTGGAAGCTCCAGAGGAGACTCCTTTCCCTGGTCTTTTCCAGCCTCCACAGGCTGCCCATGTTTCTTGGCTCATGGCTCTCTTTAGTCTTCAAAACCAACAGTGGTGGGTTGAGTCCTTCTCATGTGGCTCGTTGCTCGCTCTGCTATTCAACTGTCTTCCTTTTCCACTCAGAAGGCCCCTTGTGATTTCACTGGGCACACCAGGCTAACCCAAGATAACCTTCCATCCTAAAGTCAGTTGATTAGCAAACAATACTTTCATCTGCAACCTCAATTTACCCCTTGCTGTGTAACCTAAGGTACTCACAGGACCTGGGCCTCTTTTGCAAGTGGAGAGGAAGAGGATGTATTATTCTGCTTGCCACATTGCGTAGCTCTTGATTTTCACTTCTTTTAAAAAAGAGCATCTGCAGAAAGAATTGAGAGTGGTGGATAATTCTCCAATCATTCCTGCTTTCTCCTGAAATAAATTTCATGCCTTTCTTTTAGCAGTTGATTTAATAATTAATTTTAAAAATAATGTTAGAAGAAGCTTTTCCTGTTCATGTGTGTGTTATGATGCATATGTTTGTCTAATGATGGGGAAAAAGGGAAGGAATGACTCAAGTACTTTCAACTTTAGGGCCAGCCTAGGATTGGAATTCTGGAGTAGATCATGAGGAGGAGATGGTCAACTTTCTTGTGACAAAAGCATGTACATAAACCACTTAGGATTCTCCACTTTTCACATTTTATTCTGAAACTGCATGCTTCAGTTAATGTGATT
The DNA here is from genome assembly GCF_029281585.2 of Gorilla gorilla gorilla. Classification (NCBI taxonomy): domain Eukaryota; kingdom Metazoa; phylum Chordata; class Mammalia; order Primates; family Hominidae; genus Gorilla; species Gorilla gorilla. The sequence goes on from NC_073229.2 coordinate 168,509,316, forward strand.
TAATGGTTTTCTCTCAGTGTCATTGGCAGGATTGTTACTAAGCGACAAACATTCACCGCAGTGTTCAAATGTACTTGGGAAGAAAATGAGTAGCCAAACTAAAAGTGGGATTTAAATGACTCCAATTTTATGAAAAGTGAAGAAGTTCAGAGATTACTTAAGGTATTTTTTTGGTGATCTGTGGATTCAATGATCATTTCATTCATGGAAGGAAGTTTTATTTTTATTTTTATTTTTATTTTTATTTTTTTCTGAGACTGAGTCTTGCTCTGTCACCCAGGCTGGAGTGCAGTGGCGTGATCTCGGCTCACTGCAACCTCCGCCTCCTGGGTTCAAGCGATTCTCCTGCTTCGGCCTCCTGCATAGCTGGGACTGCAGGCATGTGTCACCACGTCTGGCTAATTTTTGTATTTTTAGTAGAGACTGGGTTTCGCCACGTTGGCCAGGCTAGTCTTGAACTCCTGACCTCAGGTGATCCACCCGTCTCAGCCTCCCAAAGTGCTGGGATTACAGGCGTGAGCCACCGCACCTGGCCTGGGAATTTATTTTCACTAACTTAAAATGTTATGGCAGCTGATAGAGATTTATGTGCATCGCATTCTATTTCTGACACAATAAACAGCGTAATCGTCACATGAATATAAAAGTTGATGTGTTAAAGCAGTACAGCTCATGTTTATTTACTTGAAAGCCAGGAGAGTATACCCGTGGGAGATGTTGCTATCAATAAATTTTTACATATATATTTTAACTTTGATTTTAAGTTCTGGGGTACATGTGCAGGTTTGTTATAGAGGTAAACTTGTGTAATAGGGGTTTGTTGTACTGATTATTTCATCACCCAGGTACTAGGCCTAATAGCCATTGGTTATTTTTCCTGATCGTCTCCTTCCTCCCATCTTCCAGCCTCTGGTAGGTCCCAGTGTCTGTTGTTCCCCTCTATGCGTCTATGTGTTTTCATCATTTAGCTGCCACTTAAATGTGAGAACATGCGGTATTTGATTTTTCGTTCCTGTGTTAGCTTGCTAAGGATGATGGCCTTCAGTTTCATCCATGTTTCTGCAAATAACATGATCTCATTCTATTTTATGGCTGCACATATTTTGTGGTGTATATGTAACACATTTTCTTTATCCAGTCTACCATTGATGGGCATTTAGGTTGACTCCATGTCTTTACTGTTGTGAATAGTGCTGTAGTGAACATACACATGCATGTGTCATCATGATGGAATGATTTATATTCCTTTGGGTTTATACCCAGTAATGGCATTTCTGGGTTGAATGGTCTTTCTGTTGTTAGGTCTTTGAGGAATTGCCACACTGCTTTTCACAATGGTTGGACTGATTTACACTCCTACCAACAGTGTGTATGTGTTGCTTTTTCTCTGCCACTTCGCCAGTGCCTATTATTTTTTGACTTTTTGATAATAGCCATTCTGAGTGATGTGAGATGGTATCTCTACCTACATTTTTTTTTGTTTCTTTGTTTTTTGTTTATACGGACTCTCGTTCTATCATCCAGACTGGAGTGCAGTAGCGCAATCTTGGCTCACTGCAACCTCCATCTCCCGGGTTCAAGTGATTCTCCTGCCTCAGTGTCCAGAGTAGCTGGGACTACAGGCACGTGCCATCACACCCGGCTAATTTTTTGTATTTTTAGTAGAGATGGGGTTTCACCATGTTGGCCAGGATGGTCTTGAACTCCTGACCTCAAGTGATCTGCCTGCCTCTGCCTCCCAAAGTGCTGGGATTACAGGTGTGAGCCACTGCCCCCAGCCCCTCTACCTGCGTTTTTAATAAAGGATTATACATGAGTCAAGGATTTGTTAAAAAAAAAAAAAATCCTTCCAAGATAATTATACATACATTACTCAGAACTGTCACTTTTTTTTGGTTAATTTTACAGATGTGAATTTTATTTTATAGATATGTTCTTTTTATGACTTTCCTCAATTATTATATAGACAATGCAATTGTTGTTAAATAATATCTAAATTATTTAGAATAATAGAATATTTTCTATTATGCATTTCTGAAAAACTCAAGTTACTGTTAGAATTAAGTAAGGATTTTGTCATAGACAAACAGATGTAGCGATAGCATAGTAACCTACTAGGTTAGATACTGCCTGAATCTTTTGTTCTTATATGGATAAATTCTACGAGCTTTTATTTTTCAAGGAGAAACTTATCTTCAAGAAGACAGTTATTTGTTGGAGGGGGCAACCAGGAGAAAAATCCTAAGAATGTGAAAACCCCTATATAAGGAGAAGTTTCTGTTTCTTTCTCTTTTTTTGAGATGGAGTTTCACTCTTTTGCCCAGGCTGGAGTGCAGTGGTGCGATCTCGGCTCACTCCAACCTCTGCCTTTTGGTTTCAAGTGATTCTCATGCCTCAGCCTTCCGAGTAGCTGGGATTACAGGCACCCGCCACCACGCCTGGCTGATTTTTGTATTTTTAGTATAGATGGGGTTTCACCATGTTGGCCAGGCCGGTATCAAACTCCTGACCTCATGATCCGCCTGCCTTGGCCTTCTGAACTGCTGGGATTACAGCCGTGAGCCACTGCACCCCGCCTTCTGTTTCTTTTATTACTGATAATCCTTAGTGATCTAAAGACTGAGATCCTATAAGCTTGTTGCTACTTTCCCTTTTCATGTCTCATAAAAAGCCATGGTACAGGCTGTTGGGAATTATCACATGGACATTGAAGATAACCTAATTCTGGCCATTGATTTCTTCAGTTTCTTTATCCTGCAGTGTGTAGAAGAAAGAAAACTGTGACATATATCAAACCAGAAAGACATATGACATTAAAGGAATAATGAGCCTGGCACAGAGTAGATGCTCAATAAATATTTTTTAAAGCAATGAACCAAATAATTTGTTTGTATATGTTAATTTGTTAATTTTTATATGCTAGATTCCTTGTTTTTTGGCCTTAGGAAAGAGAAACATATCTTTACCATTAAGGAATATACATGATAAGCATGGCTGGGTGGCTCAGGCCTGTAATCCCAGTGCTTTGGGAGGCTGAGGCAGGCGGATTGCCTGAGATCAGGAGTTTCAGATCAGCCTGACCAACATGGTGAAACCCCATCTCTACTTTAAAAATGCAAAAATTAGCTGGGTGTGGTGGTGCACGCCTGTAGTCCCAGCTACTCAGGAGGCTGAGGCAGGAGAGTCGCTTGAACCTGGGAGGGGGAGGTTGCAGTGAGCCAAAATCATGCCCTTGCACTCCAGCCTGGGCAACTCCGTCGCAAAAAAAGAAAAAAAAAGGATTATAAATGAATAAATGATAAGGTTTTTTAAAGTTAGGGTCCATTTAGTGGCAGTTTGGAAATTACAGATCAGGATCTAAGAGAGATCTAATGACAGTTCTTTTGTGACTTACAAGGTGTCTTTTTACTGTGTTTGACTTAAGGGATTTTGTTTTGTTTTATTTTTTAATTTCTGTTTTGACCTTTCATAAAATGAGACCTTACAGAATTCTCTTAAGATAGTGTTCATAAACTTTTTTTGGATTGAGAGGTCTTTAAAAAAATTGATGTGGAGGTTATAGAATTTCTGCCTGTGCTCAAATTCACATATGTGAGGACATGCATTATTTTTCTCATAACTTTAAGAAGTTTGGGAAGTCACTAAAACTTACCCAGATCTGTTCATTCATTCATTTGATTCATATTTGTTTGTTCACTTCTATGGCTTGTAAGGTTTGTAGGGCCATCTGACAGAGTGCTACCCTTAGTTGTTTTCTTTCTTTTTAAATACAATATTGTGTAGTTGTATTTTAAAAGTCAAACATTTCATCGCATAAAAATTATAACCTGGGCTGGGCATGGTGGCTCATGCCTGTAATCCCAGCACTTTGGGAGGCTGAGGTGGGCAGATCACGAGGTCAAGAGATCAAGACCATCCTGGCCAACATGGTAAAACCCCATCTTTACTAAAAATACAAAAATTAGCTGATTGTGGTGGCGCGTGCCTCTAGTCCCAGCTACTTGGGAGGTTGAGGCAGGAGAATTGCTTGAACCTAGGAGGTTGAGGTTGCAGTGAGCTGAGATCGTGCCACTGCACTCCAGCCTGGCAACAGAGCGAGATTCTGTCTCAAAAAACAAAACAAAACAAAACAAAACAAATTACACCCTACTTCTAGTGGGGAACCCTCTGATATGGTTTGGTTGTGTCCCCACACAAATCTCATCTTGAATTGTATCTCCCATAATTCCCACGTGTTGTGGGAGGAAACTGGTGGGAGGTAATTGAATCATGACGGCAGGTTTTTCCCGTGCTATTCTTGTGATATTGAAGTCTCATGAGATCTAATGGTTTTATAAAGGGCAGTTCCCCTGCACATGGTCTCTTGCCTGCCACCATGTAAGACATGCCTTTGCTCCTCCTTCACCTTCTGCCATGATTGCAAGGCCTCCCCAGCCATGTGGAACTGTGAGTCCATTAAACCTCTTTTTCTTTATAAATTACCCAGTCTTGGGTATTTCTTCACAGCAGTATGAAAATGGACTAATGCAAGAAATTTGTACTGGTAGAGTTGGGTACTGCTAATTAAGATACCCGACAATATGGAAGTGACTTTGAAACTGGGTAACAGGCAGAGCTTTGAACAACTTGGAGGGCTTCCCAGGAAGATGTTAATCCCCAAGACAGTGGGGAAAATGGCTCCAGGGCATGTCAGAGGTCTTCACGGCAGCCCCTCCCATCCCAAGCCAGGAGGTCTAGGAGGGAAAAATGGTTTAGTGGGCCAGGCCCAGGGCCCTGCTGCTTTGTGCAGTCCTGGGACTTGGTGCCCTGTGTCCCAGCCATGGCTAAAAGGGGCCAACGTATAGCTCAGGCTGTTGATTCAAAGGGTGCAAGCCCCAACCCTGGGAGGCTTATGCATGGTGTTGGACCTGTAGGTGCACAGAAGTCAAGAATTGAGGTTTGGGAACCTCCACTTAGATTTCAGAGGATGTATGGAAATGCCTGGATGTCCAGGCAGAGGTGTGTTGCAGGGGCAGAGCCCTAATGGAGAGCCTCTGCTAGGGCAGCGTGGAAGGGACACGAGAAGTGGGAGCTCCCACACAGAGTTCCCACTGGGGAACTGCCTAATGGAGCTGTGAGAAGAGGGCCATCATCCTCCAGACCCCAGAATGGTAGATCCACTGACAGCTAACATCGTGCACCTGGAAAAGCCACGGACAATGCCAGCCTGTGAAAGCAGCCAGGAAGGTCTGTACCCTGCAAAACCACAGGGTCGGAGCTGCCCAAGACCATGGGAACCCACCTCTTGCATCAGCATTACCTGGATTTGAGACATGGAGTCAAAGGAGATCATTTTGGAGCTTTATGATTTGACTGTCCTGCTGGATTTCAGACTTACATGGGGCCTGTATTCGTACTGAAAATCAAGATCAAGTGAGCTTTTGCCCTTTTGCTCCATGGGATGTTTCTGTCCTCCCTGAGCTCACCTTAGGACACCTGCATTACTGTTTGACAGGTGTACTGCCCCAGTCAAACTCCCCACCTAGCACTGTCCCCAGTCCCCATACTCATCCCTGCAAGGGGGCCTCCCACTTATTCTACACCTCTCATGTCTCTTCACTGTGCCAGAATAGAGTCAAGTTCAATAGGGTCTTCTCTCCCCACTGACTTTTTTTGTTTATGTGCATTTACTAATGTGAGTATTAAAATATGAATTTATATTGCCTATTTTTAATAAATACAAGATGATATTATTTATGTTGTTTACAGGTTTTGTTTTTCCTTAGCTAGATATACTGAATTCCTTTCCATGCCAGTATTAGTAGATCTAGCATGCTTTTTTAAATCCCCCTATTACCCATTATTTACCATGAACCTAATTCTACAGACATACTAAAGTTCTTTGCAGATTAACTTTTATTTATTTTATTTATTTACTTATGTTTTTGAGACGGAGTTTCGCTTTTGTTGCCCAGGCTGGAGTGCAATGGCGCAATCTCGGCTCACCGCAACCTCCGCCTCCCAGGTTCAAGCAATTCTCCTGCCTCAGCCTCCCGAGTAGCTGGGATTACAGGCACGCACCACCACACCCGGCTAATTTTGTATTTTTAGTAGAGATGGGGTGTCTCCATGTTGAGGCTGGTCTTGAACTCCTGACCTCAGGTGATCTGCCAGCCTCGGCCTCCCAAAGCGCTGGGATTACAGGCGTGAGCCACTGTGCCTGGCCGCAGATTAACTTTTATATTTCACATAGCTGGTGGCAGAAATAAGGGTAGAAGAAGGAGTGACAGATTGGAGTGATATCTTAGTTGCTAAAACTCTGCTTTGTTCATCATCTCAGAAAGTGGGTGCGTAGGGCTGGGGAGGCATACATTCTGAAAAGAGGGGGTTGTTGACTAAGAAATAGGCCTCCACCTAACAGAACACCCACTGTGACTATTTACAATGTTTGCATCTCAGCAAAAATACCATTTGTATTCTGAATTCCTTTGTTTCAACTACATAACTCAATAAGAAACAAAGTTTCCTACAATTGAAAAGAATAGACAGTGTTTAAAGGCCAAGTTTGGCCTTCCTTTTAAGGCTGAATGTGCTTTATTTTAAGCCACTCTTCCTCCTCAAGTTAAGAAGGGCCTTCTGGTATTTCTGTGCAAAGCACCAGTAATACTGTTTCTTTTTAAGTTAATCATTTTTAATCCTGCTTATTTTATTTAGTGCCTATTGCTATAGCATCTAACAAGCTCAGTGCTTCTGACAGTATATCCTATGGATGCCTGGGGGCAGATTGCCTGGGTTGGACTCTGCTCCAGTTCTTATTAGTTGTGTATGTCAGCTCTGTTTTCCCATCTGTTAAATGGGACAGTAATAGCCACAATAATACCTCATGGCTGTTGTGAGGATTAAAATAAGATAATGCAAGTGAAAGACAGTCCAGAGGATGGGAGAAAATATTTGCAAATTAGGTATCTGATAAAGGTCTAGTATCCACAATAGATAAAGAAGTCTTTTTATTTTTTATTTTATTTTTTTTTGAGATGGAGTCTTGCTTTGTCACCCAGACTGGAGTGCAGTGGTGTGATCTCGGCTCACTGCAACCTCTGCCTCCCAGGTTCAAGCGATTCTCCTCCCTCAACCTCCCAAGTAGCTGGTATTAAAGGCATGCACCACCATGCCTGGCTAATTTTGGCTAATTTTTCTATTTTTGTAGAGACGTGTTTCAGCATGTTGGCCCGGCTGGTCTTGAACTCTGGACCTCAGGTGATATGCTCAACTAAGCCTCTTAAAGTGCTGAGATTATAGGCGTGAGTCATCATGTCCAGCCAAGAATTCTTATAACTCAACAATCTAAAGACAACCCAATTGAAAAATGAGCAAAGGAATAGATATTTCTCTAGAAAAGATAAACAATTGGCTAATAATTATTGCCCATGAAAAGATGGCCAACATCATTAGTCACTTAGGGAAATGCAAATCAAAACCATAGCGAGATTTTTCTACTTTGTGCCCACTGGTATGGCTGTAATAAAAATGGAAAGAAATACGTGTTGGCAAGGATGTGGGAAAATTAGAACCTTATATTTCTTGTGAAAATGTAAAATAGTGTAGCAGTTTTGGAAAATATTTTGGCAGTTCTACAAAAAGTTAAGCATTGAGTTATCATATAACTCAGTAATTTCTCTCTAAGTTTTATGCCCAAGAAAACTGAAAACATATGTTCACACAAAAACTTGTACATGGCTATTCATAACAGCATTATTCATAATAGGCAAAAAGTGGAAACAACCAAAATGCCCATCAGCCGACGAATGGATCAACAAAATATGGTCATTTCATATAATGGAGTATTATTCAGCCATACAGGAAATACAGGACTGATACAAGCTGCAACATGCATGGGCCTTGAAAACATAATGCTAAGTGAAAGACGTCTGGCACAAAAGGTGACATATCATATGATTCCATTTATATGAAATGTCTGCCACTGGAAAATCCATAAAGAGAGAAAGTAGGCTAGTGGTTTATTAGGGCTCAGAGGCTGGCAGGGAATGGGGGAGTAACTGCTAATGGGTTTCTTTCTGGGGTGATGAAAGTGTCTGGAATTAAGATTGGATGATTGTCGCACAACTTTGTGCATACACTAAAAAACCACAGAATCGTACATCCGTTAAATCCGGATGGATTTTATGGCGTGTGAATTATATCCCAATGACAAAAAATAGGATAATAGCTGGGAGGCGATACCATGCCCGTAACATGGTAAGCACTCTATGTGTTAGTTATTTCTGCTGCTGCTGTCATCATTTTCATTGTTACTACAAAATTAATTCCATTCATTATTCCTAAAAATATCAATTTCTTATGGTTATATTATTTCTAGTTCTTTTCTTCAAATTACACAAATATTAGCCACTCAGTGCTTGCAGAATATTTTCAAAGGTCTGCATTTGTGAACAGGTCCTGGGATGGAGAGCCTTTGAATTACTGTGGGTGTATGTGTTATCCATTTGCTTACACTGCATCTTCTTACTATAAAATAAAGTACTTCTTGGAAGATCATATGGCATTTATAGATTTTTCTTCTTACTTTCTTTTATTTGATTTATATAATTGGGTACTCTCAACTCCCGTGATGGAGAGAAAGCAAAGAAACCAAGAATAGGATAACGCTAAGGAATGCCTCAATCTTCTTTTAGTTTTTTGTTTTTGGTTGAATAATTTTAGTTTAGTTCATGGAATAAGGTAAATATTTTACATTTGTTAATAACTCCATACTTTGTTCTAGGTTCAGTGGCTTACAAAAATACGTATAACAAAACAAAATTAAAAAATGAATCAGTAGAGACAAAAAGAGCATGGATGTTAAAATGTAACTAAAAGATGCCCTGCACGGTGGCTCACTCCTGTAATCCCAGCACTTTGGGAGGCCAAGGCCGGCGGATAACTTGAGGTCAGGAGTTTGAGACCAGTCTGGCCAATATGGTGAAACCCCATCTCTACTAAAAACACAATTTTTTTTGTTTTTTTAGATGGAGTCTCACTCTGTCACCAGGCTGGAGTGCAGTGGCGTGATCTCGGCTCACTGCAACCTCCACCTCCCGGGCTCAAGTGATTCTCTTGCCTCAGACCCCAGAGTAGCTGAGACTACAGGCATGTGCCACCACACCCAGCTAATTTTTGTATTTTTAGTAGAGATGAGGTTTCACCATGTTGGTCAGGATGGTCTTAATCTCCTGACCTCGGGATCCACCCGCCCCTGCCTCCCAAAGTGCTGGGATTACAGTTGTGAGCCACCGCGCCCAGCCTTAAAAATACAAAAATTAACTGGGTGTGGTGGCCTGGGCCTGTAATCCCAGGTACTTGGGTGACTGAGGCAGGAGAATCACTTGAACCTGGGAGGCGGAGGTTGCAGTGAGCTGAGATTGTGCCTCTGCACTCCAGCCTGGGTGACAGAGTGAGACTCCATCTCAAAAAAAAAAAAAAAAAAAGTAACTAAAAGTAAATACTTAAAAAATACTGGAATTCCTCAATCTTGATGAAATATCCTTTCCATGTTTTCTCCCATAGTTAAACAAGGAGTTTTTACTTCTTTTGGGCAGTAGCTACATAGTATGAGACTTCTAGTAGTGCACTATGCTAACATAATCACACTTGAATGTTTTTTGAAAATATTTTACGTAAAATACATGTCCCAGATGGACTCTATTCTTTAGTTGGTTACCTAGAATTAACATTTGGATTATGTTTGCTAAATGCATCAGCCATATCCTAAGCTCTGTGATCCTTTTAGAACTATTAACAGATGAGACTGGGGGGCATTTTATGGTTATAAGAGCTAAATGATATTTATGCAAGTGTGTAAACATTAATAACTCAGCGTTTATAAGCATGTTAGAATATTTGATTATGGCTAGGGAAATGCATATTAGCTATCTAGCACAGATCTAAAAGTGATCTGGGCTATACCTTTCATTTCTGCATTTCTTTCCTTAAGCTTAAAGGGTGTTCTAATTTCATTATTATCAATCTCAAGATCATTTCACAGTTTCCTGGTGGTTGGGTGTCATGGTGACTTTTTTTTTCCAGGCACTTTGTTTGGATATGTGGCCTTGTTTGAGTTGTCTTTGATTGCTATATATCTGTACCCTTGTTTGCTTTTGCCTGGCTACTGATTCTCAGTGTTTCACTTTGACCTTTGATAAAGCCGTGACTCTGATTCATTTTTAGGGGGGATTCACCTGGTTGGTGGAATCTAGCCTTGCCCTTCCAGGCGGCTGCCTGGGTGTTGCTTGCTGGTTGGAATGTATCCATTGAAGGCCTTAGATGTTGGAGTCCTTGCTTCCTAGCTCCACCTCTTTGTTTCAGGGCACCTCTCTTCTGGTCTAGTGCACAGCCTGGTCTCTGTCAATCAGCACGTTCTGCCTGGCGTTTTTGGCATGTTTTCTTCCCCCCAACATAGGGTAGCAGCCTTTTTATAAGTTGTAGTGGGTTTTTGATACCCACTGTCATTTTTCTTTTCTTTTTTTTGAGACAGGGTTTCACTCTGTCACCCAGGATGAATGCAATGGCACGATCACAGCTTCCTGCAGTCTTGAACTCTGGGACTCAGGCAGTCCTCCCACCTCATCCTCCCAAGTAGCTGGGACTACAGGTGTGCACCACTATTCCCAGTTGCTTTTTTTAAAAAAGTTTTTTGGGTCGGACTGGGTGGCTCACGCCTGTAATCCCAGCACTTTGGGAGGCCGAGGTGGGTAGATCACGAGGTCAGGAGTTCGATACCAGCCTGGCCAACATGGTGAAACCTGGTGTCTACTAAAAATATAACAATTAGCTGGGTGTGGTGGCGTGTGCCTGTAATCCCAGCTACTCAGGAGGCTGAGGCAGGAGAATCGCTTGAACTCGGGAGGCGTAAGTTGCAGTCAACTGAGATCATGCCACTGCACTCCAGCCTGGTGACAGAGCGACACTCTGTCTCAAAAAAAAAAAAAAAAAAAGTTTTTTGTAGAGACAGAGGCCTCACTGTGTTGCCCAGGCTGATCTCGAACTCTTGGACTCAAGCAATCCACCCTCCTCGGCTTCCCAAAGTTCTGGGATTATAGGTGTGAGCTACCATGCCCAGGCTTCCCAGTGTCATTCTGATTTGAATTTTTCTAGAAAGATTTCTAGAATTTTTCTAGAATGATTATTGTATCCTAAACATTTATAGCATTATGTTCTTTACTTTTTATTGCTTAGAAAAAAATAGTTTAGTGAGTACTGGTAATTTGCAAATTAAAGAATTATGTATAAAATTGCTATAGGTGCCTGTGGTTAAATTCTTTTACCAAGATTTCACTTCTAGAGAACTGAAGAATTTACCAAAGTAAAAATGGTCTAACTTTATAACTTGGTTTATAGAAATGAATAAATCATAGTTAATAGTACAGTATATTAATAATACTGTACTCTAAGCTACAGATTAGAAAAATATGCACCCTATTTGTCACAATAAATGGAGTGACCAAAGCTATAGTATTTCAAATCTGTTACTATTACATATTTTTCTATATCAAGTCACTTCTTTTTTTGTTTGTTTGTTTTTGGGACAGAGTCTTGCTCTGTCACCCGGGCTGGAGTGCAATGGTGTGATCTCAGCTCACTGCAACCTCTACCTCCTGGGTTCAAGTGATTCTTGTGCCTCAGCCTCCCCAGTAGCTGAGATTACAAGCGTGCACCACCACACCCGGCTAATTTTTGTATTTCAATAGAGAAAGGGTTTCATCATGTTGGCCAGGCTGGTCTTGACCTCCTGGCCTCAAGTGATCTACCTGCCTCAGCCTCCCAAAGTGCTGGGATTACAGGTATGAGCCACGGTGCCCGGCCTGTACCAAGTAACATTTCTTTCTGTGTGCAGGAATATACATGTGCTTGTTACAGAGTTGAGTTTATCATATTCTATCACCATGTATTTCCCATAAATCTATTAAGTTAAAATCTGTGTCACTTATCAAAGTTTGGAGTGATTACATATATATACATAACCCTATATGATCTTTGAATTCAGAGCCTTGAGGCTAGCCTGAGAGTCTGTGTGTATGAATGCAGGTGGCAAGAGTGAGGCGTGGATTGTTGCTATTTTTTCTACCGGAGTGCCATTATTAACAGTTTCTTTTCTGTGTAGTCACTGTGAACACTGTTGTGGGGCTGCTCCCTGTGTGTGGCTCTGCCTCAGAACCCACAGTCGGCTGGCTCCCAGACCTACTCTGTCCCTGGTTACAAGTCAGTGTCTTATTTACTGGAAGTTAAAAGGCAGGGCACTGTTGATTTACACTGTGCTTCAGCATGCCCTTATTAGTATTTCTTGGTTCTTCCATCAGTGAGTCTCTGATTTCTTCACCAAAAAATAATCTTGCAGAGAGTCATGATCAACCCTGTTTTTATAAAACACTGAGCTTTGGAAAGGGAAATGATTACTCATCACAACTCTAAACACTAGCATAAAATGTTCCTATTTAGATCAATCAGGGGCCAATTTAATTTTCTAATGAACTTTAGAATTGCTTTTGTGGTCTGCCTTTAGGGACTATTATTATACCAGCTTTTCTTCTTTTTAATGTCTCTAGAAGTCAATTTTCATCTTTGCCAAGAATTAAAGGATCCTTAAACATGTGGAAAAGATGAGAAAGACAGTCAGTGGATCATCTTGATGATGATGGTCTTGCAATTTTGCAGAAGGTTGAAAAGGCAATAGATATAACAGATTCATGTTCTTTCTATTGAAATGGACAAGTTAGAGGTCTAGACTGAATACACTCTGTGTTTAGACTTAATAAACACTTTCAATAAGCTTATTCAATATTTTTTAAATTGACAACCTGTATTGGGAGCTGCATATACTATAGAGATCAAAGTTGACATTTCTTGCCCTCTTGGGCTTACCCAAAACAATATGTAATCAAATTAAGATAAGTACTGGGTGCACAAGGAAGGAAAACAGGTTGCCTTTAGAGACTGGAGGAGTCGTCCAGAAGTCTGCTCTGAAGAGAAGATGTTTAAAATTAAACCTGCAATGTTCATCTGAATTAAGCAGGTTGAGAACAGGGTGAAGGAGGCAGGCATAGCAGCATGAACCAATATCCTGAGGCAGGAAAGGGCTGGGTTTGTCAGAGTAACACAAAGGTCAGTGTGCTGGAGCAAACTGAGGAGGGTGAGTGTTTCAAGACAAGGCTTGGCATAGGAGTGGTCAGATGATTCAGAGCCTTATGAACCATGTTAATTTAGTTGTTCCAAAGTTCAGAGAGTTGATTAGAAGGAATAAGAAGAGAATTTAGGAGACAGTGTCAGAAGGTTATTGGCTTTAGGCTGGAGGCAAGAGATGACAGTAGCTTGGACTGGGGGTTGACAGTGGAACTGAAGAGATGTGGATGGACTCAAGCTGTATTTAGGAATTAGAACCAACAAAAGTTGATAGAAGGGTTAGATTGTGGTATTAGAAGAAAGGATTCATTTCAGCATCCTGGCGTGAACAAGTGAATGGATGAAAGTGCTTTTCCATAGTTGGGAAAGACTAGAGGCAGAATAGATTTGAGAGAGAAGCAACAGTTCAGTTTTTTGATGGGTTAAGGTTGAAATGACTCTGTGAGTTATCTCAGTGGAGATGTCAAGTAGGTGGTTAGTTACATAGTATGTGTTTATCTCTTGCTGCATAACAAATTATTATGAAACTTAGCAGCAAATCTATATTAGTTATCTATTGCTCTGTAACAAGTCACCCCAACATTTGGTGCTTTAAAACAACAAATATTTATTATCTCATGCAGTTTCCTCGGCCAGGAATTTTGGAGTGGTTTAGCTAGGTGATTCCAGTCCAGGGTCTGTCATGAGATTGCACTCAAGATGCTGGCCAGGGTTGCCATCATCTGAAGCTTGACTGAGGCTAGAGGATCTGATTCCAAGATGGCTTATGTACATGGCTTTTGGCAGAAGGTCTCAGTTCCCTGCTGGCTCTCAGTCGAAGGCCACAGTTTCTCGCCACGTGGGCCTCTCTCTAGGGTGCTTGAGTGTCTTCATGACATGGCTGTGAGCTTCTCCTAGAGTGAGAGAGATATGAAAGAATGCAAAGGGGAAGCTGTAATACTTTTAGTCTCAAAAGTCCGACTCATCACTTCTGCCATATTCTATTCAGTAGAAGTGAGTCACCAATTTCAGCCCATACTCAGTGGGTGGGGAATTAAGCCCCCCGCTTGAATAGACAGCCACCAAATAATTTCTGAATGTATTTTAAAACCACCACACATGATTTTGTAATTGAGGAGAAAGGTTTGGGCTGGAAATAAGACATTAGGAGTTTTGCACATAGATGCTGTGGAGTGAGTAGATGCATGACCACTTAGTAAAAGTGTGAAGAGGTCCAAGACTGATCCTTTAGGAAATCTAACTTGTAGAGGATCTGCTGTGGAGGAGTGGAGGAGAAGGAAGAAATGGAATCTGGGAAGATGAGAAGAATTTTTCAGGCAGGGAGTGTTCTATTCTGTGGAAGCCTACTGGAATGTGTATTTGACTTTCATTTTTAAGAATTTATTCTCTAAATGAATGAAGAATGAATAAGTAAATGTCACATATATGTTCAAAATTTTAGTTCTAAGTATGATTGTTATTGAAATGCTTATAAAATTAAGAATGGAAATCAGCATTAGGAATGCATAATAACAGAGTGGGAGGTATTGGTAAAAAATTATTTAATGTCCAGACAATAAAATACCTATGAAGCTTTAAAATGACATTATTAAAGAATGTGCACTGTAATAAAAACAGATTTATAAAGTATTTTAAATAAATATAAAATACTATGTAAGGAAGAAGCAGACAAAAATGTCTAGGAGGATGTATATAAACCTGTTACTACTGGTTATCTCTGGGCAGAGGGAAAATGGGTGGTTTAAGTTTCCTTCCTTTGGTTTGTCTAAATCTTCCTTAATAAATGGAAATTGCTTTTGTAATAAAATGTTTGAAAATATCCCCTCCCAAAATAAAGAAAAATAATGAAAATAATGATAGTTGAAACTCAATTGAGGGGCCCGGCATGGTGGCTCATGCCTGCAATCCCAGCACCTTGAGAGGCTGAGGTGGGAGGATTGCTTGAGGTCAGGAGTTTGAGATCAGCCTGGGCAACATAGCAAGACTCCATCTCTAAAATAATTTTTTAAAATATTAGCTGGGCTTGGTGGCTCATGCCTGTAGTCTGAGCCACTCAGGAGGCTGAGGTGGGAGGATTACTTGAGCACAAGTCAAAGCTACAGTGAGCTATGATTGTGCCATTGCACTCCAGCCTGGAGCCTCAAAAAAGAAAAAAAAAACTTGATTGAGAAAAATTAAAGTACAACATTTGGCTCTGAACTTCCTGGCAGTCAAGACAAAATGATACAAAGAAGATCTCTGATCTTTGTCAAGACAGCCTGCTTTATGCCTGGTCCCCAAAGTGAGCAGAAGTGAGGCACCTTGCCCTCTAAAGCAATTCCTTTCTCTCTTTCTTTCTTTTTTTTTTTTCATTTGAAGGATTTCTTTTTTAAACTTTTATTTTAAGTTAAGGGGTACATGTGTAGGTTTGTTTCATAGGTAAATGTGTGTCACAGGATGGGGGTTTGTTTACAGATTATTTCATCATCCAGGTATTAAGCCTAGTATCCATTAGTTATTTTTCCTGATCGTTTCCCTCCCCCCAACCTCCACCCTCCAATAGACCCCAGTGTATATTGTTCCCTGCTATATATCCATGTGTTCTCATCATTTAGCTCCCACTTAAAAGTGAGAAATGTGGTATTTGGCTTTCTGTTCCTATGTTAGTTTGCTAAGGATAATGGCCTCCAGCTCCATCCATGTCCCTGCAAACAACATGATCTCATTCCTTTTTATGGCTGCATAGTATTCCATAGTGTGTATGTGCCACATTTTCTTTATCCAATCTACCACTAATGGGCATTTAGGTTGATTCCAAGTCTTTGTTACTGTGAATAGTGCTGCAGTGTCTTTGTAACAGAACAATTTATATTCGTTTGGGTATATACCCTGATATGGCTTGTCTGTGTCTCCACCCAAATCTCATCTTGAATTCCCAGGTATTATGGGAGGGACCCAGTGGGAGTAATTGAATCATGGAGGCAAGTCTTTCCCATGCTGTTCTTGTGATAGTGAATAAGTCTCACGAGAACTGATGGTTTTATAAAGAGGCGTTTCCCTGCACAAGCTCTCTCTTTGCCTGCTGCCATCCATGTAAGATGTGACTTGCTCCTCCTTGCCTTCCACCATGATTGTGAGGCTTCCCCAGCCACATGGAACTGTAAGTCCATTAAACCTCTTTCTTTTGTAAATTGCCCAGTCTTGGGTATATCTTTATCAGCAGCATGAAAGCAGACTAATACATACCCAGTAATGGGATTGCTGGGTCAAATAGTATTTCTGTCTTTAGGTCTTTGAGGAATTGCTATGTTGTCTTCCACAGTGTTTGAACTAATTTACACCCCCACCAACAGTGTGTAAGTGTTCCTTTTTTTCTTCAACCTCGCTAGCATCTTTTATTTTTTGCCTTTTTAATAATAGCCATTCTGACTGGTGTGAAATTTATATCATTGTGTTTTTGGTTGGCATTTCTCTAATGATAGTGATGTTGAGCTTTTTTTAATATGCTTGGCCACATGTATGTCTTCTTTTATTTAAAGCAATTTCACATAAGCTACAGCGATGTTCTTAAATCTTGGGAAAACAGAGGGCATACTTTAAAATGTAGGTTCTGTGAAGGCAGTTGTGCAGGCACAGGGTAGATTCCTATATGTGGCTTAGGTAAGCTTTGTGATGATTTGGTATAACAAAGTGGTAAAGTTTTTATTATCTTGAGAATACAGCAGTTGGTATTCCCTTAGACCAGATTGCTTCACATCTCTGGATGACTGGGCCGCACCTGATTCCTTAAGCCTGGCTGGAGTCAAGGAGTCTGTATTCTAAGATAATTCTCCAGGGGATTCTGATGTTTTGCTACATCTGGGAATTTGTGCAGTGTACTATTCTTTTTGACCATGATGACAGTTGGGTTTTATTGAGAATTAACCATGTGGCTCTTGCCGCATGCTGATTATTATCTTTAATTCTCATAACAATTGTTTAAGGGTTGCATTTTTACCCCCTTTGTATATAGGAGAAAAATAAATTGTTCAAGACATACAGCAGTTCCATAAAGTAGTTGGGAGCTGAGTTTTACCTTATAAGGCTGTTGGGATCAAATGAGATAATGTGTACAAAGTGGTTAGCCCTGTGTCTGGCACATAGAAAGTGTTTAATAAATGTCAGTTTTATTATGAGAAAACATGATTCATGGATGGAGACTCTGATAGCATCCTTAGTGCGCATGCATCTCACTATTCCAGTCATCTGTCCTTCAGTGTTACGTCTTAGATCAGAGTTATAGGACATGTCAGGCTTATTTTATCTTATTTTCTTTTATGAGACAGGGTCTCACTCTGTCTCCCAGGCTAAAGTGCAGTGGTGTGATCATGGCTCACTGCAGCCTCGAACTCTTGGGTTCAAGTGATCCTCCCACCCCACCCTCCCAAGTAGCTGGGACCACAGGCGTATGCCACCACGCCCAGCTCATTTTTGTACTTTTTGTAGAGACAGGGTTTTACCATTTTGCCCAGGCTGGTCTCGAACTCCTGGGCTCAAGTGATCCACTCGCCTTGGCCTCCCAAAGTGTTGGGATTACAGACATGAGTCATTGCGCCCAGCCCATTTCAGCCTGTTTAACATTCCTTTTGCAGAGCTGGAACATCCAACTCCAACTTGTAGACCAGAAATACTCCTGAATTTCTTTCCTCAGACTTATCTCAGTGGCACCAGATTGAGTTAGGATTGAGTTTAGCTGCAAGTAAGAGAAACCCCTTTATGATAGATTAACTAAGAAAGAACTCATTTTTCTCAAGTAAGCTTCAGTCTGTAGGTAGGCAACCCAGGGCTGGTTACCTGCTCAGGGAAACTGGCAGCTTCTGTCTTCCTGGAGGAAGCAGAAAGGCCCAGGGCAAGATGTTCATGCCAGCCAAGTCTGTTAATTTTTATCAGGGAAATAATAGTTCTCCTGGGTCTTCCACCCAGTATACTTCTCCCCTCCTCTGGGCAGAATTGAGCCAAATGGTTATCTCTAGTTGCAAGGTGAGGTGAATATTTTAACTGGCCACCTTGCTACAGGGAAAAAAAATGGGATTAATCTTGTAAGTGAGAAGGAGAGAAAGGATGCTTGAGTAGGCAACTAGCAGTGTGTACCATAGTGAGTTCCAGCAAATAGTTCTATCTTAAATACCATGTCTAGAGGCATGATCAGAGTGAAAACAATTCTGATTCTAGAATTCAGGTTACCTGTAATTATATTCTGAAAGAATGATAGGTTGAAAATATGAGTATTAAAAGACAAAATTGGAACCAAGTACAATTTCTCCATTTGTCTTATAGGGGAATATATGAAAAGTTGAGATAAATTAATCTCTTTTCTTGAAAAAAATAACACTGTGAAATGAACATGAAAAATGTTTATTGCATCTGGTTTTTTTCTCTATGTTTTATTTCAGTAAAATAGAGATAACATAAAATTTATTATTTTAGCCATTTGAAATGTACGTACATCTTGTTATATAACTATCACTACCATCCTTCTCCTGAATTCTTTTCTTGTTGAAAAACTGAAAATATATACCCATTAAACCAGGGGTCCCCAAGCCCTGGGCCACAGGTCGCTACTAGTCTGTTGCCTGTTAGGAGCCGAGTCACACAGCAGGGGGTGAGCGGTGGGTGATCGAGCATTACCTCCTGAGCTCTGCCTCCTGTCAGATCAGCAGCGGCATTAGATTCTCATAGGTGCATGTGAGGGATGTAGGTTGTACACTCCTTATTAGAATCTAACTAATGCCTGATGATCTGTGGTGAAACAGTTTCATCCCGAAACCACTCCCCCACTGCCTCCCCCACTGCCCTGCCCATGGAAAAATTGTCTTTCACAAAACCGGTTCCTTTTTGGTGCCAAAAAGGTTAGGAACCGCCACATTAAACAACAACTCCTCACTCCTCTCTCCTCTCTCCTCCTAGCCCTTGGCAACCACCATTTTACTTTCACTATTCTAGGTACCTCATGTGAGTGGGATCATACCTTAGTTTTCTTTATGTGACTGGCTGTGTCACTTAGCATACTGTCCTCCATGTTCATCCATGTTGTAGCATGTGTCCGAATTTCCTTTCTCTTCAAGGCTGGTTATTATTCCATTTTATGTAAATATCACATTTTGCTAATTAATTGATCTGTTCGTGGACACTTGGGTTTCTTCCATCTTTTAGCTTTTGTGAATAGCGTTCCTATTAACATGGATGTACAAATATCTCTGAGATTCTGCTTTCAGTTCTTTTGGTTATATCATTGCATATGCTTTTTACTCAGATCCCGTTTCTCCTTGACATAACCCTAGGTAATGGTGGTTAGCTTACTCTTATCTTGAGGGAAATGCTAAAGTTTTGAGGAAAGATCATTCATCCAAATCTTTTTGTTTGATTCACTCTTGCTAACCTCCAAGAAAAATTTGTGATCACGAGTTATATTTTATACAGTCCATAGGTTCAGGGAAGGGAGTAATTCTAGTGTTCCTAAAAGATGCCATTGCAGTGCTGTAATGCAGAAAAACGCTAGGTTTTGGGGTGTCCTTAGGAAGGAGACAAGAAAGAAAACAGAGAACGTTATCCTTCCTTTGCAAAGCCATGTTGACTGTGCACATGGATTACGATCTGAGATTCTGGTCTCCTACTTAAATGATTTAACAGTGGAAGGTATTCTAGTGAAGGAAACCCAAGTCCCGGAGCGAATGCATTTGTTACTTTTGTAAAACTGACTAAGGTGATCCGTACTCTTCAGTCTAAAAATATGAAAGTGGAAAGAAGACATACTTACCAGCTATAAGCTTAATTATTTCAGAAAAGCAAACATAAACTTATTCTTCTAACCTTCAACAGTTATCTGGACTTTTTGATGCTTAAAAGACCAGCAAATGTTCAAGACAAATGAGAGGAAGAGCTGTTTTACACTGAAGATATAATTAGCAAGTTTGCAGTACCCAGTGATAGTATAGACTGAATTTACTAATTTTTTCTTTTAAAGGCAAATAAATGTCAGACTCACAGTAGACTATTAAATAAAGATAGTGCTGGCAGAACCCTATTTTTTTTTTTTTTTTTTTGACGGAGTCTTGCTCTTTCGCTCAGGCTTGAGTGCAGAGGTGCGATCTCGGCTCAGTGCAACCTCCGCCTCTTAAGTTCAAGTGATTCTCCTGCCTCAGCCTCCTGAGTAGCTGGGATTACAAGCGCACACCACCACACCTGGCTAATTTTTGTATTTTTAGTAGAGACAAGGTTTCATCATGTTGACCAGGCTGGTCTTGAACTTTTGACTTCAGATGATCCACCTGCCTCAGCCTCCCAAAGTGCTGGGATTATAGGCATGAGCCACTGTCCCTGGCCCAGAACCCTAATTTTTAACAGTGACAAGAAGTTAACATGAAGGAAGTCATTAGGAAGGGGAGTGGCCTGTAAATGAAGTTTCTTACGCTTTTGCTCAGGCAATGGATTTTATCTGTCCCCCTCATCCAACCCTACCTGAATAAGCTTTTTAATTAAAAAATGCATTAGTAAGGCTGGGAGCAGTGGTTCATGCTTGTTATCCCAGCACTTTGTGTGGTGTAGGCAGGTGGACTGCTTGAGCCCCGGAGTTCGAGACCAGCCAGGGCAACATGGCGAAACCTCGTGTCTACAGAAAAATACAAAAATTAGCCAGGCATGTTGGCACATGCCCTCCAGGTACCTGGGAGGCAGAGGTGGGAGAATCACTTGAGCCTGGGAAGTGAAGGCTGCAGTGAGCTGTGATCATACTACTGCACTCAAGCCTAGCTGACAGAGTGAGACTCTGTCTCAAACAAACAAACAAAAAGTATTAGTAGTTTATGTGAATTTTTCATAGTTATGAAAATTAAAAATAAGAATATGTATTTTTCAATATGAGACTAAACCTTTCAATTATTTTATTTATTAACTTCCAATTTATATCCTTTTAGGCAAAGAGTTCTGTGCTTTATGGGCCAATTTTTAAACTGTGATGTCCATGGGAAGAAATTTTTAGCCCTGAGTTTTGAAGGGGAATGCAGTGTTCCTTTCTGACTTGTTTTTCCTGCTTATTATAAATATTTATCTTGGACAAAGGATTGCATTTTAGCGGACGTGCAATTTTACAAATTTAATTATTAAAATGACTCTTCTTCCTTTTTTTATGATCTTACATTTTGTTTTTAACTTGTCATGGCGGATATTAAAAGACTCCAAATAAAGACAAAAAAAACTCAATATAAAAAAAAAACCCAAAAACCACTTCCGAAATACTCCATTTTTTCTTGTTTAAAAAAAATGCTATTTATAGTAGTAGTTGGCATTTCATCAAAGTACATAAGCAAAGGACAGATACTCCTCATTTTTTCCCAGGTTTCTATTCTTTTTCTGAAAGTGAGTAAAATATTAGGCTTTGGAGAAAGTCTAGGTAGTTTGGTGTGATCTGTTGGTAGCATTTTGTTTTGCCTTAATCTTCTATTTTTTTCTTCCCATTTTATTTATTTATTTTTTTGAGATGGAGTCTCATTCACTTTGTCGCCCAGGCTGGAGTGCAGTGGCGCGATCTTGGCTCACTGCAACCTCCGCCTCCTGGGTTCAAGAGATTCTCATGTCTCAGCCTCCTGAGTAGTGGAAATTACAGGTACATGCCACCATGCCTGGCTAATTTTTGTATTTTTAGTAGAGATGGTGTTTCACCATATTGTCCACGTCTTGAACTCCTGACCTTAAGTGATCCTCCTGCCTTGGCCTCCCAAAGTGCTGAGATTACAGGCATGAGCCACCGTGCCCGGCCTTCTTCCCATTTTAATAACTAATTATTTTGCCTTAAAATACTTGAATTGATTGCAAAAGGTGTATTTTAAATGATTCAGCTCCCTCTTCCACGGTGTTTCTGTAGTGAATAGACTGGAAGCTGGGAAGAAAGTGACCTCCATAAACACAGTTATTTTACATTATTTCTCTCTCTGAAGAGAGAATTAGCACTCTCTTTCACTTCCAAGTGGAAAACCCACTGGACAGGCAGGTGCAAATAAAGCGATGTAACCCAGCAAGTTTCATTTTTAGAAATATGTGGGCTTTATCCAGTTTAGGAGCTTAGCTCCCGATACATTTCTGTCTCCCATCCTTTGGAATTTGGGAGCTCTTTTTGTTTTTGGTTGAGCGTTGGCATCTACAGTATCTCCCTTCCTCCTAGATCCTTCCTGTCTGCATGTAAATACAGATATGCAGAAGTCTCCCTTATTCTCACCATCCTCCACCAAAGCAGACAGACCTGCAGACAGACAGATCTTGTGTCAGCCCAGTTTATTTTTTAGCCGACAAATTCTCTTCCTTTCCTACTTGTCCTCATTAAAGTGGAGAAAAATACACCTTTTACAAGATGGGTGCATTAAAGAAAAAATGTTACAGAAGGTATTACGTATTTATTACAAACTTAGAAAATATGGCTAACAAATAATAGAATATCAGAGTCACTCAGAATCTTCTAACGTACAGATACAGTGCCAACATTTTGGCTCTTGGCTTTCTGTCATACGTACACTTACGTATAAGTGAAGCACTGTGTATATTCTTTAATGACCTGTTTTATTACCCCTTAATACATTGTGAAAATCCTTCCATGTCTTTCCATATTCATTATATGTACCTGAATATCATTTTTTTAACCTTTTTTTTTTTTTTAGAGACAAAGTCTTGCTTTGTTGTCCCACTGGAGTACAGTGGCACAACCATAGCTTACTCCAGCCTCAAACTCCTGGGTTCAAGCGATTGTCCCACCCTAGCCTCCAGAGTAGCTGGGACTACAGGTGTGGACCATTCTGCCTGGCTAATATTATTTATTTATTTATTTATTTATTTAAGACAGGATCTCACTCACCCAAACTGGAGTGCAGTGGTGTGATCACGGCTCACTGCAGTCTCCACCTCCCCAGATTCAGGTGATCTTCCCACCTCAGCCACCTGAGTAGCTGGGACCATGGCGTGTGCTACCATGCCATGTGCTACCACATCTGGCTAAGTTTTGTATTATTTTGTAGAGATGAGGTTTTGCCATGTTGCCCAGGCTGGTGGCTCAAGCAGTCCACCCACTTGAGCCTGCCAAAGTGCTGGGATTACATACATGAGCCACCTTGCCCTACCCGCTAGTATCCTTTTTAATGCATGAAAATATACTTTTAAACAGTTCTCATGGATGGACACTGGGAAAGCTAGATGCCTGTGAGAGTGTGAGCTCCTCAGTGTGAAGACCCTCTCCTGTCGGCTCTAACGTTGCATTTTCCTGGTATGAACGCTGAATATCTGACAGAGGTCTCAGTTAATTTAGGAAGTTTATTTTGCCAAGATTGAGAGTGTGTGCCTGTGACACAGCCTCAGAAGGTCCTGATGATGTGTTCCCAAGGTGGTCAGAGCACAGTTTGGTTTTACACATTTTAGGGAGACATGAGATATCAATCAACATACCTAAGATGAACATTGGCTTGGTTCGGAAAGGCAGGACAACTCTAAGTGGGGAGGAGGCTTCCAGGTCATAGGTTAATAAGAGACAAACGGTTGCATTCTTTTGAATATCTGATTAGCCTCTCTGAAGGAGGCAATCAGATATGCATTTATCTCAGCGAGCAGAGGGGTGACTGAATAAAATGGGAGGCAGGTTTGCCCTAAGCAGTTCCCAGCTTGACTTTTCCCTTTAGCTTAGTGATTTTTGGAGCCCCAAGATTTATTTTCCTTTCACACGGGCTTGCTTGATAAGTTCACCTGAGTATCCTGCTAATCTCTCACATTTTTTGGTGCAAAGAGGAATTTCTTTCCTTAATCAATTTCTTTCTGTGCTTAAAAAAATTTTTTTTGCACTTTTTATTTTTTAATGGAGAGACACCATTCTTTAAGTTACCAAAGTCTGAGAAGTTTTTGCACGTCCCTTTCTCCTTCATTACTCTCTCTCTTTTTTTTTTTTTTTCCCTGTAATGGGGTCTGGCTGTGTCGCCCAGGCTGGAGTGCAGTGGCATGATCTCGGCTCACTGCAACCTCTGTCTCCCAGGTTCAAGCGATTCTCCTGCCTCAGCCTCCTGAGTAGCTGGGATTGCAGGCGTCTGCCACCACGCACAGCTAATTTTTGTATTTTTCTAGAGACAGGGTTTTACCATGTTGGCCAGGCTGGTCTTGAACTCCTGACCTCAGATGATCTGCCCATCTCGGCCTCCCAAAGTGCTAGGATTACAAGTGTGAGCCACTGTGCCCGGCCTTTCCTTCATTACTCTTATAATAATTCAGTAGTCCAGTCCCAGCATGGGGGTGGGGGACTTGGAGTAATACTGGTCAAAGAATATAGTTTGACAGGAGGAATAACTTCAAGAGATCTATTGTACAAGGTGATGATCATAGTTAATAACAATTTGATGTATACTTGAAAATAGCATAGAGAGCAGATTTTAAGTGTTCTCATCACAAAGAAATGGTAAATATGTGAGGCAAAAGCACTAATAAATAAAATTTTGTCTCTTAAGAGCCATAGAGTCTAATTGAGAATAGAACGGGAGACACGCTGTATAATAATGATCATGCCCATCCACCTCACCAAGTCCCAGCAGCAACCTTCTCTCTTCAATTCAATACCTATTGCATCCACCTTCCCCCTTTCTTGTCTCATTACTTCTCTACTCTTTCAGGCTCACTGATGTCTAGCACGGGCAATTCTAATAAGCCTCAAACTGGCTTACTTTCTTCCGGCCTTCCTCGCCATGAGTCCATTTTTCATGTTAATCTCACTAAAGCACCCTTCTGATCATATCACGCTCTTGCTCAGGAAAAGCCAAGGGCCCACATTGCCTGCTCATTTAACCCCTTGCTGTGGCCTTCAAAGTCCTCTGCAATTTAACTGCAGCCTGTTCCAAAATTCAGTGGCATCACAGCTCTGATAAAAAACCACCCAGCCAAAGGAACCTCTTCACAGTTGTGTCTGCATCATGTTTTTAGGACTTTGCTGCAGCTGTTCTCTCTTCTACAAATGCCTTTCTAACCATTTTTACATGCCTCAAACATAGTAATTCAAGGTCTAGCTCAAATGCAACCTGTTCCTCAAATCTTTCCGTGATCCCCTTCTCATCCCCATCAAGACATATTTTTCTATGAATTTATGAATGTGTCTGTACCTGATATATTAGTTATAATTTTCTGTTGTCTTAGTCCCTTCCCCACCCATCCCAGGCCACTGGACCACAGCTTCCTTGAAAGCAACATCTGGATCTCTTTTGGGACTGACACATAGTAGATGCTCTGTAAATGTTACTATTTCTTTGTACAGTGTTTTTCACAAAATAGTTGTACAACTAATTGTTATTAAATGACTAGAAAATATAAAACTTAAGACAACAAACATAACAAAGAGTTGGAAATATTCCCAGTTCTTTTTTTTTTTTGACACAAGGTCTTGCTCGGTCACCTAGGCTGGAATGCAGTGGTGCATTCACAATTCCCTGCAGCCTCAAACTCCTGGGCTCAAGCAATCCTTCCACCTCAGCCTCTTGAATAAGTGGTACTACAGGCATGTACCACCACACCCAGATACTTTTTTGATTTTTTGTAGGGACAGAGTCTCCCTGTGTTACCCAGGCTGATATTGAACTCCTGAGCTCAAGAGATCCTTCCTGGAGGCATCCCAAAGAGCTGAGATTACAGGTGTGAGCCACTTGCCTGGTCCCCAGTTCTTATTATGTCCGTTTATTTGACTAGAAGTCTTACAAAATGACCTAAGCCAATTTGATTATGCATAATTATAAATTTTGGCTTTTCTTTGATTGGTAATGTTGGCTCCCAATGCCACTGTCTTCCTATAAGGGTCATAATAAAGGCAAGTTTCAGACCAAATCCTGCCATGAACATTGGCATTCATTAAGCAATCATTATTCGCAAGTAGGCTCGAAAAACAGTTCATACAGCCTGCATGTAAAGTTGGTAAGCTGCAGCTCTGTGTCTTTTTTGTTTTTTTTGAGACAGAGTCTCTCTCTGCCGCCCAGGCTAGAGTGCAGTGGTGCAATCTCGGCTCACTGCAAGCTCTGCCTCCGGGGTTCACACCATTCTTCTGCCTCAGCCTCCCCAGTAGCTGGGACTATAGGCATGCACCACCACACCCATCTAATTTTTGTATTTTTACAAAAATACAGGGTTTCACCATGTTAGCCATGATGGTCTCGATCTCCTGACCTCGTGATCTGCCCTCCTTGGCCTCCCAAAGTGCTGGGATTACAGGCGTGAGTCACTGTGCCCGACAGCTCTGTGTCCGTTTGAAGGTCATAGTTAAAGTAAATGCAGCAATATTCTAGAGCTGTATAATTTGGTGCATTGGGTGCTGAGTTCCTGAACTGTAGCTAGTCTGAATTGAAATAATGCTGTAAATGTAATATACACCCAGGATTTCAAAGGCTTAGTAAGAAAAAAAGACTATAAAATATATTTTCAAGATGTTTTAAAATATTGAGTATATGTTGAAATGATAATGTTTTGGAGATATTGGGTTAAATAGTACATATTACTAAAAATTCATTTTACCTGTTTTTTAATGCGGCTTTTAAAATTATGTATGTGACTTGCATTATCTTTTTATTAGACAATGTTGTCTTAGGGAGAGGATTTAGTCTTATAATCAGCAGCAGATAACTAAAATCCTCCAGCCAATGGCTGAACATAGGACCTTTAGGGATCTAGCCTCCCAGACTCACTAGATTTTTATATTCTGTTTAATCAATGGTGGGGCATGTCTAGAAAATATTTTGACCAATCCTTGTTCATTGAATAACACTAAAATCACCAGTGGGAGAATATTTCTAACATTCTAATTATGCCAATTATTAAGCCACAGTAAAAGCACATTTCTCACATTCATTAATTAACAAAGTCTCTGGTGTTGATGAAAATAAAGATAACTGATGCCTTTGTAGTGGTCCACTCTGGAGTTTAGCCTTTCTAATTAAATTATAGCTGAACTTCTCTGGAATGTTATACTGGCTTGGGACAAATGTGAGCCTCTAGTGTGGTTTGCACACTGGAATATGTGTGTCTTACTGTGATCTTGGCAAGCTTTTGTAGTGCTTAAGGCACCCAAGATAGCATCCTAGCTGTCTCTTTTCTTAGCGTTCCTTTCATAATTCTTCTTTTTGACTTTATAAAAGAAAGTCGTACCTCTCACTCTCCTCAAATTTTACTGTGCTGCATTGCTGTGAGGCATCAAACAAGAGGACAATTTAAGAATGCAAAACAAAGAGCAATCCTTTACAAATTTTTTAAATGGCTGGTGCTTGTTGCATCCAGGGCAAGGCTTTGTGTCCAGCTGCCATCCATCCATCCATCCATCCATCCATCCATCCATCCATCCATCCATCCATCCCTTTATCTTAGAAAGAGAATTCTGAAGTGAGATGTTGTTTGGGAACACCTATAACATGGTTTTTAAATCCAAAACCAAGTCAGGCTCCTCTTGTCAGAAAATAAACCTGCTTTGGCTGATTAGTTTGACAGTGAGGACTAGTTTTGCCGATTAGGTACCAGAGGAGGCATTTTCTATTAATTGAATGAGCTAAATTTGCAACTCCTTAACAACATGCTAGAAATTACATCTTTTTAACGATTTAAATTTATGATAAATATCAGTTGTCAACTTTAAAATGTGCATGGAAATTCTTTTGGAAGTTCATGAACAAGAGTGTTTGAAGCTTCTGACTTAAACTAGTTTAACACAAGCATATTACACTTTGTATGTTGAAATCTTCTAAAGTATATTACACTTTGTATGTTGAAATCTTCTAAAGTATATTATAGACGTTATAT
Source organism: Gorilla gorilla gorilla (assembly GCF_029281585.2). Classification (NCBI taxonomy): domain Eukaryota; kingdom Metazoa; phylum Chordata; class Mammalia; order Primates; family Hominidae; genus Gorilla; species Gorilla gorilla. Next base: position 168,537,270 of record NC_073229.2, read on the forward strand.
AGGAAGTTTTAAGAAGAGAAAGAAAAGATGGAAAAAGACAATCCAGAAGAGAAATGGTAGAAAGAGACTGACCCACATGGTGCAGGGGGCCCAGACTGGTACAGCAGGACGGCTCTGTGGCTGAGAATTCCAAGATGGCGGCCTGTGTCATGACAGGTCCAGAGAAGGGTGTTGAAAAAGAATATTCAGTGATGCAGGATGGAGGGAGGTTTGAATGTTCAAAAAAGCAGAACAGGCAGAAGGAGGTGGGTTCTGAAAATGAAGAGGAGAGAAAGAGGGGGAGAGTCTTTGCTCCAGTGATTCTCCAAATGATGGGGTGTAGTAAAGAAGGCTTGGCAGATTTGTTTGAGGGGATGTTCATTGTGGCCCTTAAGGTTATGTAAACTTTTGTAGATGTCTAATCCTGACGAGCTGGAGACACTTTCTCTTTGACCCATGAGTTTTTTGAGGTTGCATTGTTCTTTGATGCTACGTGGAGACTCTCCTCTCTGGCAGAATGGAAAGATCAGTGCTTTAACGTATGTGGATTGCTGTTGTCTGGGTATTGTCTATCTCAAGGTGTTGTATGGGCTCTGACACACAGAGGACTAAACTGAAGTAAGGAAGCAAGCCAAACTGTATTATTGCTGGTCCATTTTATCCATTGGAGTTGTTGGCTTCAGAATGTTATCATTGGCTTTTACAATGCTCATTCACTGCTTGATGCTTTTCAATTTATTATTGAATTATCATATATATGTGCATTAGTCTCTTCTTATGCTGCTAATAAGGACATGCTGGAGACTAGGTAATTTATAAAGAAAAAGAGGTATAATGGACTCATAGTTCCACGTGGCAAAGGGATGTCTCTCATGGCAGCAGGCAAGAGAGAATGAGAGCCAAAGGAAAGGGGAAACCCCTTATAAAACCATCAGCTCTCATGAGACTTATTCATTACCACAAGAACAGTATGGGGTAAACCACCTCCATGATTTATCTCCTACCAGGTTCCTCCCATAACCCATGGGAATTATGGGAGCTACAATTCAAAATGAGATTTGTGTGAGGACACAGACAAACCATATCAATATGTATTCTCTCACAATATATTTTTTATTTGACTATGATGACCCAGTGTCATGATCTTAGAAGACACATGGCATACAGTGAAAGTTTTCCTACATTAGCTCTATAGAAAACATAGCATTCCTATATATGCATCTGGAGAGATATTTGGGTAAAGTATTGTTCTCTTTTTCTTTGGATATTTTATATTTTTTTTGTTTGAAAATTGCTGTTTCTTGGATATTATATTGTTTTATTCTGTGAATTTATGAGGAAGATCCCTCATAAAATGAGGAAAATAATGAAATAAATAAAGTAATTAAAATGAGAAAAATATTATTTGAATAATTAGCAGTCTTGCAAGGACATATTTTTGCTGCTGTTTTGACAAGTAGAACTTGTCATGAGAAAGTCTGAAGGTCAAATCACTGGAATGGTTTTTACATTCAAAATGTTTTCCCCATTTTTTTTTCCAGGCTTATACATCTAGAATTATATGTTAATGAGATAGTTGCTTTTTCTTGAGATTTCTGCAGACAGTTTGTAGAACATAATAGATGTTTATTTGATAATAATAAAGTGAGGAATTTAATTTCATAGAAATTTTCTTTCATAAGTTTAGCCTTTTGTCAATCAATAAAAAAATGTTTTCTGTTGGCTTTTCATGACAGTGACTCATATCATTATGACTAATTCACTGTGTCCTAAATAATCCCTCCTTGTTCTATGATATTTCTAGCAATTTTAATGAAAATCTTCACTCCAGGACAAAAATTCAAAGTGAAGTGTTTGTATGTAAGGTTTACAATCTCTACCACCATAAATGGAGTCTGTTTTTCTGCATTTGCAACACATATAATATGGTTGATAGAAAAGATGTTGAGTTTTGTTTTTTTTTTGCAAAATATATTTCTAGAGGAAAAGTTTCAAACAGTGTCGGATGCCTGTAAATCTTAGAAACATTCTTTCAGTTTAAGTTTATGCGCTCTAGAAAGTGCAAGTAGAAAAACATTATCTCCTGTATTCCTATGCATTGTTTAAAAAAACGAGTTTGTTGAAAAGAAAACAGGTTAAGAAGTAAATAAACTAAAATTAGAAGATGGAATTAATGGTTACATTTAATTCTGAAAATAACTATTTTGAGAGTAAAGCAATCATTTGGCAATATGGTGTGGATTAAATGTGAAAAAGCAATTTCTGAACCCCAGCTACTTCAGGTTAGCATGCTGTTAAACTTGAACTCATTCAGAAAGTCTTCAGGAGGTGTCTAAGTTTGGGGGTTTTGTTAGGTAGTTTCTGTGTTTTCAAAGTCAGTCTTACACTAGGATGGCTATACATTTTTTTTTAAAGGAAAATAACAAATATTAGTGAGGATATGGAGAAATTGGAACTCTCATGCATTATGGTGAAAATGTAAAATGATGCAGCCACTATGGGAAATAGTTTGCTGGTTCCTCAAAAATCTAAACATAGAATTACCATATATTAACCTAGCAATTTCACTCCTGCATCTACACCCAAAGGAACTGAAATCGGGAACTCAAACAGATACTTGTACACCAGTGTTCATTGTGGCATTGTTCATAATAGCCAAAAAGTGGTCAACTAGTGCTCATCTTTAGACAAATGGATAAAGAAACTGTAGTTTATATACACAATGGAATATTTTTTACCCTTATAAAAGAATGAAGTTCTGATACAAGCTACAACATGGATGAAACCTTGAAAACATTATGCTAAATGAAATAAGCCAGACACAAAAGGACAATATTGTATGATTCCACTTACATGACATATCTTAAATAGGCAAATGCATAGAGACGGATAGTAGATTAGCTATTACCAGGGGCTGGTGGGTATGGGGACTTATTGCTTAATGACAGCAGAGTTTATGTTCAGTGTGATGAAAAAGTTTTGGGACTAGATAGTGGTTCTGGTTGTATAACACTGTAGGTGTAACTAATGCCACTGAATTGTATGATTAAAAATGACTGAAATCACAAATATTGTTATGTATTTTACCACAATTAAAAAAAATCTATTAATATGCCAAAAACGATTGAATTGTAAACTTTAATTGGGTGAATTATATGGTAGGTGAATTTAAATGGGTAAATTGTATGGTAGGTGAGTTGTATGGTAGGTATGTGGATGAATTGTATGGTAGGTGAATTTTATACCTCCATAAAACAGGTTTTTAAAAAGAGGCAGTCTTGTGAGTAGGAGGAGAGCTAGGTAAGGAGACATGAATCTTGATTTGATTTATGGCACCATCCAACTGCGTGTCATGAGGGGTAAGTCCTTGACCTCTCTGGTCACAGGATGGGATCCCATCAGGCACCCTCTTATATACTTCCTACTCCTATCCTCTGTGGCTCCGTGATAGTAAGGTGGATAGTTTTGGTGGGTTAGGTTGGTTCTCAGCTGGAACAAATATGTTCCTCTAGCCAGGTGCAGTGGCTCATGCCTGTAATCCCAGCACTTTGAGAGGCCAAGGTGGGTGGATCACGAGGTCAGGAGTTCGAGACAAGCCTGGCCAAGATGGTAAACCCCATCTCTACTAAAAATACAAAAATTAGCCAGGCTTGGTGGCACACGCCTGTAATCCTAGCTACTTGGGAGGCTGAGGGAGGAGAACCGCTTCAACCTGGGAGGCAGAGGTTGCAGTGAGCCAAGATCACACCATTGCACTCCAGCCTGGGCAATAAGAGCGAAACTCGGTCTTAAAAAAAAAAAAAGTTCCTCTGATGCTGAACATGATGTAAATTCTAAATGCAGTCCAGATGTGGCTGTAGACATTCTAGGATCCCAAGGCTCCATAATTGCCTTCAGTTTTGGGCAGAGTGGATGGGTCATTGGGTCATGCTAGCAGAGCATGTGCTTGCTTAAGGAGGTTGATTTTTTTCAGATAATCTCGATTTTATTACAAGAACATTTTTAAAGCATATATTTTAACTCCATACCCTTCTTCTCTTTTATGGGCATATACAGTTTTCAGGATTGAAAACTTTTGAAATTTGGATTGTCTTAGCCTTATTTTGACATCATTATATGTTATAGCCCTCTGTGTTTTCTTGTAGATACCACAATTATATTAAACATGTTCTTTTTTGTGAGGTATTGAGTCTGAGGCTGAAATGAAGAGGTATTGACTAGGCTTATTCTATCTAGAATGTCCTTCCCATCTTTGCATGAACCGTACTTCATCTATTTTTCAAGATATATTTTAAAGCCTTCTTTTTTCCATTAAATTCTCTTTAACCTCCTTCTACATGGAAGTGCATTGAACACGGGCTCCACAGTCAGTTGGACCTGGTTCTCTCTGTGGCCCAGCATTTGCTGGGTGGGTGATGCTGGACAATTCATTTAACTTCTGCCTCAGTCTTCTCCTTTGACGAGTGGAGTTGTTTTCCTTTCCCTTCTCACTTCCACCATTTCCACCTCTCCTTGCCTTAGGGCAGAGAGGAGTTACCAGCAGAAAGACTGGCAGCATTGCCTGCTGTCTCCTGCTCACCATTGCTGATGATTGGCATTTGTATTTCAATATGGCGTCTGTGCTCTGGAAAGGAATAATCTGGAAAGAAGACTGGGAAGTAGATGGTTTGCCTGTGTCATCACCACATTTTCCCTGTTCCCTGGGGTGGTGTACCTGCTCTTGCAATCTTCTCTAATTTCTGGATGAACCTGGCTTCGGAAGGTACTGTGCTGTAGGTTTTTCCAGGAGTTTTGTTTGCTTTGGAGTTTCTTAACAACCATCATTGCCTTGGAGGCTTTGTCAACATTTTGGGCTTCCTTGTCCTCAACAGATTTGCTTGTTGGGCCACACTTGTGCCTTTTCACTTATTCTCACCAGGGACTTCCTTCACTGGGCATCTGGCTGGGATTCTTGTTGCATTAATGCACACTCAAGGGCCTCTGAAGAACATCATGGAAGCATGTGCCGGCATTTTTTCCCCTCCAATTATTGGTTATCCAGGACAGTGATATTACTTCAATTGTTCAGGCTAGTCTAGTTATCAGGATCATTATCTTTATGGCAGGCCAGGTTATTAGGAAGAAGCACCCAGGAGCTATGATATATACACAGCAGTACGGAGAGAAAAAGAACAGCTGGTGAGAGCATGAAGAGCCAGCCCCTGGGATTGAGAAAATACCAGGAATAGCTCACTGCCCTGTGGGCTTCTTCTCTCAGAAGAAATGAGACTATAATGGCTTCACAGGTTTGATAGCCAGTGAGGTGACACAGCATCTTGGGAAGACATGGTCCACTTGTGTTATTATTGCCCATCGGATTCATTCCCCAAGCAACTAGTTCATTGTAAACTAAAGCAAAGTATATCATTAAAAAAAAAATCAACTTGTATTTAGCTTTTTACAGAGTGAAGCGAAACTCTGTTTTAAATGCGGTTTTTAGCTTTAATAACTTCAATGTTTAAATGTGGCAAACTCACAAAAATATCATTTGAAATGTTAATTATCTAAACTTCTTGTACACTTAGGTAGTTTTGACAATTCTGAAAACTACATTTTTAATTTTGGCTTTTTTAAGGTCCTCTGAGGATGTCAGATTTTGAAAGAAACTCAGGGAGGTTAAACATTTCTGTTTGAGAGCAGTCTGTATCCTGTTGGCTTTGTTTCTTTGTCTACATATTTATAATATTTTACAGATTATTATATAATATTTATTATTCCCATTTGACATTTTAATAAATATTGTTTGAATAAATGAATTAGTGTTTGGGTGTGATTGGGTATGATGAAACAAGAGAGCATAATGGCATAACTAAGTGTGAGTGGCAGATTTATATTGGGAGTGATTCACATGTAGGGCCCACAAAAAGAAGAAATGAGAATATGATCTGAAATGCTTTAGTTACTTCCAAAATAATAATCTTTGCTAATGAGAGATTGGCTTTTTAGGGTGTGTTAAGTTTTCCATTTGTGAAAGAGGCCTTAATAAAATCAATCCAAGTTTTAAATCATCCGATAAGAGATTTCTTTCTTGGCTAAAGGTCTAGGTGCTTCTTTCCTGAATAATAAGCTGCACTTTAGGGAACTCATGTTATGTTAGTGTCAGCCAACTGGACACTCTTAAATTGCTTCAAATGGTGTACTAGAGGATAATGCTTTCTCTCTAATAACAGTAGAGTTTTAGAGGTGATTTGTGTGCTTTCATAGGGGAAACAACTCCTAACTTCTCTGCCACATTTCCAGTTTAGGATTTAAATTGAGATATGTTGCTACGTTCTGCTAAAACAATTTTCCATACGCATTTGAGCTGGTGAAGTGAAAACATTTTCAAACCAGTTTCCTTGAAGATTTATCAAGCAGTTTTGTTGATGTGTCTTGCTATACTTCTTTTACCTATCACAGAAATAAAATTCCAGGCTAGGCAACAGTGAAGGCCTTTGGATCTGTGTGAGCATGTCAAAAGCATTTTAAGAAGAGCAAAATATTTAGAGGAAGAATTTGGGAAAGCAGCCTTAAGGGATTTAACACATTTTTCTTCTTCTAATTCAGTCTCGTGTTCATCCCTCTAATGGAGAAAGGTCATTAATGGATAAGATTTGCTAAGCCAGCAAAGGCTTTCAGGAACAAAATGGTTTTCAAAAATCCAAGCCTAAGGAAAACACGGTTTGAATTTGGGAGCTTGAAAGAATACATTTAGAGAAGGTGTATATGCAGTGTAAATTATATTCATTCACTTAATATTTTACATATATATTTATAATCAAGTTATATGTATGTTTGTTGTATTCTTACACATTTTTGTTTTGGAGAAGTTAAAATAACGAATTGACTTGATAATGAAGATTGAAATAATTTGAGACTGTGGAAGTTCTGTATAAATTTCTAGGCAGATAAAATGGCTGATCAGAATAGCATGACGGAGTTTTAGTTGTCCTGTTACTCGTCTGCTATTTTTACATGCCCAAGATCTGGGCCAAGATTGTTTACCTTAATTGTTGTGATGTGGAGGTTAGTAAGTGTGTGAAATTTGTTACATTTCAATCTCATAATTGAAAAGCCACAGGCAAATTCTTGTTCTTTTACTGAATTCCTGTCTAGTAGAAAATAAGAAGTATGTGTGTTTGTATGTGTGTGTGTGTCTGAAAAAAGGAAAATGCAAACTAGTCTTTGAAATATGTACCCCCTTTTCCCCATTTTTAACTGTATCAAGAGAATGAATGCGGAAGTGTGTTTATAAACTTTGAAGTATTTTTGAAACATTTGGATGTTAGAAAATGTATCGTTTACAGACAAATAATTTGTCTGTTACTTAGACTTATATTCTGACAGTGACTTGACCCATAAAATAAAGACTATTGTTGAAATATTATCTTATTATTTTTACAAACATAAGAATGGGAATCCATAAATTTGATTTCATTTCATATGTGATAAAATGGAAAGATTATTATCATTTGATAGGGTAATAGTGCTCATTTCTTTGTCCATTTTATATCTGGGGAGAAACCTACATAGTATTAGATATTTTAGTATGTTTTTGAAATAAGAAAGTTAAATGCTCCAGAAATAGGTTAAGAAAATGTAAAATGTAGTAAGATTTCTCTCTTAGAAGTTTTTCCATTTTTATGGCCCCAAATTCTTAAGTTGTGTGAATGTTATCAAATTAAGATAATTTAATACTTATTTATGACCTTTCTATATTTTTTTATTCATGGGATTAAATGAAACTGCATATAACGAGATTTATGAAAATAAATCCTTTTTAAGGTAGTGGGACAAATAATTGGATTTTCCAAATGCCCTAAACACTGATTTTTAATATTAAATTCATTTTGGTGAGGCTGGTATATCCCCCCTTTAGGTTGATGTGTGGTGGTAGCCTTATATTCTGAGTATAATCTCTACTGTGTCCCTCTTTGATATGAAGATGGTAAAGGGTCATTCAGTGTGTAAGCAAGTTCTCTTGGTTAATAAATGGCTTATGTGGCCTTGATCAGATAATATAAAGCTTGAAATAGGGATCGTTGCTGTCTTTGCTGTCCTTTCTTGAAGGAAGGTCACCTCTGAGCACCATTAATATCAAGGAGTTTCTAAACAGCAGTTTTGTTTTCTATACCACTTGCTCCCTTAGTGTCTTGGAGTTGGTCTCCAATTACCTTTATGGATTTGTAAAAGTGCATTTTTTTTTCTGAAGCTGCTGCTATATTTATTCTGGGAATGACCTTTTAATTACAAACTCTCCTTCCACAAGGGGGTAAGGACCAAAGACCACAAACTGGGTGAAGTGGTAGGTGAACCTCTAATGATCCTGGTAGAGGTTCGTGAGCAGGTCTGTATTTAATGTGGAACTGACACTGGAGGGCCAAGCACACCTGGGCCTCCTCCATTATTATTTTGCTGCTCTGATGTGGGAGGCAGCCCGGCAGTATAAAAGGTGGCAAAGGAGGCAGGACACACATATGGATGGAGCCACGCCTTTCTGCACTGTTGCAGATAGGCCTTGGACAGCTTTCTGAACAACTGATAGAGATTGTGAAAATGCTGTTTTGTAGGCTTTAAGCCAACAATGACTCTTTTACTGGCTTTAATAGAAAATCGGGGAGTGATGGAAGAGTATGATTCAAAGAGGTCCAATGAATATTTATTTATCTACCTTGCTTACACTTTTACTGTAATCATTATAACAACGAGCTGAACACCAGCTCTTCGTCAAGTGCTTTTCATTTATATTCACTAACCTTTACAATACTCTTGCAAGCTAGGTATTATTTATCCCCATATCGCAGATGAGAACTGTGAGGCTAAGCGATGTTATAATGACCCAAGGTCACACAATAAATGGATTGGGACACCGTCTATTTGGTTCTAAAGAGAAAGTCCTTTTCTCTTTTTGTTAGCCACACGGCCTCCTTGTATGTAACCAAATCCTTCTACCCATATTTCAAAAGTTCAGGGTGGTCAGTCTTTTAAAGTAACTTTTCATTTTTTTATGGCTCAGAAAATGAATTTGTAATCAAAACCAAAACGGATAATGGTTTTAAATTCTCCTGATTTTTCTACCTGTAAAAGTTCGTATAGATCAAGATCATTAAAACCTCATGGCAATCTTACTACAGGAAAATGGGTTACAAGATTGACCATAAACCTTATACTGTCATTCTAGAGGGTGTAGGACCAGTATGAAGAGGGAGGAAGTCACGAATTCCTGAGTTTTTATTGGATAACTTTAATTTTTGTTTTTAGCATGCTGACATTTTGATTATGCTGAAATTTTACTTGCACAAAATGTAGCAGAAAGTGCTACGGGTACTAGCTGGAAAGTAGGGCTCTGATTCGATCGGATAAACCTGGATTTGGTCACTGATGGCAGGACTCCGGGGTTTAGGGTGAGACAACCTGGTCCCTTGGGAAAGGTGCCTGAGCCTCCCTCTGTTGTAGGCAGTGTTGGGCTCCATAAGTGTACCGGGCAGTCATCACATTCTGCATTAGCTCCGCATCGTTGTGCTCAAGGAGCTCGACTAGTAGGACTATTTTAAACTCTCCAGGATAGAGATAACCTTATTTGGTGCTTTACTAAAGGTACAGACTCTCATACTTTTTCCTTCTCTTTCTTTTTCCATTCCACAGATGAACACAATGACGTACAGAAGAAAACCTTTACCAAATGGATAAACGCTCGATTTTCAAAGGTAACTGAGACTTTCAAAAACTTCGATAGTTCAGATGCCTCATTCTGATTGAAGGAGTTTGGTTGGAAGTGCAGTGAATTTTCCCCAGGAAATGTCACCTAGCCGAAGTCTTCTGAGTATGCAGATACATTTATTGTTCCTTTATTCTCTCCTAAAATATGTTTAAATGGAAATTCTCATGCACATAGTTTATGGGACGCTATTGACTTTTACCTGGCCTTCTCCAGATATCTAAGGCAGCAAGCAGTTAACTGCTTTCGATTCTGCGAATCCTGGGTACATCTTGGAAAAGAATATATCATTGGGAAAATTTTTGAGTCCTCTTGGTTAAGAGGATGATGATTTCATTTTGCCTGGTTAAACCCAAATGTTATCATTCAGGCAGTCTTTCTACCCTGTCAGAAATATTTATGGATTTTTATTCTTGTAGATGTGGCTAATAATATTTATCTGCCTTGTGGGTTGTTTTTTCTTGTGTACTTCCTTAATTCCCCCCCACCACAAAGATCTACTCTTAGCATTTCTAACCATTTAGAACATAATCAATGCTTTGAGCAATATTTTTTCTCAGGGGCAGAGCATGCTGAAGAGAGGAATTGTCAGTGCTATTTTCAAATCTGTTCTAATATGATTATCTATTAGTTATTGGTGTTGGAATTTTGTGCACTAAGCCTGAGGTAGGAGGAGAGTTTTCAGGATAACAGATTGTGTAGGACTCTTCTACAGCAAGATGAAAAGTAGAAGTTTCTCAGAGAAACACTGTTGTGGTCTTTTAAATAGTATAAAAGCTATTTTAATGAAGAGTTGCTTTTCAAAATTTTTGGTTGCTTTTCAAAAGTTGTAAAGGTCAGAGAGACAAACATTGGCATTTCTTGAGGAAAAATGAGGATATCTTAAAGTTACTTTGAGTGGCAGCATAGTTTAAAAAATGCTCCACGTCCCAATATTTATAGTTGGTTATTTGATTTCACTGCTTTTTGGGCTTTACGAGTTCATCTTGAGGGGTATTTTATCTTGCCTGTGAGTATGTAAGGAACGTGAAAACCAACTTTGACAGAGGGTTAAAAATATAGAGAATTAGAACATAAAGGTGCTTGCATAATTGGCAGTTATATGTGTAGGATTATTCCAAATCACATGCAGGTGTGTTTTGGTAAATTTTAGTTTGTTTTATTCCAGAGACACAGGTAACATATGTGCTTCTCGGGCTTGACGTGAATAAAAACTTTTGAACGATTCATCTGCTCGTGACCATTTTCCAGAGAATGTAGTTTTAGCAACTGGGAGTGTGGATATGAGGTGTTTTATTCCTGTGGTCTCATGATTGCTCATAAAAGTAAGATTATTTTTCCTGGTTATTCACGAGGATAACACAGTAATTGTTTACGTAGAACAAGTGAAGCAGTTTTTAGCAGCTTAATTTAGTCTTTAGGGAAGAATTACCTTAGAACTAATTTTGAAGATTGTTTTGAAAGCATCAAACTTGGTAGACCTAAGTTTAGAGAGCATTTGAAACTGGGTAAATTACTTTTTACCTATTTATGAAAATGGAGAGAAATAGGTAGTAAAATAGGACATGGAAAGGGTTTGTAGAGGAAGAGAGATGACAATTGAGACAGAATAATTGAAAAGAAATTTCTCAATATTTATGGTGGGTCATTGACACCTTTAAAAAGACCTCAAAGAAAACAAAATCTGGTAGTACCAGACTAGTTTATTAAATGAACTTGATATTTAAATTTGTGCATTTATAATGTCTATTATTTTGCGATTAAATGGGGCTTTAAGTCCCATGTAAATTGTTTGCCCTGGAATATTTGTATTTCTTACCAAGATACTAGAAAAGACTTGGTAATTTTTATCATTTTTAGTAAAAGTTATAGTTAGTTTTAGCTAAAAGCTTCTGTATTAGTGTTTGGAGATGGTAGTTTCTAAGCTCAGCTTCTGTGTTGGTGTTTGGAGAAAAACTACCAAACGTGGGATGACTCTGAAAACTTTTATTTTCATCTAGCAAGAAATCAAAACCTAGAAGGAATTTATCTGAGAAATTATGAATATTTGGAGATGGGAGGCTCATGGCAGTGACACTAAACATCCACATTATTTTTTCTTTCTTCTGGCTGTCTTAAGCCCATAAGTTGGATTGCTTCCAATTGGGGATAGTGAAAGAGGGAGTAACACATTTCTAGACTGGGAGATTTCCATAGACTCCCATGTGGCTTAACCCTTGCTGAGCTGGGGAAAGACTGTATTCATGCCTGGTATTACTAGGTAATGCAGAGGCTAGAGCAAGAAAAAAAAATAAATCCCGTTGAAGGGAATGAATTTTTTTTTTCATTTTTAAAAATCCATGTCCTTTGGTACATTGTGGTGGGTTTTACAATATAATTTTTCAACGGGTCCACTACTTCCCTACAGTGTGGTTTCCTAAACAGAGCAACAGGACCCCTGTGCTGAGAAATCCAAACAGACACTGATGGCACCTTCTGCCATTTAGGAATTTGTTTTAAAACAGACATTTGTCTAGATATTTCCTTTGTGGCCTCCTCCCCATCAAAAGTCAATCAAACATCAAGCCTTGTTAATTCCAATACCTACATATATTCAAAATTGTCCACTTACTCTATGTAGAGTGACACGTCTCTTTTCCAAGGCATTGTTATTCGTATTAGAAAAAATGGTGAGAGACTTTACAATGGGCAAAAAAACTAGTGGGTGTCCTGTTAGCTCAGGCATCTGAATTATCTCTGCCTTTAATTACTTTTGAGCTACTTTACGACTAGGTAAGTTGTGGAAAATAGGTATGCAAATGATTCTTATCCATAAAAATGAAAATTATTTGGAAAGCAGTTAATTATTACTCCTTGGATAGACCAGTTTTTGCATCTATTGCGAATCTATTTCAGTTTTCATTTTTCTTGTGTAAGACATGTGTTTTTTAAAATGTTCCCCTGAACTGATTGTAACAGCTTACTGGGTCCCTCATTAATTAATGAGTTAAATAAATCTTTGACAGACATTATTATCACATTGGTTTGAGAGTTATGACTTTACCTTGTTGGAGAATTATCCTTGAATACATGGACCACTGTGATAATCTGCTAATTGGTTCTTCCATTCCATGCTCCACCTTCTCCATCTCCCTTTCCTTTTTTTTTGCTTTTCTTTTTTTCTTTTTTTTTTGAGACACAGTCTAGCTCTGTTGCCCAGTCTGGAGTGCAGTGGTGCAATCTTGGCTCACTGCAGCCTGCAGCCTCTGCCTCCCAGGTTGCAGCGATTCTCCTGCCTCAGCCCCCCTAGTAGCTGGGATTATGGGCGCATGTCACCATGCCCAGCTAATTTTTGTATTTTTAGTAGAGATGGGGTTTCACCATGTTGGCCAGGCTGCTTTCGAACTCCTGACCTCAAGTGATCCGCCTGCCTCGACCTCCCAAAGTGCTGGGATTACAGGCATGAGCCACCACGCCCGGCCTCCCCTTCCATTTTCAAGAGCGTATCTATGGTGCTTCTAAAGGGTAAACCTGAATACCTTTTTCTCTTCTGTAAGCTCTTTCGTTGGGTGCCCATTGTCCTTTTTTTAAAAAACAAAATTAAAAATTGAAATTGTATAATTTTTGGTATGTAGTGTGATGTTTTTGTCTTACTTGGTTCTTAAAGCTCTAACTAGCTGCCTCCCAATTTACTCCTAATTTTATTTTACTTTCCTCTCGCTCCCTCATTTTGCTCCAGCCACACGGCCTGTGCTTACCATCCTGGTGGGCCCTCCCTGGCCTTTGCATACAGTCCTTTCTCTATCTCTTCCTGGCCAGCTCCTACCCCTTCCTTCTTGTCTGAGCTTAAATGTTGCTTCCTGAAGGATCTCTTTTCTGAGCTCCCAGACTAGGGTAGATAAGCTATATACTCTCGAAGTGTTATGATTTGAAGCACTTACCATACTGTAATTTAAATAGTTGCCAGTCTTTTTTCCTAGGTTAGACATAAACTCTGTGGGTGCAGGGACTTTCTATTTGCTTATTGGCATATCTTTTGGCATTTAGTAGGTATCCAGTAAACTATTTGTAGGCTTAATAAATAAATGAATGACAATGACATAGACATACATTGAATATGCCTAATTCTATATGTTCATAAGCCACTTGGGGATGATTGCATTGGAGAGACAGGAGTAGAGTTTAGGACTGAGTGCAACATGGCATGAATTGTGCTATGTCCTGGATATGAATACAATGCATCAGGACTTTTGCTGCATTATTCACAAAAATAAACAAATCCAGCTATCCAAACTTTCCCTATTTACCTGATTTCTTGGAGTTGTGCTGCAGTGATTGTTAAATAACCACTTGGACTTAATGCATATTATTGTTTTATTTACCCAATACAATTCTTCACATAGGGTCTAACTATTAAATTCACTGTGAAGAAAAATAAGACTTAAAACTTAAAGCCAGAACAATTCTTTTCTTGATAAGGGATTTGGTAAAGAACTTGAGAATAATATCAGCCTAAAACTGTCTTTTAATTTGTAACTGTAAATGAATATACAGTAACCAAGACAGTGCTCACTCAAAATATGTATTCTTTTTGCTGCAAATCCTTGTGAACATATCATGGAGTATACAGTGCTTTGGAATTCAGGATCCTGAGAAGTCATAGTGTAGAGTAAATTGTGGCTCTTGGATTTTTAAAAGTTATGAAGAGCTCAGAAAAAGTGATTATCTAAAAAAAGCTAAAAATTAGGATATTAAACACTTATTTCTGAATATCCTGCTCATTTATTTATGACCCCAGGCAAATTATTAGTCAATTTTTTCAGGTCACCTGGTCTACATTTCCATAGCCATAAGACGCAATTGATCATTATTACCTTCCTTATGTCGTGAAGAAATAGTGAGGCATTGCTGAGAAGTGTATAGGAGATGATAATTACTTAGGAATGCAAAATAAAAACCCTATCATATACCTTGAATTTGTGATAGTCCTGATCTGTGGATCCGTGCCACACATAAACAGAAAAGGGAAAAAGCATTGGCTCATTAAGCCTGCGTTCTTCCATTGTATGGTGTGTATGACTTGAGTGTTTTGCCCCTTCTAAATTTCAGAGCCTCTGGCTTGTTAGCCGACCGGTCTCCCAAGGGAGGCAGCAAAGGCCTCATTGCTTTGCTTTGGGAAATTTGCTCTGACTTTGAGCCTGCATTTTCTTTGGCTGACTTTCAGAGCTGCTCATCTGGCAGAGCTGAAAACATACAAATTGCAGAAGTTCTTTTATCCATTTGGTGAGATGGTTCTCTAAAGAGGCTTCACAAATAAAGGTTAGGTAGAAAATATGCAAAATTAAAAATGCTGAACTTGAGTTTGTGCAAATCCCTGCTTTTCTCTTTTCTAAGACACAGATGAGCCAAGTTTTCATGTAAGTTACAATCCCAAACTTGAAATTCAAATTGACAGAACGTAAGAGACGAAAGCTATGAAGCATTTTTTATGGATTCCAATATGGAGAGCTATTAAGATGTTTCCCTTTAGGAGACAGTGAGACATTGCTTTTAGATTGTTTTCCTACTTTTTTCATGTTGGAAGTTAATAATCACTAAAATAAGGATGGGAAAAGATGTGGAGGGAGATTTGTACAGGAGGTGCAATAAAAGGAGCCCAAACCCTTTTCCACCTCTAGATATTCAGTCTTCTCTTTAGTACTGTAAAGAGGCTGACAGGCTTCCTGTGTGAAGATAAATCCCATCTATAGTAGAGGCTTGAGCTTGAAGAGTTAGTTACACATTGCGTCTGCCATTGGTTTATTTCATGAGTATGCATATGGCAACTCAACTGATTGTTTTAGGAGCCATACACATTCAAGTGGTTCCGTAAAAAGAAATGTGAATTTGTGTCTATTCACTAATACCTCTAAAAAGAAAACAATAAAATGTACCCCATATTCTTAAACACCAGCTTCCAGATACTTTGGCTATACTTATGCAAGCTTTGTTGTTGTTGCTGTTTGTTTTGTTTTCATTCAATTTGAATTTTTAAAATTTGATTTTTGTCTCAAAATTGTTTGTAAAATGAACTTCACCTTGGTTAAAACTAAAAACAAGTGATTAAAATTAAAACTGTCAAGTATTATTTAATATGCTATGCTTTGATGAGTACTTAATAAAGGGTTTTGATCCAGCCTATTGGTATTCATAATTGTGAAGCAAATTTGGTAGTCTTTGTAATTGACGATCAGTTTAGAAATTGATCAACTTGGAGGAAATGACTTTTCACCCTTCACTTAGGAAGGAGTGAGCAGGACCACCTTCCTTGTGCTTTTCCATTCAGCCTCTTGTGGCCCCACCATCTCTAGCTTCAGAGATGGGCTCTGGTGCTGCAGGGAAGGGTGGGCTTATGCCAGGGAGGGAAGTAAGGTATCAAGAGGGGATTGCTGAGAGGTAGTGGTTGAGGGGAGAGAATCTCTACCTATTACACAGAGCAAGGAGACACTGGACCCATTTCCAGCTGTATCTGGCCTGGGAAGCTTTTAGCTGCAATTGCCACAGGTAACCATCCACCAGCCATGAGGGGAGTCACACTTAGGGGGAAGCTGACATTTATTTTTGTTATTATTTGTTGGAGAAATAAAAAACCCTGCCAACACTGGTACCTCTGGTTACCAACATAGAATACAGAGAAAACACAATTTACGATTAAGTGTGCATGTATGGTTAAGTGCATGCAGGCAGTTGGCTAAAGACGTCAAAGTCTGGACAGAATTTCACACAAATATTCAGTAAAGTGGGAGAAAGAACAATGAACACTTGTCTCTGTGAGAGACAACTAGATGTGCCTTGTTGTGATAGTCTCTTGTCCACCTTCTCAACAACTCCTGTGTTTAACTTAGCTTGAAAAACTGGAGACTGGATTTATCTATTTCCTGACCAAAAAAATTGGGTCTACTTTGTTTTAAGGAGACACCCTAAGGGAAGGGAAGGAGCAGTGTACCTGCCTCTCCTTTATATATATTGAACAAAGGGACTTTGATTTTATTTACCTTTACACTATCATAATCAGTGCTATTACCAGTGCCTCACCCTAGTCTCATGGAAGCCTATCTTTTGAAGGACTGCCTTCTTCAAACATTTCTACTGTATTGCCAGTTGTGTATACATGGAATAAGCTATATTGTTTCCTGAGTTCGCCTACAGACCTTGCCTGGTATGCATAAGGAGTCAGAGCTTTTTATTTATTTATTTATGTTATTTGTTTTATTTCCATATGTTTTGGGGGGAACAGGTGGTGTTTGGTTACATGAGTAAGTTCTTTAACGGTGATTTGGTGAGATTTTGATGCACCCATCACCCGAGCAGTATACACTGTACCCAATTTGTAAAATTTTATCCCTCACCCCCACTCCCACCCGCACCCCCCCACCAGGTCCCCAAAGTCCATTGTGTCATTCTTATACCTTTGGATCCTCACAGCTTAGCTCCCACTTATGAGTCAGAACATATGATGTTTGGTTGCCCATTCCTGAGTTACTTCACTTAGAATAATGGTCTCCAGTTTCATCCAGGTTGCTGCAGATACCATTATTTCATTCCTTTTTGATGGCTGAATGGTATTCCATGGTGTGTATGTGTGTGTGTGTGTGTGTGTGTGTGTGTGTATACACACCACAATTTCTTTATTCACTCATTGATCGATGGGCATTTGGGCTGGTTCCATATTTTTGCAATTGCAAATTATGCTGCTATAAACATGCGTGTGCAAGCATCTTTTTGGTATAATGGCTCCTTTTCCAAATGCCTACCTCTGATGGGCATTTGGGCTGGTTCCATGTTTTTGCAGTTGTGAATTGTGCTGCTATAAACATGCATGTGCAAGCATCTTTTTTGTATAATGACTTCTTTTCCTCTGGGTTGATACCCAGTAATGGGATTGCTGGATCAAATGGCAGTTCTACTTTTAGTTCTTTAAGGAATCGCCACACTGTATTCCATAGTGGTTGTACTAGTTTACATTTCCAGCAGCGTTCCCTTTTCACTGCATCCTCGCCAACATCTATTGGTTTTTGATTTTTTGATTACAGCCATTCATGCAGGAGTGAAGTGGTATGGCATTGTGGTTTTGATTGCATTTCCCTGATCATTAGTGATGTTGAGCATTTTTTCATATTCTTGTTGCCCATTTGTATATCTGCTTTCGAGAATTGTCCATTCATGTCCTTAGCCCATTTTTTTTTTTTTACTTGCTAATTTGGAGTCAGAGCTTATTCAGCCTCCAGCCCTCACCTGATTGTCCGTGGAGTATGCTAGTGGCCCCTGCCTCTGGCCGCCAGGTATCTGAGCCCCACAGTGGTTTCTTATCATCCCAGATTTTATCATCACTATACCGGCAACTTACCAAAATCGAGGTAAACATTCTGTTACATGTCTGTATGACTTGTGATTTCCTGAAAGATTACTTGGTTTGGCATGTGTTTTACAGTATTTTATAGTTCTGAAGGTAGGTGCACATTTACTGATTCGGAGTGTTCTCTGCACATTTACAGTAAACACTGTAAATCATTGCTCTGTAGTTAATGTGGCATACTCTGTGATGACCGGCACCATCTGTTTCTCTTGTCTTTCTCTCTTCCTCTTCTTCTCTCCCTCCCTCCTTCCAAGCAAGCTTCTAAATGGAATCTTTTTCAATTCTTAGCAACTTATGCTGACCACCCAGAATTCTTAAAGAGGACGGCTGAGAGATCTGCACTCACTAATTGTTTAAGTGACTGGAGCACATTTTGCTGGTTTTCTGTTGTCGAGGTGTGGAAGGAACTCATTAGGCATTATTGCAGTGCCCTCATTTTACTTTCAGTCTTCTCTGTGGAAAGCAATGCTGTGTTTGTTCTTTTACCGCAGAGTTGAATCATAAAAGTAAATACTAAATATCATACAGTCTTCATTTCATTGATTCAACTACACATTTTATAATTGAGATGAACCTAATTTTTTCATTGTGCTTAATCTTGACTAGAGACAGCATTCTTTTTAAAACATCTATTATTTGTTTTATGCAATAATACATAAACTTTGTAAAAATTAGATAAATCAATAAATCCAAAGAAAATTGTTCAAACTACTTTTAATTCCACTACCAATAGAAAAAGTGTAGCATTTTGTTGTATAATGGTTTAAAAAATGTATTATCATATAAATATATTATCATTAACTAAGATGATGTACATAGTGCTTACTGATGCATTATTGATTATTAGCAAATTGAAAAATTACAAGAATGTAAAAGATGCTACATTTGTGTCAGTGTTGAAATTGGGGTTCATGAGTTAAAGATTCTAATTTGAAAAGGTTTAGAAATGTTGCATTAAATTATTTCTTTTTGAATTTTTAAATTAACCAACTTCTTGCAAAAAACAGATGAGGAGGGAGAGAGAGAGACCATAAAATTTACAATGTTATCAGATGCTTGGGCATCATTTTGAACTATCAGGGGCATCAGATTAATCTCAAATTAATCTGAGGAGAGTGTGAATATATTATGGTATATACACTATATATGTTTGTGTGTGTATATATATATATATATACACACCATACACACACACACACACACACACACACACACACACACATAGACACACAGTAAACAGTGGGACTGGTAATTGAATTAACTAGAGTGTCTCAAATCCTGTTTTGAAAATAGGGTGTAAATAAATAATAGAATAATCAGTGTCAAAGGGCTCGAATTTGTTATTCGTTTGTAAGATGACACTCATCAGACATGTTACTTTTGAAAGCACTTAAAATCTGTTGTCTTCCAACTGTTTTTATTATATGCAGTTATAACTTGATTGCTGATAATGGGTTTAGGTAAGTCGTAGGACAGATTCTGTCTCCCTGCTATATCTGTTTCTTTGTACAATTTTGGCAGCACCAAGCTAGATTTGCAAATTCACCTTAACGTGTTTGCCATATTATGTTAGTACTGTTTTTTGTTTAAATCTACAGTCATGTGTCACATAAGGATGTTTTAGTCATTGATGGACCACATATATGATCATGGTCCCAGAAGATGATAATGAAGCTGAAAAATTCCCATAGCTTAGTGATGCTGTAACTGTTGTAAGGGCATAGCACAATGCCGTTTACTCGAGTGTATTAGTCTGTTCTTATGCTGCTACTAAAGACATACTCGAGACTGGGTAATTTATAAAGGAAAGAGGTTTAATTGACCCACAGTTCCACATGGCTGGGAGGCCATGGTGAGAAGCAGAGGAGGAGCAAAGTCACGTCTTGCATGGCGGCAGGCAAGAGAGAGAGCATGTGCAGGGAACTAACCATCAGATCTCATGAGACTTGTTCACTATCGTGAGAACAGCACAGGAAAGACCCGCCCCCATGATTCACTTATTTCCCACTGGGTACCTCCCATGACATGTGGGAATTATAGGAGCTACAATTCGAGAGTTGGGTGGGGACACAGCCAAACTGTGTCATCAGGTATTTGTGGTGATGCTGTTGTAAACAAACCTACTGTGCTTCCAGTTGTAGAAATGTCTAGCACATACACTTACGTACAGTACATAATACTTGATAGTGATAACCAACAACTATGTTACTGGTTTATGTATTTATTATAAATTTATCATTATTTAATTAATTTATTTATTTTGATATGGAGTCTTGCTCTGTTGCCAAGGCTGAAGTGCAGTGGTACAATTATGGCTCACTGCAACCTCTACCTCCCCTGTTCAAGCGATTCTTCTGCCTCAGCTTCCTGAGTAGCTGGGATTACAGGCATGTGCCACCACGACTGGCTAATTTTTGTATTTTTAGTAGAGACGGGATTTCACCATATTGGCAGGCTGGTCTCGAACTCCTGACCTCATGATCTGCCCGCCTTGGCCTCCCAAAGTGCTGGGATTGCAGGTGTGAGCCACTGTGTCTGGTCCATTATTTTAGAGGGTACTCCTTCTACTCATTAAAAAAAAAAAAGTTAACTGTAAAACAGCCTCAGGCAGTTCCTTCAGGAGGTGTCCCAGAAGAAGGCATCGGTATCATAGGAGATGACAGCTCCATGTGTGTTATTGCCCCTGAAGACCTTCCAGTGGGACAAGATCTGGAGGTGGAAGACAGTGATATTGTTGATCCTGACCCTGTGTAGGCCTAGGCTAATGTGTATGTTTGTGTCTTAGTTTTTGACAAAAAAGTTTGAAAACTAAGAAAATACAGTTTTAAAAATTGAAAAAGCTTTGTAGAATAAGGACAAAATGAAACAGAATATTCTTGCACAGATGTGTGATGTGTTTGTGTTTTAAGCTGTTATTATAAAAGTCAAAAAATTAAATTGAAAAATTTATAAAGTAATCTTTGGTTTATTATTGAAGAAAGAAAAATATTTTAAAAATAAATTTAGTGTAGCCTAAGTGTACAGTGTTTATAAGGTCAACAGTAGTATACAGTAATGTCCTAGGCCTTCACATTCATTTACCACTCACCCAGAGCAATTTCTAGTCCTGTAAGCACCATTCATGTTAAGTGTCCTATACAGGTGTACTATATCTTTTTTTTTTTTTTCTTTTGAGACGGAGTATCTCTCTGTTGCCCAGGCTGGAGTGCAGTGGCGCAGTCTTGGTTCACTGCAACCTCTGCCTCCCAGGTTCAAGCGATTCTCCTGCCTCAGCCTCCTGCATAGCTGGGATTACAAGTGTGCACCACCACAACCAGCTAATTTTTATGTTTTAGGAGAGACGGGTTTCACCACGTTAGCCAGGATGGTCTCCAACTCCCAACCTCAGGTGATCCACCCGCCTTGGCCTCCCAAAGTGCTGGGATTACAGGCATGAGCCACTGTATCCAGCCTAAAATCTTCTATATCATATTTTGACTGTACCTTTTCTGTGTTTAGATACATAAATACTTACCATGTGTTACAGTTGCCTGCATTATTCAGTACAGTAGCATGCTCTATAGGTTTGTAGCCTAGGAGTGATATGCTATACCATCTAGCCTAGGTATATTGTAGGCTATTCCATCTCAGTTTGTGTAAATATACTCTATGATGTTTGCACAATGATGAAATCACCTAAGGATGCATTTCTCTGAATGTATCCCTGTCCTTAAGTGACTCATGACTGTATTTGGAGTCTGAGTGCCGTGAAGTCAAGAGCTGCTTTCACCAGCCTTGATTTTTGCATACTGTATGACAGAAAGTAGGCACTGATCTATCTCTCTACTGGAAAATCCAAGGCCCAATTCTGCTTCTGATTTGTTATTGATACAAAGAATTAGAATTTCACTCTTTTAAGAAATCCAAACTGCACTTTCTAAATCTTACTTTCTTATTCAGTTTTTTATAGATTTTTTTCTATTACTACTACTATTGCTGAAAAACATGATCTGTGGTAGAAATATTAATAATTGTGCTTTGGGAGTATTGAAGTAGGGTAAGAATAATACAGTATCAGATCAGAGAGAGGGTGGGACCAGATCTCACAAGATTTTTATTTGGAGTTTGGATTGGGTTTGCCTGTAATGGATGCCCATTAGGGTAAATCAGGGAAATTGACACAATGTGGTCTGCACATTAAAATTGGAATTATTCTGGCTCTTACGTAGAAGCAAAGAGATCAGTTGGCTGGAGCTGGAGTTCAGGCAATAGATAATGGCGGTTTGGGCTAGAGTTGACACAATGACCATGGTAAGAAGTGGTCATGTTTGGGATGTGTTTTTGGAAGTGGAAGGACAGGGCTGGTGGGTGGGTTAGAGGTGAAGAAGAAGTGAAAGGAAATGAATCAGGAATGACTCCCTTGTTTTTGGCCGGAGCAAGAGTCATTATTTCTTGATGTGTGATGTATTTGCAATTAATCATATTCTGTAGTCCGTGGATGTGTGTGTGTGTGTGTGTGTGTGTGTGTGTGTGTGTGTGTGCATATTTGTGTATGGCCTTTCTCCAGAGTTGACCAGTTCCTTAAGGCATTCCTCTTTGATTAATCCTATATTTCACCTATATGTGGTCATGCTCTATGCAGAAATTGCTCATCGGTCACCCTGTGACCTGGTGTGCCTGTTGACAAGATCTATTTGTTTAGCACAGTGTTTTAGGAAATTACAGTTATCAGGAGATTATACATATAAATTCAGATTTCCACCTTCTTTTTAAAAATGAGAAGTTCTGCCCACAGTGAACCTGAATTCCCATATGGCCACCCTTAGCTAGAACTGAGCAGGAGCTGCCACTTGAGCCTGCAGAGCCAGCTGATTCTCCAGATGTGCCTGGGGCTCATCAGGTTTGCTTCCCTCAAATGTGTCATCACTGCAGTTGTTTGCAGCCCTTGCTCCCTGCTAGACCCCCCTGGCTTCTCCCCGTGCATTGTGCTGACCGTTCGCCTTTGTGCTCTAACATTTTAAAATCCAGCAGCAGTAGTGTCCCAGCTGCAAGCATGAGTGCTGGTCTCACTTGTCAAAATGGTGATGGTAGAGGGAGATGAGACTTGGGGAGAGCCAAAGCTGGCCACGCCAGGGCTGTAGTATCTGTCATCTAGAGTCGTGTCATGTGGTTGTTTACTTTTTTTAAAGTTAAATGTGACCCAAGGCTTATATACCCTTCAAGTTCAAGACTGTTCATTTATACCATTTTGTATTTATTGGAAAACTATGAAAACTCTCTTGAGAATAAGGAGAATGACCTGAACTTGGCATTTCTGCAGGGCCAAGCACAAAGGAGGTATTCACTAAATATTTGTCCAAATGCATTATTCAACTGTATTCTCTTTGTCAGAGAAGTCTCTGCAAATGAGTCTTTGCAAAGATTTCAAAATTGAAATAAGAGGTTAACTGTCAGGATGAATCAGTTTTTATTTTTATTCATAGATGACTTCTGACATTTCCAAGCTGTTTCGCAGAGTGGATCCCAAGTTTACAGCTTGTGATACCAAAGCACCAGACACGCTTTAAAGTGGTGTACTAGAAAAAAAAAATAGTCTGCATTTTGAATTCATCAAAATGTAGTATATATCTTGTTGCTCTCTTTGGGGGGCCACTAAATATATCCCACCCACTCCAGTGATTAAATATTTTTTTCCCTACATATCCCAGTCCAGTGATGAAATATTTTCTTCCCTATCTGTCCTAGTCCTGTGTCTTCATAATTTTAGTAGCAGTATAGCACAGATGTTGAAAACATAGATTTAGAGCCAGATTTTGTGGTATCAGATCCTGGTTCTGCCTCTCATTTGTTAAGTCACCTCCACGTCAGTTTCTTCGCCTGTAGAATGAAGAAGATGATGCTGTTTTTCTCGAAATACTATTATAAAGAAATAAATAATACATCTAAATAATACAACTAAATCTTTATAAGTCTCTTAGAACATATCTGATACATAGTAAATGCTTGCTATCATTATGCCTAAGAACACTTCATATTTCTACTGCCTGTTTCCATATGGCCTATGAGCTAAGAATGGTTTTTACAGCTTTAGGTGGTTGCAAAAAAATCAAAAGAAGAGTAATATTTTGTGACATGTGGGAATTATGTGAAATTCAAATTTTAGTGTCTACAAATAAAGTTTCATTGGAAGATAGTCATTCCAATTGGTTTATTTGTTTATGTATTGTCTATGGCTGCTTTCACTTTACAGCAAAAGGTAGTTAATTGTTTTTGAATGAGATATGTTCCTGCAGGTCATCATACGACATATTAATGAAACCTGAGACTTGTGAGATCTTTCTCTGTGAATTGACACTACCATGTTCTCATGTTCAGGGCCTGCTTTTGCCTTCCTGCTTGAGATGAAGAAGTGCTTAGTTGTTGTCTCAGTCCTTTCAGATATTGTTGATATTTTATTACACTTTTCTGCCAATAGAAAACACTAAAGTTATGCTTGTGATACAGTCACATCAACCATTTAATGAACATCTGTCATCTTAGTTTAACAGGTAAACAAATAGATGCAGAAAGGCCAAGTAACTTGCCCAAAATTCTATGGCCAATAAGAGGCCTCTTGTTTACAGATGAAGTCATTAATGGACATCCATAATTATTTATAATATGAATAAATATTTATATTTCTTTTTTTTTTTTTTTTGAGATGGAGTCTCGCTCTGTCACCCAGGCTGGAGTGCAGTGGCGCGATCTTGGCTCACTGCAAGCTCTGCCTCCCAGGTTCACGCCATTCTCCTGCCTCAGCCTCCCGAGTAGCTGGGACTACAGGCGCCTGCCACCACGCCCGGCTAATTTTTTCTTTTTTTTGTATTTTTAGTAGAGACGGGATTTCACCGTGTTAGCTAGGATGGTCTCGATCTCCTGGCCTTGTGGTCCACCCGCCTCGGCCTCCCAAAGTGCTGGGATTACAGGCGTGAGCCATCGTGCCCGGCCTATATTTATTTTATATAATGCTATTTTTGTTGTTGTTGTTGTTGTTTGTTTGTTTTTTTGAGACAGAGTCTTGCTGTGTTGCCTAGGTTGTAGTGCAGTGGCATGCAGTCTCCATCTCCTGGGTTCAAGCAATTTTCCTGCCTCAGTCTCCCAAGTAGCTGGGATTACAGGGGTGCGCCACCACACCCAGCCAATTTTTGTATTTTTAGTAGAGATGGGGTTTTGCCATATTGGCCAGGCTGGTCTTGAATTCTTGCTCAAGTGATCCTCTCGCCTCGGCCTCCCAAAGTGCTGGGATTACAGACGTGAGCCACCATGCCCAGTCAGTTGTTTTATATTATATTATTTTTTGGAAAGTGGAGAGTGGATTTGAGAAGGGTTACAGGCTGCCCAGGCGTTATATTAGCTGCCCTTGCCATCATCAGTATTTTCTAAGATCCTTTCTATGCCTATATAACCCCATTTGTTTCTCCCATGCGCTTTACCTATATAATATATTTTTGCTATGCCTAAGACCTGAAAGTGAATTCGGTTATTTGTTGGCTGTTTTGCAGAACTGTACTTCTGGTTGGGTGGGGGGGGGGGATTAGACATAGGCGGGTGATGAAGGCCACTTCTGCCCATTGCTTTTGCTGACAGTGGGTAGCAAGTCCTCAGGGGACTTTCCCCTCAAGGGGAAATTACCCCTTACCTGGCTTCCTGAAGTTCTGCCTCTGGAAAGTGGCCCCTGCATCTTGCACATCTCTGTGTTATTTTGATTGATGGAGAAAATCTCTTTGTCCCTGAATCTGTCGCTGCCTGTGAAAAAGGCAGCTGGGAACAGAAAAGCAGCTTTGTTTCAGATATGAATAAGTAACAGTGTATTCTTTACTGATTCTGTGGTGAAAACTTTACTGCACTTTCCCTCATCTGAAGTATATGAATGATGAAAAAGGCACATGCTAAAAATTATGAGTTGGCTATACCTAATACTTATTTAAAAACAGACAGAGGGAGGGGAACAAGGGTTGAAAAACTACCTACTGGGTACTGTGTTCACTACTTGGGCAATGGGATCACTCGAGACCCAAACTTCAGTGTCACACAACATACCCATGTAACAAACCTGCATATGAACGCCCTGAATCTGAATTTTTTAAAAGATAATTAAATTATGCCTTGTAAAAAACTAAATAAAGTCTAGTTCAAGGGTCAGCTCCTGTCTGAAGCCTTTGCCCACTCCCTGGCTTGCAGTGGTCTTGGGGTCTCTCTCTCCTCTGTGCTTCTATAGCACTGGCGTACTTTTCTATTCAAGACCTTACACATCGCACTGTAATTGTTATTTTCTAAAAAAGAGTATCTCTTCCACTGAATGGTAAGCTGTCGAGTGTGCAGAAATATGGAATCTTTATTCATCTTTGTAATTCAGGTCTCTTCAGGTACACACACGTGTGCGCACACAGACACAGACACAGACACACACACACACACACACAATAAAAACAGATAAGGAATCACGAGGGAAGGAAGGAAGGAATAATGCCAAATTTTAGGAAACTTCAGAATGGCTCCTTCTTCCCCCTCCTCCATTTCAAACTCAGAGTAAAGTTTTGCTTCATATGAATGATATGCATATATTTTTTAAAGTGAGAAATGAAGAAGATAAAAGAAGTATTGGTTAAAAAAATATCTATTATTGACAGGAAGTGGGACTGTTCACTTCTGTGGAGATTTTATTATACAAGGCAGTAATTCGATACAAGATAATACAACATTTATTAAATATTACATTGTATTCTATAGTTCTCAGGGCATTTTCTTATAATATTCTATTATTTGATCTTTACAGTGACTTTTGATTTAAAAGGTTAGGTAGCTGAGCCAGGTTCGCCAGGTAGTTAAAGGTCAAACTGGACTTAAAGCTGAGGCTTCCTGATTTTCTGTGCGGTGATCACCCCATTGCATAATAATTCATCGTATCACAGACAGGCAAGGATCTACCAAACTTACAGTGAATGGAGTGGGATTTTCTGGCATCAGACACTAGAGCAGGATTATCTGTGGGAGTTGATGCTATTTATCAGGAATAAGAGTTTAGAAATTCTATAAGCTTTGCCAGTTAAAATCTTGGACTGGTACTAGTTTTAAGCACAAAAAGTATTTAATTGTTAAGCCCAAAGTGCCTTAAGTGTTAAGAAATTAATAACCAGAAATACAGACTGAACACCTCAGCCCTGAAATTGATGACCAAATCATGTGCTCCCATAATGGAAAGGCTGGAAGACATTGTCACACTGTGATGTGAGATGCAGTGATGAAGTGACAGTCCTCATACTTTTAGTTGGCCTCTGCACCCGGATGTTGTAGGCTCATTTACATTTTTAATGAGTCTCGTTATCATTGCTTTCTCAGGAATATATACCATACTCAAGGCCTATTATTTTGTCGTTTATTGTTCTTTCTTCCACTTTACTGTATATTTGTGTGAAATTATGTCCAGACTTTGTAGTTTTTTTTTTTTTTTTGAGATGGAGTCTTGCCATGTTGCCCAGGCTGGAGTGCAGTGGCGCGATCTTGGCTCACTGCAACCTTCACCTCCTGGGTTCTAGCAACTCTCCTGCCTCAGTCTCCCGAGTAGTTGGGATTGCAGGTGGCTACCGCCACGCCCAGCTAATTTTTGTATTTTTACTAGAGATGAGGTTTCATCATATTGGCCAGGCTGGTCTTAAACTTCTGAGCTTGCTTCGGCCTCCCAAATGCTGGAATTACAGGCATGAACCACGATGCCCAACAGCTTGATTTGCTTTCTTTGTAAGGAAAAACGCAATTTATTTCAGCTTAAAATATTCTTCATGGGATTTGAACATTTCTGTATTTGTACTTGTTCTTTCTATAAAAGACAAATTTGGGCTGGGTGCAGTGGCTCATGCCTGTAATCCCAGAACTTAGGGAGGCCGAGGTGGGCGGATCATGAGGTCAGGAGATCGAGACCATCCTGGCTAACATGGTGAAACCCCATCTCTACTAAAAATATAAAAAATTAGCTGGGCGCGGTGGCGGGCGCCTGTAGTCCCAGCTACTCGGGAGGCTGAGGCAGGAGAATGGCGTGAACCCTGGAGGCGGAGGTCACAGTGAGCTGAGATCACGCCACTGCACTCCAGCCTGGGCGACAGAGTGAGACTCTGTCTAAAAAAAAAATAAATTAATTAAAAAATAAATAAATAAATAAAAACCCCCCAAAGACAAATTTGGATAGTCTGCAGATCATCCACAACATTTTAATTGAGCAAAAAATGAAGCCACTCATTTATTTGCCAGGTATATGTGGAGTTTCTGCTGTTGGCATACCCCATATTTTATTTGTGTTTTTCTTTTACAGAGTGGGAAACCACCCATCAATGATATGTTCACAGACCTCAAAGATGGAAGGAAGCTATTGGATCTTCTAGAAGGCCTCACAGGAACATCACTGGTGAGCAAGTCATCTTTGTAAACAATGGAGTCTCCGGTTATTGCTGATACTTGATGACCCAGTGTGGATACCCACTAAAGTGAAAGTATCCATTTTACTTTATGTTCAAATGTAAAGGCTGAAATTCGGAACATTTTTAACAAAGCATTTTAATGAGTGCTTTGATACAACAACATTTTGGCTCTTCTGAGGGCTCTGTTTTTATTGAAGATAAAATTACCTTAAATGTTTATTGCTCTGAGACAGCCCAGGATGAGAAAATTACAAAAAAGAATGGATTTGTAGAGAGGACACAATGTTTTGAACAGTAGAGTCTGGAGACAAACACATTTAAGAGTTAAATATTTTTTAAAACAGTTGTTAAGGCTGGGCACGGTAGCTCACACCTGTAGTCCTAGCACTTTGGGAAGTTAAGGTGGGCGGATTGCCTGAGCTCAGCAGTTCGAGACCAGCCTGGGCAACATGGTGAAACCCCATCTCTACCAAAATACAAAAAATTAGCTGGGTGTGGCGGCATGTGCCTGTAATCCCAGGTACTCGGGAGGCTGAGGCCAGGAGAATTGCTTGAACACAGGAGGCGGAGGTTGCAGTGAGCCGAGATTGCGCCACTGCACTCCAGCCTGGGCAACAGAGTGAGACTCCGTCTCAAAAAAAAAAAAAAAAGTTGTTAAAAACTATGACATCTATTTTTTATTCAGATTTTCAGGATTATATTTTGTTGATTTATTTTTTAAATACAACTCTATTATTTTATGTGTAGGGTACTCCAAACTCATGCAGATAAAACTGCCAATGAAGAGGATGCATGTATGGGTACAAATGTTAACTCTAGAGGTAGAATTACTATCACAGTACAGAGAGATGCACTCCTGAAGATGAATTTCTTTCTTGCAGAAGTGTGGGATGTCATTCTCTCCCTTTGCCCTCCAGGTGGTGGGTAGACAACTGTTAGACAGGCTGATTCCTCTCTCAGATAAGGTTCTGGCCAGTGAAGTAGAAAGAAGCTGCATAGGTTATCTTTCCCCAGATGGAAATTCCCTGCCTTCTGAGGGCTCTTGCAATGCTACCTGGAGCCTGGGATGGTGCCTCTGAATCCTCCTTGCTCTGTTCACGTCTGTGCAGAATAAAGAGGACACAATTTCTCTAAAATCCTTCTGCAGCCAGACCAATTAAGAGAAAGGAAGCTTTGTTCATAGAGCACTGGTTTCCAAACTTGTCTGCACATTAGAACTACAGGCAATCTTTTAAAAATCCCAAGTCCAGACCACACCCTAGACCCATTAAGCCACACTCTTTGGGGGTGGGGTTGGACAGAGGGATTGGTGTTTTTATGAAGCTGCCTAGGAGATTTCAATGTGCATGCAAGTTAGGGAACTGGTATCTTAAGATGTCGTTAGATGAGGGATTTTCATACTGTAAACACCTGCTTCCAGGGTGGTAACCTGAGACCTCAGCCAGAGCTCCTGCCTGTGAGGGGCCCTGTACGCTGAGCTTCACTTCTGTGTGTATCTCAATGTTAGTGTTAGTCAG
This sequence comes from Gorilla gorilla gorilla, assembly GCF_029281585.2. Lineage (NCBI taxonomy): Eukaryota > Metazoa > Chordata > Mammalia > Primates > Hominidae > Gorilla > Gorilla gorilla. The sequence continues at coordinate 168,567,306 of NC_073229.2, forward strand.
GCATATGGAGGGACAATCAGTTTTACTTGCTTTTTTGTTTTATTTTCCAGCCAAAGGAACGTGGTTCCACAAGGGTACATGCCTTAAATAACGTCAACAGAGTGCTGCAGGTTTTACATCAGAACAATGTAAGCGTGTAATGTGAATTCTGGGGGTCTGTGCTGCCATCAGCATTATTTATTGTGAAACTCACCAACTGCTTGATGCATTGGCATCCACTGATTCTTGCAAACATTTTTTCTTATGAGAAATATTGAACTTTTTCTGTGAGTGAAGAAACAGTCATGTGCTTTTTCTGATGGCTATATTGATCTGTGGTATAAATAATACATTTTTGAGATTTAAGCTTACCTGATTCTCTAAAATGAAATTTCTCTTATCTCTCACTTATACTGCTGTCCAAATGTGCTAAAATAAAAACCTGGAGTTCTGTGAAGAAATTGTCTTAAAAGTGTTTTTGTTTTTGTTTTTTGTTTTGTCTTAATAGGTGGAATTAGTGAATATAGGGGGAACTGACATTGTGGATGGAAATCACAAACTGACTTTGGGGTTACTTTGGAGCATCATTTTGCACTGGCAGGTGGGGAACTTTCCAATCACTTTTTAATAGAGATGGAAAATGTATTGTTTGTCTTTTAGTTTCTTAAGGCTGCTGTAACCAAGTACCACAAGTTGCTTGGCTTGAACAACAGAAATCTGTTGTCTCCCAGTTCTGGAGGCCGAAAGTCCAAGATCAAGGCATCAGCAGGGTTGGTTTTTCCTGAGGGCTCTGAGGGAGACTCTGATCCAGGCCTTGCCCCCAAATTCTGGTGGTTTGTCTGCAATTTTTGCAGTTCCTTGGCCTGTGATAACATAGCTCCAGTGCTGATGTGGCGTTCTCCCTGTGTGCATATCTGTCAAATTTCCTCTTTTTGTAAGGACATCAGTCATATTGGATTTAGGGCCCACATTACTCCTGTATGACCTCATTCTAACTAGTGACATCTGCAATGACCTTATTTCCAAATAGAGCCCCTCTCTGAAGTACTGAGGGTTAGGACTTCAACATATTAATTTTAGAGAACATAATTCAACTCATAACAATTTTCAATGGAAGAGGCTGACAAAATGCCCTATTTTCCTGGCATAGGGAAAAAAGTACCTACCTTTCTTATGTTAAATTTTAAAAATTGACATAATTTCACATCTAGAAAAGTTGCAGGAATAGTTCAAAGAATTCCCAAGTACCTTTCACTCACATTTCCTAAATGTTACCAGTTGTCTATATTTCATTTGTACTCTCTCTCAATCTGCCTAAAATATTTAGTGTGTATTTTCTAAAGCCGTGGCATTCTCCTAAAAACAAGAACTCTCTTATGTAAACACAATAGCATATTGGTATAATAATATGAGATGTAAAATATTGATATTTAAAATGCCAATTATTGATTATTAAATATGAAAACAGTATGTAATTATTAAAATCAAGAAAATAACATTGAAATAATACAATTATGTAATCTACAGATCTTAAGATTTTGTCAGTTGTCCCAATAATACCCTTAGTAGCAAAAGAAAATCCGAGATCATGCATTACATTTATTTTTCATGTCTCTTTAGTCCTCTTTAATCTGGAAGTTTTTGAGTCTTTGTATTTCATGATATTGATATTTTTGAAGAGTGCTGGCCAGTTATTTTGTAGAATGTCTCTCTCAGTGGGTTTGGGCTTGGCTGAGCTTTCCTTATGATTAAGTTCAGGTTGTTCACTTTTGGCAGGGACGTCACAGAAGTGACGTGAGTTCTTCTTAGTGCATCGTATCGGGGATAGGTGATGTCTGTTAGTTCTTTTTCTGGCAGTGTTAACTTTGATTGTTTGGCTAAGGTGGTATTTACCAAGTTTCTTCCCTGTAAATTGACTACCCTTTGTTATTAAAAGTATCGGGTGGGGATATACTTTGAGACTGTATAAATATTTAGTTTTTATCAAACTTTTATTCATTAGTTTTAGCACCCGTTCATAATTTTTGCCTGGACCAGCTATTATTATGATGCTTGATAGATAATGATTTTCTAATTTCATTAATCCTTCTACATTAGTTGGTGTTCTACTTGTAAAGAAGAGCTTCCCCTTGTTTCTTGTTTCTCTGTCTTATCTCTCTCTCCATTCATATATTCATTTATGTATCAGTATAGATTCATGGACATTTGCATAGGTTTATGATCTTTTACTAGTACTCATTTCAGTGTTCAAGTCATCCTAGATTTGGCCAGTGTGAGCCCCTTAAATTGGCTCCTGTGTCCCTTAGATAGATCTATGTCATTCTTTGAGCACTTTCTTAAAACATATTTACTAATTTAGAATAATAATATAAAATGTTAGTTCTAGAGTATAATCGTGATTGCAGTCGGGAAAGATACTTTATTTTGTAGTCACTCAAAAGTTTTTCCTTTCTCATTTTTGTAGAAAATAAAATTTAATTGAAAAGGTCTTTGTAAACACATAGAGTTAAAATACGACTTTCTATGACTGTGACAGTTATGTTCATTGTAACCAAACATAGTACAGTTATTGCTTAAGATATAGAAAACACAGTAATGTATAAAAGTGAGGTAAAAATCACCTCAAATTCTAGTCCCCCAAAATAATCACTGTTAAAATGTATTGCTCTAGTGTCTACAGAAAAATCTGAAGTAAAATGAATGCCAGTTACCTGATCCATAATGGTTAATTAGTGCAATATTGCTTTTTCAAGGACTTCATTGAAGTAAATTGAAGTAAATTACTGAAGTATTAGTTATAGACAGGCCTGGTTTCTCTTACATAGGTGAAAGATGTCATGAAGGATGTCATGTCGGACCTGCAGCAGACGAACAGTGAGAAGATCCTGCTCAGCTGGGTGCGTCAGACCACCAGGCCCTACAGCCAAGTCAATGTCCTCAACTTCACCACCAGCTGGACAGATGGACTCGCCTTTAATGCTGTCCTCCACCGACATAAGTGAGACATTACTCTATCTAGAAGTGGGCTTTACAAATTCATGTCTCCTCTCTGTCCCTTTGCTGCCACCACTACTCCCTGAAGCCCCTTCTCCAGTGCCACTGCTCTCCTTTCTGCACATGTTCTACCAAAACCTTAAGAAAAGAAATATCATGGAAGAAAACTACCCATCAGGTTTTTATTTCCTTAGGACTTAAATGCCGCAATACAAGGTCCATAGTTTCTCCGGCATATTTATGAATTTAAAAAATATGAAATAATTCACAAAGTTCAACCCCACTCATTCAGCACTAACTGATAATGTATACAAAAAATTGTGTTAGCTTTTCTTCTCAAACTGAAAGTAAAACTCTGTAAATTCAATGCATTCCCAATTAAAAATAGCCAAATTGTCTTTAATGAAACTTGTGAACAGATTCTAATTATATAAAAGACGAGGCCCAAGAATAGCCAGTAGACTTCTGAGGAAGAATCAGGCTGAAATACTTTCCAAAAAGAAACCAAAACTATGAAGCTATATTAATTAAGACTATGCAGTACTATCAATATACACACCAATATAAGCTGAACCATATGAAATTGCCGATACGTGAGTGTTTTTGCTATATAAGAATGGTGTTTTCATATGGTTCAACCTAATAAAATTAAGAACTCAGAAATTGCTCCATTACACAGGAAAATCTGATATACGCTTGAGCTGACATTGCAGATTAATAGATGATTTGGACAATTGATTACCCATATATAAATAAATGTATTGGATCTTTACTTCACCACACTAAAAAAAATAATGATAATTTCTACATGGATCAGGGATTTAAATGCCAAAGGCAAAATTTGTTATATTTTATTGTTGTAAATGATTACTTTTCTCAAATTTCACTTCCTCTATGTTTTTTTGCTGGTATATAAAAGTGCAATAGACTTTTCTACATCTTATATCTGGAAACTTAATCAGTTCTTACAAATTTTAGTAAGTTTGTCTCTGTAGATTGTAGGTTTCTTGGAGGAGGAGGGATTAGAATGTCCTAGAATTATGATCCTTTTATTTCTTCTGTTTTCTTTTTTGTTCTCTATTGTGCCTTGTCCTTCAATGCAATGTTGATTTGAATTGGTGATAGTGGGCAGACTTTTTGTTGTTGATAATAAAAGGAGTGCTTTTAGTGTTTTACCATAAGAATGATAGTTTTTGTAGCTTTTTTGGTACACTTTTTATGAGGTTAAAGGAGGTTGCCCTAGGTTTTTAGTTGGTTAAGGGATTTTATCAAGAAACTGTAGAATTTTAGCCAATATACCATTCCATTTATTAATTAATTGATTCAACAAATACGTGTGGGGTGCCTTTTATGTGCTAGACACAGGGTATACAGCAGAGAACAAAACAGGCAAAAATCTTAGTTCTCGTGGAGCTTATGTTCCAACAGAGGGAGACAAGACAATAATAAAGTTGTGTAGTATATAGAAACGTACACACACTGAAGGAAAATACATCAGACAAGAGCAGAGGAGGCACTTGGCATCGGAGAGGCCAGTGGCTGCAGTGACCTGAGTGGGGGGAGTAATGGGAGATGAATTCAGGGAGGGAAGTGGGGGAAGTGCGTCCCAGAAGGTGGGTGGGTCTAACATGCAAGAACAGACACAGAATAAAGAAAATGATTAACTTTTGGATAAGTCAAAGCAACAATAATGTCCAATTTGTGGGATTAAAAGAAAATCAAGATAGAAATGAAATACAGTCCTAGACAATATAGTAGTAGCATGGAAGCGGGGGATTGGAGGGAAACTCTTCCAAGGCTTTTGTTTTAGGAATATCCTGAGAACAGATTAGAGCTGGATTTTGTGTTCTGCTAATCTTGATCTTTTAATTGAAGAATTTAGTCCATCAACATTGATTATGATTATTTATATATTTAGGTTCATTTTTACCACATAGTGTGAGCGGCTCATTTTTCTTATTTTTTCTGTGTTTTTTTTTTTTTTACTTTCTTATCTGTTTTTGTATCGGTAGGTTTCCCTTTACCCCCTTTTCTTCTTCTACTCTTTGGGAAACAGTATATACTACTTCTAGTCTTAATGGTTACCACAGAAAATAGCAGTCCTATTTAGCTAATACAAGACCCTTGGAAAGTATTATCTGTTATTTTCATATTTGTGAATTAATTTCAAGTATGTATTTGACAAGCCTTTGGGATATAAAAATAAACTCAAAAAAACCTCACAAATAAAAATAATCTAAAACTAAAATGTATTAGATTATAACAATGCCTACTTTGTTTCCACATATTTCATCTTCATTGCATTTTATTTGCATGGTTTTCAGACCTGATCTCTTCAGCTGGGATAAAGTTGTCAAAATGTCACCAATTGAGAGACTTGAACATGCCTTCAGCAAGGCTCAAACTTATTTGGGAATTGAAAAGCTGTTAGATCCTGAAGGTATTGTTCAGTATTTAATTTCAACCTTGATTTTGCTTTACAGTTTTGCATTCTTGAAAAGCAGTGTTTCTTTGTCCTTTTTAAAATGAATTATGAGACTTGAAGAACCTTTTCCTTTTTGGAGTATAGGTGCAAGTCATTTTATTACTGACACTTATTAATACTTTTGTACTTAGCAATTTGTGGGATCTTTTAGGTAGAAATTTAACTACAGCACTGGACAATAGTTAATCTAAATTAAATAACAGTTAAAGTTTTAAGAAAATGTAATTATTAGATAAATTCAGTATCTGGTTAGTCCATTAAAATGCATTTTTATGTGAGCATCTTGCATGTGATGTAAAGACTTTAGTTATAAATGTTGCAGGATTGAATTCTAGACTTATTTTCATAGTATGAATAAAGTCTGTATCTTTATCTTAAATGGTAACATATGGTAGCTTATCTTTGACCATTTTGGGGAGGCTTTTAGGGAAGACTTTAAAAAATGAGATACTGAACAAAAATAAGTAATCCCTTTTGCCTTTGTCTCATATATTATGAAGTGGCAATTTACTGGTATTGCAAAGATTATATATTAGGTATTGTTTATGGGTACTAAGGATAGTTATTTTATATCTAATATTGAGCAATTCACATATTTTGGACACCTAATTTAAGCTGGTTCTTATATTCTTCCACTTTTAGATGTTGCCGTTCAGCTTCCTGACAAGAAATCCATAATTATGTATTTAACATCTTTGTTTGAGGTGCTACCTCAGCAAGTCACCATAGATGCCATCCGTGAGGTAGAGACGCTCCCAAGGAAATATAAAAAAGAATGTGAAGAAGAGGCAATTAATATACAGGTACAGGTAACATTTTATTAAGATGTTTGGCTTGCCATATTTGTTTTCTCCTAGGTACTAGATAAAAACACTTTCAGAGGGTTTTTTTCTTGACTGAGAACATCTTGGTTTCTCAGCTTACATTTGCATAAGAAGTTCAGCTTAGCAGTTAGCATTCCGTCACATGTGTGTAATAAAAAACCATAACTCAATGGACTTTATTAAGAAGGAAAATACTTTATTTCACCCAGCAAAACTGGGCTGTTGCTCATGCTGCTGCATGACATGCTGGGAATCTATGTTTTCACATCATCTGGTTGCCAGCTTTTATTTCTGTCATGTGCTAAAGATGTTTTTTCTCATATCAGCCTAGTTTTTTTTCTAAGTACTAATTGTCTTTCTTTTTTTGCCATTGAGAAAAGATTTTTTTTCCATTATATATCTCACAAGGGCTATCAAAATGTAAGCCTTATTTTCCCTTTCCTTTAGGAGGAGTAATGTATGGTAAACTACTTGGTGAGCTTTTCATGAAGGGATTACGATGATTTCATTCATCAGGATATAAATGAATTTTTAAAGAGAGAAATAAAATCATAATTTATTTTCTTCCTTAGTTCTACTGTTTGAATCAATCCATATTTAATCTCATTCTGTTTTAGTCTAGCCAGTCCTTGTAATTCATAAGATGAGAGGATCTTGAGAATTGGACCTTAGAAGTCACTTGGTTCAACATTCTAGTGACCAAGCAACCAAGACATACATGTAGATTTCAAAATTATAAGAACTACATTTCAGAGAGAAAGAAAGCTTGGGCTCTGGACCTTAAATTCATCCTGTTGCTACTTGTTTTGGGTTGTTACTCAAACTCTCAATCACAGTTTTGTCTGCAAAATGTGGTTAAAGCCACCAACTTCATAAAGATAATGAATTCAAAGTATCTAAAATGACATTAATAAACACTCAACAAGCAACAGCTATCATTATTATCATTTTTCTTCTTGATTTGTTTTGGCATTCTCATTTAACAGATTTCTTTAAAAAATATTATTTAATTCCCATATTATGATACTAGTCTTGAATTGACATAGCATCTTTTTTTTCCTTCCTCTGAGATTCAGAGAATTTACTTATTCTTTTAAATTTTCTTTGGGTAATATGTACCAATCCTTTTATTTCCCCCATTTCAAAAATAGTGTGATTTATAGAAAAAGAAAAAAATTTACTGAAAAGAAAGGATTGAGAAATGAGGCCTGATTGTGAACCCAGGGCTCTCTTTTGTAGTGAATATCAAATGATGCTGAGGAAAATTCCTAACTTACTATAATTGAAAAAAATGCTAGGAAGTATTTGCCTCTAAAAGTATAGTTATTATTCTACATTAATGATGCACCTTTTTAGTTGGCTCAGATGATCTTCTGAGTTTGTTACAGGGTTTTAGATTCATTTCCTTATTGCATTTTGTTAGAAGGGGGAGATATTTTATTTAGTTCTTATAGTTAAGGACCTTCTCTCTTAAAAAGGAAGGAGACTTCATTTACTTTTCATGATGTGTAGATAAAAAAATCACTTCTGTTTTAGGGCTCAGCGTGGCATGATAAGAACTTCAGAAAACATTTGCTATTTGATTAAGTGCAAGTGTATTAACACCTCTTCATTTGCAAGCTTTCATTAGTGTCTTAGAGGCTGAATTACGTTAATTGAAAACTAAAATGTGATCAAGTTTTAATCATCTCTCTGACATAGCTTGCCATGCGCTACTCTCCTAATAGCCAGACTTCTTCTGCCCTGTTCTTTCTACAAACATACGCTGGTGGTCAATGAATAATTCCTGCATTTCTCTTTAAATATCTGTCAGTTGAAAGTTTCCTCATGTGTTTGAATTAATACCGTCTGAACATTTGTGTTTAGATAGTGCCTTCCTTCTCGACCTCATGGATGCTGGTGCCTATCTCAGTGACCTTTGGCTGGTCACTAACTTTCCTGGTTCTTAGATATTCTCATTATAGTATAGAGGTTTGGAGCTAAATGATCTCCAGGGGTTATTTTAGCTCTACAGTTTTAGGACTTTTTGTCCATAACTTAACTCATTTTTCTTTCTCTGTCTTTGGCACCATCTGTCTTTTAATTATCCACTGTTTCGACTCTGTGCTGATTGGTTCATTTCTTAACTCATATATTCAGTTTCCTGGATTCTTCAAGCCTTCCTCCAAAATGTCTTTTGTGTGTGTTTTCATTTTATTGCAGCCTTCATACTCATTTTTATTTTTTATTTTTAGTATTATACTTTAAGTTTTAGGGTACATGTGCACAACATGCAGGTTTGTTACATATGTATACATGTGCCACGGGTGGTGTGCTGCACCCATTAACTCGTCATTTAGCATTAGGTATATCTCCTAATGCTATTTAAAGACTTCATTTTCTCCTATAGTTTACAAGCTGTGGCCTACCTCTGCTAATCTGCCCTGCAGTTAGAGTGGACTTTTTCCCCAAGATTCTTGTTCATGCAGGTTCCCCTCTGTTAAATGCTTCTGCACCCACCATTATATGGCAGCCTGCACATTTTTCCTCAGTTTAAATGGAGCCTTTTCAGAGAAGTCTTTTCTGATTAATCTATCAAAATACAACTCTCTGTCTCTCTCTCTCTTTCTGTCACTCTATCTTGGTTTCTTACTATCACAGTATTTTTGTAAACTGTGTTAAGAATTTTAAATTGTATCTTAAGAGCATTGGGAAAGCCAGTGAAAGGTTTTCAGCAGGTACGTCTTATGATGGCATTACATTTTTGAAAGATCATTCTGGCTGCCGTGTGAGAAATGGACTGTGGACTGTGAAGGTGAGAATGTTGGGTGGGGGAAAACAGGAAAGTAAAGACACTTGTTAGCAGGTATTCCAGTTCAGAAGATGGATGTGTGTGGTTGTGGAAATGGAAAGGTCTGGATGGATTTGAGATAAGTTTTGAAGGAAGGTCAGAATTACTTATGTATTAAATGTGGAAGATGAAGGAGAGAGAAGCCGGGGCTGGCTCCCAGGTTTGTAGCTGGAGTACCTAGTTGCAGGGAGGAGCCATCTACTGAGATGGAGAAGCCTGAGGAGGAACAAGCTTTGGAAGAAAGTAAAGGTTTTGAATATGGACATGGTTTAATATGCCTAGGAGGCGCTGAAGTAGAGATGTGAAAATAGTGGGATATGAGAATTTGGAATCCAGACTCCTAGGTGGTTCTAGATGGTTCTTTAAATCCAATAGGAGTAGATGAGATTACTCAGACACAGTATACAGTGGGGAGAAAAAAGAGCCTAGAACTTAATTTTAAGGAGATTCATTACTTATGAGTCAGCAGCTGCTGTTGAACCAGCAGGAAACCAGGGCAGTGTCACAGAAGCAGGGAAAGAAGCTTCTGAAAGCTCAAGTTGCTCAGCCTTGAGGAGTGCTACCGAGGTCTGAAGCAAGGAACGTGGGTGGCCAGCTCTCCGGGCTTACTTGGGACAGTTCTGGTTTGGATTTGTTGTTTGAGCATAGTTATCATCAAAAATACTCTAGTTTGTTGGTTAATTATATGGTCACCCTGAAGATGATGCTAGAAAGGTCCGTTTGGCAATGGGAAGCTTATTGATGACATTGGTAAAAGCCTTTTCAGTTGAGTCATGGGGCAAATAGCAAGTTGAAGTTAAAGGGAATGTTAACAAACCATAGCTGTTAAATACTTGAGCATTTTTTGCATTGTTCTCTATACGTTTCTGTACATTTGAAATATTCTACTTAAAAATTATGCATGAGAGTTGATAAAGTAGAGATAGAATGTAGGCAAGTCTTCAAGAAGTCTTGCTCTGAAAGGGAACAAAAGAACTAGGGAGAGTCAATTTGGTATAAGCTCTTAAAGTATATATGGAAATACTCAGTTATTGAGAAAGAGGTTGAAAGAAATTTATTCCATGAGTCCTAAAAGGCCATCAGATAAACCAGAGGGCAACTGCCTAAGAAAAATACAATCAGTACAACAGCCTGTGTGGCTGTCTTTTAGTGTCTAAAATGCAATGCTAAAATGCAGTTCAGCAAAAGCAATTTACCTAAGGGTCAAGGCAGAATTCTCACCTTTCTTTTTCTTTAAATTACAGAAAAGGCCTAACACGTTCCAGCTCCTCTACGAAACTTTCCTGTTTTAGCCTTTGTTGAACTCAAATATCATGCCTTGTTGGGACCATGGCATTTACTTTTCTAATAGCTATTCTTCAATTTCTGTTCAGAAGTGATTCATGTGGGTTCTCTGTCCCTAACTATATTAGAATCTCCTTGAGTACAGAATTCATGAGTGCATGCTGCTTTTATACTCTTTGCTACCCTAGTGCACTTACTCAATGCTTCTAACTCATTCATGGCAGTGCCCATTTGGCTCCTGATAATTGGATTAGTGCTTAAGACAGAGTGGTGTGTACTTTGGGTTCGCCATACAGTGTGAGTTTGCTGAACACCTCTTGCTTTCATGATAATTGTGGGTTTTTCTTGGCTTTGTTTTTACAGAGTACAGCGCCTGAGGAGGAGCATGAGAGTCCCCGAGCTGAAACCCCCAGCACTGTCACTGAGGTTGACATGGATCTGGACAGCTATCAGATAGCGCTGGAGGAAGTGCTGACCTGGTTGCTTTCTGCCGAGGACACTTTCCAGGAGCAGGATGATATTTCTGATGATGTTGAAGAAGTCAAAGACCAGTTTGCAACCCATGAAGTAAATATCTGTAGTTTCTTAGCAGGGTGTGTCCCCCACGGGAACTGAGCCTTAATCAGGGACTCTACTCTCCTATTTGTTATCTACTGAATTCTGTTCTTTGGAAAGGTCAATGGTTTATTTCAGGAACTGTGATATTTAAGTAGTGCTTTGTCACAAAATTGGTATGGGTGATTAAACTGTGCCTCAGAATTAGATTTTAGATTTTAGTCTCCTTGTGTGTTTTGGAGAGCCACTGATGAAAATCATTGCATAGTACTGCTCAGTTCTGAAGTGCATTGTTACATTTCAAAAGCAAACGAGTGAACCAATACACCAAATCTTTAAGATCTGAGTGTTCCCTAGGAAATGATTATTCTTTTTAATTGCATGATTAAACAAATGTCATACCCAGGGTTCCTGTATTTTTTTATATCATAAAAGTTTCCTGCTCCTTTGAGGACATACTATATTGCAGCATAGTGAATTTCACTATATGGAGGTTTCTTTTGGTTAAATTTTTCTTTTGTATAGTTATGTGAATTGACAGATCTTATTTGTTGTTTTGGATAGAAAATAATATAAGTGATAATATCTCTTAAACAGTTCCTCTTGGGTGAGTATGGTATTTTATTTTATATATATATTTGTATATATAATAAATATATATATTTATATATAAATATATATAAATAAAAATAAATATGTATTTTATTTTATATATAAATAAAATATATAAATACATAAATATATATAAATACAATATATAAATATTTTTATATATAATATATTTATATATATTATGTATATGTATATGTATATATGTCTGTGTATATATATATATTTATAATTTTTTTTTTTTTAACAGAGTCTTACTCTGTCACCCAGGCTGGAGTGCAGTGGCACGATCTTGGCTCACTGCAACTTCTACCTCCTGGCTTCAAGTGATTCTCCTGCGTCAGCCTCCCAAGTAGCTGGGACCGCAAACATGTGCCACCACGCCCAGCTAATTTTTTGTATTTTTAGTTAGAGATGGGGTTTCACCCTGTTGTCCAGGCTGGTCTTGAACTCCTGGCCTAGGTGATCCACCTGACTCAGCCTCCCAAAATGCTGGGATTATAGGTGTGAGCCACCACAACCGGCCTTTTATTTTATTTATTTAGAATTCCATGTTCATGATCTATGAGTAGCATAGTCAGCATTTACTTTAAAATAGCTGGTATTATCAGATGCATCATTGCTTGCTTTGAGCTATTTCTCTTTTAACTTATGGCGGGTGTTTATTCCTATTTTCAGAGATTAAAAAATGTGGTCAATGTCTATTTTATTTGCACTCTACTAGGCTACCTTTTTCTGCATCACTGACATTTAGGTTAGGCATTAGCAATTTGTTCAGTCTTCCTTTTTTTTTTTTTTGCACTGAGTAGCTCACAAATTATAACAATGTCCCTTTCTAGGCTTTTATGATGGAACTGACTGCACACCAGAGCAGTGTGGGCAGCGTCCTGCAGGCAGGCAACCAACTGATAACACAAGGAACTCTGTCAGACGAAGAGGAATTTGAGATTCAGGAACAGATGACCCTGCTGAATGCTAGATGGGAGGCTCTTAGGGTGGAGAGTATGGACAGACAGTCCCGGTGAGTGGAAAGCCAAGAAATGCACTTAATTCCACAGGCTGCTTTGCACAGTTGAGCTCTAGTAGATGTCTACATGTCTGTGAAAGCGAGATGATTACAGAACTTGCCTTGGAAAAGTAAGACTCTTTTCTGTGGGTAATGTTGCTGGAATTCTGCATGATCTTTGTTTCCCCTTTGATGTGTTAGCCACACCAAAAGATAAAAGTTGGAATACAGAATTTAACAAAAAGGTAAAAGAGGAAAGGCGTGGTGGCTCATGCCTGTAATCCCAGCACTTGGGAGGCCAATGCGGGTGGATCACTTGAGGCCAGAAGTTTGAGACCAGCCTGGGCAACATGGCGAAACTCCGTCTCTACTAAAAATACAAAAATTAGCTGGGCATGGTGGGCCATGCCTGTAATCCTAGCTATTTGGGAGGTTGAGGTATGAGGATCGCTTGAACTCAGGAGACAGAGATTGCAGTGAGCTGAGATTCAGCCACTGCACTCCAGCCTGGGTAACAAAGTGAGACTGTCTCCAACAAAAGGAAAAGACATTTCATATGGGCAGTTACTTATTTGCAATATTAAAATTAGCTAAACATTAACTTGGTGTGAAGACAGGACTATGTAGTATTGATCTACTTTTCCATTTTGTGACTTTTATTTTAAAGCTTTCTCATGGTTTATTTTATTTCATGTATTGTGTCTTAAGGAGCAAACTGCATTCATTGCCACTTCCACCTATTTAATAAGCAGGAATTCCTGATTGAAGAAACAATGATTCTGATATGAATACAGGGTGCTGCTTTTTGCATTCTTTGTCTGCATTTAATGAACTCCATTTAGGACAAAATAAAAGTTTACTTTCCTGGCTTCTATATTTAAAGACTAAATGCTACCTTGAATATTTAGACAGGGTGTCTTCCCTTGCCCGGTATCTCCGGTGCCCAGAATGTATATTTGACTTTGCAAAGGGAAAAGGCTTGTAGGAATAATGCTGTGCTCCCCACGGACAGACTGCACGATGTGCTGATGGAACTGCAGAAGAAGCAACTGCAGCAGCTCTCTGCCTGGTTAACACTCACAGAGGAGCGCATTCAGAAGATGGAAACTTGCCCCCTGGATGATGATGTAAAATCTCTACAAAAGCTGCTAGAAGAACATAAAGTAAATCTGTCTCATATTTCTTCGATACCTTATCAAATATGAAAGAGCAGCACTTAGCATCTCAGAGGCTGATGACATCTATCGTTAACATGAAGTTGGGACACTTCTTCAGGGTTGTCTTCATTTAGCAGCTCACAGGGTGGTGGAATTGATGGGGATGAGACTTTTCTGAGCCAGGGATAAAAGGGCAGGGTAAAATTTTATATGTGATGTGCAGTTTTCTTATGAAAGTACATAGCTTTCATACAACTGGAGAAGGGTTCTTTTGGCCCTCTAAGTGGCTAAGAATCCAAGCATGTTGGCGTTCACATGGTGTGTGGGTGAAGAGCAATTTCTTCGTCTCTGAATCAGGAAAGCATCAGGCATTAAGTTAGGAACCAAAATTGGGTGGGCAATTTAATTTGGTCACAAGTTTAGGAGATAAACTTTTCACAGTCAAGATAAGGAAAGATAGAATAAAATATGCTCTCTGTAAATTGAAGACTTTTATTGATCAGTGAAACATTGAGGTAACTAATATGTAAAACTTTAGGGATACATTAAACACAACTCTGAGAAGCATTTGAGAACACTATTGATAGTATTTAAATAAATTTTCTTTCTTTCTTTTTTTTTTTTTTGAGATGGAGTCTTGCTCTGTCACCCAGGCTGGAGGGCAATGGCAAAATCTCAGCTCACTGCACCCTCTGCCTCCTGGGTTCAAGTGATTCTCTCACCTCAGTCTCCCAAGTAGCTGGGACTACAGGCGTGTGCCACCACGCCCAGCTAATTTTTTGTATTTTTAGTAAAGTCGGGGTTTCACCATGTTGGCCAGGCTGGTCTTGAACTCCTGACCTCAAGTGATCCACCTGCCTTGGGTTCCCAAAGTGCTGGGATTACAGGTGTGAGCCACCATGCCCAGCCTATAAATTTTCTATACACATGTATCCAATGACTATGCTCTTCCCATGGAAAAGGTGAGAGAATCTAAGGTGTCCATACTTCCTTAACTGCTTTATTGGGTAGCTAATCAGAGTAACTTTTGACTATCGTGTAGCATTCTACTTATCTCTTTATACTGTCCTACACTAGATAAAATGATCTCTGACTTGGTTTATTTAAGCTCTGGACGTTTTTGCTTTACCACTTCTACATTTTTGTATTAATTCCTAGTATGGACACTCAACTCCTTTATGCTATAAATTCTGAGGGAGGGCCAGAACTTGAATAAAAGTGGTGATATCCCCATTTGCAGTCTGTTATAACACTGCATCCTCAAACTGCCTTTGTTGATAATGGAATGTAAAGATGTATAATAGGATTAGTTTCATTAGTAGAACAGTTAGGGTAATGATTGGAAATTTAAATATGATGCCTCATTAACTGTCCTTAATTACTATTGACAACTGAGTGCATTTTAAATAGGTAAATGTGAAAGTAGAAATAATGGTTTATCTTAATTTTTTTCTCTAGAGTTTGCAAAGTGATCTTGAGGCTGAACAGGTGAAAGTAAATTCACTAACTCACATGGTCGTCATTGTTGATGAAAACAGTGGTGAGAGTGCTACAGCTATCCTAGAAGACCAGTTACAGGTAAGGGTGCTGTAAAGTTGGATGATCCTGAGGGACCTGTGTTCTGAGACCCAATTACATATTGCCCTTGTTCTTCATGTCCTTTCTCATTCTTTATCCAGAAGGGTAGAAAAACCTACCTTTGGTTGTACTTCTCAGTTGGGGTTTTACAGTGTGTGGGCTACAGGAGTACCCAGGTATTGATTCCTTTACTTCAGCTCTTGGGGTGAATGGATGGGGTTGGTTGCAGTCCCCAGCTTCCTTGTGCATAATGACAAGATTTGGAAGCACAGTGTATTAGTCTGTTTTCACACTGCTGATAAAGGCATACCTGAGACTGGGAAGAAAAAGAGGTTTAAGGGACTTACAGTTCCATGTGGCTGGGGAGACCTCACAATCATGGTGGAAGGGAAGGAGGAGCAAGCCACATTTTACATGGATGGTGGCAGGCAAAGAGAGAGAGCTTGTGCAGGGAAACTCCCTTTTTTAAAACCATCACATCTCATGAGACTTACTCACTATCACAAGAACAGCAAGAGAGAGACCTGCCCCCATGAATCAATTACCTCCCACTGGGTTCCTCACTTAAAATGTGGGAATTGTGGGAGTTACAATTCAAGATGAGACTTGGATGGGGACACAAGCAAACCATATCATTCCACCCCTGGCCTCTCCCAAATCTTATGTCCTCACATTTCACTACCAATCGTGCTTTCCCAACAGCACCCCCAAAGTCTTAACTCATTTCAGCATTAACTCAAAAGTCCACAGTCCAAAGTCTCATCTGAGACAAGGCAAGTCCCTTCCACCTATGAGCCTGCAAAGTCAAAAGCAAGTTAGTTACTTCCTAGCTACAATGGGGGTACAGGCAAAGAGTAAATACATCTGTTCCAAATGGGAGAAACTGGCCAAAACAAAAGGGCTACAGTCCCCATTCAAGTATGGAATATGGTGAGGTAGTCAAATCTTAAAGCTTCAAAATGATCTCCTTTGACTTCATGTTTCACATCCAGGTCACGCCTATGCAAGAGGTAGGTTCCCATGGTCTTGGGCAGTGCTGCCTCTGTGGCTTTGCAGGAAATAGCCCCCTCCTGGCTGCTTTCATGGGTCAGTGTTGAGTGTCTGCAGCTTTTCCAGGTGCACGGTGCAAGCTGTCAGTGGATCTACCACCCTGGGGTCTGGAGGACAGTGGCCGTCTTCTCACAGCTCCACTAGGTGGTGCCACAGTAGGGACTCTGTTTGGGCCACATTTTCCTTCTGCACTGCCCTAGCAGAGGTTCTTCATGAGAGCCCCACCCCTGCAGCAAACTTCTGCCTGGACATCCATGTGTTTCCATACATCCTCTGAAATCTATGTGGATGTTCCCAAACCTCAATTCTTGACTTATGTGTACCCGCAGGCTCAACACCACATGGAAGCTGCCAAGGCTTGTGGCTTGCACCTTCTGAAGCCATGGCCTGAGCTGTACCTTTGCCCCTTTTAGTCATGGCTGGAGCAGCTGGGATGCAGGGCACCAAGTACCTAGCCACAAGGCACGGGGACCCTGAGCCCAACCCACAAAACCATTTTTTCCTCCTAGGCCTCTGGGCTTGTGATGGGAGGGGCTGATGTGAAGACCTGTGACATGCCTGGAGATGTTTTCCCCATTTTCTTGGTGATTAACTTTTGCCTCTTTGTTACTTATGCAAATTTCTGCAGCCAGCTTGAATTTCTCCTCAGAAAATGAGATTTTCTTTTCTATTGCATTGTCAGTCTGCAAATTTCTCAATATTTTATGATCTGTTTCCTTTATAAAACTGAATGCCTTTAACAGCACCCAAGTCATCTCCTGAATGCTTTGCTGCTTAGAAATTTCTTCCACAGGCACCCTAAATTTTCCCACATTTTTCTGTCTTCTTCTGAGCTCTCCAGATGTTTCCAACCTCTGCCTGTTACCCAGTTCCAAAATCACTTCTACATTTTGGGGTATCTTTTCAACAGCACCCCACTCTACTGGTACCAATTTACTATATTAGTCCATTTTCACGCTGCTGATAAAAACATACCTGAGACTGGGAAGAAAAAGAGGTTTAATGGACTTACAGTTCCACATCATTGGGGAGGCCTCACAATCATGGCAGAAAGGAAGGAGGAGCAAGTCACATCTTACATGCATGGTGGCAGGCAAAGAGAGAGAGCTTGTGCAGGGAAACTCCCTTTTGTAAAACCATCAGATCTCGTGAGACTTATTCACTATAATGAGAACAGCATGGGAAAGATATGCCCCCATGCTTCAATTACCTCCCACCAAGTTCCTCTCAAAAAATGTGAGAACTGTGGTAGTTATAATGCAAGATGAGATTTGGATGGAGACACAGGCAAACCATATCACACAGGAGCTGATCTTATTAAGTGATCCACTGACTTCTTCTCAGAAGCACTTGAGTAGCTTGTTAAAATGTAGATTCCTAGGCTCTACCCACTACCTAAATCTAGGTGAGGGAGGGATGCAGTGAATTTGCAATGTAAGAAAAATTATGTGCATAGTAAAGTCTGAGAATTTCACCTAGTAGGATTCAATATCTCAGTATTTTCGGTAGATTAATATGTGAATTTCAACAACAGTTTTGGAAACCTCCCAAAATTGCTTCTTTTTGCACAAAGGCAATAGTGGATCTTTACAAGTCTTTAACAAATAAATTTATTGGTATTTCATTTGAACAATACTTGGATTTTCTGGTAAGACGTTGCCAATTTATTTAAATATGATGCCTCATTAAGTGAGGCAATCCAAACTGTAATTTCATCATGTGAGGTCCTTTTGCTTTTGTGATATTTAAAGTCAGCCAGTGGTTCTAAGGCTTGTATGCGGTAGTTAGTTATTATAACCTGAGAGCTAAGTATTCATGCCTTGACTATTTAGCGGTAAGGAATCTGAGATTCAGAGAGGTTAAGTAGTCCTCCTGAGATTTAAATAGACAATGAGTTATCATGCTGAGACTGGAAATCTATCTTCTGGCCCTTAAGTTTTCTCCCCCTTTGTACTATGAAAAGCTTATTCTCATATTAAGTATCAAAATAGTATAATATGAATTAAATAATTCTTGTTCACATGTATATAGTACAAAAATAAATTTTAGCATTTGTTAATCATTATTTATAAAATTGTAATAAAATGATTTTGGGAGAAAATCATGTAGAGTGATTTTTTATAATTAATAAAATTTATTTAGTATTGGTGATACTAGTAAGATTCTATTGCTAGTTTATGTAACTTATGGGGAATTTTTTTATGGATCACATAATGTAAACAGAACAAATCATTTGATTTTTTTATTGTCTCATAAAAATTCTCTTATTCAAAACAGTTTTTATAAGTTAAACATTTTTCATAATTTTGATACCACAGATGAAAATTTTCTTGGCATGTAAAAGAGAGTTAAGGAATATAACAGACATGCTGGTTTTTTTAGCTAAAAATTTGAAAAATTTGAAGCACAAAAAGTAGATATGTTTGTTTTATTTTTTAATAATATGTAAAAATGTCATATTCTCATAAAAACCACAATGAAATAGAAAGAGCAGGTTTGGAGTCAAAGATTCAGAGGATACAGTTCTATTATGTTAGTTTCTAGCTATGTGAAATCATTTGTTCAATTCTATGGAAATTAGTTTTTCTGATTCATACATTTCTAGGCCTAGTCTGTGTTATTTTAAAGCAATTTTTATAAAAATACTTTTTATAAGTTGTTATTCTATAATAAAGAACAATGGAAATCATGAATTTCTTCAAGGATTGTGATAACTCTCTCTTAAGGCTGTGTTGACAAAGGATGGTTTCTCCTTTTTCTAGAAACTTGGTGAGCGCTGGACAGCAGTATGCCGTTGGACTGAAGAACGCTGGAATAGGTTACAAGAAATCAATATATTGTGGCAGGAATTATTGGAAGAACAGGTATGAAACTGTTTTCCATAAGGGGCAAAATAAATGGTGAAAAGTAACCCATCTTTTATTGTGACGTTAGAATAAAGTTGCCTTGTTTACTTTTCTTTGAAAGGAAAATATATAAATAATTATTTTAAAGATCAAATTTCTATCCAGTTTATAACTGATCATGAAGCTTATTCACAGAGATTATGTCATTTGACTCCATTAATTTGACCTGTTTTCATTACTTGGAATGTTAGTACTTAGAAGATATGCTATTTTCATGATTTGTTTGACATCATAGTTATTAGTGGATTTGTGTTGGGTGATGTATTTGAATTTGTATCAACACAATGCCTAGCATATAATTTGTGCTCAGTAAATAATGAGTAATGAATCCACTCAACACACTGTGAACTTTAATTCCCTAGATTTTTTCTTGATTTTTAACAAGTATTGAAATTAATGAGAAAATATTATTTAGTCACACCTTTGATTTAACACTGGATTAATTGCATATTTTTTCCACTAAGTGTTATCACAGCAAATGAACCTGTTGTACAAAGCTGCCACCTTAATTTTTCAATAGGACTGGTGGCTCTTTGCCCGTTCTCTGTCTTTCCAGAAAAGCAACCATTGAAACAAAATACAAATAAACAAAACTTTTCTCCCCAAATGCCAAACAGTTGTGGTTTAAAAAATAAGTAGATACTGGCCGGGCAGGGTGGCTCACGCCTGTAATCCCAGCACTTTGGGAGGCTGAGGCAGGTGGATCACTTGAAGTCAGGAGTTCAAGACTAGCCCGGCCAACATAGTGAAACCCCGTCTCCACTAAAAATATAAAAATAAGCCAGGTGTGGCGGTGGGTGCCTGTAATCCCAGCTACTCAGGAAGCTGAGGCAGGAGAATCCCTGGAACCCGGGAGGCAGAGGTTGCAGTGAGCCAAGATTGTGCCCCTGCACTCCAGCCTGGGAGACAAGAGCAAGACTCCCTCTCAAAAAAAAAAAAAAAAAAAAGCAATACTCTATTCCCACATCTCTCAGTGTCCATTTTGATTCTTTTAAATGCATTTCATTTCCATCTATAAGAAGCAACTATATTCTCTTCAGGGGAAAAAACTCAAGTGTGTGATGTTTTGTGGCTTACTAAATATGGTGGCAGATAGTTGCAGAATTTGTCCAAATATAAATTGTTAATGACTACTTCCCACTCCCTCAATCTGTGGTCAGATTTTTCTTATTAGGAATCACAAAAGGGACCTGATTCTGATTTCTGAAATGTTTACATTTCACTTTACAAATATTTACATTTCACTTTATAAATATTTATGTTTATTGTGAACCTTGTATTTAGGCCAAAAAGTCTCAGAATAGTTAAAATTTTACTTCAATAATGACAGTAGAAAGGCCGGGCGCGGTGGATCACGCTTGTAATCCCAGCACTTTGGGAGGCCGAGGCGGGCAGATCACTTGAGGTCAGACCAACATGGTGAAACCTGTCTCTACTAAAAATACAAAAAATTAGCCAGGCCTGTAGTGGGCACCTGTAATCCCAGCCACTCAGGAGGCTATGGAGGCAGGAGAATTGCTTGAACCCAGGAAGCAGAGGTTGCAGTGATCCGAGATGGCACCACTGCACTCCAGTCTGGGTGACAGAGTGAGACTCTGTCTCAAAAAATAAAAATAATAGTAATAGTAATAATTGCAGTAGAAGACATCAATTGCTAGAGAAAACCATTGTGTTACTCTTCTATCCAGTAAAGTAATTGCAAATTTGGAAATAATTTTAATTTGATGATAAAAAACAGTTTAAAAATAGAGTGCTAGTATTTCAGTCACTTGTACCACTTTAGGTTTTAAACTGACCTTTCATCGTGTTCTATAAGATCTGACATTTTAACTATACCTTTTGTGTGTGTGTGTGTACTATCTACATGTTCTGTCTTATGGCATCATTATTTATGTGCCTATCTTCCAGCCTCACTAGACTGAGGACAGTATCCATTAGGGGGTGAAATATAGAGGCAAGGAATAGTTGTTAAATATTTAATTGATAAATAAAATTGCTGAGAAAGAATTGATTCCGTTGCAAATACAGAACCAAGTTTTTTTCCTCCCTACTAAATAGAAAAGGGTTTCCACCCTAAATGCTACATTTTGGGAAAAATTATCACAATGTAGCTATGGTTGTTTTCCATCCCTTCTTGAGGATTATCTCTCTACATGATTGAATATCCTCTGCTTAGAAAACACGCATTGTTGTCCAATGAAGTTGAAAAATCTTTATATGGGCTTTGAGTGCTCTTCAGACTCCCTCCTTTAATCATAATTGCTGTTGAACCTTGAATGCTAATGTGGATTTCCTACATGATGCCATGGAAAACACTGGTTTTGGGGTGTGGACCCTGGACCCAGCTCTGCCATTAACTAGCCAAGTGATCTGGGACATGTAACTTGACTTCTCTTTCCTTCCTTTCTAGAATGAGGGGCTGGGACAAGACAATCTCCAAGCTTTCTTCTGCCTCTAGAAAGTTGTAATGTAATTCCTTTGGAGACTTGCATAGTTGGATTTTCCCTTTTCCCTCCACCTATCTCCTTGAGAATTAGGTTTAGTTCCCTAGGTATGAGGCTAATGTCTGATTGTTCTGTTACAAATCTGAGAAGGATAATATTTTAAAGAAAGGTATCTTTCTGGGTCATTTGTGCCTCAGACTTAGGTGTTTGAAGGCCTTCTTATCCCCATGTAAGGGTGAAGCCTCTAATAAAATAAAAGTTAGAAATTTGGACGCATGATTTAATTGAATTACCAAATGATTTTGCAGATAAAGTTCAACTTTTGTTATTACTTGTAGTGCTTGTTGAAAGCTTGGTTAACCGAAAAAGAAGAGGCTTTAAATAAAGTCCAGACAAGCAACTTCAAAGACCAAAAGGAACTAAGTGTCAGTGTTCGACGTCTGGCTGTAAGTGATGGGGTTGTCAGCATCTGTGTTGTAAGCCTATGATATTTTAATGTTTTATAGCTAATGGTTAATACAATTTAGTGAATGCAGATTACAGCTCATTACCTAGCATTAGACTGCTGCCCCGTAACAATCTGCAACCACGAGTCTTACCTTTTAGCATAGTGAACTGCAAAGCATATGCATTTTACTATAAAAGATACATGTTTAAAATTTTTGGCTGGGGAACAGAAAGATAAAGTCCTGTTAAAAAGAGTCATCTAATAAATATCTGAAATACTAGATTTTGAAGGAAGACATGGAAATGAAGCGTCAAACATTGGATCAGCTGAGTGAAATTGGCCAGGATGTGGGACAATTACTTGATAATTCCAAGGCATCTAAGAAGATCAACAGTGACTCAGAGGAACTGACTCAAAGATGGGATTCTTTGGTTCAGAGACTAGAAGATTCCTCCAACCAGGTACTTTTTGATTTGGATCGTATGTTGTGCCATGAAGTAAACATTTAAAATTTAAATGTTCAGGTTAGTTTTAATTTGTATGAAA